>NC_133583.1:43440050-44054091 GCF_964106895.1 Numenius arquata
GGTGACCTGAAGAGAAAGTGAGGAAACGGAAGAGCTGGCAGCACGAGGCCTTTAATGTAAGACATTCAGGAGCTGTTGTGGATTCAGAGGTGTAAATTCTTTGTGGCTGTTTCCTGCACTCTGGCAGATGCTAGAGGATCTTCTGCTTTGGTGTACATTAGAAATGTGGTGCCCCTGCTCCTCTGTCCTGCCACCATAGGGATTAATGAAGGTGAGCAGTGGGTGGTCTGGAGTGTTTACATTAATATACTTCTACTGCTCTGGTGTCCATCAGTCAAGTAGTTGACTGTTTCTACATCCATTTTTCTGCAGTTTCTGTGCCATTTTTACTTTATCAAGATGTTTTAAAATAAGCTTTTATTTCTATTTATTTTTGTAATGGGAAGTTTGAGCTGATCCTGGATCCTGTGGTATTTCTGTACTGCAGAAATGAGCTCTGTGAGTATGCATCAGGAATTCCTCTGAGTCTGTCTTTGTGGATTAACAGAATACTTGCATGTAACTTCTTCTATAATGTATTGCTGTTGATGCTTGTGTTGCTTCTGACGGCCTTGGGTGTTCTGGAGAAGTAAATAATCTCAATGTCACTTCATGCATATTGTGGGTTGGTGTTTTTTTTTTCCTTTGTTCAGTGCAGCAGCTTTACTTGGGGGGGGGGAGGGAAGGTATTAAAAAAAGAGAACTATTTCATCCTTTTCTTTTTGTCATCACAGGTGGCGACAGACAAGGTTGCAGGAAAGCTGAGCTCTACTCTCTCATGGGTGAAGAACACTGTGTCGCACACCGTCAGTCAAATGGCCAGTCAGGTGGCAAGTCCATCTGCCTCATTACACACTACATCCTCCTCTACCACTCTGTCTACACCTGCGTTATCACCATCTTCACCAACACAGCTAAGTCCTGATGACTTAGAATTACTCGCTAAACTTGAGGAACAGAACAGGTGAATGGAAAACTTTTTGGTCTTCAAAGTATAGTAGTGGGAATGAATTGGTTTATTGCAATTTCAGCATAGAGGCTGTTAGAGGGGAGTTAGGTAAAACTTCATGGCACAACATTTCAGTTTCGAGGCCTCAAGGTTTAAGAACATGTTCTTGTGCTATGTTTTTAAAAGGTCTCTTTTTTTGTGTGTGTGGAACTCTAAAAGGTGATTTTCTTTCCTGGTTTTACAGCTACTTCTAGTTGCTTTGAGCAACCTGGTCTAGTGGGAGGTGTCCCTGCCCACAGCAGGGGGTTGGAACTTGATGATCTTTAAGGTCCCTTCCAACCTGAACCATTCTATGATTCTCTAATCGTAAGAATTTACACTGGACCCATGTGCCAGTTTCATAGAATCATAGAATGATTCTGGTTGGAGAAGACCAAGATCATTGAGTCAAGCATATTTAAAATAGAGTATCTCAGGGAAGAAACTTCCATATAAACTTCTCACCTTCTTGTGTCAAAATTGTAATTTCCATTAATTTTTTGAAATGTTAAAAATTTCTGAATTCTGTTTTCTCCTTTTTTCCACTTTTACCTAGTTCTTGCTTTCCACTATATAACTGGCTCTGTTTAGAGATGGAACAGTGTTCAGCCATCTTCATTTGCAAGAAATAGTAGGTGCATCGTACTGTTACGCTAATGGTGGCAGATGCATAATGTCTTAATTTCATGAAAAGTAAATTCCTAATTAGTCTTTTCTGTTCATCCTGGCTTTTTTACTATATTAAGCAAGCATTTTCTTGGCAGCCTTTTCAGGAGTCTAGATTTATCTGCACCATCTATAGTTCAAGGTAAAACTTTCAGTTTAATCAGTTGCTCTTGATGTGCACAGTGATAGCAAATTGGCAATATCGCTAAGAAATTAAACTGCACTGTATTATTCCTTAATATTGAATTTCCAGAACCCATAATTATTTGCACTCTTGAGGCAGGACTTCTACGTCATCTGGCCTCTTGCAAAATTTGGTTGTATTTGACAAGTATGTTTCAGTAGTTCAAGAGATGACTGTAAAGGAGAACTTGAGCTCTAAATAGGTTTTAAATGTAGCAAATAGCTGCAAATTTGCTACCTGCTGAAGATTGCTATTCCGTGTGCTGTCATGAAGTGCAGAGTTTGGTAGTTAAGCTCAATCTAGCCTCTGTTCCAGCTTCTGCTAATGTGCTGGACTTTGCACTGAAGCAGTTGAGGTACTCAGGGTTTTTTTCACTATGGTGATTCGGTTATGGGGGTAGTAACTTTCAGCAGAGGAGAAGAGTAAGTGGGAGGAGGAGAGGCCAATGCCATCGTGTCACGTGCCATGTCTTCTCTTGTGTTTGTATTGCACAGCCTGATAGCAATACAACTTACAGAGAATTTGTTATACCTGTCTAGTTCTTGACCAAGAATGGAAGGCAGCTCATCCTCTTTTCCTTGTGGTTTATGGGGTTGTCTCTCCTTCAGAGATGAACGATATTTAATTTTTGCTGTGCTAGAGGCAAATGTAAATTTATAAAAAGAAGGGGAAAAAGAGTGCTTTTTAGAAAGTTAATTTGCATTTAATTTGAGGCATTCAGCTCTGATGACGAAGTGACTAACTTTTATTTGAAAGGCAGTAATATCTGTTCTTTGGACTGCTTATCTGTGTTGGAGTGCTATGTCTTTATGTCTAGAGTCATCTCATTAAGCCCTGCAGTTAGACTAGTTTGCTTGTTGAAGGAAGAATGTGAGCATTGGCTTGCTAGCCTTTCTTTTTCAAGTCAGCTTTTTTCATTTAGAAAGTTAGCCAGCAAACCCTGTCTGGTTTTACTTAGTTTTAGCCAGACCTGTTGTTTGATTCCACAGTAGGCTTCTGTGTGAATTCTAATGAGAGGATATCTTATCAAGTGTACCTTTTCTCATGAGATATTACACTTTAATACAGAAATTTGACCCTCTTGTTATGCTGGGTGCACTGTAGGTTCAGAACAGTTTGAATCTGCATTTTAGCACAGTGGCACTTTGTTGACAAGGGATTGTACTCTGAATACAAGGAACTGTTCTTGTTTCTGCTTGCTGGAAGAATTGCTGGTGATGGGTGTTTCTAAAGGTTTCCTTTTCATTGTTGGTTTTTATCTTAATAAGAATATGAATTAGTTAAACAGCTAGAAATGGAAAGAACTCAAATTGTATCAAGCTATGTCTTGTAGCATTCTGTAATCCAATTACACTGCAAGTCCCCTCAGAATAACAAGGCAGCTCAGTCCAGAGTCCTGGTGGAGCTGTTTGGCATTAGTAAATCATTTATTAAAGTTTTAAGTGAAAGAAAACAGTGACTAAATGCCACAGAACTTGCTACTTACTGTAAAAAGAACTTCCCGATTTCAAATCTAAGGACAATGAGTTTATCCAGGTAAGGTCAAATTACAGAAAATTAGCATAACTTTTTTAGAAAGCTGTGAAAACGGAAAGTGACTAGTTAGAACCTTGTTCTTATAATTGTAATGTTTATTCTGTGTTTGTTTTTCCTCTGTGATTACTATGAATTTGGTCTCTAGGCACTGTCTCAGACTGAGAGGAGGAGTTTAAAGCCATAAATTTTCATTGTGAATCAGTATAGGCCAGGTTTCTAAACATTAAAAATAGATATTTTTTTTTAAGATTTTTTCCTCAGAACAAGATTTTCTGCATTCCCTTAATGTGGACTAAATTGGTCTTGAAAAAGCTTGATTTTTTTTTTATGTTCCAAAGGTGCTACTATTTAGCCCTTTTCTGAACAAAATACTACTGCAGAGCCTGTTTTTGTTGTTTTCATGAGTTAAATTACTTTTTTTCCCTAACTTCCATAAACAACAGTAGGTAAAAGCTGGAAACAGGGTAAACTAGTATAAATATCTCTATCATAGCAGAGATCTTAAAAATTGTAGGTATGCTGAGATTTGTGTACAGTCTCAGGAACGATACAACTCAGGTTATAATTTACTAAATACCTAAAACCTAACCTGACCTTGCTGAGATGGCAGGGGGAGGGGGATTGGCTTTTGTGCATTGAGAAATTATTCAACCAGATCACTCTGATTTACAGACATTGGAATTCTTGCAAGTCAAAGCACAAAATGAAACTCTCGATTTAGCAATACACTTTAAGTTAATCTGAATTCCTGCTCTTACCTAACACATGGTCTAAAAAAATTTCCCCCTCGTTATGGGGCTCAATATTCATTGAGGATAAAAAAAGCACAACTTTTTGCCCAGAATCCCCAGCTCCTTGAAAAATTGACGGCCATAGCAACCAACTAACAGGGACGTCTCTTCAGTAGCTTGTCTAGTACTTGGCACATCTTTATGTATACCTTGCTCCCTGATAACCCCAGAAGTTGTCACATCTGAACACCAAGCTTTTATTAGCTATACTAACCACTACTACACATTCATTAGCTATACTAACCGCTTTTGTTGCCTAGTCCTCGTTCTTTAGGTTTCAGATTTTTCCTGTGCATTTATGCACAGGAAAATGTTGATTTGTGAACAGTTGTCAGCAAATACCAGGTGTTTTAAAATTGCTCCAGATTTTAATTATTCTGTCTGTATTTACAGTGTCAATTAAAAAAAAGCATAATTGGGTAGACTTTTAGGAGGGGTTTTTTTTTGTCTTTAAGATTACTGTCTCTTTTGCAGTCTATTGAGGATATTTACCTTTGTTATGTCCTGTTTGTCAGTCTGATGCACAACAGCTGTGGGGTTCTTGTTGCTAGTAAAATCATGAGACCACAAAATGCTTGTGTCTCACTTCTAGTGCTGTTGGTGCATGATGTGGCAGTTTTATCTGTTTCTTGAGAGGCTGCAATGTGAGCTGTTTTTTTGTCTGCAGAATTAATTGAGATCTTAAGAAACAGTAATGTTGACGAGTTTTTTCTTTTCTAATTTAGTACAAATGGATGTTGGAGACTGTTCTACTGAACCTTTGGGTGCATTATTTGTAAAGAGGTTGGAAGAACTGATTTCTAAACAAACAATTAATGGTGGGGTCCTGTGATTAGAACTTGAATTTGGTATTTGTGTGCTTTCTTTGCAGACTCTTGGAAACAGATAGCAAATCCTTGCGATCAGTAAATGGGTCAAGAAGAAACAGTGGATCTTCTCTTGTATCTAGTTCATCAGCTTCTAGCAATCTCAGCCATCTTGAAGAAGACTCGTGGATTCTGTGGGGAAGGATTGTGAATGAATGGGAAGATGTACGGAAAAAGAAAGAAAAGCAAGTTAAGGTAGTAGTTGGGTACTGTTTTTTAGGATATATTTGTACTTTGATATAAGTACTACTCTTTAATGTTCCTGTTGGCCTGACTTTTTTTTTTTTTTCATAAAATAAATATGTAGAAGCTTCCAGTTGAATCTACTTCCATCTGTAAGCCTTAGTGCTTCCTATGTAACTATTACCAGACTTTGGTAATGGTTTTGCTCAGCAAATGTCTCTTATTGAAAACTAGATGCATTTATTGTATGTTGAATACTAAAGCTTTCAGTCTACCTCTAATGAGATCCCATGAGTATAGGGAACACTTGCTTCATGTTTCCAAAATGGAATTATTGAAAACCCACTTAAGGCCATCTGATAGCTGGATGCTATGATTCTTTCCCACTGAGCAGCTGTCTTTTTAAAGCATTCTTATTAGAAGAGCTGATGATTTGACTATATGGGGCTCTGAGTTTAGTTTTTTGTGCATGCCAAGCGTGCTGACCCCAGGAATGACCTTAAGCAGAAGAACACGCACTTTCTAAATTCTGAGTGGATCAGACAAACTTTGAGTAGCGTGTATCCAGTCTGGATTAGCTGTGGGCTTGTACAGAAGTGGAATTCAATTACATTTCAGATTCAAACAAAAAAGTATCTAGGGCATTTGAACATGGTGTTTGCCATGTTTCAGAGGCAGCTAGTACAGTAGCGTGGGATTTTTTTGTAGGCAAGTCTGTTCTGCTTTGGTTCTTTATTGACTCTAGTCTGTAGTTCTATGTGCAGAATACAAATTTCAGGGTCTTTTGAGCAGTTTGAAATGTGTGTGTATGAATAGGTTGTGGGAAGGCAGAACAATGGGCTAAAGTAAAGTATCTTTTATGTGAAGCAGTTGTGAAGAGAACATGACTTGAGAGAGGAAACAAGGGAAGAAAATGAATTCAAGACTTCCTGCTTGCATAGGGAAAACAGTTTTCGGAAAGGTTTTCCCAAAAGGCTGTGAAAAGAAGGTCACACGAACTTGGCAAGAGAAAGCAGGAGTGAGATGGTAATAAGTAGATATGGTTGGATAGAGTTCATTTGAACTGCCTGCATTTGAACATTTTAAAGTGTCAGGAGTATCACTTGTTTTTACAGCTGGCCAAGTACAATTTGGGGAGTATTTGACTAACTTTCAGTAAATATTTAATTATATTGCTAGTGAGTTTTCCTTTGCCAGTTAAATAATTCTCAATTCTTTGTTTTTGTTTTGTTTGTGGAAAGTCAGCCTAAACTGTGTCATTCCGCATTTATGATGGAATACCAGAACATCCATACCTATTTCCTGATTGTGCCAGTAGGTGTGACTTTGGCGGCATAGGTATCTTTTTGTCTTGGCTGTAAAGCTGGTCTTAAGTTATTAGATATCTGGTAAGTTGTGGTTTTTTAAGTCTTAAATATAGGTGTATATACCTTCCTGCATAGGTGTTGTGTTCCATCCTTATGTCTTTTGATCCACTTCAGAACTCTCTTCCTATTTATGGAGGGATTCTGAAGGATGATTTAAGTCCTGCTTTTCAGTGTGCATAATACTGTAAAATTGCATCATTTTAGTGCTGCTTAGTAGGTGTGTTTTCCTGCTGTTCCTTTAGGATTCTTGGAGGCGTTAACCCTGTTATTTTGTCAAGCAGGTGCATGGTATCTTAAGACAAGAAACCACTTGCTAATGCTTTGTTATTAGTAGCCCTGGAGGCTTTAGGATGTCTGATCTGCAATCTGATAGTGTGTTGTTGACAAATGATAGCTAGACACAGATGTGGAAAGCTGATGTGTTAGGGTTGTTGTCTTGGAGTTGGAAATTTTTTAGGGACTAACACAGGATGTCATAGTTCTGTCATAGACAGGACAAATAGTTGGAATGGCATTACTAGAATGATCCTGAAGAAGGCTAGACATCTTAAGGATATGAGAAAATTGAGGTCAGTGATGCAAATCTCCTGAATTAGAGTTCAAGTTTAACAGAAACAAAACTTGAAAGCAGGAGTCCGTTTAAAAGTTGTAACTGTTGCATTAATTAATCTTAGTTTGGAGAAGTAGGAGAAATATTTGGAACAAACAGGAAAAAGAGGAAGTTTTGCAAAGTAGGAGATTACTCTGGCTTTAGAATAAATACTAGTGAAAGAAGCTATCCTTTAGGAGACAGAATACTTGATAACAGTTCTTAAGGTACAAAAAAATTATTAAAGGCACCCTCTTGTCTTGAAGAGACAATCTTCTAGGTCAGACTGATCCTGGTTGCAGAAAGTGCTACTAAGACAGTCTGAAAACTATCTCATTTGTACTTTTTTCTCACTTTTCAGATCAAGCAACAAGACTACTTTTTGCTTGTGCTTTCTGAAAAGACAAGTACCAGGTTCTGTTGATCTGGAAAGGTTTGAGTTGTGTAATACCTAGCTGATTTATTATTGTAGGGAAGATAAAGTAAATTTAGTTAACTCAGTAGATGTAAATTTAATGTTTTCTTTGTCCAGTGTCTGAAACTACGTTTAAATATTTTCTTAAAGAACTGGGAAATGCTGGCACACCAGAGAAGTTAGACAACTTGTTGAGTTTGTCAAATGACTTTTGATAGTACTACTGTGCAGTATTTTTTTATTGCAGTTCGCTGTGCTGCAGTTAGTCCCACTCTTTATCATTTACCTGTCTTGGAAATAATTTTTAATTTGTGATTTCTTATATCTCAGTCACTACAAATATAATTAAGGGTGTTATCTTCAGGTAATTTTTTTGTGAAATATAAAAATAACTGTATTTAATTCTGGCTTATGGGAGTTCTTGTTTAAAATTACTTGAATATTCTGGTTTTGAAGTAGCTTATTATGAGTAGGGGACTACTTTCGTTAGCTAATTTAGCAACTAAAAATGATTCTGACTCTTGCTTTTGTTACCTGACAATCTGTCAGGCCAAAACTGAGGTTTACACATTATAAACTATATGATTGGTTTGTGACATGATGTAAACATTCTCTGAAGTTGTGAGGAACTTTAATATGTTGAAGTGTTTTGTTCTTTCGGCTTACATTTATATTTTCAGGAAACATGAATGAATTTGTCTTTTTTTGTGCTTTAGGAGCTTGTTCGAAAAGGGATACCTCATCATTTCAGAGCAATTGTTTGGCAACTCTTATGCAGTGCTCAAAGCATGCCAATTAAGGATCAGTATTCAGAGCTTTTGAAGATGACATCTCCTTGTGAGAAATTAATAAGAAGGGATATTGCTAGAACATACCCTGAACATGATTTTTTTAAAGAAAAAGACAGCCTTGGACAGGAGGTCTTGTTCAATGTAATGAAGGTAAGTCAGTATTTCAGCCCTTGAAAATACATCAGCAAGAATGTGCACAAGTTTGCAATTTGCCTTGTGTGTACTGAACTTGTATCAGTTTCGTGTTTTCAGGTTTTTTAAACTTACTCCACTTGACATGAATGGTTTAACAAATTGCATTCCAGTTACAAAGATAGCTTTCAAACGTGGTATTCCTAGAGTTAATGGTTTTACTCTGTAAGAGATCTAAAAAACTTAGTAAGATTGCCTTAAAACAGTCACATACTAAAAGTATAATGGAATAAAGTGTGCCATGAAGTAAAGTAAACAATGTTGACCAAGATAAGAACTTGGTAAATCAGAACTAGCATTCAGTTTTCAAGTGTTTCTGAATGTGCGAATGGTAGCAGCTAATGTGCAGTTGTTACAGTGCCCAAGCACGAAATGAGAATCCCACCATAAAATTAAGTTGGCATTATTTTGTCTTCATTGTACTAGAGCTTAAATTTTGAAAGACAGACTTTTCCATACAACATAGTTTCAACAGAAAAATTGGCAGGTTTCCAAATCATAGTAACTTCCATAACTCTGAAATGAAGGTGCAACACAGATGGGGATCATTGCATTTCCTCCACCTGCAAATAAACCTGCAGCACATAATTTTTCTGAAAAGAACTGTTGTTTCTTTATCTGGTCTGCCTCCTATAAAAGTAGTAACCTCGTGCCGTTTGTACACCAGCTGTCACTGTTATCTTTTGGCAAATTCCTGTAGCTGAAAACTGCATGTATTTTTTTTTTTCAGGTATGTCTGGTTTTAGCTTTGTAGGCTTTCAAAGAGCATAGTTTATACCACTTTGTAGCAGCCGATAGCAACTAGATTATCTGACTAAAACTTCTGACTAGAATGTCTGTCCTCGTTGGATTTGGGAGAGGGAGAATAAGTTATTAGCAAAATAACAGCATGAACTATGATTACTTTTTATTGATAATGAGGCTTTAATTGTTGAGAATCTTAAAACTTTATTTCCCAGGCTTATTCTTTGGTGGATCGTGAGGTTGGATACTGTCAAGGAAGCGCTTTTATAGTTGGATTACTGCTTATGCAGGTAAACGTGATATTGAAAATATGTGAGCCTTTAAAATCCCTGCTAGAGTGCATAATATATCATGGCGGTTTATTGGGAATTTTTATAGTGTTTTTTCTTCATTTTGTTCCAATGGAATTGTCAAGGGCAGCCGTTTACTCTGCAAATCAAATGAGACTTATTTTCTGTGCTTGTATTTGCCAAGCAGATACTGTCTTTGAGGGGAAAATACATTTATTTCTCAGAGCTAAGGTAGGATTGCAGACTTGCAAGCTATTTTGGTGGATGTTGTTTCAACTATTAACAAACTTCTCATTTCAGTTCTATTACACTGAATCTCCTCAGAGTTCAAATGGAACTTCACAGTTGATTTGATAATCTTAAAGCTGCCTTTGTATTATTGCCTTTTGTTTTATGACAAAGTAGGGTATATTATAAGAAACTTGCAGACCTCCATTTCAGTTTAGAAATCACTTGATAGAATTCACTATATACAGAAGTTCATTACAGTAATTGGTTATAAATCCCTTAAAAAAACCACAAAAAACCCCAAACAAGAACACCCACAACAAACCAACAACAAAAACCACCCCTCAAAAAGCCAAAACAAAAAAAGCCTCCACCACATGCACACACACACACACTAAAAATCCTAAACCCTCCCAGGCACTTAATCTAATACATCCTTACGTTTGTCCAGAGTTTTTACTGTGCTTTTTTATTTTTAATATAGATGCCAGAAGAAGAGGCATTCTGTGTGTTTGTTAAATTAATGCAAGATTACAGACTACGAGAACTCTTTAAACCAAGCATGGCTGAACTGGGCCTTTGTATGTACCAGTTTGAATGCATGATACAGGTACACACAAAATCTGTCAAAACTTTCTCTTCAGTAACTATTAATAAGGAGTGTGGGAATTACAGTTCAAGAGCAGGCATGTCTGTTGGCGTACAGGCTGTTCTCTCAACAGTAGCTTTCAGAACTTCAGAAGTAAATGCATGTGGCTGTGTGGTCCACTTTTTTAACCTTTGGCAGACAATGACTGGCTTTAAACACAGAAGCATGAGGATTTGTATTGCTACAGTTTAGGTGTATGAATGTCTAATGTCTAATTCTGTTTGGATCGAAGATTCTGCAAGTCAATGTCTTAATAGTCAATTTATAGCTATTTTAAAAAATGGAAACTAGGGGATACCCTCATATTTAGAATTAAAATTATGTTCAGATTTGGGACACAGAACACTTTTTCTTCCTGAGCAGGCTGACAGAGACAAATAGATTTGGGTTCTGTGATCCAGTTCCTAACATGATGATTGGGGTAGGATGTTACACAGCAAATAAGACATAGGTCTCTAGCCATACCCTAGATCTTTCCAGCTCTTTTTTTTGTAGCCCAGTCTAGATGTGACTTGGAAGTCACAAGCTTGTAAATCCCTTACTGGAGTCATGAAGTGTCTTTGTAACTTGTGCTTTGCAGGGTAGAAGTGCTAAAGGGCATTCTATACTGGGACTTCTGTTGCATGGCTCTTGATAATGATAAGTAATATCTTACCTAGTCCTGTGTTAGGAAGCTGCTGTCTGTACTAAATATCAATTATTTTCTTCTTTTATTCAAAATTTATACAAAACAGGGACACGTGAAAACTACTAGCAGAAGCTTAATGTATATTTTTTTTCTTCCCCCTCCAGGAGCATCTCCCGGAGCTTTATGTGCACTTTCAGTCTCAGAGTTTCCACACTTCTATGTATGCTTCGTCATGGTTTTTAACTATATTCCTTACAACTTTTCCACTACCAATTGCAACAAGAATATTTGATATCTTTATGTCTGAGGTAACTAATCAATACTCATATGATCCATTTCAAGAGTAGCTGTTGAAAGCAGTTATTTAGGTAGTGGTATAAATCCCATTATGATGGGCAAATCTCAGATAGTCTTGCTTTTTAGCCCTTACGCTTATCAGATCATTTTGTAGTAGAAAATGTCTGTGTATGTAGTTTGTCAAGGAAGAGCAACTAAATCTTTGAATGCAGATACTGTATGCAACTTTGTACTCTAAGCCTGTTGAAGAATTGCTAAATCTCTCAGTTCTGGATGCAATGCAATAGCATTGCATACAACAGGGACATCACTTTCTCAGTATTATAGTAAGTTTGGGGGGGATATTAATGTTGCTTTCAGGCCAAGGCTGAAGGTCCATGAGGATATGCAGGCCAAGAAGAGGGAATGTTGGCATCTTTTATGGTTCAGATGATGAACAGTAGCCAAAGAAATTCATGGAATTATTCAGTGTCACTATCGTGAAGACACCTAAGTCATGTTTAGGATTAGACCTTTGTGTAACTCATAACAAATCAAAGCTTATGGTCCATTTATGCTCTTTCTCTGCAATCATCTTTTGGAAAATAGTAAGTCAAAGGTGGATCCTTTCAGCTTACACTCAAGAATGTCCAAGATAGTATGTATGAGTGAGACATTCCTTTGTATCCATTTAAATAGTTTAACTGCTTTGTACCATGGCTGAAATGAAAATGGATTTTTTGAGATGTACCTGGGTTTTTTGTGCTGGGTATATCTGAAATGTTTGATAAAGCTGACATAGAGAACACCTGTCACTCGATTTTTTTTTTTTTTTTTTTTTTTTTAACCTCAGCACTAGGCTCTCTGAGGGAGGGAGTCTGGAATCAGGACAAATAGCTGGGCTACTTGTTCTTGGGACAAAATAAGAAATGCAGAACCATTTGTCAAGAGATTTTTTCAGTAGCCCTTTTGTTTCTTTGAGAAACTGGGTGAGATTTCCAACATTAGTAAACAGTAGAATCATTCTGTACTGTTGACAACGCCATGAATAATTATTGGATATTTCTTAACTTCTGTTTTCAGGGTTTAGAAATAGTATTTCGAGTAGGTTTAGCAGTACTTCAGATGAACCAAGCAGAATTACTGCAACTTGACATGGAAGGAATGTTACAGGTAAATTAAGGTTATAATAATTGTAAGAGATGTCTGAAATGTGTAGTGTGTGTATGTGTATTTCTTTGCAGCTATTAATTGTATGTAATCTTGTGCTCTGATTGCTTTTAGCACTTTCAAAAGGTCATTCCACATCAGTTTGACAGTGGTCCAGACAAATTAATCCAAGCATCTTACCAAGTCAAATACAATGCAAAAAAGATGAAAAAGTAGGTATAACATTTTGAGAAAATAGATTATACTGTTGCTGAGAGCTACTGTTTGTTTATCTTTAAAGCTAGTTTTTTGGTATTTCATTTTAATTTTTCCATCTTTAAATTTTTTGGTGTTTTATACTATAAACAGTTAAAACTGAAGTTCTGTCTGCAGGAAGATTCTTCTGAAGCAGTATTTGCTGTTTTTCTCAAATATAATAAAGCTATGTCTCATTTATAAAAGCAACCTTAAAAAGCTTTTCAAGAAAGCTGCAAGTTATGGGGAATCACAGCACTTCTGTAAACAAGATCTGAATAGAAAAAGCAGTGGGTATGGGGGTGGGTGGGGGATTGTTTGGTTTTTTGAGGGTGAAGCAGGGAAAAGAGGTTCAACTTTATGATCTGGCCTAAATTCTTAAGGCTTTAGTTCTCAGGAACTGGAAGAGTATTCACAGTGCTAAAGAGTGCATGTATGGTCAAGATAAGTGCCCTTCAAAATATAAATTGATGAAACTTTGTAAGACCATTGGTAATTGTAAAATAACTTTCATTTGGGGTTTGAAATCCTGAGTATAATATTAGTATTCTTTTTTTTTTTAACATTAGTTGCATGTCTTCTCTTTTCTGCCTTTGGTAAATTACATTTTGATAAGCTGCACGTATTGTGCTTCCCCAGGATTAAGTTTGGAGATTCTCCAGTTGGTTGTAATGTATTGTACATTCCCTGTTCTTGCACTGCAGATTGTGCTAGGGTCTTTCCGTTTGAATTTGCTGATCTTTCTGTCAGCAGCCTGTGATCAGTGCTGTAGAGTGAGTAGTTTTCTCTAAAACAGAAGTAGTAACAAAGCTTTCAGGAAAAACATTTTCTTTGAAAGCCTATATAAGTGTATGTAGTTTAAAATTCTGCTGTTCTGGGTCTAGACTTCCTTGGTTGCCTTCTGTAGAGGTATTGTTTATCTCAGCTTGTTTTTTCTTGTTGCCGCCTTTTTCAATTGGGACAATTTTGTGGTTTGCTGGAGAGGGGCAAAAATTGTTTTACATGTTTAAGATCTTTGTCTCAAATCTCTTTGCATCTTTTTGTCTTCCAGGCTTTCCAAGCTGTGTTTTCTTTTGGCTGAATCTATTGAATTGATTATTGTATAATTACATTGAGTGGTTATTACAAAGTAGCTCCAGATCATTGCCACTGTAAATGTATACAAGCAAGCACCTGCACTTCAGAGTGCTGGTTCAGAGTCTGTTCATATTTACAGAAGTCTGTGTTTAAATTTAATGTCCAGTCTAAATATTTACAGAAGTGCATTTCAAGTGGCCACTTAAACAGAGGAAATATCAATAATCTCTCTCTGTTCTGCTGTTGTTAGGTACTACACCAACAAGTAAGTTATCTGCAATTTTTCTAATCATAGCTTACTATTTCTAATTTTTAGGTTAGAAAAGGAATACACTACAATAAAGACGAAAGAAATGGAAGAACAAGTTGAAATTAAAGTAAGAGTCTTACAGATTTATTTATGGATCAGTTTAATTCCTAGATGTGGGGTTACATATTTGATCTGTATATGTAGCAGGACATGTAATTGACGTCCCTAAATTCTTTTCTTTCAGCATTAGTATTTGGGATGTCTGTTCATAAAGGACACTTAGAGTGAAATTATTGAGACTTCTGGTGGACATCTGAAGCCAAGTCTTTGATGGACACCTGCTGTACTTAGTTTTCATTATTTTCTGCTGATTAAAGCTTGATTACATATGGCCTCATTTATCAAAGGTTCTGAATATGTTGGTTTAGATGTAGGTGTCCCACCCAGGAGGTTTGTAAGACACATGTTAAGACAGAGTTTATCAGAATGCACTTGAATTGGTGTATCATTGATTTTTGAGATCTTGATTTTTTTCTGATGCATTGGACCCAAGATTGAGTGTCTTCTGTCTGCAGTCACTTCTTTTGGAGCCTCTGCAATTGATACATAATGAGGGAAAAAAATCTGCGAGTACAGTTTGTTTCCCTTTTACTAACTGACCTACTTCCTGTATGTACTTAATCACTGCATCTTTTTGCTTTTGTGACATAAATAGGCTTTTGCTGCTTTTTTTTCCTTTTTCCACATTTTTTTCACAGCATGGTGTTGGATCTGGATTTGTCTCCTTGTCGTGTGTTTAGCCAGTTCCATGAAAAAAGCAGTAGGAGAAATGATGGTCAAGTGTAGGATATAAAGCTAAGTAGAGGGAGCAGAGTACAGCCTTCCTTCTTCCTACCCACTGCTAGTCATTTTGCCTTTCAGTATCAGTTTCTAAGGCATTGGTTTTACAGAAAAATTCTGGGAGCACAAAGGTGTTCCCACCTTCTTCAGGGAGTTTGTTCTAACAGGCAACGAGGCAGCAGTAGGACCTGCTGTAATGGCATCTCAAATGAGAGGATTTGCAGGACTTAAATGACAGCTCTTTATACAATAGCACAGAATAAAATCACTTAAAAGACATCTGTAACTTTAGATTTCAGTATTTTAACTTCAAATCCTTCCTTGCTCCCCTCTCCCCTCCCCCAAAAAACCAACACCCCAACAAAGTAAAAAAAAAAAAATCCAACAAATAAACCCCGAACCAACCAAACCAAACAACCCAAAGCTGTCTGTTTCTAGGCCCTGCTTTGGGACCTTATATAAACCATTTCTGACTTACCTGCTTCTGCTAAGAAGCTCTGCTGTTTCAGGGAGATGGGAAAACAAGTGCGTTGAGTCTGCCCCTTAGCCTTGGCAGAATAAAGCGTTACTGAACTGATATCCATGGCTCTGTTCTTAGGGATACAGATCTCTTCTGAATGCCGTCTGCTAAAATTTATAGGAAATGCAGGTAAAATATGCAATTCTTTCTTACTTCTGGGGCATCTGAGGTAAATAATTCTCAGTATAGCCTTACAGATTAAATATTACTATATAATTTAATGTAAATTACTGGGGGGAAAAGGAAGGAGACCTTGTAGCGCTCATTAACCTGTCAGGGAGCGTACTTTCATATCCCTTAACTATGAAAACTGTGGCTTGGTTTATGAGGAGGAGGCTGTCAAGTCTAACGTGTGGCTAGGCCCTGTGGTTGACCTGCAGACATACTACTTTCATCTAATGCAATGCAGATGCTTTCGTATAACACGAGACTTCTCATCTTTACTGTATCAAGCTGTTTAAACTCATCTTTTGTGTTAGGACACAATATAAAAGGATGTTAAAAAGGTCACTATTTTTGTATTTATATCGATTTTCATAGATGTGATTAAAAACATTGTTAGCTTGCTTGGCTTTTATCAGACTTCCAATTCATAACTTGAGAAATACAATTCTGAACTGTTTACCTTCCAGAGGTTACGAACTGAAAATAGACTCTTAAAACAGCGCATTGAAACATTAGAAAAAGTAAGTATGTTGGTGATTTGATTTAATCTGTGTTAATTTATACTTAAATTGATTGCAATTTTATTATATGCAGTATAATTCAGAATTATATTTTACTGGTTTTCCTGCTAATCTGTGGTGTTTACAAACAGTGTTCAGCCAAATAGTATGGCAATAACAAAGCAATTAGAGTCAGTGCTTGTAAATGTTTAAAGTTGTTACGTTTGGGTCTTGCTGAATGTGAAATCAAGCATTTTGACATACACAACTTTTGCTGTACTATTTTCTTTCTGAATTAGAAGCATCTGTTCAATGTCCAGAAGACTACATGAAATAGTGGACTGCTTGGGTGGAAAAGAGGTTGTTGTGAGAGAATCCTCAATTTTGAAAATCTGAAGTTGCTGGGTGTTTTTACATAGGAGCAAAATGACAGACCTACCAATGACCAGAGAGATGGAGATGAAATCAGATTATTTCATCGTTAGTGAATACCGCACTAGAGGGGGGTGTTGCAGCATTCACATTCAGTACAGGAAGTCTGCTGCCATTAATTTGTTTTACAATTTAATTTTGTTTTTGTAGCAATTATGGGTACATAGGGATGAGAATATCTTTTAAGACTTATTTCTTACAGATTTAGTCTGGAATAGTGTTTTGTTAGGTTTCTTTGTAACTGGATATAACTTTAAAAGTATGCATGATAACTGTTGTCAATACGTTGCCAGCATGTGGGCATTGTTCTCCAGTGGCCTCTCCTATATTCTGGTATCATGCTTCCTGTGTGGGATTGCATCTGAGGATTGCATCTGAGCTGGTCTGCTCTAGAATGAGAACATTCTTGTCCATCTTAACCACAACCAGCAACTATCTTTCAAGAAATGAATTTGAATGCTCTTGTGAGTTGCAAACAGTTGTTCCTGTTTCGCAGGGGAGAAACAGTAAAGATTCAATTGAGAGTGACAAAATTGAAAGATGTCATGCTTCAGATATTAAATCCATTATGGTTTCTTGGAAAAAATCATCTATGTCAAATTTGAATTAATTGATTTCTGAATTTAGTTTGGAAAAATGCACATAATGAGGACATATTGTGAAAGTTGTTACAAAGATTAGAATTTTATAAACATCTTTGTTTCTTATATTGGAAGTGCTGATAAAATTAACTGAAAAGAGCAGACTTTTAAAGAAGTTTGAAGCTGTAGTGAATCACTTCAATGCTTTTGGCAAATTTCTAATAGCAAATATCCCTATACTTTTTATACTTAACTTGAGGAGGTTTGAAATTGGTTTTTTCTTTGTTTATTAGGAAGTCCATGATGAACTGCCAGATGCTAGTGCTTTTGTAAATTCTGTACTTAAAACTTCAGAATTCACTTTCAGAGTATCCTGTTCTGACTGGAATTAGAACATTTCAAAATGGGAAAATATTACCTATTAATAAGAATTTCTGAAGATCATCATCACAGCACCTGAAAACAGATCATAAAGTGTGAACAAACACATTCTGTTGGAAACATTTTTATTTTAAAATACTTTTTTCTCATCCTAACCTATATGATTTAGTTGTGATTTCCTTAGTGTATCTCAATGATAAACATCTTACCTTAACTTCTAAGTCATAACTCCTTATCAACTAGTTTGAACTATAATTTCAATAAAAGTTCCAAGGATAAAGATGGTCTGTGAATAGATGTGTTCTCTGTGGAATCTTAAAAAAATTGAGTGCTTTCAAGGGTGATAGAGTAGAAACTAATTAAATGTGCAACTTGGGTAGGGGGAAATATAGTGCTTGTTGGTATGCATAAATGAAAATTTTTCTTCCAAAACTTTGGCAAGGAAGAGGAATCTATGAACAGCTCAATTGAGTTACTGCAAGAGTTCAGAAAAATAAAATACTACCTGTCATAGTTTAATTTTTCTACTTGTGTCTGTCAGTTTGCACCATTTAACTTTCCTGCTTCATCTTTTTGGAAGCTTTAGTTCTGCATGAATGCCTTTGTGCTTAGTGGAGTTTCCTTTGTGCTCAAATTATGCCTTCCTTTCATGTTGTGGATGGACCATAGACCACATCTTGCATCTATCTACTAGATCGTATCAGATAATGTATCGGTAACTTTTGTTAATTAAGGAAGTGAGCCATTCAGATAAAAATACCCAGTCTCCTGTAGGTGAATTTTAAGTGTTTCAGAAACCTGTCTTTGAGACCTTCTTGTATCACAGACTGTGTTAAATCTGTTGCAGAAGAGGCTGCTTCCTGGGACTTTCAGGCCGAGTTGTCTTAATTTATATGAAGAGTTGTTAATTTTTCAAAAAGACATTGTGCAGAAAATGGGTAGAATTTGGGCGTTTTCTTTCTCTCAGCTCTTGTCTTTTTTTGTAACCTTTATCACCCCTTTGTTTTTGGTTTTTCTTTTCCTTATTCCTATCTGAATTTTTCCTTTGTAGGAAAGTGCTTCCTTGGCAGATAGATTGATACAGGTATAGTCTTTTAGTCTTTTTCTGTATGACTCTCTTCCTACTCTTAAAAAACCCCAAACTGCTTTAATGCATGCATATTTGCATGCTGTACTTTATCCCTGCCTCACTGATTTGGAATAAATATAGAGCTAATATCTTGCTAGATGCTTTTTTAATTTTGTTTACTAAAAATATATAAACCCAATACCTGCACGCTATAATATTTTTTCCTAACTAAATGTAATTTTTGGTACAAATTCCTATGATAAATGGATTCTATGGCACTGTATTAACACTGAAATTGAATATTGTGAACTTAAATCTGTGCATGTACAACTGAGTATTATTGCATGGGAGGAATTTTACTGAATGCAAGTACACAATTGTGCTTGCTAAATGGATGCTGAACTTCTGTAATAAAGTACTAAAGCAGCTGTTTAGTACTACTTTGTCCTAAAATTTCTACCAATTGTACTCTATGCTGTTTGGAAAACCAATCTGATGAAATAAGCAGCTAAGCATCACAAAGACAATCTTTCTTGCATTTGTCCTCAATTGCTTAAAAACATAAATTATGTCCGAAGGGACAAGTGACAAGGGCTCAGGAGGCTGAGGAAAACTACCTCATAAAACGGGAGCTGGCCACCATCAAACAGCAGAGTGATGAGGCCAATACTAAACTGGAGCAAGCTGAGAATACCATCAGGGAGCTCCAACAGCAGCAGCAATGGGTAAGGAGCCTGGCAGCACATCATCTCATCTTTGTTTCACGCGTGTTTATTCTACCTCATCTTGACATGGTCTGTGCTGTCCTTGTAAATGCTTGTTCATTGTGATTTGCATTCTTAAAGTTACACAAACTGGACTGAGTGACACTTTGGTCTGTTTTTATTGATAGATGACATTCATAACCCTAGAAAGATGTAAGTTACCAGTTCAGAAAAACAAACCATAACAAAACAAACCAAGCCACAAACTCAACAACAACAAAAACCACCAGCTGAAAACGCATCACCACCAAAGAAATACTAACAAAAAACCACCCACAGAAACTTCCGTAGCTCCTAGTGATGAGTCTAGGCATTGCAAATTGTGTCACGCTGAATACTCAGATTTGAAAGTTGATTCATAATGCCTTTATCTAGCTTCTCATTGTCAGTTCTCGTCCATGTTAACGTCTCCTCTGTGTACCTATTTTACTTTTTTCCTAGCATGCTTAAATTGGCTGCTTGCAAAAATACAAGGGCATTATCCCTGAGTTTAGAACTACAGGACTTTATTAAAAGGTGTGGGTTTATGTGCAGCTAGAGCAGGAAAATAACTTTTAACAGCTGTATGTAGTACTGTGTTTGTATGTGCTATGTCTGTTAGGTAGTGTAATGTGCAAGACTTTATGCCATTACTGTAAGACTGAAGCTACTTTCTCTAAGCCACTTACAAAGTGCTTGGTATCCTCTGTGAGAGAGGGAGGGAAGCAGTTCCAGCAGTCTTCACGTGCCGAATAAACTGTGCACTAGTAGTGTTGATGTGAATATGCTCATACTGTTTTAAGTAAGTGGTATCCAAGTACTTACCTGAAGCCCTGGGCCTTTCAGGTGTATGAAATACAACTTTTTTTAGAACTCCAGCATGCTGCAGCTACTTACCAGATCCCTTTCAGGCAGAAAACCAGTTTGTTCTACACATCTTCCACCAAAGCTCTGGAAATACTTGTATCTCATCTTGGAAGGTAGAGACGAGATTTACTGTTAGACTGAAAAGAAATCATAAATGTAGCATTATAGAAATAGTTTATTATGTCTATAATGTATTTCAGTATAAAAAAAGGTACATATTTTAGAATAGTTACAAGGAGCTATTAATGAGCTGTTACTCTGTAATGTGTAATGCTGCTTTTTATTTAACACCAGCAATTTCTTTAGGGAAAAAACATGAAGAAATTATGATGAGGAAGATGGGAATGATCTAGTGATGCTTTCTAAAATTGTAGATATGTTGTAATCTTTCAAGTGAAATAAAATGAGAAGTGTTTATAGACTTGGGTAGCCAGCTGTTTGCTGTCTGATTACAATAGTACACATGCTTTTGGAATCGTATTTTTGGAGGCATCCATGTCACTTACCTGTACTCAATGAAAATTTAAGAGACTAAAATGCTATATTTATTAGCTAATTGATGGGTAATATGAATTTTAAAGCTAATGCTATTAACTATGCTGGGGACCTTATGATAGCAATGATAGGGTAGCTTGGCGGGTTGGCTGGGCATGGGAACTGGTCCTGAGCAGAACTATAGATAACTGGATTGCAAAATTGGCCAGATTGGACGGGTATTGCAGGAGTGGAGAGCAAGTGAAATGTGAGAAACGGCAGGTAATTTAAGAGCCACACTTTCTACCCTGCATGCTTGCAGCCTTGTTTTCCTCCACTTTAGTGTTAACATGACTATAGGAAATAGTCTAAGGCCTTAAATCCATGTGGTTATAGAGGGATTTGTGCCTAGTAGCTGACTAATTTTGAAGTGTAAGGAATGGTACTGTGGTTTTAAGGACTGTCTGAATTAACTTAGACAATTTGGTGAAAGTGTTAAGATGGTTTCAATTACTAGTTCCCTAGATCCTGCTGCATTAGAAAGATTTGTAATTGAACAGGCTTTTAACTTGGTTTGCAAGTATGGAAATAGGAGCCAGAGTGTAAACAGCTGCATGCACTTAGGGCTCCACCTAGTGGAAATCCATCAATTTCTTTTGAATTTTGGCATTTCAGTTTGAGTACACCGGTAAGTCTCTTTGCCACTTCCTAGTGCCAGTAGCTTTGCTCTTGGCAATGCTTCTCTTCAGTATTGTTTTAAGAATATTTGCTTTAGTGTCGGTGGGTTTTTTCCAATTATTTCAGTTTTGTTTATGATTAGCAAAAGGGATTGCACAGTGAACTTATAAATGGCTTTATCTGTACATATTTAAAGGTACAGCATCTATCCTACATACTTTATAATCTTTTCCAAAGTTGAGTTGTCTGTTTTATCATGATAGAAACTGTAAAGTTTGGGTATGAATTTCTGAATAGGAATGTATGAAAAAAACTGCCTGAGGATATGTGTGGCTGCCTCTTCTGAACAACACTATGGGATTTAAAAAAAACAACCAACCAAAAAAAAAAAACCACCAAGAAAAAAATTCCAAAACACAACCCACTTGTACATTGTGAGCCAGGAGAAATAAGAGCGGGGTTTTTTGTTTTCTTGGTAGCAAAAATATTATCTAAACTGTGGTATTTCTAAGAAGGCTAACATACCCTTTGTAAAAAGGTTATGCATTTGTATTTAAATATAATCTAGGCTTTGTTCTATGAGACTTGACAGCGCAACTTGGGTGGCTTAAAGCTAAGCATTGAAGGTACCTACAGGACATGTATGAAGAAATTCTCTATTGCAGCACTTCTTTGTAAGGTTGAATACAAAGATGGGTAGAGGAATATTCTTTTGACTGAAGTCCAACACTAGAACCCCAAATTACATGCAACTTCATTTTTTTTCCTGTGCTGAAGTACTTATAGGGAGTTTTTAATTGAACCGGAATGATTTTATTACAAAGTGTTGCATCCATTTACAGAGATTCTTTTTACTATTGTCTCGAAGAGAAGTTCTGCTATAGTACTTCTGCCAGACAAACTGAAAATAGTACTAATGGTCATATAATAAATCACTTAATTGTCATCAAATGTATTCTGCATATTTCTGAATATATTTAATCTCATTTGGAAGGGGAAAAGGAAGCGGAAAATCATAAGGTTTGAGATGGAGACTTCACACTTAATTTTAATTTGGATGCCAACTTTTACATCTTAGTAGCGTTCAGTGCTTCAGCTACCTAATGTTTGCCTGAATGGTTTTGAGGAGAATGGTACTAATCTCTTTGGCACGTCTAATCTTTAAATACAGAAACTTGCCAAAGGCTTCTAAATGTGGTGGGTAACCAAAAGATTAAGAGGAAGGTGTTTTTTCCTCATACTGCTAGTAAATCAAGAACTGCACAGAGGAAGTTGTGCTTGACTTGACAGAATATGGAAGGCTTTCTCTTGAGGCATACTAAGAGCAATGGTATTTGAGGAGTTAAGGGTGAGGGTAATCAGCCTGTTCTAACCCATTCCTGATAATTATGTGCTGGAGGTTTTTTCTCTCTTCTTCTCTCCTATTGTTTCTAAATTAAAAAGGTAGCTTCTGCAGGATATATAAAAATGAATAATCTAACAATTTCTGCCAGTTAATGCACCTCCAGAACACAAACCTCAGTCTTTCTCAGTGATACTCTAATTTTCAATGGCTACCCAGTTCATCAGTCTGAATGCTGGAAAATTGAAGCTGAGAAATGAGAGGCAATTCAAGCTAAAACTGATTCACATTTTATTTTTAAGAAGGGTCTTCAAGTGTATTACATAAAGACAATTTTAATTGACTAAACATTCTGATGGAAGCATATGCATTTTGCAAGATAGTTTATAGCCATGTATTTGGTTATTGTTATAGGAACTCCATAACATGTGATTTATTTTAGCATGAGTTCCTGAAAAGAACTTAGAATAATTAAGAGCATAATAACTGATATAGGGAATATATGCTTATAAATGAGTGTTGCAACCTTATGGAACTTTATGATATACTTTCTTTAAATTATGTTCTGATGTGCAACCAAAACGCAGAATATAAAAATACTGTATTTAGTGAAGTACTACAGTTAGTGTTTAAATGTGTAACCAAAGTTAGCTGGGCAGCTGCTGAACAATCTGTTAGTTGCCCTTCAGTATAGAGTACTGAAAAAGCATTCTGTAACTACATGTAATGATCTGTCATTGGCCAAAATAATGTTTGGAATGGTTAGTCAGTCTCTGAGATTTTACTATTTCTGAGATTTTAAGAAAAGTTGGGGGGGGAAGAAATCCAGTTTTGTGAGGCCAAGCAAGGACTTGTTGCTTTCAGAAGTAAAAAGCTATAGAACTACATTTTTAGTGCTTTATACTGCAAACATATCTTCAACACAGCCAAGACAAACAGTGTCACTGTGGTTAAGATGTTTGGCTGGTGCCTGGAAATCTGGATTCACATTGTGGGTTTTGTCACAAATTCTAGGGCTTAAGGCAGATACACAAAAGCAGGTTTTTGCTGAAGAAGTCAGTCTTAAAGTAGTTGTCAAACATTGTTTTGACTATAAACTTGTGTTACCTTTATATTCTACATTACTAAAATTGTATGTTGTTTTCTAAGGAGAAAAAATCACAACTTTGAACTTGTGAATATTGTTTTTAAAATCTGTTTTGATCTAGGCTGTATGTTTTGCCAGTTGACTTGATTTAAAGTCAGCTTTAAGACTTGCCAAGACTTGATTTAAAGTTTGTTGTGGGTAAACAGATAGGTACTCCTAATGTAGTCCTTAGGCAGGCGAAATCTAAAGACAGATTTAAAGGCGGCATGACTTGTGCCTGAAACTGGATAAGTAACTTCTCTTACACTCTTCATTACTTATTATTTGACAAACATCAGTTAGATTTTTGTAGTCAAAAACTATTTAGAGTACACTTACATATTGTTGCAAAATCAGGATGAATTCAGTTCTTCAAATCTGCTGTTTTTTCTCAATTTCCTGAAATTGCATTGAAAAGTGCAAGATGCCGCCTTACCTGAGGAAAGCACACTGCGTTTGTTCTTGTTCTGTATGTATCATAAGCAGAATCTGGAACAAAATCATAGTTCCTTTAAGTTGCTGTGTATCATCTGATGAACTTGTACAAACAGCCAGGGAATAAAAGAGACGCTGTTCTCTGTGTCTGCATGTTGCTACATACGTGTGCTCCTCATGGCCTCGTATCACGTGAAACAATTGTAGAGGTGCACCGGCATTGTCCACCCAGTCTCTCCTTACGTTCCAGTCAGGGCTACCTCTGCTGCTTGCTGAGGCAAAGGCACTATGTGGGTTGAAAAGAATATGAATGAAATTAGTACCGTATAAGGGAAAAAGAATATTAAATATACTATGATCTTTGTACATTAAGTGTTCCTTGTGTGTTCAGCTGCATAGTTGGGTAGGATGAGCACTTAAATGGATAGTCTCTGTGACACTAAAGGCTGCCAGCATAAGCTATAATTGCTTTTTAATGCTTTATATATATCTCCTCCGTTATAGCTCCCTGTAGACATGTATTTATAAGAAATACAATAAATTGTAACACTAAGATTAGTTAGTGTAGATTTTGGATTGTACTGTAAGTCATGATGAAAGGCTTAGTTGACACACAGAAGTATAAAAATAAATGAAAAACCATGTAGTTACATGTAGTAAATCCTTGTTTAGTCCTGGTTGCCTTCGGTTTGTGCATTAAAGGTCAGAGAATGTCATACCCCAACAGAAGCGTATGGAACTGAAGACTTTTCTGTTAATTTTGCCAACTGTTAGATGCAGAAAACTAAGTTGTTTGATGCAAACAAAAAATAAAGGAAGAAGTAGTTGCATCTTTAGTATAAAGAGTACTCTATGGATTTTAAAGTTCCGTTGTTAATTGAATAAAAATTCATGTAGGAATCCAAGTATAGTATTTATTCTTCACAATGTAGTTAATGGCACCAAAGATGTATTAAATGATTTCTCTTTAAATTTAATTTTCTGGGTAGCTATGCATACACAATAACTAGACAACTTCACTTCGGGGATTTCAACACCTGTTTTTTCCTAAACCAGATGTTATAATGCTGATTTAGGATGGCATGGCCTGTCAAGCAAGTCTGACAATCTGTGGTGAATCTCAAATAATTTTAAAGTGACCTAAGGAAGAAATATTATGTGTTTTGTAACTATTGACTGGAGGAAAAAGTTAAGTAGGGCTTTTGAATACAGTTTGACTTAGATGGCTTATTTTGACTTCAGTTGGATGTATCTGTTGAAAGATGCTGTTTGATGAAACTGTGCTTTAGCAAGTAAAAGGATGGATCTCGCTTTTAATTCCAGCTAATGAACAGTCAAGAAATAAATTAATGGTGAATTATCTTACTTTCACAGAACTGTGGGGTGGCTTGTTTTTCTTCCCTTCTCTCTGAAGTTTGCAAAGGGTGACCTTAAGTTCTGAACTGCCGTTTTATTACTGAGGAAATGTGTTTGGGTGTGCAAAACTGGCTGGGGATAGTCTTGGAGTAAGTCCTGTATGGAAAGAACCAAATGTCTTTATCTTGGGCCTATGCTGCCTGCCTAGAAGGGGCTGTACTGCTACTTGTGCCTGGCTTTTTCTCATAAATACAAGATTATGGAAGGCTTCTGTTGAATCAGATTTTAAGTGAGTAGGGATCAAGAAAGATACTTCTATTAACCTTGTAATAAGCTAGTCTTCCCTAAGCATCTTTTTCAGCATACCACAAAATAATCACAGATTCTTGGAGAATTTTTCAGTGTGGGTAGTGAGAAAAAAGTGTGAGTTGTTGCTCATCAGTACTAATAGGGGTCTCAGTTTAATGGCCTTACATATTTGGCTGCGTGGAGGTGCAGTTGTTTGAGAGGCGTAGCATTAGGGTTCTTATTGTTGGCAGCCTGGATGGACATGTTAGTAGACTTGTGTAAGGTAAGCACTTCCGTTGATCTTAAGCTAGTATTCCTAATGTTAAGCATTTGAATGTACTTTACCCTCCAAATCTGGCATATAAAACCCCTTTCAAACCGTCTATGCTTCATACTAAACATATTTCTGCAAACTTTGTAGCATAAATGCAGTTCACGATACAGTGAAGACTTTGTGCTACAACTGGAAAAAGAGCTGGTCCAAGCCAGGCTGAGTGAAGCAGAATCCCATTGTGCCCTGAAGGAGATGCAAGATAAAGTTCTAGAGATGGAAAAGGTAAATCAAACAAGGACCCTCTGTATAAAAAAGTACAGGAAACAGAACACAGGTCCCTGTAATTCTTTGCGTAACTGTGCTCTAGAATCTTCTCTTCTGCTTTCACCTCTTGCAATCTTTACATGCTACACAAACCTGATGTTAATATAGCAAAAAACCTGAGATCTGTTTGCACTGGGAAAGGTTTATGAAGAACAGATCACTCTTGTCCTGTTCCTGAAGCCCACTGCAGTGGAGAACTTGGATTCTGGTGGTCTTTACAGTAAACATGAATTGTATTTAACTTATGTCCTGCAACAAGAGCAGTTGGCCTAGGGTGAGCGATGCGGTGATGTGAAACTAAATAGTTTGGGAGAGGAAGAGGAAAGAGTTCAGCATTACCATTCCCAGGTCTCGAGTTCTTGAGCGTCATCCACTTCATCCCATTACGGGTAGGGAAAGAATAATTCCACTGTGTAGTACCAGAGTCTCTACTGCTTTTTGGGTGCCATCCCAACGCGTAACTTACTGATGCCAGAGTTCGAGCTGAACTCAAACCAATTGTCAAACGTTTACCTTTCTTTGAAGAAAAACTTAACTGCAAAATAAAATATTAAAAAAAAAAAAAGGAAAGAAAAACCCCACTAATTGACCAAACATAAAGCATGCTTTTCAGATCCTTTTGTATTGGCTTTGGAAATTGTTTCCTCATGGAAATTTTAAAGAGCTGTATACTTGGGAATGTCGCCAGAATTTACTAGCTAATTGGATTAACCCACTAGAGTTAAGATTTTACGTTTTCAATTATCTGAGGGGCTTCATGGGAGCCAGAGAGGCAAGCAGAGTGGTAGTTTTTACTGTACTGAACATTGGTAAGAATTCAGGATCTAAGGTATTTTTCAAAGTTCAAAAAGAGACTACTTCTTTTCTTAACCTTCATCAGCATGAAGATGGCATACGCTGAAAAATTAAATGTGAAGAAAACTGGAGCAGTGAGGGAAATTCCAGTGTACCAGACAATTCAGATGTATAGTAGTATTTCAGTCTGTCATAATGAAATTTAGGCACGTGAGAAGGTGATTGAAGTTAATGCCATTAAAATCCTACAAATACAGTTCTTTACTGCTGTTAGTGATGCGTGTTGTAATCTGGGAAAATCCTGCTCAAGATCCTGTAACCCAAGACTTGCATGGCTACACTGACAGCGATGTAAACGTTCAGAAACACACCCTGTTGCTTCATGTATTTGCCAATACTCAGATACCGTGATTCTGAAACACGGGGATGCTAATAAATGGCTGTTGTGCTGTGTCCTCTTAATAATGTACTTCAGTCTCAACCCTCAGGAAAACCTGGCAACTGTCACAGTACTATACAGCTACAAAAGTACACATCTACTCAAAATACTACTGAGCAATACAGTAGAAAGTGATGAAGGACAGTACAACTTTTGAGTATTTGATGACCAATGATTTGATGTAGGGATATTGTAGTTATGTTCTATGTTCTTTTTCTTCCCCTCTGTTTTTTCCCAAACTTCCATTCTAATGCTTTCATCACTACTTTACTTTCCTAGGTGACTGCTCCCATGTGTTTTCCTGTTTTCTGTTTAGCTTTCTTTCGTCTTTCTACTTTTTCCTCGTGTTTTTTGTAAACATCCATGCACTTTCATCTGTAAGACCTTTTCTTGACTGGTGTTTGTTTATAAATATTAATGGATGGTTCCTTTGTCAACTTATCTTTTCTCCTTTTCAAAGGCAGATGACCTACTTCCCAAAAAATAAATTTCCATTTATTGTTTTTCCTGTAAGTTATAACTCTAAAGGTGTAATTTCAGTTCCTCATTTGCTTTAATTTTATGAACTAGCTCAAAATCTTTCAGATTTCTCTCAATATTTTTGATGATATGTGCAAAATAGTGTAAAAAATGCTTTGTTAAGGGTACCATTCAGGGAAATCTGGAAGTCAGAATACCCAAAACTACCTTGTCAATTTTTTGTTGTTGGAAAATATTTGTTGACACTTGCTATATCCAGGAACTTAGATTATTTTTTTTTTTTTGAGGGGTTTTATTTTGAAAGGGTTGTGTAATTAAGAAAGTTTGGTTAGTAATAAGAGCTATCATTCCATGCCTGTATTCTTGGAGTGGGTCTCACTTAAGCACAATTTTATTCAAATACATATTTAAGAGGATGGTCATTGTTGCAGAGGAACAGCTCTCTCCCTGATGAGGAAAATGTTGCTAGGCTGCAAGAAGAACTGATTGCAGTAAAATTAAGAGAAGCAGAAGCTCTGATGGGTCTCAAAGAACTAAGGCAGCAAGTCAAAGACTTGGAGGAACACTGGCAGGTATGGGAAGCAATACGCTTTTAACAATTTATATTTTCAATGAATGATGATAAAGCAAAAGACTAGAAAATTTTGAAATGTAGAGGTCAAGTAACAACTAGTGATGGTAAATCAAGCTGCTGAGGTGAGAAAACCTTTAAATGTAGCTGTCACAAGAAACTTTACTTCAAAAGTATGTTAGAAACTGGTCCCTAGTTGTTACAGATAGCTGGTGGCACAGGCTCTCCGCTAACTGTGCTGATAGAAAGGAAGTACCTGCTCAGTACTCCTGTTTCACTCAATGTTAATAAGGGCTTGAAAAAGGCAAAAGTCTCACTTGCAATTCACTGACTTACTGTAGTTGGGAATGATTGTCTTCAGCTTTTTAATTGTCTGTTCTTAAAACTAGTAAGTTTGCATGGGTTTCTAGTTTTTAGGACAAACAGGAGCACTATAGCAACTTGTTCCCATAGAACTCTTGAGACCTTAACTGAAACAAGGGAACACCAAGAAAGATCAGGCATTATCAGCAATGGCATGCTGTTCTTTTAGCGTCATCTAGCTCGTACCAGTGGAAGATGGAAAGATCCTCCCAGAAAAAACACAGTGAATGAGCTACAGGATGAGCTGATGACAGTCCGATTGAGAGAAGCAGAAACTCAGGCTGAACTGAAAGAAATCAAACAAAGAATGATGGAGATGGAAACACAGGTATGTTACTGAACACTAGCACGTATGAATTGAGCTGAATGCTGGCAAATTGGTGTCAAATGGTAGATATCCAATGATGATCTTTACCATCTACAGGCATGACTTTAGTTCCAAAATGCGCTTTTGTAATGCTATTAGACCAGGAGAATCTAGTGCATACAGTCCAACTTACTTTAATGTCTCTTTAGTCTTTTCCAGGACTAAGCTTTCTGAATTTTTCATTTGGACTAATTAGTAGATTCTGTGAATGTGTGTGTCTCTTAATTCATTAAACCATAACTGGTATAACAACAAAAGTATGTTTAAGGTGTTTTAAATTTTACAAACCTAATTGATGATTCTGATAATAATTCTACTTCTTTCTTCTGGTGAAATTGCCTATACTAGATTATCTACTATCTAATAAATCTGGCTACTAAACTGTGGACTCTCAGGAAAACAGCTTCATGTTGTCAAGTGTTCTTGTTTTTGTTTGGGTTTGTTTTTTGTTTTTTTAAGCAAAAACTTTACCTTTCCTGTGCCAGCAAAAAAACCCCATGATTAACCACCATTGCTGAGATTTGTAACCAGGGAATAAGGTGTAATTGAGTAAACAAATCTGAAATGAAAGTGCGCTAATGTTGGTGAGTTCATATTATAATTAGTGAACTCTCCACTGGATCAACAAGCACAATGTGCTGTTGATTGAGAAGGATTTGTAACAGGCTTTTGAGAAATCTTCCCATGAAATACCCACAAAATATATCTGTTACTTGAAGAAGACCTGTATATCCAAAAGGCTAAACAAACAGAAACTTTACTTGACAAGCTTCAGCGATCCCAGAAGCCAGGAGGGCACGTAAGGATGTGCTACTGAAGGGAGATGAGCTAACTGTAAGGCACGTGGTGGCTTATTGCTGACAGAGGCACCACTTTTTCTATACCAACTGAATAAGTTTCCTCTTGCCTTACCTTTTAAACTGTTCATTGAAGTACTAGCACTCTTTCACTACAGTTAACATGCGCTTCTGTTTTGTTGCCTTTCCCCCATCTGTGTATTTATTTTAGTCAGTAGGGGGCATAGGTATCCCGCTGTCTGGATTCCGTGTATTAAAGTCCCCAGACCTTTAGGTGCTTCTTGTTTCAGTGTTACGCATCGAGTCTTTGTGTATGCTTATGCTGTTTAGCTATCGTTCGACAGAAGTGCAGTGGTTCTTGTGTTATGTACTGGCCAATGCACAGCTTCATGTAAAAATGGTGTGACTTGAACTAATGTAGTGATCTTAATTAACGTGCCGTGTTACTTTCAGGAATTTAATGGACAGAAGTGTACATACAATATTTCTGACATACCTGATGTTTCTTGGATGCATCAGCTTGTTGTTGTAGCTGGAATACAAGTTCATAAAATCTTTGCCTTACCTAAGCAAGAGATTGGGGAAAATAGATGTATAGGATCTTTGCAATAATGTTCTTACAATGGGTCATCGGTTGTTTAAGAACAATTTGAATATCCTGGTCATAAACCAAATGTCATTGAAACTTTTCTGATTACACTTAGAAAACTCTGAATGCTTTTTCCTCAAAAGCGCATTGTTTTATTTTTTTTATAATAAGTGATCTGTAAGCCTTTCTTGTCAGACTTCGGGGAGTTAAATTAATATCAAAGATCATTCCTTAACATACATTTTCTTTCCTTTTTTTTTTTTGCCATAAATTTCAGAATCAGATCAATAGTAACCATTTACGAAGGGCAGAGCAAGAGGTTACCAATCTGCAGGGGAAGGTACAGTATCTTTCTGCACAGAACAAAGGACTTCTTGCTCAGTTGAATGAAGCAAAGCGTAGACAAGCAGAGATTGAATGCAAGGTAAACAACACCGTGAATAGACTATTTGTGTGCTAACATACATGTGCTTTTTAGTCTTGTCTGCTGTTGTTGGATAGAACTATGCCATCACTGAGAAGTAGAAATCACAGAACCAAAACTTTCTTTTACTGATTTGACAATATCATCTTGAATTCACTGTCTTCCAAAAATCGCTTGAGATTTTGTGGGACCACAAAGAAGCAGCTCTGTCAAAGATAAACTTTTACTTTAAAGTGTGGTACTATTCAGGAAAGTGTTTTGTGTATAATATATGAAAAGACACACATGAGATTCTGATCACTGTGTACTCTGTCTTTAGTGATAGAAGAGGTTCATTACTTCAACACTGACTATTGCTGTAGAATTAGCTTAGGGAGTAAAAGTAGTATTTGAATGGAGGCCTACAGAAGGGAGTGTTACAGTAGCCATTGCCTAATAGTAACCAGACTTTAAGGGGACAGCCCAAAAACATCGGGCAAAAGAGTAATTTTTATTACTGTCAATGCACAAAAGAGAGCCCCATCTGATGTTTGCATCTCAGATTTAATTATTTAGTTTTGTAACTAAATCCATAACCATTTACTAATAACTTATGTCTTTAACTTGTCCACATATAATATGGACAAGAAATAAAGAATAAGTCTTACAAGCTTTTTTTCTCTTAAATTGGATGAAATTTTTCCTGAAATTGCTCCTGATGTTTACTTCAAAAAAAAAAAAAAAAGTAGTGTTAGTTGACAAATCATTATAGTTAGGATATTATTTGATAGAGACATGAAATCAACTTTTTACTTAAATCTTATGTCCAAAAGATGTATGAATACACTGTAATGAAATCAGCTAGTGCTGAACAGTCAGTAATTTCTAAATAGGCTACTTATTAGCATGTTAAAAATAGTACTGTAATATGAGATGAATAATCAGAATACTATTTATTAAACTGTGGCTGTGAATGGCCAACTTAAGAGAAGATGGCGTTATAGAATTTGTTGTTCATGATAGAATCATAGAATGGTTAGAGTTCGAAGGGACGTTAAAGATCATCGAGTTCCAACCCCCCTGCCATGGGCAGGGACACCTCCCACTAGACCAGGTCGCTCAAAGCCCCATCCAGCCTGGACTTGAACACTTCCAGGCACGGGGCATTCACAACCTCTCTGGGCAACCTGTTCCAGTTTCTCCCTCACAGTAAAGAATTTCTTCCTAATATCTGACCTAAATCTCCCCTCTTTCAATTTAAAACCGTTACCCCTCGTCCTGTTGCTACACTCCCTGATAAATAGTTCCTACCCATTTCTCCAGTAGGCCCCTTTTAGGTACTGGAAGGCTGCTATAAGGTCTCCCCGGAGCCTTCTTTTCTCCAGGCTGAACAATCCCAACTCTCTTAGCCTGCTTTCATAAGAGAGGTGCTCCATCCTTTCGATGAAGCCCCGGATGCAGTTGGTTTTCTGGGCTGCCAGTGCACATTGCCAGCTCACGTTGAGCTTCTTGTCCACCAACACCCCCGCGTCCTTCTCCTCAGGGCTGCTCTCAATCCATTCTCTGCCCAATCTGTATTTGTGCTTGGGATTGCCATGACCCAGGTGCAGGACCTTGCACTTGGCCTGGTTGAACTTCATGAGGTTCACACAGGCCCACCTCTCAAGCCTGTCCAGGTCCCTCTGGATGGCATCCCTTTCCTCCAGCATGTCAACCATGCCACACAGCTTGGTGTCGTCGGCAAACTTGCTGAGGGTGCACTCAATCCCACTGTCCATGTCTCTGACAAAGATGTTAAACAGCACTGGTCCCAGTACTGACCCCTGAGGAACACCACTTGCCCCTAGCTTCCACTTGGACATCGAGCCATTGACCACAACCCTTTCAGTGTGGCCATCCTGCCAGTTCCTTATTCACTGAGTGGTCCCTCCATCAAATCCATACCTTTCAAATTTAGAGACCAGGATGTCACGTGGGACGGTGTCAAATGTTTTGCATAAGTCCAGGTAGATGATGTCTCTTGCTTTTTCCTTGTCTACCAGTGCTCTAGCACCATCGTGGAAGGCCACCGAATTTGTCAGGCATGACTTGCCCTTGGTGAAGCTGCGTTGGCGGTCACCAATCACCTCATTTTCCATGTGCCTTAGCAGAGATTCCAGGAGGATCTGCTCCATGATCTTGCTGGGCACAGAGGTGAGACTGACTGGCCTGTAGTTCCCCTGGTCAGTTTTGCCTTTAATGTAACTGAACCTTTTTTATATGCACTACTTGTTTCTATTCTCATTCATGCAGCACTGTTATTGGTTGAGTGTTTGTTTCTCAATTTTATCCAATATACATACGTTTTGCCTGTAATACCATACGTACCCCAAAGACTGCATTAGCTGCAATTTCATCAAAGGCTTCTGTGGACAATACGAATCAAGAGTGTAGTTTGAGTGGTTTATCATTGTCATTTAGCCTGGAGATGAAATGACATCCTGATTAATATGCATAGTTTTACTATAATACCACAATTCTCAGTTTTTACAGATTTTTATTTCTTCTTGTAATTTCTTTTCTCGAAAGTAATGCGTAAATATTGGCAATTTAGTTGTGTAGTAAACTCTGATCTTGTGTTCATTACTCAAAGCTATAGTGGTAATTTGTAATTGGCAATTTCTTGCTAGTTTTGCCTTATTTTGCGGAAAGAACTTTAACTGAAGCTGAATTTTGTTGTTGTTAGTTCTATTTTAAAGAAATTTAAGAACAGAAAATAACTGAGATGTACTCCAGGTATTTCATGGGGTTTTTTTTTTAGGTTTTAAAGCATCAGTGCCATCTACAGCAACACTATTGACTCATCTCGGATACCAAAGTCAAACCAAGCCTGTCTGTCGTTTAGCTTTCAGTTAAATACATGCAATCCTGTGGGTTTGACTTCATTCGAGCAATTGTGCAGCAGAATTTAGCAATAATGGCTAAACTTTGGCTACCACATAATGGGGTCCTCCGAAATGGACTCCACTGATTACAGATGCTGTTAAGTGGATCCTGTAGATTTATGTACCTTCATTACAGGAATCTCTTTTTGAAACAAACAGCATGTTTTTAAGTAGCTACTATAGATAAGCTTTGGCATGTTCAATTCGGTCTCACCCAAACTGTCTAACGAAGCGTGGTTAAGTACTGTCAGTTTGAAGCACACATTAAAATAACTGAAATACTGAAACTGATTTAGAGTAACTACAGTTTGCAGCGTTACATCAGTCTGCCATTAAAGTAGGTGTACTTGAGCCCAGTCTGTTTCTCCCCCAGAATTATTTGTACTGCAGCTGAAAGTATTGCTCACTCAGTATCGGTCACTGTTTTCTCTCTGTGGCTGTACCAAGCTGCCAACCGTATAATACTGTTTTGTGCTCTGAAGTCTTGAGGACTTGCCTCATGAAATAAGGAAACTTCCTTCTCTCTTGTCCAAACTCAAATTGTCTATCATTTATAGGCAAACTTACAGGTTAAACTTAAACCAGGAGTCTGATGGTAGGTTACAGGCATTAGAATTTTATTCTAAACTGTCTTGCAAATCTTCGTTGTACACTGTGACTAAGATAGCTAGACTTAAATGAGATTGAGAATATCTGTGCTTTTGTGATTGTTTATTTTTTTAGACAAAGAGAATGATGAAATAAGTAACTCTTATGTAGCTTTGCTGTTTATGTATAAAGTCAAAAGTTGAAGCATAAGCTGTTTTTTTGTTATGTTGATACTTTCTCTTAATTTATAATATAACATTTCTGGACCTGGAAATTGATAACAGCATGTTTGCAAAACTATACAGATTATTAGTTTTTTTTAGTTTATTACAGTTTAGAATTTATATTAGATAATTACACAATTTTATGAGTGTAAACTAAATTTGTGTTCTTTAGAATATGCCTTATCGATAGGTATGATATTTCACACAGCAGTGTATTAAGTTTTCTTTACTTACGTGATTTTGGGTAAAAGCAGTGCACAGTCTTTAATCAACTGAAACATATTATTTGTTAGCTTCAATCTATTACTTCTTTCAGAGTAAAGAAGAAGTGATGGCTGTACGGCTCCGTGAGGCAGACCGCATTGCAGCTGTAGCTGAACTCCAACAGCATATTGCTGAATTAGAAATCCAGGTAACAAGTGATGGCATTAAATGTGTAACTCGATACTGATTACTCTTTGCACTTTGTGGTTTTTTTTTCCCCTCCATTTTCTTTCCTTCTTAACCTACTGTGACTACAATGCACTGCTTTGCAAAGTGGGATAATGATATTGCTGAATGTGCCTCCTTTATAAGTAAATGCCTTAAATCTATATTATGGGCATACTTGTAAGCTGTAAATATCTGCTTCTGTTCAAAAATCATGCTACAGGCAACGTTCTTTTAAACTCTGCCTTCTGTATTTGTTTTTTGTCTTGTAATAGGTAATTTTTACCAATTAATAGGTAAGATTGAAAACATCATCTGTCAAAATATGCACACCTTTTGATTCCAGCAACCATTCTTTTCTGTGCTTACTCTTCTGCTATGACCAGTATTGGAGGATTTCTTGTAAAACTTACTCCCTTTATGTAAATCTTGAAAACAGAAATGTTACTTACTGCTACCATGTCACTATAGGATCAGAAGATGCATCCTTTGGCCTTTGTGTTGTTCCTTATGCTTTCAGTTCCTTTTAGAGCTTTCGCTGTCTCATGAACTCACTGCTCCCTTCATGAGAGAACCATAAATGGCTGTTCTTTATATTTTCTTGGCTTTGAGAAATAATGATGTTTTACTGTAGTCTCTTTCCTGTACTCACATACTGTTGTCCTGTCTTAAATCCGCTGCACCCATCTGCAAAGGTTTTCTTGGTTGTTATTCCTAAATTACAAGCTAGTTACTCTCTAGTTTACCTCTTCTGTTTTTTTTAAACTGGTATCGCTAGTTTTTCTTCCCTCTGAAATCTTTCCTTCAAGAATGATGACTTTACTGTTTTGTGTCAAATTCTTTTCCCTATGATTTCTCAGCTACTTGCATCTTTTTCATCTCTTCATATATGGAATGTACAAATAGATTTAATGGAGCTTGTATAAAGAATTTTCACTTTGAATGTTTTTCCTCTAGTGCAGTGCACTAAATTTATGAAAAGATAAAGCAATCATTTCTTTTAATCACATAATGCTTAGATAATGCTGTGATCATTCCATTAGAAATACTGAGATAAGTACAGTAAACATTGCATATGAATCATTTATCTAGTAAGATAACAGAATAGCTGAGTTTAGGTCGACCTTCTACTTGTATGTTAGCATTTTACTTAAAAAAAAAAAAAAAAATTAAAGGTTACTTCAATCAATTTGATTTTGTAGGTTAGGAGCCACTCATTTTGCATTATTTTAACTTTAGCACAGACTTTAAATGTCATCATTGTTTGACTGATATGGGTCTCCAAAAAAGTACTCTAGTCTTGATTTTATGAAATGAAAAAATGGTGAATTCTGTAATGATCAGTTGGTTTTTCTGATAGCTGTCACCACATTAGAATTGCGTTCATTTTTTAATGTATTTACATCTGACTTGGTTTTCTGTTGACCGATCAAATCATCAGTGTCCAATCATTTTATAGTGATCTCTTATTCCCTTTCCATATTTCTGCTTAAGCTATGAGTGCCAGAATTGCATGCAGATTTTTATAATATCTTGTCATGAGACAGGTAAAAAGATAAGTGCTGGAATGTAAACTACTTCATGACTCTGGCTTAATACAACCAAAAATCACTTTGTCCCTGTTTTGTCACAGTATTGCCCTGTCTCAGGTTTGGTTGTTTATCCACTTCATCTCTTCTTCCTTTTCACAATTGCTACTTTGCATGATGCAATCTTTATTTATGTTTTTCCATTTTTCTCATATGCTAAGTGGCCTTGGTTTTTTTGTTTCCTACTAAACTGCCTTTCAGGTTCCAATCTTTTTGGTGTTCTTAAATGGCCACCTGTTAATGATTTCTTGATCTGTAGTCTCTTAGTAGGATTCTTGATTTTTCTGCACAAATGAGAATGGCTGTGCTTTCCTTGTATACAGTCTGGAGTCATCCTGCAGCTGTGGTTCATGTTTCTAATTTAATGAGTTTGCCTGTTAGGCTTTTGGTGAACTGTTGATCTCAAACTTATTCTAGCCTGAAATACAACTTCTTCAGTTGTGACATACAGGTTTTGAGTGTTAACTATATAAATACATTTAAAACAAGTGATTTAGTAGACTAAGTTCCTCTAATGTCAATCTACTTATTTTTGACACTCTAGATCTGACTTGAAATGCTTTTGTTGGGCTGTGACAGATTTGGTTTTTTGGTAAGATTTTTGTAAGCAAACAGATATTTTTGACAGTGTGTTTTGCTAGCAAATATGAAACTTATAATCAAAACTTCCTTTTTGGGTATTCATGCTCAATGGTATGCGTATTCAAAGGCCTACGAAACACCTGCACCAAAAAGAAATAATAGAGTTGGAAAGCCTGAACTCATGAATCCTGTAAACTATAAAACATACAACTGATAATAGAGCTTAAACAAAAGCCGCTTTTTAAGGAAATCGAAGATCTAGGTTTTCTTCCTCATTGGAGAAACAATTGCCTCCCGTTCTCTTCCATTCAGCTTGTCCCTGGAATTGCTGTGACTGATGTGGGGACCAGAGTGCCTTTTAATCTCGACTTGCCTTAATGACTTGAAATGTGATATTTAATACCATTAAGATATTTAGCCGGTCTTGGAGCATCAGTGTCAGTCTCAAAGTAATTGTGCTTTTTAACACAGAGCATCACAAATAGGTCTGCTTGTCACACTGTTTTAAAGCTGATAATGATGAAGGGAGGAAGTTAACTTACCACATAACCTTCCTTTTTTTGAGGGGGATGGTGCTTTTCTAAGAAGCTCTAGGGATTCAGTGCCAGGTCCACATGGTCCATAGCAATGCTTAACTTAAACTGTGCACCTTCCTTTTAAACATTCATGTAGGTGTAGGTGCAAGACACTGTTGTTAAATTTGAAACACAGAGTAACACTACTCCCACATAAGAACTGATCTGACGTTACACACAAATGCTAGATTTAAATCACAGTTTCTGGGTCGCTCTTAGTTTTGGTTAGTAATAATGACAGAGAGGGAGAAGGAGAGAGTTCTATCATTTAATGGTAGATATAATTCTGCAGCAAGATGTCATTTTGTTATGATGTTAGGAAGTTTTTTTTTATATATTCTGAATGTCATCTTATCTTGGTCAGGCATTCAGTTCCTGATGCTAAGCTTTTAAACTTTTGTGTATGCATACTGAAGTGCAAAAAATAGTCCAATACATGATGGATATTCTTAAACGAAAGAAATGTATGAGACGTTCTTTAGCAAAAACAACAAAAAAATTGAAGTGTAACTGAGGTTTAACTTATGTTGCGTATACATAAAGCCCCGGAAGTGACAAAGAAAAACTCTGAAGTCATGAATAAACAAAGCCTTACTTTTGTCAGCCTTGGTTTTCTCCTCTATCTCCTGCTTAATTTTCTCTGACTTGCCAGTTGAGCTTATAAAACCCTTGGGAAGCAAACATGACTTGCAGGTATTTAGGAGGCTTCTGGGCTTTGAGCAGGACATTTGAGCAAATTAATAACAAATGAAGGATGGATTGGATGGCTGGGCTGCTATTTTTTGTACCGTCATGCTGGGGAGAAGCTGTTCACTTTATCACAAAGGTTAGAGGTTCATATCCTGTAACTAAATGACTTGTTTTAGCCAAGCTACATGCACACTCTGACCCTTTTTGTCCCATCCTGAGAGCCAGGACTAAGGAATGGATATTGTCTCCCTTTATGTCTATAGTCAATCAGCAAAACCTTGGGTTTATTTCCTCAGGGAATTGGTCTTTCTTGTTTTCAGTTGAACTGGTCTGATAGCTTCCAACTGCAACAAGCAAATGCTTTTAACTTCTTAATATAAGCCTTTAAAACCTGAATGCTTTTAGCTTGTGTGTGCTTTCCGAAAGCTGCCAAGAAAAGTCTACCAAGCTTCACTACGCTTCTGGCCTAATAGCAAGTGTTCCTTCTGATCACATATGGGCAGTCCTGTTGGTCCCTTGGTGTTGTTTCAGGGTGTGGGTTTGTGGTTTGTTTTTTTTTTTAAAAAAAAAAAAGTTTCTCTGCAATAGTTGAAGGAAGGACAGACTAAATGAGAGAAAAAGAGGCTTTAGAGAAATTCAGGCAAGGTTACATCAGTTGCAAGCTAGAGTCAATCAGCTGGCTAGGGTGAGGAGCAGTAGGCCAGTAAAAGTGTAGACAGAATGAGGAAGCAGAGCTGGGCCAGCTGCAGTCTCTGCTCTCCAGGTTAATCCCTCTCACTCCATTTCTGTTCAGGCTGGTGATTGTAGCACCCTCTTAAAATTATCCACAGCTGGTTTGGGTTGGGGAGGTACAGAGCGGACTTGTAATACAGAAAACTGGCTTTAGGTCTGAGTACTCTTAAAGCAAAAACTATCTGTAAGAATTAATTCTTCTCTTCATTAGGTTGATTTGGACAGGGGGTAACATCACTTCCTCCTGATGTGTTTCCTGGCAGATTCCGAGAATTTGTCACATTTACCCTATCTCTAACCATGTCAAAGCTGCTTTGAGAACAACTGTAAAGGAAATCCATGATTGTGCTAGTTCTCTCCCCCACATTTTAAACTTTAGCACCATTTCGTTAGAATGAAGCCTTTCTGTGACCTCTGTTTAATAACTTTTCCAAGTACTGACTGTTGAGTAAAGAAATTGTTTCCATCTTTTCAAATTACAGGAAACTTTTTTTTACTCTTATCAATAGTGGTGTGTGATGTTAGTGATGTGTTTTTTGAAAGTCTAGAATGAGTCACTGTAATGTCACTGGAAGGACACTAGTTACCGCATTTATCCTTCTGAATAAACTTCATTTACATTTTTAATACAGTGTCTTTTGCCACAGAGTAAGAATTTAAAAGCCTCCCCTGAAAAGAGGCTGAGACAGATTGTTACCAAGTAAATATTTCTAAATCAGAAGAGATCAAACAAAGGGTGTTAGGGAAATGTCCTGCCCTCTAAACATTTCTAGTAAAGATGATACACTGTTATCTGAGGACCAGCAAAACCATTGGTTTTGGTTTTCTGTGGTTTTAAGTTTGCAGTTACTAAGGTGAAGACAACCCTAGATGCTTTCTTATTATTTAAAATGGCCAATTTTCTTGTTGATGTCTATTTCTTTTCCTACTCTGATGTGATCATCGAGAGTGTTTTAGAAAACTTTGCCTATGTTCCTCTTGGGATGAAACACCTGCAAGTGAAATTTGATTACATGGTGGTTCTTTGGTTGAGCAGCAAAAGCAGGCTTAAGGCCTCCAGTGTGTTCCAGGTGGTTTCCAGTGATTGATTTATTTATTATTTAAACTTTGTTTTATCATGACTACTATGCTTGATTCTTTGGAGGGTAGTATACAGTACTGGTTTCAGGTATTTAAGATCAGCATTCTCTGAAGCAGTCTGTCCCTTCACTCTTGTGTTGCCAACTGTTGCATCCTGATCTTATGCTGATTGAGTCTGAAAGGTCTCCACATGCTCAGCCATTCTCAGTAGGCATTGGGTGTGTTTCTTGAGAGTAGCTGCTGCTTCTTTGGAAGGTACAGAAAAACGTTTTTTTTACTTAGGAAGCCAAACAAAGGAGGATTTAAGTACGATACTACCACCATGAATCTCAACTGACACTTTCTGATGGGCAGAATTTTTCCTCATTCTAAGCAGCAAATTTTTGGGGAACAGATTTTTCTTCTTGAGCGCTCCCAGTGTAGTATGCACTAGAGTAGTCACTCTAGTACTTCAGAGCAGGATGAGAGAGATGCAGGCTTCCCAAACTGAAGGGGCCTAAGTGAGTTCTGGTTTAGCAGCTATTTTTTTTGATCTGTGGGGCTCATTTCCTGCTTCACTGACCGTGCTACTCCCTCTCTATACACAACCTCTGAGGCAGGACGTTGGATTGCATATCAGCTGCTTATGCTGTTGTTCAAGTACTTTTTCCTTGAGCAGAGGTGATACCTGGCCAATAGAGTGTTTGTTTCCCTGATAACAGGGTTTTCTAACCCTGTAAGTGCTGGTGGAGATGGTCTCTTGGAAGAGACAATAAGAATAGGGGGAAGTTACTAATCTTTAACAGCAGCAAAATCAAGAGGGTGACTCTAATTACAATGTAGCACCAAGCAGCATTACTTTTCTAAAAACCCTTCTGGGAGGCGTGGGTTGGCTCTGCAGTAGTGCCAACATGCAGAAGCGGTACTCCAGGGAAATTGATGTAGAGAGTCAGTCACACATGACTGTGAATTTTGTGGGTTTTTTTTTAAACAAAATTCCTAGATTCCAGAATTGGCTAGCTTCCATTATTTTGCTATTCTGATAACACTCACACTTTGCTTATTGATATGTTATCTGGCTTTTTCACTGTATGTTCGTTTTAAACTTAAAAAGGTTAGTATTTGCCTAGAGACCAGCTATTCTTCTTTGTGTCGTGACCTCCCCAAATACCACAGATTTTCTGTAATAGTGCTCCCCCTCAAAAGAAACAAACCAACAACCCACATCCTATGTGTATAATCTTAGATTTAAAAAAAAAAAAACCCAACATGGAGAGATTACTAATTGCTTATGCTATTTCCTTTTAAGAGATGTGATGTTCATACCTTAGACTTTTAAATTATAAGTGGAGTCTTAACATTCACTTTTGAACCAGTACAGTTGATCTGAGTGTTTTCTTCAGAAGTACAAAACTACTCAAGCACAGTAGTACAAAACCATTCAAGCACAGTACAAAACCAACGCAGAGTGAAGTGCCTGGTTCCTACTGAAGTAAATGCTACAACAGGAAGCATTCAATAAATTAACTCAAGCTACATGAAAGCAATTTAATTTTCCTTATGTCAGTGTGGCTGTCTAGTAACTTATGACAGAAGCTAGACCAGTTTGCAGCCAAAGCGTATAAAATGTAATTTAATGGAAACATAAACCCTCGGATTTTAGGTATTTTAAAAAATTGAAAGTTAAAGCCGAATTCAGAATCTATAAGGGCCTTGAGCAGGGCAGTCAAGTCCCTTTTTTCCTTGGTGGTTTTACTGAAGATGGCTTTTATGTCCTTTGCTCTTGAGCACTCTTTCCATTTAAGAGTTGAGATTACTTTGTTTTATCTGTGAAAGACTTGCCAAATCAATCCATTCTGATAACTTGTGTTTTCTAGCACATCTGCATGGCTCAACACTTGAAGCAAGAAGCTAGTTATAATAAAATTAGGATTGACAAGAAAGGATGTCAAGAATGTCCTGAATATAGGCTCCAAAGTCGCTGGCTGCTGGGGTTAGACCATGGAGAATGCAGGCTTCTGCCCTTTGGGCAAGAAGCCCTCTCTTCCCCAGTTCGAGTTATCCTTTGATCTCGGAAACTGAGCTTCTGTCTGCCCTAGGTGGTTCTTAGGCTGAGGTAGCTGAGGCCAGACAAGAGTTAATCCATACAAGACTGACTTCTTCCTGCCTGAGCCTAGAAACCTTTTCAATATATACTGTTGGTTGTACCCTCAGGAGGAGAAATTAATCTGTTCTTTAGAGGGCCTGGAAACAAAATGAAGGATGGCAGCAGGAAGAATGGAAAACATGTATCTGCAGAGAAGCAAATGAATGACAGAGGTCTAGCAGTTGTTCCTGGAAGATTAGTGTTTTCAGTTGCCCTGCAGTACATCAAGTAACTAAATAAATGCAACAGCCATATCCTGCAGATAGTGGGCTGAAGATGAAATCTGCAAGAATCCATCATTGTTATTGTTTAAAGTCTTCACCTTTTTTGTTTCAGTTCCATTCAGTACCTGTTGTATCTTTTCAGTTTCTGTCCCACTTCCATGTCACTTGCAACTTAACTAATACCCTGTCCATCTCTTGTCCAAGTTTAATCCAGATTCTGAACTAAGAACAAATGATAACTCTGAGAAGAATCTCAGTTCTCTCATGACTAAGTCTCAAGAGTTAGAAATTATATCTATATAATGTGTTAAATTTGAAACCAAAAATCCAACCTGAAGCTGCTCAAGCTTTGTAAACTAGGGTACTAAATGAAACATGAACATAAAATCTTTTGTGCGGTTTCCCTGTGTGTCGATAAATGTTTGGAGCATGAGTGTGCTTGCTGTCTCTGGGGTTTTCACCAATCACAGTGGCATATAAATTAGTGCCAAAGCACAGCTAATGTCTAGAATTATGATGTGCAAGTGGGAATCTAACCTGCATGGGGGCAGAATATAGGGTTTGTTTTGGAGTGGTGGAGGTTTTCACTCAAGAGACACGCTCTGACACTACTCCTTAAAATACACCATAGGATGATATTAAGATCACTTGATAAAAACAGTAAGAAATAGGTTTTTATGGTAATCGGGAAGTAATAGCTACCGTGTCGTACAATCTTGTGTAGATTAAGAAGCAAATCTAGAACTACAGAATTTTGGGGAGAAAATATTCTGTCTTTGTGACAGATACAAACAGATAGCAGGGAAAGCTGTTTATATTGCTTTCTGTAAAGGTAAAAGGAACAGCCATGGCAAAGTTTTTTCTTGCCAACCGTTTTTCTTGCCAACAATTTTTCCTGTTTGACTTCTGTCAAGCTGCCCTAATGAAAAACTAGTGTTAAAGAACATTACTACCAAATTCAAGATGCCCAAAATTTGCCTGTGATTTACATATGCTCATCAGAAGCTGGAAATTGTTACAACGTAATCTGAACTTAATGCAAATATGGAATGTGACTGGAAAGTGAAACACTTTTGCAGATCATGGTAATATTTTGTACTTGTATGAAAATAAATATACGTAATCATGAGAAATACCAATCTCTTCTCATAGTTTTAAAGAATGTTGGGCAGCTTAAAAATCATAATCTGACAGATAAAACTACTTTTTATAAAAAATTTTTTGGTTCATTTGAAAAATGTAAGTTTTTAGCTGTACACTTATTTAGTCTATAAACTCTATGATTTTGGTAAGAAATAAAAAATATTTTAATGCTATAGTGTCTGACACCTGCATGTTTTCCAGTGGTTTGTTACTGCACCTGCGTGAGTGTCTCTTAAATAACTAAATTAATGTCACGACCAACTTGTCTACTTTTTTTTTAAAAAAAGCTTATCTTTGCTCAGAGAGATGAACAGCAGCTATGAAGAAGGCTCTGATAGCTTGTCCTAAAATTTTTCCTATGTCATCCTTCTAATTTATCCACTGTAGACAGACTTTGTAGCTTATAGAACATGGGCTCGTTTAGTTAGCTAGAAATACCTGATTTCTATTGCAGCCAGTTAAAAGGATCAGCTTCTGACCTCTAGTGTTTTGAATGTTGCAAGAGGAAGTTACAGCATGACATTTCTTTGAAAAGTATGTTTGTAGAAAATGATATTGCAGGGTTCCTGTTTTGTGCTAAATGCATTTTTTGTGAATTTTCAGCTGAAAGTTCTGAAAGGAAAACTGAAGCTCATTTGCCCTTCACTAATAATGAGGATCTTAAAGCCAGGCTTACGCCTTACATTCAGCTCCAGCTCATTGGAGCTGGAGTCAGTTCTTCTATAAGCAAACTTACATGTAAAACCATTCTGTGCGTTAACTTTATGGTGCTGTTTATGGAATAAAAAGTAACAATAAAACCACTTAAATATGATGATACTGCATAATTCCTAATATGGTATACTCTATCTGGTATACACTAACAGCTTTTGGCTATTTGTGCAGTGCCAAACTTAAGCTAGTAAACCTTATTACTTCTGCTGTTAGTTTTCACTGAGTTAACTTGGGAATGCCTGTTTCATGTCATCTTGTGCACCCAGTTTGAATGTAAACTCAACTATTTATTACACTTTCATTTCAAAAGGGTTATGCCACCTATTTTCTATTTATAGTAAAACCTTGCTTTACTCTTGCTTTTTGATACTATAATGTATTATTACACAGTAATTTGAAGAACAAGAGGCTTAAATGGAAAAGTCAGGGTTTCAAACAGAGGGCAAGGACTTAGACGAGTATTTCTCCTATATATTCCTGCTACCACAAGAGATCAGGTCATTCTCGTCTGGAATGTTGGGTTCTTACAGCAATGAAGCTTTTTGTGTACAGAGATGTAGACAGCATTATTTTTGGTCTGCAGGTGATGTTGCTTCTGTTTTGGTTTCTCCAATACCAATAATCATCCTTGTAAAGAGAGATGATGGCTTGTGGGGTGGAGGGTGGTTTAACCTATTCAGGACAGGAACAATTAGTAATGTTGTTAATATCAACCATTTTTGTGTGAATTTGAGCCATAGGTTGCCTTGGAAACTAGGTTCAATATAGAATTATACACTAAAGGATCTTGTGCCTCCCATGTTGCAGATTCTGTGAATTAATTGTGAATATGACAGTTATTTTTTCAAGTAATATTGTAATGCATACCTTGCTGTGAGAAAAACAAAGTCTGAAATTAGAGAAATTGTTTTGAGATTGCCAACACTGACAGTGCTCAAGGTTGCAGTAAAAGGGTTTCGAAGGTGGTATATTGTCTCTCCCTCTAAGGTTTTAAAAGAACCTCTCCTTAAAGCTTTTTGTCTTGTATTTTGAAGAACAGTTGACACCTTTCATTCTAAAAGGTATATAAATTTGGTTTGCAAATGACTTTGAACTTGTCTGTTGTTGAAATTAACTGTTTGCTTTCTTCACTTATAATTAAAACTTCTGCAAAATGAGCTATGGGTAGAAAAAACAGATATTCCCATTATGTTAGTATTTCTGTAATATATTGGTTGTATGTGACTTACAGGCAAGGTAAAGATTTATATAAAATCAAGGTCCTCTAAATTTGGTGGCTGCTTCAGAAATTACTCAGATAAAAAATTAAATAACCCAATGCTGCTTTTGACTTACTAGTAGCAAACTGGAAGACATGGGCTACCTTCTCCATCAAGGGTGGTTATTTCTCTCAGATCTGCCAAGTTTGCTTCAGTCACATTAGGATTCCCTTTAGAGACAAGCTGAAAGTGTTGCAGGCATTCAAGTACAGATGGCACCTTCTTGAGTATCTTGAAACTTAAAACCTGCATTTGGTTGTGAGGGAACTTTCACGTTCCTCTTCATCTCTGGCTTTTTTTACTTGCCATTTTTAATCTGTACTTCTCACAGTATTGGTGCTAGGGGACATACTTCACTTATGCTCTCTGGAACTTCTATACGATAAATATCAGAATATTTTTTACGTGTTACAACAAAAATATGCAGGTGGTTAAAATAAGATTTTAAATATAGTATATCAGTGAATAATTTGAATAAGATTCTTTTTTTAACCAAAACAGAAAGAAGAAGGAAAAATTCAAGGGCAGCTTAATAAATCTGATTCCAACCAGTACATCAGAGAACTGAAAGATCAGATAGCTGAGCTGCATCATGAGGTATGTGATAAAATACTACTGTCTTTGATCACTTGCATCTTTTGTCCTATCTTTCATTTGTAGCAGGTTTTGCGTAGTTACTACAGCCTCAGTACATGATTTTGTCAATATACATTACTTTAAATGGATGCAATAAAACTAACTCTTATATGTTAATCTTGCTCTTATCCTGGGATGTAAGAGAACAAAAATTTGCTTAGTTACATGATTTTACGTTAAATGAGATAAGCATTTCTTTTCCATCTTGTATTTTTTCCTTAATTTCATGAGTTGGTCATATTTCACTGTATTGCATTTACTGTATTTGGAGCTGTGTGCATGAAAATAAGCTCCTTTATGTCTTTATGTGCTACTACTTTTAAGGCTGTTTTACTCAAACTAAACTGCATTTGTGCACGTCTAAGAGTCCCTGTGTAGATTACTTTTTTTGGGTTCTTGATTCTGTGAGGATGAATTTTATGTGGTAGTGTACTGAGATTGCTTAAAAAGAAAAAGGATGCTTGCTTAATATCAGTTAACAGATTTTTAAGTTTTAAACTGCCAAAACCTTCAACCTATGAAATTTCTGCCTTCAAACTTCCTTGGTCTAATAGTTGTAGTAACTTTCTGTTAGTTAAAAAGATTAGAAGGTCCTGAAACCAAAATGACTTATGTAACTACTGTGCTCACCGGCTCATTTCAGTTCATCCTGCATTGTGAAGAAATGTCTTTACCTAATACTACACTGTGTGCAAAATGCTTGGTCATCTTTGCATTGTAGTCTCCTTTTGTTTCTATATACCTTCTAATACATACCTCTGCTAGTGTTGCTTGAAACTGTAGTATCATAGAGCAATGCAACCTAATTATTTGCTTGTTGACTTCTTGCTTTTAAATAAACCTGTCCTTTATTTAAGGGTAGGTAGTGTTCTCATAACAAGCTTCATGGATTCAACCTTTTAGGACTGATCCCTTGGGAGTTATAACATAGTGGACGATCTTGGAATGTTGTCTATGCTATAGATTGAGGATAGTCTCTAGGGCCATCAGTCCAGCACCTTTACCAATCACTAATCTCACTTAAAAACAAATTTAAAAATCAATAACCTGCCATTTTCCATTAAAGGACAATAACTACCTTTGTTCCTTATGAGAAAGTGGGTTGTAGAATTCCCAGAAAGCCAGATATTTTGCATTATGAATAAGTAAGGCACTTTACTGACTTTTTCCTCTGCTCAGTGTAGGTTTAAAAGCTAAGAAAACACTGCTTTGGAGGAAAAATAGAATTACTGTTGGAAAGCTGTTGCATAATTTTCTCTATACAAGCATTTGTCATATGCCTGGCTGAGCAACTCAATTGTCATGAAGGCATGCGATTGCATACGTGTTTAATGTGTATAACTTTATGTGAAGAGGTTGGAATGAAAATGAGGTTTGTTAGCTCACAGAACAATGATAATTCTGAGTAATGCCAGTGATTCCTAACAGTTAAGTCTGGACAAATCTTTATTAGAATTTCAATTTGACTGAAAGAAAACATCAGTTAGGGAACACATGGATTTCAACAGTAGTAGGGTTTGAGTAATTCCATGTAGAAAAGCACTCCTCTTCCAGATGTGTGCTTTGTTCTAGCTTAATTTTTAATTTCTAAACTAGGTAAACACTATAGGAACAAAATATCTCATTCTATCCTAGACAGAAATGGTAGGAAGAGAACTCTGTATGTAGTAGACAAATTCTACCATTGCAGCATTTCTGAGTGCTTCCTTACACAGTTTCTTAAAGCCTAGAAGTCCTTGTTTACTAATGACTTTTTTTTCTCTTTACTGTTATGTATCTACTTGTGTAGTTTTTAAATAAAAACTTTGGAGGGAAAGTAATACTTTATGCACAATCCTTTATTTTGAGCATAACCCACTGGGGCTGATTTTGAGATAATGTAAGGTTATGTCTGAAATGCATGTAGTATTTATAGGTAAGGTGGTGCTAATGAATAATAATAAAGTCTTGGATTAACATAGCTGTTAAGTAAAGAACTTTGCTTGCAGTGTTCCCTGAAACAGCAAAATCTGAATAAAATGGCAATAGGCAAAACCATTTGCCCTCAACTACTAAATGTTAGGATTTAGTATACTTCAGTCAATACCAATTAAATAAACCTGCTTTTTTACATCTACACTGAAGTGTCTTCTTGTGTAGATCCATTAATGACCATGCTCTTTGCTTTTTGAGTCTACTTCTGCAAAAGCTAAAAGAAACGTTACAAATTTGCAAATTCATCTTCCTGAAGATAGTGTGATGGTGTATGTGACAGTGCTGACCACAACCTCCCAACTGGCTAACATGTACAAAGCACTGGTAAAGGAACAGAGTTCTTGATGACTGCATGGTTACCATCTAATACATTGTAACTGCAGAACGTTAAACTGGACATAAATTAATGCAGAAGTTATAGTTTAAGGTAGGGGTGGGATGGGGGTGTGTGGAACAGGATTAAATGTCTTGGCATGGCTATCAATATTGATTCTGCTCATTGAACATTTTTTTTCCCTCTCCAGTACTGCTTTTTTACAGAACTTTACATCAGAAGAATTACAGGTTCTCTATCTGAAGGATGGAACAAAATATTGAGTAGATCCTATATTGAATATAAGTAACTGTAAACTAAGTCCTTATTCTGGCATTGTGGTAAACACTATTTCATGTCTCCGGCTAGCACTCTGAATGCATGTGTTTCTGTATCAGTGGAACCTGAAGGAGCTAGATACTTTAATTCTATGCTGTGATATGATCCATCAGATGGTGATGGTACCAAGATATGGCCACAGCACGATCCATCCTAATTGCAGAGTTCCAGTGAAAGGTCTGTTCCATCAGTGTTTGCAAGTCAGGATAGTAGCCAGCGACAGGTTAAACCAGGAACACCAATGAGGAACAGCAGAGAATGACAAAGAGAGGTCACTATTGCTGCCCAGGGTCTGAAGCTGAATCTTCTCCACTAAAAGGCAGTTACTATGGCACAGGCGCAACAGGCTGCTGCTGTGACACTTCTTGACTTTGTAGTGGAGGACAGTTTGACACTCGGATTTCAGATACTTGTCTCACCCGTTCCAGTGTGGTAACCTAAATCAGCTACAAATCAGAACTCTGCACATAATTTAAGATGATGAATTTTATTTTTAAAAAGTTTTGTTTATACTTTTAAAAGCTTCCAACCAGTTGCCCTTTGTAATCTGAGTCCATTGATTAATTTTGATTTTCCTTTTCTGAGCTCAAAATCTTGCATGTGTCTTAAATATGGTGCAGCTTGCAGCCTAAGGATAAAGGATAATTTCAGCTGCTTTTATTTCTTATCTGGGAATAGGGATGCTACAGTCAGTATTCAAATCATAAGAAGACTTATTCATAGTAAATTCAAGTTGTTGTGTTCATGTTACAGAGTAAAACTGCAAAACTATACTGGGAACTGGTAGTGTGGCATCCAAAACTGAAGCAATCAGGCACATTTCTATTAAATTACAAGGTAAATTATGTAAAGAAAGGTTATGCCTTTTTTTCTACTTTTTCAAATAAAGTAAAAGAACTATAAATGGAATTAATATATTGGATTTTTGGCCTGTTCTAACAAGATACCTGCCTGATTCCTCTAATACCTAACCAGTGGATTTCTGCAGTATGGTAAGCTGAATTGTATATTGACTACTTCACAGTAGGTCTTAAACTTGTATTTGGTGAACATTTCAGGAGAGCAGACAGACAAAAGCTGGAGCTTTGAGAACACTGTAACAAGACTTTTGTTGTAGACTTCTGCTCTATTCACACCATCTTAAATCTACTCATGTGCAGCTCTTTCTTTGCACAGACTTGAGTAATAAAATATGGGTTAGAATCAAAATATTTAACAAACTACATTATTATGTAAAATGCTGAATTCATACTGAACTTCACTCAGAGCTCACATCTAAATCAATGATTATTAACTTGCAATTTTGACTTTAGTAAATACGTCAGCCATTTATGGTCATTCCCTAGAAAGTTACTGACCGTTATCCTTTAATCTTTTACACAACCTACCAACATTTGAAGAACAGCTGGTGTGTAATGAAAGGAGAGTCAGACTACAGTATTTCTAGTTAGCCAGTAGCTAATCCTTTGAAAAGCTAGTGCTGCATTTCCTTTCCTCCTTATTGGCTGAGTTGCTTTATTGGGCACAAAGCTGTTAGATGCTTATGCCTTATGGCTTTATTGTTGAAGGCTGAAACTAGCGTGAAAACCTGAAATTTTGAGGGTTGTCACAGATTCAAACAGGAAGTCATGATGTAAACTTCTTCCAGAGCTTTTAATATGCACTGGACTTAGACACTCTGCTTGCCTCTTCAGAAATTTGTGTCCTATTGCCATTGAATTAATGAATTGAAATCTTTCCACCTTTCTTTCTTCCTCCGTTTTCCTTCTGTTCCTAAGGCTATCTCTACAGCATTCTTGACTTCTAGCTTAGTAGGACATAACTAAAATGCTTTTCAGTTGTGCAGCCCCAACAGGCTGCAGCTTCTGTGAAGCAGCTTCCATTACTCTTGTCAGTAAGTGCACAAGCTTGGTTGCCCTGTCTCTGGCACAAGAGAAATAAGGTCTGGCAAGTACTGTCACTTGACCTTACAATCAGTGTACTTTAACTGATGTAACATAGATGGCATGATTATACAGGCACTGCAGGATTTGTACAGTGGGTTACATACCTCTCAGGCTGCATAAGGAGTGCTAGTACTTCACAGAAGTTGCCTTTGGTTACACACTGAAATGTGAAGTGAAAGCCATTTTTGTGAAATGTTTTTACTATTCAAGAGAGTATCCCACTTCAGTAGGCAGTACTGAAGTAAAACAGTTACTGTACGTGGAAAAGAATACATAGACAGTTTGGACTGTTACAATTTTCCATTAAGTTGAAGATTTAAGAAAAACTAAGATAAATCTTGAACTAGTTGCTACTCATTTCAACGTAAATCACATACTGGGGAAAAAAAGGAGGAGGTTTTTTGTAGCTTGCCACTCTTTACTTTTAATTCAAACTGAATGGAATTAAATGATTTATAAACTGCTAAAGTTCTGCATTTCATGCACTACCCCTCTGTACATGCAGTCACTTTATATATATTACACAGCAGCTGTCTCTGCTTCCTGTTGGATGTTGCAAGGCTTGTATGTGTTACCTAGATTACAGGAGTGGTACAAAAGATTAGAATTGACATGCTTACCCACAAACTATGCTGGCAGACCACAAGACACCTTTGGAGACAAAAGCAAGTGGTTTCCAGTCTTACAGACTTTGTGATTTAGGACTGAAATGCTTAAGTTTAAATTGCATTTCAAATGAAACTTTGTAAAGTGTGTCATACTGCTAGCTGATTTTTGTCTCTCTTGGAGTGCTTTAATGAGTTTGGTTGCTGTTAAATTTCAGTTTCTTGTTTATATTACTACAGTATTTCAAATGTAGGTTTGTTTTAATCTTATGACAGTTTTCATATTAAAAGCTAAATTCTGCCTAATACATATTCAAGTCCATAAAAGCAAGTAGCCTCTACAATTTGGGATTGTGGAGCATTATTTCATAAGGCTATGATTCTGCTGTGTATTGGCTGTCTGCATTAGGGAACAGCTTTATGAAGGGGAGAAGCAACATGCAGAAACTTAGTGCTTCCTTCACTTAGCATGTATTTTTTCCTTATAAAGCAGGAATATGGATGTTGAAGATACGTCTTTAAAATCCATCTTTAACAATGTTTTCCTATACCTGAGGGATCCAGTGTTTCTTCTTTAGATCAAAAGCACTGGAAAAATACCCAGAGCTTAGTGATGCCTTTTTTTTCTTTTTTACAAATTATTTGGCATTTTTTGACATACAAATTATTCCTTATAATCCTGGCACCTCTTGCTCTTGATCTATATTCTTAGGTAAAAAAAGATTTCCAGATATAAAGTTTCTCACCTCTATAGAGACAAGGAGACTTGTGGAGGAGAGAAGGTGGTTTCTGGGAATTCATCTGTGATTTTTGTCTCAGATTTGAGTAGAGCTTTCAAAAGATACTGGCACGTTTCTTTCCTATATCTCTTGCCATTCCCAGGAGATACAAAAAATGGACTGAATTAGGACTTGACTGAACTAATGCTAAAAGCATAATAACCACAAAGTTACCAGGGAAGATAACTGAAGCAAAATAGCAAGTTTTGAAATAAACTGACTTGTTTCTTTGTACCTTTGCTTTTGCTTCTCATACTGTTCTAACTGTTGTCTAGTCACCTTCAGCAGCCCATTTGTGACCCTAAAAGAGGAGGATCACCTAATTCCTAGTCACCTACTTCTGGTGTCTAGATAACATTACTAAATTGAAATGGTTGGTGTTTTTTCATACAAATAATTTTGAAAAGGAGGCGTATGAAATATTCAAAATGTAAGTGGAATGAAGAAGTTTGTTCATTTTCTTCCAGTGCAAGAATTAGAATCTTCAAATGAAACTGGAGGTGTGCTGAAAAAGCACTAGAGGATAATATCCAAAATTGTTCCACATACTAAATAAAATACATGTTAATACAGATTGGAAAAATATAACTGCCTAAGTTCATGGGAAAAAAACCCAACAACCTGGAGATGCAGAGATGTCACATGTATAATTAAACATGGGCTACTTGCTGGAGTTTGAGAAGAACATTCTGGGAAAGTACAACATATTTGCCTATTGTTGCATTCTTTCTCCGGCATTGACCAATGTCAGAGACAGAATATGGAGCTAGTTTTCTCCTAGCTGTTCCTCTGTAATGAGATATACTTTTAACAAATAATCGCTTTAAATATTTGTTCCAAGGATGAGATGGTTTGCTAACAAGACTGTTTCTGGTATTTGAATGAAAACCAAGTCCTGATGTTAGTGTGGCACACTTCCAACGGTTACAAAACCCTCTGCAAACTGCCCGTGTTAACAGTAATTCAGCATGGCTTATGGAAAAAGAACATGGTGACAGATCACCAAAATATTTTTTGAGGCTTTAAAAGGCTAGAATAGTAACTTCAAGGTAAATTCTGATGATTGAATTCTTACATATTGACAATGCAGAAAAGAGGAGTTTTTTTTTTTTTTTAAAGTATCTCCCATTTTCAGTATCTGAAAACTTGCTGGCTAGTCAAAGAAGTAGTGACCACTAGTTTACAGCTCCATTCCCACATACATATAGTTTATCTAGGGGTGGATCTGATATTATGTTTTAAGAACCTAATGCAGTCAGTAAGATTCTGATACAGGTGTTATCTCATGGTCTGATCTTGCTCCTGGTGAGCTAACATTTTAAGATTGGCTTAATGAAAAGAGATATAAAATTTGGAGATTAAATACTATGCTTTTAAAAGATTTTGCTTGTGTAAATAAAATTCAAGACACTTTAAGTAATTACTTTGAGGATAAATAATGCATAAGTTATCACCAAAGGAGTAATTGATAATATGGCTGAATTAGGGATACATTTTGCAATTTCATTTAGCTTTCTAGGCTTTTACTGCTGAAAGTAAAATGGAGAAGGGAAAGTAAACAGTAGCCATCAAGTGTGAAGGATTTAAAAAAAAAAAAATACCCATCTACATAGGCCACATAATATAACACCTAAATAAAATTCAATGCACTATAGTACACAGGAGGAAAGTGTAAACCACGTTAACAGTTCCTTTGGTCTTAAGTATCAAAAACGGGAAAACTGGCATGGTAGGTAAGCTGTGTTTAAAAGCTGCCAAGTTATTTCCTCTGGGGTTTTTTTTGTTTGTTTTTTTTTTTTAATTATTAGCTAATCATCTTAAATCAGTATGGTACAGTGAGTGGTTCTGATCTGCAGCACAGTTTAGTCCAGGTTGTCCCCTGAGGACATGAGGGAATATCTTTACAAGCAGCTATATGATGACTCTTGAATCAGCCATAGACGAGCACAAAAATGGTGATACTGCTTGTGGCCCACTGGAGTAGCACAACATAGGCTGGCTGCCTCTAGCAGCTCCTGTTTCTCTCACAATAATAGCATCTGGGCTTGATGGTTGGATACCAGCAGGAAACATTATTCCTTTCCTCTGTTAATTTTGTTACTAGGCTTCCTTTGAGTCAAATTCAGTGCTTACTAAATCAAATGTTCTCTTATCTGAAGAACCACTATACTACATTCAGAAGCATGATAAATAACTGAGCATCATCCTGCTGTGCGTGGACTGCTGGTGTCCACCTATTTGGCTTGGATGTGCCTCTGCTGCAGTCAAGACTGCAGTGTGGGCACATCTTTAAGTAACTTGAATGAATGAGTTGTACGTAGCTTTGCTGCATGATGGAGATAAGAGGATTAACTGGGGAAAGTGAATTCTAGTTAAAGTTCAACCTAGTAAATTTTTTTTTAATTTCTCCTCTGAAGACTTATTTATGGGGTGATGGCTAGCAGTGGATTACATCATATGGGCAAATGAGAATGAGAGACCATCAGATTTATCAGCGTTTAGATATCTTGGAAACAGAAATAGGTAACGTTTCTTCCACCAGAATGAAGGAGAGAACAGCAAGTCTAAAAAGGCCTAGTACTCTTTCTGTAAAATTTATAATTAGATGCAATGCTCTTTCACTCAATTTCTTTCCAACTTATTCCCCCCCCCCTTTCTTCTAGGAGGACTGCACTATTTGCTTTCCATGTAGCACAGGCAGATGTATGTTTGTCTCTTGGCAATTGTCATTTTGCTTATTTTCATAAAACCAGCTAATCTTTGTGGGATTTATTTCAATCAATTTTTACATTGTTCTCACTTCATAGTTCTCACTAAAATTGTAAAGTTCGTTAAAAGTACTGTATTAACTCTTGCAAAGCACTTGTTTCTTAATACTGTCTAGAATCACGTTAACATCTTCTAATAGTTTGTTTTGCTAGACAAATGCTTTCAAAACATGTGGCACTCTATAAATGTTTTCTTACTTGATAAGAGATGTTGTCCCTGAAAGGAAATATGTTAGCCCTCAGATTTACAAAGTAAGCATTTCAACTTGTGGTGGAAGTTTATAGCATAATAAATCATGTGCTTTTCTTTTACCGTATCTTGCAAGCACAGTTGGACAAGAGACCATCAGATTTTTCCCTCCCCACAAGCAAAGTTCTTGCGCGGCTGCTGGACAGCTAAAAATGTAGTTGCTTTACTAGTACGTGTCAAAATTACAGAGCCTCTGTGCTGGCATAGCCTGATTTAAGTGGTTGTGGTCAGTCTGAGGAACCTGTGATGTGATAAGATAGCGTTTGTGAGGTCATGTGGTTTGCAAACACCCAATCTAATGTAGCAGCTTTGTCTACACAGGATAGTTAAATATATACTGTATGCTTTAGAAAAGTGAATTGCTTTATTCCTTTAATAGCTTGTCCTTGAGAGTCAGAGATGTTCTACTGGCTTGATAATACCAAGATTGTTACAGAAGTGTGAGGCTGAATAGGAATAGATTGGGAGTCTTAATTCTCCAATAACTTTCTCCAGTTTAGTTACTCTGCCCTTAATAAAACAACTAGCTTTAGAAACTGTCTGGCTTAACTAAGCAATCAACAGGCAGAAGTGTTATGGCACAGTGGAATCCCTGTATATTTTATGAACATCGGTTGTTTAATTCAATTAATTTTTAATGGGTGTTCATGGTATAATTAACACAGACATACTACACTTGCCCAAAAAGGTATGATTGATGCCATAACGATGGTACTCCATTCCACAAATCTTTGGCCACAAACTCCATCTTTGCATCAGGTAAGGTCGATTCCTCTTCCTTTCGCCAGTAACACCACCATCAACAAAATATCTTCCGTCTCTTGAGAGTGGAGGAAACCTCTAAATGTGAGCAGTGTAACCAGGACAGTGATGTAGTCTGTTCTCAAACAGAACAGATACCACTTTGTTCACTTCGATGAGGGCAGCAGTTTTAGGTAGGAATTTACCTGTTTCACTGCCACAACTGACGGATTAGATTAAGTGATAAAATAAATGAAGACTGGTGATTGTTCTATTTACAAACACTTCCCCTCCCTCCTCCTGCCCCCCCCCCCCCTTTTTTTTTTTCCCCTAACTATCCTACTGCATCAAAGCTCCAGATCTGTGTTGCTGAGCAACGTACTGGTTCTTGATTGCAGCACTGGATGAATATAGCTAGCTATACTTAAAGTTTAAACAGAGTCTTAGTATAGTTTTCTGGATTGCCAAAGCGAAGAAACTGATTATAGATAAAGTTATTATCATGGCAATAATGCTCTTCTCTCAAGTTTTAAGCTGCACGACCTGTCTGCTGTATACTTAGAGCCATGTCAGGATCTATCCTATGTTTCTGCCTATACATCAAATTTTGGGAATTGAAAAGTACAGGGATTGATGTTCTACTGGTTTGAATTTATCTGAGTAGTTGTTCCTTGCAAAAAAGTTTTGTTAGTTGGCACCTGTGTATGGTTGCTACTTGAGAAACAAGCTCATGAGAGGAATGCTATGTAATATGCTTGTAATATATCTCTGTAAATGTATTTGAATATAAGTGGGGCAAACAGTGGAAATGTGGTGGAAACCCCTCCTAAAAGTCTTTTAGCACTCTCAGAATGGCAGCTAGCACAGATGGAAGTAATTACTGCAATCAGAGGCAAAAATAAATGTTACTTAGTCCATTTAAAAATGCTGAGTTTAACTCCTGCTTTAGAAGGACAGAGTAAAAGTGCGAAATGATGATTTCCTGTAACTGTTGCCCTTGCGTTTTCAGTCAGCCAGTACATTCTAGTTAATGCTTGAGGTTTCAGTAACTTTTGTATTTATACATGCATGCTCTAGGGAGAAGGAGCATTGAAATTTAGGTAGTTCCTTGGATATAATAATTGTAGTACATTCAGTGTGATCATGCTGCTGTTTTAAAATATTTTGTTGCTGTGTCCTCACTCCAAATAAACACTTTCATTAGAACTTCTTGTAGGAAGAATTTCTGGGAACTTTCCTTCTACCTACTAACTAGCTATTTATAGAAGGTTCTCAGGGCTAAGTTAGAACTTTTTTTGGAATTGCATACAATCTCACTACAACAAACTTGTGAGATCTTAGAAAAATTCCCTCAATTGATAAAATCTGACTTAGTTATCAAAGACTGATTTCTTTTGAAAATAGTTTAAAAGTTGGGTACTTCCTTAATGCTGTTGCTATTTCAATTGCATATTTGATACAGAACTTCAAAGTTTAATTTGATTACACGACACTAGATCAAAACCAGATTCTTTAACCATATAGTTCAGTGATCAAAAGTCATGACCTCCCATTGATCGCTTTATTGGTTTCCTGTTCTGATTCACTGGAAACCTTCTGGTCTTAACACTTGTTGCTAGTTTTAATCTTTGTCACGTTTACAATACAGCAGACTTGCCTATGGTAAAACTGATATACAACATACATTTAACATCATATTTCCTTTTGATTCAAGTGCTCTAACTGAGCTCAAACCAGGGCATGTTGAAAAACACTTTTAATAAAAATTTAAGTCGGGATATGTAACAATACATTCAGAGCAAAATGAAATAAATAGCAGCACAACTATTTCAGATTTTATTTAAACTTCCTGACACCTATAGGGATTTTGTAAAGCACTTTGTATTACCGTGAGACTGAATATGACTTACAGAAGCTGGCAATTTAAAACAGAGGGCAAATAGTTAAGTACTATAAAACTCAGAAGCAGTAAATGGCTCAGTCTTGGAAATTTCTTGCTGCTCTTCTGCTTTTCATAAACCATTGTTCGAACTCTGCAATGGTTTGAACTCTGTCTAGTGATACAGTCAGCAAAGTTCTCTTGAGATAAGTATTTCAGATTGTATACCAACTGTTACTCTGGGACATCCTTTTATAAGTACAACTTTCAAAACCAAAAACAATCCTTAAACAGGAGAATTTAGTAGTTAATCACATATGTGAGCTTGGATTCTGAAGAGTTACTGATGAGTGGGGCAGATTCATCTAATGTTGTACTACCTCATAATTTGTTTTTAATCCCACTATAGATGACACACTCCCCCTCCCCCCCCCCCCCCCCCAAAAAATAAAAAAAAAATCCCACAAAAAAACAAATCAACAACAACAACAAAATCTCAGTCCAGAGACTGTTTGGGTTTTTATGTTTTAAGAACAGCAGCCGTATTGGTACAACCAAAATAAGCAGCCTAGGTCATTTGGGTATATAATATTGCCATTCTCTGCTGTTCTGGTTCGGGCCCACAATAGGCTTATCAAGCCTGGAGTTTAATATTTGCTCTGACTTCTGATCAGCTTCTATTGCCTGTTTCAAGGTGTTTTGCTGCAATTGCTGTAACAAGTGGCAAGTGGACAGATCATACTGCAATTATATTAGATGGAATTCAATTTATAAACTCCAGAAACAGTTGTACTGTTTTGAGAGAGTGCGGATCAAGAAGTTCAGACACATATGAGACCCTGGAGACAACTGAATATGGACAGATCAGTCTCCCTACCACTCAGTTATGCTGCAAATCTCTGAACCCTTCTGCCATACTGAAATTAATCAAGAAAATTAATTTTATCTATCTGCTTCTTTCTGCTTGTTCTAAAAACCCTAAAAAATCAAATTGACTTTTCTCCAAGATGCATTTTATTACACTTCAAAATAAGGAGTCAAATATTCTACCAAGTCCTCTAAGAATTTCTGTCAACTGATTTTTATCTTGGTATGAGCATTATAAAATTGTTCGGGGGACAGATCAGGTAATGCTAGCAGGAAGCAAATACAGCTCTGAACTCATCCATTCAAAGCAGAGCTAATTTTCTTTAGGAAACTGTTTTTTAGTTTATATTCTTTAGAAATACTTTTTACAGAAACCACTGAACTTGTATTATTCTAGAATGAACTTGTATTATTCTAGAATCATCAGCTCTTGTTGGGGTTTGTTGTTGATTGTGCAGGTTTCCTGTTTTAGTCATGCTAAGCTCAGTCCCAAATAAATGGCCAGATGTGCTAAGGTCTTGAGTATGCTGGAGTGCAGCTTGGCTCTCTCTACTTGGCCCAGTACAGGGCCTGGCTAACAACTTCATCTCAAAGGTTGTTGCTAGACTCCCTAAAAATCAGCATTTTATTTATCTGACTGAAACTTCTGCTGGGTGAAAATTTTTAGATGAGGAAATGAATTTCCACATGTAAAGGATATCAAAGACAAAACTGTATCTTAGAAAAAATAAATTAGGCTCCATGATAAATTAAATGTTTAATAGTGATTTATTAACTACTAAGCAAAGGAAGCAATTTTGCATACAGATTTTGAAATGTTCTCACTGCATGTTATTTGTAAGCACGATCAAGACATTTCCTGCTTTCTTAAGTCACAGTACCAGCAATTTCAGTTTGCTTGATTTTGCTTAAGTAGTCTAATTTGTTAAATTAGACTCTGATTAATATCTTGAGTACTGCCTTACAAACATCACTTTTGGGGGTTGGGGGAAAGGCAAAAGCAAAGACAGGTCATAAAGCTATGTAATGATGATTCCAATGTGCTAAACCCCAAATTTGTGTTAAACCCCCACACCCGAGCACTTCAGGCTAACTTTTAATAATTGTAGTTTAGGTGAACTACAAAGGGAAAAAGTATTTTTGTCCATCTTAGTGTTGTAGTAAAACTCTGAAATAGTTTTCCAGAGTGTTTTAATGCATTTTTAGATGTATTCGCTTTCTTCCTTATCTCCATGACTCTTCAACAACCCATTAGAATGTGTTGAACAACTTGATTTCAACAAAATCTAGTTAATTTTCTGGAACTTTAAAAATTTTGACACAAAATTAAATCTGGGACAAAGCAGCAGTAAAGAGAACAGCATAGTAACATTTCCTATTTGAGAATGGTCTATTGTATCAATTTCAAAATTAGTTAGATATCAAGCTGAAGCAGATCATTAGGAAATCTAAGAAGACTCAAAGTTGTTTTGGAAGAGTTTTAATCTTAATATTTTAAATTTAAAAGGGAAAAAAAAAGACAACTGTGTGAAATCAATAAATGAAGATGTAACCTATTTCCTGAATTTCTCTACTAAGGATACCTCTGATGTTGCAGATCCCTTTCCCGTCTGCCTATAACTGTTTTCTTTCAAACAGTGAGTCCGTGGTATTAGGGCCTCTTCCTCAGGAGGCACAACAGTGATTGGGTAATGGGATCAAGCAAAGTAAATGGGAATTCCTGGATGCAGTATCTGGTTGGTTTGGGCTTCTTGAATCATCAGTAGTTTCCAAGAATGACCCTTGTCTGGCATTGCTCATGGCTGTTATTTACAAGTTAATAACCCTAATTATGGCTGCACTTATAGCTATGGCTGCAGAAAAAGAACCTTAATGTTAACTGAAGTGAAACAGGAAATTCACTGACACTGAAATAAAAGCCACAACTTTGAGCTTTGTCCTAATACAGTTACAATGATAACACATTTCTAATTTAGCATATCTTGAAATTTATTTTTAAATTTGTTAGAGAATGTGTCACCATTTTGAAACGAAGAATGCTGTCATATTATGTCCAATATGTGTTGTTGACTTATATTACACGTAATCTTGAGAGCTATACAAGTTGTGAGGGAGCTCTCAAAAGACTGTCCTCTGCATATGATCTACATGTTTGGGTAAAAATTGTCTCATGCTTGAGGAAAATTAAGAATGTTTGGGTTTGCATGAAACTTTTTTTTCTTGCAGGGCATATTAAACTATACTTAAGATTTTTATTTTCAAATCTCAGACTTTTCAAAGATGAATAAGCAATGGCTTTCATTAAAATGCTCTGATACAGCCTGTCACAATGCATGCCTAGCAGTCCCTTTCATATAAGGAAGCTGATTCTGTTGGGGAAGTTTAGAAACCCTATTTGCATTGTAGCTGTATAGCCATTAAACTTGCTAAGAATTGGTTTAGATGATGGATTGCTAATATTAGTTTCTGCAACTATTCGTTTAGCTCATGTCTCCATTTGCACAGTGTTTATGTTGCGACGGTTTCAGTATGAATGTGGCTCACTGTGGAAGTATAACCGTGTACTTAAAAATGGGCTTCAGAGAGCTTAAGATATTTAAGGACTTGCTTGTGTTCATGGATGTGAAAAAGTAGCATGAAAAGGTCTGCAGCCTTAACATTGTTCATTCCTTTTGTGTGCGTGTGTGTGCGGAAATGCTTCTGCATTGTAGTACCTATTGGACTTAATATTTGGGTTGATATGTCTCCCAAATGGCAATGTATTTTCAATTAATTCAGTCTGAGATCCTGCAGCTGCTTAATTTTCTGAAATAAGCACTTTTCCAAAAGAAGTTACTGGGAGTTTTCTTAAAGAAGCGGTACCACATGTCTTAAACTGGAGTGATCTCATCACAGTGGGAGAGGGTCAGCAGTAAGTAGTAGTCAACTGCTAAGTATTATAAGGGATCCCATTAGATGCTGTGGACTGTTAGTCCTAGAAAATTTTAAGAACTTAAATGGCTTTTATTCATGTTAAATGTGATTACAATTTTGTAGATCATAACTGATACTTTTAATTGGCTTGTAATTAGGTTCTGACTTTTAAATCTCTCTTTCCATGTTGACAATGGTTTTTCTGAATAACAGGAGAGGTATTTGAAAATGCTTATGACTTGTTTCTCTTCAGCTAAATGTGGTTAGATCATACTTTCAGCAACATTCTAGTTTTCCTTTGAATCATTTGGTTTTTAAGCAGGAAATCATACTAAGACTTCCTACTGTTACTAAGGTGGAGACAAATAAAGAAGGAACTCTGATTTTTAGATTCCTCTTGCTGTAGGTAAAAGCATTGAGAACTCAGTATGTTTATTCTTTAAATTTAACATACTGCTTTCTGCCAAAACCAATTTCGTTCACCCAAGACAGTGGTCATATTTTTATCATATTCTGGTCTCACTTCTGTATTGCTTGCTTATCTTACTGTGAGTAGATTGAATGTTTATTGGAAAGCTTTGTTAAAATTCTTCTTTACTGTATCAGAATTGAGTAAATTTCAGGACTTAGTTACTGAAGCCTTTTAAAGGGAGTAGAAAGTAACTTTTTAGTTTGACTTCTTTCACCACTGAATTCCTAGCTTTAAAAACACCTCCCAGGTTACAACTTAAATATGTCTCCCAGAGCTCAAGTAGAACTCTTTCATAAAGTCCCACTTGAAAAATTGACATATGTTCTCTATTTTAAAAAACAAAGGTACTTAGAAATATAACTTGCTTGCAACTGACTAGCATCCTTCAAACTGTTCTATGATTCTATGATTTAACATGGAAGAACTTTTGAATTGTACTATAACTTCTATATTTCTCTTTACTGTCTCTCCTTCATGCCTGGCTTGATGAGGCAGTCAGCATCAGGTAAGAAAGTTTATTCTGAGGTTCTAGGATCTGATTGTTAGTCTTTCTTCAGCTCTACTGAGCTTGTGAAAGTACACTGTTACCTGTTAAGAGTATGTACAATTAAAGTCTTCATATGGTGACCAGTAGGACATACAGTTTATCTTTAAAATGCTGAACTCATTATGTACAAAAAGATATATAAATGCAAACATTAAGATTCTGTTCTTGATTCGGCTGGCTTTTGAAGGGATAATGATGACATAGATTTTGGTCACATAATGTTATTAACCCTTTGAAATGTCCTAAGGATCATATGAATGTGCTACAGTGAAAACTGGGTTGAAGCTGCAGTCATCTAGACAATACAACCTGGTTTTGAGAATTAAAAGCAAAACATGTGCGTTTACCAGACCTGGTTTTTTAACAGATGTGATCAGATTGAGATTCTTGCAAAACCGAAGCAGTAAGAAAAAAGCCAAGGTTCACCTGAATGTCACTTGTTGGGGTGACAGAGGTCTGATTCCCTTCACACAAAGGAGGGCCAAACCCAAAACTGAGAGGAATTAACCAATATTGGCTCTTTGTACAAAAGAGCCACAGAATTGACAGGCCCTGGGATGTAAGTATACTCTGCTCAACATTGCTGCAAGAAAAGGGGCTTTTTCCTTCAGGTGGAATAAGGATAGAGTAGAACTAGGGTTTGGGGGGAGTTACTGGTAGTGTGGTGTTTAGGTTCCACCAAACATTCCCTCCCCTCCCAAGTCCTTAGCTGGTTTTACCATTATCTTGGTATGCTTGGCTACATGAATGACAAGATCTGGCATAATGCTTTACTTCCTACTTGAAACTTTTTTTTCTATGTTCAAATAAAACACTGATGGCAAGAATTTCAAGAAATCTCTCTTAAAAAGGTGACAGATGAGCTTCAATATGAATAAGGTAATTCATCAGTTGCAAAATCTAAGCCGTACCTACACAATGGCAAACACAGAACTGGTAGTTACAAATCAGGAAAGATATTTTAGAATTGTTGCTGAGAGTCCTCTGACATCATTGGCTCAGTGTGCAGCAGCAGCCAGAACAGACAAGACAACGTTGGGCATCAATAGGAAGTATTTTAAAAACAAAATAACAGGTTTTATATTGCTGTTATAAAACCTTGGTGCAGGGCTGGTCTTGGTACCTCAAGATGGATGTAGAAAGTTTAAAAAAGGTCTGTAGAGAAGTTAAAGGGCAACTAAAATGGTCAGTGGTCTTGAGCACTGCCTGTTTTTGAGAGGCTAAAAAGGCTTCGGGCTCATCTGTGTTACAGAGAAGGCTAAGCGAGGCGTTATGATGTAAGTTTCAGAATCTTGACTGGGGAGCTGCCTTCACCACTTGTTCCTGCATTACTAGAATTCAGAGGCAATTCCTGAAACAAGTAGCAGATTAGTTTAAAACAAATAAAGGAATTTCTGGAACTTACTGGCACGGGAAGCTGTGGAGGTAGACAGCAAATAAATAAAAAACAATCGTCAGTCATGGACAACTGGTCTATAAATGGATACTGAAACAACTAGGAAAAGATGCACTCTCATATCTGCTACAACAGTTTCTGGACCAGTGAGTGGAGTCTTGGGAATATGAAAGGAATGAATTGCAAAAAATGGTCATATTCATATGCTTTCCCTTAAAAACAAAACAACATGAAAGTGCTATTGTCATTGTTGGAGACAGACTATTAGGCTGATGTACAATTGCCCTGAGCCAATAGGACACTTCTTACATTCCCATCTTGAAAAAAGGTGCTGCTTTTTCTCTGAGAAATTTTGCTAGATTGCCAAGTTATGTGAGAGTGCAAAACTTTCCATTTTAAGAAACCTCTATTTTAGAGCCTTAAGCTGGCATTAGCCACTGGTATCTAATTGCATTGGAGCACATGCTGTCTACGAGCTGTTCCAAATGCTTTGAGAAGCCTTAGAAAGCCTTTCTGCTGCAACAGAAACTGCAAGATAATCAGGCTCCTTCAGAAATGCTCCTGAACAAATGTTAGACGGTGATGCCCCTGAAATATCTTCAACTCTGAAACTACACAAAACTGAAAGTAGTGCAGAGCTCTTCCCAACCTATTCTGTTGGATACTTTTAATTTCTTGAAGACTAGGTGCTTTCATTGACATTCATGTTTAGAAAAAAAATTAAAAGATGCAAATCAGATTCTACCTTCAATTGAAGAACAACTTGTTTTAAGTATTTTCAAGATTAAAGTGACAGATTTCTGATTGTAAAATAAAAGTAACATTCTGTTGCAGACTTAAGTTTTGTGATAAATTAATGTACTGACACAATGTAAAGGCATTTGGGTTCAAATGACAGCATTTACATTTTTAAGAAGTGCAGTAATTTTGGCAGTATTTCAGTTTCTCAAACTCAAAATGGCTGCCATAAGAACAGTAATATGCATCCCACTGGCCATGCTTTTCACACATCTTACTGAATTGTGATCTATCTTCCAGGTTTGAAAGGACCCTGGAAGGCCTTTAGTCCAGGTGCCTGCTCAGAACAAGATCGACACTGAATTCAAAGCAGGTTCTTCAGGGCTTTGTCAGTTGGGTGTTAAAACTCACTGAGGATGGAGAATCTACAGACTCTGAACAATCTAATTCTTAACTAGCCTGGTAGCAATTATTTTCCCTTCATGTTCAAACACAACCTTGTGGTTTGTGTTACGACCAATCTCTCTTCTCCCACCATGCATTTCAGTAAAGAACCAGTTAGTTCTCTGTTCTTAAGGCGTAAGCTGCTACCTCTTAACTGTCTTGGTGCCTCCCCACTGAATCTACTCATGACTATCTTGTACTGAGGAAGGAGTGAGGTAGCAAGTGTCAAATAGGACAGATGCAGTCTAACAAGTGCCAGATGAGAACCATTTCCCATGATGTACTGGCTGTGCCCTTGTCAATACAGCCTAGTATGCTGTTAGCCTTTGTCACTGCTTGGGGACACTGCTAATTCCTGTTTAGCCTCCTGTAGGTCAGGACTCCAGTGTCCTCTTGCTATCCAGCCTGCTGATTCCCATAATACAAACAAATTCTATGCTACAGTGTTTGTCTGTGCTTCTGGCTGTGATGGCCATTTTTCAAGCAGAGAACTCATGGAACTATATGACCAATGATAGACCTGCTGCTTATATTCTCTACAGTACAATCATGTTTCTTCCTAGCAGTCTGGTTCTCCTTGGATGTGAGGAGTACTTGAGAAAAAGGGCAAGCAAGTGTAAAGATGCAGGTCAAAAGAAGTATTTCTGGAAGGTCAGAGATTGTGCATCTTTTCATTAGAATAACAAAAGATAACACACTGTTTTCCCAGACTCATTTTAGGAATTGGCAAAGGCTGTGTGTATTCATGATTTTTTTTCACCAACAGCATTTTCCACAGACTCTCATTTGGTGTTTGGAAAGGCAACTGCCTAAAACCATGAAGCCATGATTTTGTCATGTTACCTAAATATATTCATCTAAAGGTATCATGTTAAAGCCTTCAGGAAAACAGCTGAGGTCATTGGCTTGGCTTTCTGAATGTTCAAAACAACTAACATTGAATATCAGCTTTATAATTTCAGGTGAACCAATGGCTTAGCTGTGCAGACCTAAAAGCATATAATTTCTTACTCTAATATGAAATTTGTAGTCACTTGTACAGCGGAGCTTTTTTTTCTGTGGTGGGGGTGGAGAGAAACTGTTGGGTTTCATTTTGTTTTTCTGTGTTTTTATTTTCTTAGTGACTAAAATTGATAGCTGTTTTGGAAACTTTATGTGGTAGCTAATCTGATCGTATTGCAGGATACTTTTAGGGATAATATTTCTAAATAACACAAGAACCTCTGCATCAGGTTTTCTGTATCTAGGCATATAAACTAGTAAAAAGTATTTATTCTAGATACATGTTCTGTCTAGTACCTAATATTTGGCACAAGCTGATTTTGCTTGCATCGTAAATTATGTACAAGTGTGGAACCTTTTGTTTTGCTTGCCTTTACACAAGCAAGTTCCTTATGAAACAGCTGCAGCCTATGTGAAGAAAATGCAAAAAACCTAACATTAGTACGTGTAGTTACACCAAGAGTTAGATCTACAGCATATACCCATAGTCCTAGCAGGGATGTTTTGATATACATTAAAAGCTGGAGCTTTTACATGCTGTTAACATCCGATTTGATGGCTTCTAGCATAATTGTGAGTCTTGTGATCTTTTTTCAACTCCTTTTTTTTTTTATTCTCATCTTTTGCACAAACCCATGGTAAGTACAGAGATCTTCTTCCCCCAAATGGACAGGTAAAGTCTTCTATTGGTGTCAGCAGCAAGGAACTACATGCACCTTTTATTTATCAAAGTGAATATTGCTTCAGATTTCTGAAACATAAAATAGATTTGTGTAAAGAAGCTCTTCAGGCTTTTTCTTCTTTCTATTTTTCAGGTCTCTGTTACTGTGAAAAGTCGCTTACAAAATAGCGCTTGGTGCATCTTCCTTTTTAAGCTTCCAGAGTGACATTAGGAAGTTTCTGTAATACATTTTTAATTGTTTTTTGAATCATTAGGATTTTTTATCTTAATGGTCATAGACTGTCAAACTGACCCTGAGGTAGTTGCTACTAAAAGCTAGAAAAAGTGCAATTCCAGAAAAAATAACCCCAGGAATGACTTCCATGAGTTGCAATTATTTTTGGTAAATTAACAGGGAATTTGCCAGGCTTCAGAGCTCTAAGTTTTACTTTTGAATAGCTTGAATGCATGGTTGTAACAGTTGTAATACTCCACAGCATATTTTGAATTAAAATGTTATAATTATCTGTCCGTGGTCTGACAATTTCTGTCTTGGTTGATATTCTCTGAAAATTGAAACTACAATCTATTTATGCCATACAAAGAGAAGTTTCTCTCTTACTTCTTGATCTGAAATCTCATTAGGTCTGAACTAGATAATGAAAAGATACTTGATCTTGCAGTACAGACAGAACTAAGCATATTTTCTGATTTGTTTGTTTTGTTCCTGTGGCTGTGTGAAGCTGGCAATATTCACTTGGGACCCTGCTCTTTGTGACTGGGAGCGGGCTTTGCTCAAGTGAGAAGTTAGGTGATAAGGGAAAGAACGGAGCTGTAAAAGTTAAGATGGGAAAGACAAAAGTGCTGTCAAAACAAATAGGTCAGTCTAGAAAACTAACTATAAACCATCCTCATGGGGATATTAAAGATGCAGTAAATAGCCTGGAGGAATCTGTCATTAGTGGTTCTAGATGCCTTGACTATTAAGCCTTAAAACTGAAATACTCTGGAGGTGGAAGGAGAATTTTGGAAAATTCCAAGTACTATTTAAGATGTTCTTTCAAGGTCTCTGCTTGGGCAGCCAGAAGTGTGAAGTCGCTCTGTTCTGATTTCATCCGAGTTTCAAAGTGATCATCAAATATGCTACTTCTAGATCTAGCATTTAATTTAATCCAGTAAGAGGTCAATTAGACATTTCTTGGAAATGTGGTGGGTTTCTTTTGGGGTGGTTTTGGGTTTGGTTTTTGTTTGGTGTGTTTTGTTTTTTTTTTTCTTACTGCTGGACTCTTCAGCTCTGGTTAACTGTTAACTTCTGCTTTTTCTAACAGATCAAATGTCTAAAAGGCCAGAGAGACTTCTCAGACCAACCCACTTTTGATGGGATTCACATTGTCAACCATTTCACAGGAGATGATGAATCATTTCATTCTTCTGATGAAGATTTTATAACTAACTCCATACAGGAGAGTGGGGTGAACTTTCATCTACATAGGAGGACTGGTCAGATGGCTTTGGATCACACAGTTGTAGACAGCAGTGACAGTGATACTGAGGAGAGTGCCCTTCAGACTGGGAATTCAGACAAGATGGTTTCCAAACAGAGAAGAATGGAATCTTACTCTACTACTGTGTGATTATCACTGTGACTAGCGTTGAAGACTTTCATATTTCTTTAAGGGTGAAATTGTCAGATACATGAAACTATCCAGCAGTTGGTTTACGTAACTATTGGATCTGGTTTGGCCTGTGATAAATATATACATGTACTGTCTATCTGCCTTCTCTCTTTGCCAAATCTTGCTAATGACATACCATTGCCATAAAACAGGCTGGGAAGAAGCTGATGGATGACAGTTCTGACAGTATTACTGAATGTTCCTTGGTTTAGACACTGCAAATATACCATTTCTTTAATGCCTAAGAACCATTTTTGCTGTTCACAAACACAGGAATTATTTTCCTCAAAAGAAATTGCTCTTGTGCAATATTTTATGCTCTGAACAAATGTGTATGTTTTACATTGTTATCCATTTGTGATCAAGATGGACCCTAGTAAACCATCTGATCATGACACGTATATATATATAAAATTATCTTATACTTCTTGATTACTTTTGGTTTTACTAAAGTTATTGGATGCCCACAGAAGGCTTGAAAGAGGAGCCTTTATCTGTACTACTTCATATATGCAAAAAATGGTCACTAATGTTGTAAAGGTGTTTTTCACCATTTTCACTTAAATCTATGTGCATCTGCTTTTGGTGTTGCTAAATAATACCTGGTCTGAGTATGTTAATTACGATAATGTTTATTTTGTACATATTTATATATCTACACCGAGCTGAAAATGTACATTACACCATTTTATATGAGGAATGTAAATGTTGCAATATTACTGTCTCTGGTAGTCTAACAGGAAAATGAATTCTGTATATACACACTAGAAATGAATTACTAAATAAAGGCAAAACACTAACTTTACATTAAGTTTCAGCCTAGCTACACTAACAGGTTCGTGTCGGAAATGCTTGTTCAAAACACTATTGACTGAAATCTTTTACCTTCATGTATATGTAATGAAAATAAATTTTTCATGATTTAACAAGGTTGCAGCATTTACTGTTTAGTCACTGTTTAGTCACTTCTAAGCTACAGCCCTTGGTTACTGCACAGTTACTTGCTGGCTCTAGATTAGAGTGGTAGTTCAAATAAGGTGAAAAATTACCCATGTCTTACAGTTAGTTCTAATGAAGGCATAGTCTATGCATAAAAATAATTTCAGTCATCTTACAGTTTTATATTGCAGAGCTATTTAGGAAATAAGCTATTGTCACCAAATAGCTGTGATTCACCACAGAAGTGAGAGCTGAGCTGAGCGTTGTCCTTTCCTACTCTCCTGAAAACTGAGATCCATTAAGACAGCCCTAGCTTCTTGAACAGAACAAGATATTCAACTGTTGTCATATGAACACTCATTTGCCCTCTCAGACACATTCTAGTCAGGAATATTCTTAACAGCAGCTATTATTGCCATCTTAAATAATTAAACAATCCTTAAGACTTCTTTTCTAGCAATGTTTGCAACTATTATATTAATAAAGAAAAAAAAAAAGACATGTTCAAGTTGGGACTGATAGCACAAATGTTGGCTGTCTTGCTATCCATGAGAAGCAGTATAGTTGTTTAAAACTGCAAAATCGTGGAAGCATACTGCTGAACACATCTGCTAGTCGTGTTAGGCATTTCCTTTACTTTTATTTTGAATGTGTCCTTGGAAAGAAACAGCACAACTGAGGAGATAAATGTTCAAAGAATGATAGGAAAGGCTGCATGGAAGAAGCATGTTCTGGGCCTCTCCATAGTATCATCTGCCCAGGTGCAAGCTTATTTAAATTTTAATGGAGGTGGGGGACAATTTCCAATTTACTGATTTCTGCAGCTCCTAACTTGCTTCCGTATTTTTGCCAAAATTTCCCCACATCCTACCAGTGAATATGTAATTCCCAGTATAGCCTCTGGAAATTGCCATCTCTGAGGTGGATTAACTGACTGATTCTGATCCCTGTTGGAAACTTCATGTACACCAAACCGAAGCAGAAGCACTTTTGTTCACTAACAAGTAATGGTTGCCTCTTCTCTTTTTTTTTTTTTTTTCCCTTGCAATGAGCATCTGGTAACTTATGTTTGCACCTGGATAATTGCTCCCCAAGAGGATAGGTGACAAATGTCTTGTTACCTGTCATCAATACCAGCTGCAAGTCTCTCTTAAAGGTAACGTTCTGTAATAAGTGGCAGGAGCAAAATTCAGTTGGAGAGCCATAAAAATCCTGTCTGTTTGAACAGTGAAGTGTTATGATTTTGCAATAACTGCCTTTCTGTTCAAGTGATAGCAAATGAGATTAGTTGGCAAGGGTTATTTCCTGAACTTTTGTGGTTTTAAAGTATACTAATAGAATAAATACTGATACTAAATAACGGCATAAATAAAAACATTAAGGGAAAAGCAAAAGTCCTTATCCAACTAACTGCATCTCTTCTAGTGATGAAGGTGAATCACTGGATGTGCTGCAGTTCCAGAAGACAGTTATGCACAGAATATGCTAGGAATATAACCCAAGACAGGCTGTTCAGAATCATCCTGCTTTTTCTGCAACTGTTCTGCCAAAAAATGGCACTAATCTCTTTATGTGTATTATAATTTTGAATATGCACCAGAATAATGTCAAATCAGTAGCATAGATAATATACTAACATGTCAATAAATAAAGCATACTAGTTATGCTACACATCATCACCTTGCTTGAATGACTTCCTAACAAATATTGTTGTTCTCTTAGACTTGTCTTATATGCAGGCTGTAAGAGCTCAATGTGAATGCTAAGAGCATAAGGTAAAAAAAAAAAAAGCACATAAATGTGACAAGTTTAGATTCTTGAATATGGAAGTGCTGCCGCTGAGAAGACAGGTGAAATTGGGAAGAGGGGTGCCCTTCTATATACAGAGTTGCCATGTAAATTGCATTTTATGTTTGGTAGTGAACATGGTTCTGCTTTCCCTATCTGATAATCAAATATTCACTAGCTGGAGAAGCCTCAATTTTTCTTATTGAAGCCTCAAATTTTCTTATTTATCCAGGCTAAGGAAGTTAACATTTTAGGTCCTAATAGCGTTTATGATTACACCTCTTTTTACTTAAGTCACTTCATTTCACGTATTAGAAGTTTGTAACATTTCTGAAAAATTTGGAACATGACTAGTTGGGAGAAAGTACATCTGTGAAGTTAAGAAGTGTGTATTATATTCACGGCTCAACAACTATTTGTTCATGTTGGTCATGGTTTTTGGCAAAATACAGGCCTCGTCTATATACATATTCACAAAGTATTTTCCACTAAAATCAATTTTCAACTGTATGTGAAATTTCCTATATTATTCTAACTAAAATAAGTTGCTATGAAAGTGATTAAGAGAAGTATCCACATAGGGGTTTGCATAAATTTAATAAAACCACTTTGTATATCTCCTACTATTGAACTTGATTCAATACTTAGCCCTTTCGTGGAACTGCAACACAGAAGGAATTGCGTGTTTCTCAGGTGTAATGTAATTAGTGTTCTATATCAGAGACCATGCCAGTGACTAAGTGAAACTTGATGCTCATACAACATTTATATTTTAAGCTAGAATGACCTAAAGATATGTTAGCATAAAAATATCCACGTTTTAGACTGGATGTGCTGCTGATACCCTTACCTGTAGAGGCTCCAAATAATGTAACTCATTAGGAAAGACATTAGGCTAGTCCTGGAGACTAAAATAAAAAAAAATCAACCTATAAAATAGGGGTTAGTACAATCTAAAGTGTTATATTTAATTATGCACCAGCTACTGACTCTATGTGTATTGAGAGGGAAGAGGAAAGATGTATCAACAAATGGATTTCTGGATTTAGTGACATTCATTTTTGTTCTGTGAAATACTTTTATCAGTATAATTGCACTGATGTATTTTTTGTAATTCTCTGAGGGGGTTGGGTTTTTTTGGTTGTGGTTTTTTTTTACAAACTAACTCAAAACATATGAAAAATCAGTGAAATACATTTATGCAGTAGCCTGTAGAACCAGAGATTCTGAATGATGGAATGAAAATTACATGGTAAACTGACTTTCAATATAATCGCTATATAGCATGAAGTTTCAACTTCAGAGTAGACAAAACATGCTAACATGTGCATGCCTAAGCATACATGGATGTGGATTGACTAAGATACAACTGCTAGATCCAAGTTAAAACAGCTTAACACCTTCCCTTTCCCAGAATTAATACCTCATTTCACAATTATGAAAAACTAATGTTGCGTGACTTGAATTTCTAGCATCCCACTGTGAGAACTGAAATTCCTGAGACAATTTTCCATGGTCTACATTTTGTAACCCATTGATTTAACTTTCTTCTCTTCACAAAGGAGGCAAGTTCTGGGTCTACTCCTTCCCAAAGCTGGAATTCCTCTTTTCATCCCAGCCTTAAACACCACAGCCTACTCTCACCTATCCAGTTCATGCCCACAGTGATCATAATCTGCTCTGAGAGCAGCAGAATTTACTTCGGTTTCCTCAGCAATCCAAAAAAATGCTGTAAAAATCACTGATTATTGTCTCGTGTATTTACAGCACGTGTTTATGCCACAAGGACAAACATAAAGAAGGTAGTGACAAGATATGGGGGGTATAGGCAGAGAGGAGGGGGAGGAGGAGAGGAATAAACAATAAGCAGAACATGTTAAAAATAATTCAATATTTACAAAAATGTTATTAAAAAAATAAAGACACACTTCTCAACAGAATGCACAATGCTACAAGTTCTAGCAGCTTCTCACCCTCTTTGCTGTCTTCTCCCAATCCTGACTTCCACGAGCAAGAAATTGCTTCTCCTCCCCTACATACCAAGCAGCTAACCTGTCAAATCCTCTTCTTCAAATCCTTCCTCCTGTTACAAAGTGTCTCATCACTTCTGAACATGAAGGTTTCATCTGCATCCCATCACCTTTGCTGCCTCATCTGGTGTCTTCTTAGCTCTAATGGTAACATCAGGCAGCTGCTGTGAACAGTACAGTAAATAACACAGAGTAGTTCTTCAGTCTTAAGCATGACTATAACGTAATCCCATCCTAGTTTAAACCACTCCTTTAATTTATTTCTTCCCCTCTTTTGTCACTGTGGGGTAATGATCACGTATTTACCATTGCATTCAACTGTATCTTACCAGGTTTTTATGTTTCACTTTGAATATCACACTCCCTTTGGGGGAAGCATTATATCAGCTCTGTTAAAACCCATCTCCAGCCCCCATCACCTACACTTCACATGAATTGCATACCTCTGCCAACTCAGGACAGTTGGCTTTTGGCTTTTTGAAACTGGGAAACAGAATATTTGGTATTGTCACACAGCTCTTGCAGTGTCACATAACAACCACCGCATACACAAGACCGTCATAAAGGTTACTAACTGCAGCACACAGGTCACACCATACAATGTCATAGGATCATAAAATTGTCTAGGTTGGAAGGGGCCTTTAAAATAATCTAGTCCAACCATTAACCTAACCATCACTAAGCCATGTCACTAAGCCCTATGTCAACCTGCCTTTTAAATACCTTCAGGGATGGTGCCTCAACCACTTCCCTGGGCAGCCCATTCCAATGCTTAACAACCCTAATTTCCTAATATCCAATCTCAACCTCCCCTGGCGCAACTTGAGGCCATTTCCTCTGGCTCATGTTCAGCCGACAGTTGACCAACACCCCCAGGTCCTTTTCTGCCAGGCAGCCATAAACCAAGACTAAGAGCTTAGTCCCTTCACCTCTGTTCAGCGTGCTGTTACTACAGGCAGCAAGCTCCTGTCAGGGGTGGAAAGAGCTCTGGGATGATGGCTGTTGGAGGTGAAGGAAATTGCCTTCAGGCCCTACCTACGGATTTCAGCAGCTGCACCACTTTTCTTTCAGTCCCTTGTTCCGTGCAGAGATAGCAACCCAGTGTTATTTCTGGGTTGCAAGATAAAACGCGTGAGGAGCGATTTCCAGATAAAAAGAGCTGGAAGTCCACGAGATGAAAAAAAAAAGCTTATGCGGTACATCATGAACGGGGGTCGGCAAAGCCCCGTGAATGCGGGGCAGGAGGTGGCACTGCCCGCCAGCTCCCCGCGCCGAGGCACTGGCATTGTGCGGAGCAGCCGGCAAAGGGCCTCCGCGGCCCGCCGGGAAGCTGGGGCCCGCCGCCGCTCCCGGGCGCTGTGCGTGGTAGAGACTGCCCCGACGGCTCCCCTCAGCGGGGCGAAGAAGGAGGGACCGCTTCCCGCCTCGCCCGGCCTCGCGCCGCCGCCCGCCGGCACGTGGCGCAGGGGTGCGGAGGGGAGCGGTGCGGAGCGCGGGGAGGTGCTGGCCGCCGGTAACAGCAACCTGCGCCCAACAGCCGGAGGCCGCCGGGGCCGGCGGGAGGCTGCCGGCCGCGCGCCCTGCGGGGACAGAGCTGAGCCGGCACAAGGCTCCTGCTGGAGCGGCGGGCCGTCCTGGGCACGATTCGGCGGGCAGCGTCCGCCTTCCGCTTGCCCCGTCCTCACCGGCGGCGCACAGCAAGCTGTCCCTCAGTTTGAGGAAAACCGGGGGAGGGGGAGGGCAGGGTGCATTTCAGGCACGAGATAATTTTGCAAATGACGAAACAAAGCCGTTTTCCTACACTTTCTCCTCTAGCCGTTTGGGAGAGCTGACGCCCCGGGAGCCGGGTGTCTCGCTCCTGCGCAGGCAGCGAGCACCCTCCCCGCGGCGATCACCGCGCCTCAAAGCGCGCACAAGCACCCTTACGCACATTGCACTCAGATGCATAAAGACGAATATGTATTTTATGGTAACCAGGTCAGAATTGTTCATGAGCGCTACCAGTAATTTGCAGTAATGTTTCCTGTAGCTTTCAGTAGAGGCAGCCGAAGCGCAGGTCGGCACGGTAATGGAAAGGTTGTTAGTTTAGCGTCCCGTTTCAGAGGCGAACGAGAGAGACTGTTTTGCAAAAAGTTACAAACAGTGACAGAAACACGAAATTACACCGAGTTGTTCTAATCGGGTTATTTCTACTGATTCCGTTTCTACTGATTCCGTTATGTTTGAAGCTGGCGGCGAGTATGATTTTCAGAGTACTCGACCAAAGGCGCAGCATGGAGACGGCGGTACGCAGACAGATGCCGTAAGTAAAACTGCTCTGCCCAGCACCAGGAACTTTCCGGCAATAACGAAGGTGTTAAGGGCGATGTGTCAGTCGTGTTCTTCAACTTCCTTTTGTGTCACTACTAAAGCATCACGCAAAAGGTTGGCCAGTTTTTTCTCGTGGTGGTGGTTGCTTGCTTAGTTAGATTTTGGGAAGTCGGGTTAATCCTACGTTCTACACGGGCTCACAGGCGCAAAGTGACTAATTTTTCTGTGAATATTTCGGGGGTGGGGGTGGTGGTGAAGAAAAGCACCTGTTCCGCAAAGCCAGCCAGCTCCTGGGCGTGAGGGAGGCTGAAGTTTGCTCCTGCCTCGTCCCACTCTGCCTCGCTCTTTTCTGCACGGGAAACGGTGTTAAACCTCGATTCCCTCACTGCAGAGCCCCGCAGCCATCGACACGAAGTTGCCGGTGGCCTGGGATGCCTAAGAGCGAAGCCCAGAACCACCTCAGAAAGGTGGCGAAGCCCCGAGCCGCATTTCCTGCGTGCATCAGGAATCCGAGGCTAGACCTGGAAAACTGTTTTGGGGTCGGGGTGCGTGTGTAAAGCAAGGCGAGCCTTTTTCCCTTTGCAGAAGGGAGCAGGCTTCCCGGCTGCGCAGCGCAGGGGTCCCCGCAGGTGCGGGGCGCTACCGGCCGCGGACCCCCGCTACCGTGCTCGCCGCCGGTGCCTGCCCCACCGATCCTCCCCGAATTAGCAGCCTGAGCACCGGCACGCAGGCGAGGAAGACAACCTCTTCCCTTTCGCCTGGCTCCCCTCCTCTTTCGCCTTCGAATCGCTCTCGAGCTAGAGTAGCCACCGTGCGCCGGGGAGGGGGGGTGGTGGGGGATCTCGCCTACCCCTTCCATATTTAACCATTACCTAAATCCGAAGGGAAATGAGCAAACCTCTAGGCTTGGGTCTTAAGGTATTTTCAGCGCCGTTGGGCGTATTTATCCCAAAAAGAGTTTTCCACAACAAGTTATTTCTAGTCTAGGGGAGGTCTCCGTCGCCCAGGGCCCTGCCTTAGCCCCGATTAACAAGGCCACACATGGCTCGATGGCGCCGGGTCCCCCCGTTCCCGGGGCGGGGGCAGGGATGCTGCGAGGAGCCGGCGCCGGCTCCTCCGTCCCCTGCCCTCAGCCTCTGCCCGCCTCGCGTCAATCTGTGTTTTGAATCTGTGACTTGTTCTCGTTGCGGAAGTTGAAGGGGATCCAAGAATAGTTCAGATAGATGTGTGTAATTTCTAGAGCAGAACCCCGAGAGAAATGAAACGCCCGATTCCAGGATGACACTTTGATGTCACTTCAGCGAGCCCTGTGAGGTGGAGTACGGTAAGACATTTTCATTTAAGGAAAAATGAGAGAGAAAGAGAGGAGGGAGAACAGTGCTGATTTTGTGAGGCTTTGGCTTTTTTTTTTAAAGCTTTTTTTTTTTTTTTTTTTTTTTTTTTGCAGAAGCTCCTAACGCTCAGGAAGTGGAATTTGTGGTTTAGGGGGCCGAGCTCTGAAGGAGTTGAGAGAGACAGAAAAGAAAAAAAAAAAGCCAACTCAAGCACCACTGCTCCTTAAAGGGAGACTAAATTTAAAGTCACCCAAACTAGCAAGGCTGCGGCGCAAACCCCGTCTGCAGCACAGCTTCCTTCGACCCTCCAAATGGGTAAGCGCTCTTGCTTCTCTCGCCTCGCGTGGGCAGCTGCCGGCGGGCGGGCGGGCCCGTGTAACAGCGACCCTTCCCCTCACCTCACCGCTCCGCTCCTCACCGCTCCGGCGCTGCCGCAGCCCCGGCGGCTCAGGGAGGCGCCGGCCTCGCGCCCCCACAGCGGCGGCCGTTGGCGGGCGCGCGGGTGCCGCGTGCCGCCAGGCGCCAGCGGCGGCCGCGCGCGCGGCCCTCGGGCCAACGGCCGGCGGGAGGTGTGTGTGTGTGGAGAGGGGGAGTTGGGGGTGGGGGTCGGAGCGGAGGCCAGTGACCGCGACGGAGCGGCGGGCAGGTGGGTGCGGGAATCGCCTTCCCATGGGTCCGGCCCCAGACTGGCAAGCTCCGGCCCTGGGCGGCGCGGCGGGGGAGGCCGGCGGCACCTCCCTGGTGTGGCTTTTGGAGGGAAAACGCCCCACCGGGAGGAAAACACGCGGCAGAAGGGGCGCCGGCAGCCCCTCAACGGCTGCGGCCGCCGTTGCTGTCGGGCAGGGTAACGCGTTATCGGGCCGCTTTGATTTTTGGAGCCGGCCTCCTCGCTGCCAGCCCCCGCTCAAGGATGAACCCAGGCGCAGGTGGGCCTGGACAGAAACGCTCCCACCCGCCCGCCCGGCGCCGTGCCCGGGGGCGGCGCCTGCCCGGCGGCGGAGAGCGGCCCTGCCCCCGCCGGGCGGCAGTGGCCGGTGCTTCGCGGCGCGGCCGGGGTCGCCACCTGCGGGGCAGATCCCGCGGCCTCGTCGACGAACTCCGCTCCGGCCGGGGCAGGCGAGGCCGGGCCCCTTCCCTCCTTTCTCCGTTCGCAAATCTGAGGCCACTGGCGGGAAGGTGGGGAAAAAAAAAAAAAAGAAAAAAGAAAGCAACCCCCCGATGTCTCCCAAACGACACAAACAAACGTGGTTTAAACTCGCTTTTTTTTTTGCGAAGCGTCAAGTGTAACGACGGAGGCGGCCCGGTGCTGGATGCGTTCGAGTGAACCTCTCCCGCCTTCCCCCGAGGAGCAGGCTCGGAGCAGCTCTGATTAACCGGCCCCTGTCCCTGCAGGGCCCCCCCAGGAGGTTTCCCACCTCGTCTCTCTTTCCCCGCCCCGGCTTTCGGTGCCCGCAGCTGCAAGGTGCCGGGGCGCCAACAGCTGCGGGCTGCCGGTGAGATTCCGTTTTGTTCGTTTTCGCGTTATCGTCGTTCGCGCTGGATGGGTGAATCAGTCCCTCCGACAGCAACAGCCTCTCAGGCGTCGGGTTTAGGCTGTCGGGTAACGACTCTCCCGCCCGCCCCGGCAGCAGCCGTGCGCCGTCCGGCCCGTTCTGGGTGGCGGTGACTGATGAACCGTTTCGTGTGTGCGTTTTTTTGCCGCCGCTTCTGCCGGTGCGGACGCAAACATGGAGGCGCGGTGCGCCCACTCCGCCCAGTGCGGCCGCACTCCCGCGGAGGAACGGGGCTGCACGTGACCACCCTCAGCCCCCTCATCCCCGGCTGGTCCGACGAACGGTGTCCGGCCCGCCTGTTCCCCGCGATCCGGCAGCCGCCGTCGGGTCGGCATCCCTCCAACGGACCGGGTACCGCGCGCCGTCGGGCCGCCGGAGCGCGGCCGCGGCGGCCCCAAGAGCACCGGGAGGGGGGTGGGGAGGCTGCTTTGGTCGGGGGCGGCGGGAAGCTGAGTAGCTGCGCTCTGGCAAGCGGGGGGGGCGAGGCGAGCGGGGCTGGGGGCGGCGGCCGGAGCCACCTGCGCGCCGCCACCTGGCGCGCCGCCCCCGGCGAGCGGCCCCTCCCGGCCGGCGCCCCCGGCCCTCACCGGCGGGCTCGGCGCCTCCCCGCAGGTCGCCTCCCCGCCGCCGCCCCGCGGGAGACTCGGGGGTGACGCTCGCCGCCGCCGTGCCCGGCGCTTGGAGAGGGAGTGCGGCCGCGCCGGCCGTGGCAGCACCCCACCATGCCGAGGTCCTTCCTAGTGAAGAGCAAGAAAGCGCACAGCTACCACCAGCCCCGCTCCGCCGACGAGGACTACAGCCTGCGCCTGGAGACGGTGCTAGCCCAGATCTGTGCAGGTAGGAGTCCCTCGATCGCAGCCTCGCTTGCGGCGGACACAAGCCTCCCCGCCCCGCATCACCCCGCTGCCGGCGGCACCGGCCGGTAGCTGTGCAGCCCCCTACGGCACCGCAGCCCCCGCGGGACGCCGGAGGGGCTGATGCGGGGTTGGAGAGAGTCCAGCAGCAAACCTTGGTGGGAGCGCGGCCGCCGCAGAAGGTGGCTGTCTCCCACCGCGAACCCGCACTGAGGCCCCCCCCTCGCCCCCTTTGCCCTGCAGACAGCAAGATCCCCGAGGACACGGGGCTGTGCCGCACCGTCCTGCCCGATCCGGAGCCTTCCCAGGGGCGCTTCTCCCCGGAATCCCACCTTACCGAGCCTGCCGATGGCACCTCCGAGTCAGCGCCCAGCTGCGAGGGCAGCGTCTGTGACAGGGTGTCCGAGTTTGAGGATTTCTGGAGACCTCCCTCGCCCTCCGTCTCGCCAGGTAGGACCGGGGCGAGCAGCTCTGATTGCGTGTCTGTGTCAGTGCCGGGGGGCAATAGCTCATGGCTGGGTGCCGCCGTCGAAAACGAATGGAAGGGACAGATTTGCCTTTTCCCACGTAGTGGGAAACGGCAAATCTGTTCCCTTCCACTCGTTTTCGGGTTATCTTTTTCGGGTTGATTTTCCAGCCTGTCTCCCACTGCTGAGGGAGCAGCGGGTGACAGGCTGTTGGAAAGTTGTTATGCCATCGGATGTTGATTTTTTGGTTTCTGATTAATTGCTAGAAACAAGCTAGTTATGTTTTAAAGGTCCCAGCATTTTCCTATAGGGTCGTGCTACCCGGAGTTTAGATGTTTTTTTAAGACAGTAGAAATTTCTACTAGGCTGTCTATATACCTGTGGTAAACAGCACCGACTTTGTGTTTCGTACTACCTGCTAGACGTTTTCCCTAACTCCTTTTCAGGTTATTTCTTGCCTCTTGCCTATAAAAAGGATCTCTCCCTCCCTTCCCCCTTTCTCTCTCTTTTTGTTGTTTTGCTTTTCTAAAAACGCATTCGTAAAAAACAGATGAAAATAATGACAGTCAGATTTAAACACCCCAAATCCAGGAAACTCACACTTATGGCTGCAGCGCCTGTCTCTAGCTCCCTCGTCCTGCCTTTGATGTGGTTGGAGCAGTGGGAGATGCTGTCCCCAGCCTGGCGCGAATACTTATCTCGTTTAAAAATACAATGGTGTCATTTTATAACAAAAATATGTATATATAAAAACCACTTTTTATTGCCTCAGTTAAAAAGCGACAGCTGGAAAAAGAACAATTTCTGTCTTAGGGAAGGAAAAATTGTCTCAGCTTTACCAACTGACAGCAAATGCTGGCAAACGAATACTTAGTCCTGTTTACCCACCGATTTTCCCACTTCGTCTTTATAGTGTCTTTGCATATCAACGGTTGATTGTAATGATGTGGGCTTGCATTTTTAAAGCCTCCACCTCTTTTAAGAGTCCTAAAGCCCTTTGAAGCGACATTCAAAATGCTGCCCGGGCCAATCATCATGGCCAGCCACGGGACAGTTTCAGCCTGCAAATGACAGACCGGACCAAATGCAGCGGTCTGTGTTTTGCTAATATTCCTGCACAGAGTGTAGCAATGTGTATAATTTTTGTTCTAACGAATTTGTCCTGTTCCTCCTTCCCCAAGTAATTAAAATTTCTGCACAGGAAACAGGCTGTTTTCACGAGGTGTCTAAAAGACAGATGTAAAATAGAGCAGGTATTTACCAGGGCTGCTCTGCCTTTTCCTTCTCCCCGCTCGTTTCTTCCCCCGCTGTGGGATTCATTATCTCCCAGCCAACCATCCAGCTACCCAGGGAAGTTGCCTTTGCAAAATGAGGGTGACATTCCCTGATAAAGATTTTTCTGGGGGCGCTGGGGGAGGGCTGATTCCATCCCCCCCCCACCCCACCCCCGATCCCATTCACGGGATGAACGGGAAGGTAAGGGACTCCAAGTACTCAAGGAAAGTGCTTTATTAAATGAACCTCAGTGTATTGAGAAAGGTGCTGTTATGTTAATGATGAAGGCAGTGGCAGCAAGATCAGACAGTCGGGCTTCCTTCCACAGCTCTCCCCAACCCCTCTGCCTTCCAGCTGCTTTGTCAGATTCAGCGTGAAGCTGGAATATGTGCCTCGGTTGCTCTGCAAGGTGCACTGGACAGAGACTGGATTTCTATGATTTATCTGAGTTATCTGAGTGGGGCAAAGTTTCTGTGCTTTGACAGGCAGGGCAGAGGAGAAATGATGTTTCTAAATCATGCTCAGGGCAGGTGCAGTGAGTAGTACTACCACCCTCTTATCCTTAGAAGTGAACATAGGTACAGGTTGCACTTCAATACGCAGTGAAAGCCACATTTCAGGTTTGTCTGTGAGTGCTGTGCTGCCAGTCCAGGTGGGCATGCGCAGACACAATACCTATTAACACTCTAATACATTATTGACTCCATCAGTGCAAATCACTTTGTTATTTAACCTCACTTTCTACATGTTTGTGTAATTGCATGCATTTGCATATACAGAAGGTGTCTGATAGCTCAGTGCAGCAGTGTATTAGTATGTCCTGATAAGCCTGTTGAAGCTGCAGTCTTGGAGGGAGGGAGGCTTTTACTGGGTATAATGGAGTTATGCAAAGAAGGTGTTGTTACGTGGTCTTTGGAGGAGGACACTTGAATCTTTCTTTGCTGTGCATATCAATCTGTTCCCCACAAATTCAGGTTGAATTTGTCTTGCCTTCAAAAAGAGCGTTGAAATTTTTTTCTCCCAGAAGTGGTCTATATAAAGGCTGCGCAGAATTGCTAGGAAGAGGAGGGAGTCTCTCCCTCCCTGCCCACCCCTTGGAGGCCTAAATGCTGTGGAGTGGAGGAGAGGCAGGCACAGAAGTGCCCTGCAGTGTGGCAGAGCAGAGTTTGCAGGTTGCCTTGGGTACATGCCTTGGATGGCTTGAGCTTGCCCCTGAGAAGTATAGTGAGTGGCTCCCCTGTGCTTGTGCTTGAGAGGTCTCCAATGTATGTGAGGTGATGGAAGGAACATTGCACGCAAACTGATCTGTGGTGCAGTGTTTTCCGTGTCCCATCTTGCCAATTCCAAGGGCTCAAAAATCAGGTCAGCTTTCCCTCTCACTCAACAGACTGGCTTAAAAATCAAGATTGTAAGTAATACCTTATGGATATTCAGTTCTAGTGTTGAAATATTGAGGGTTTACGTTTTCATGCTTTTCTTTACAGTGTAGGCTAGAAGTTGACTTTAAGAGGAAAAAAAAGTTAAGAACAAGCAAACAAAAGGAAAGCTGAGGGCCTGATGAAATCATGCAGTTTCAGGAGCTGGGGCTTTAAGATAGTTTTGAATCTTGCGATAAAATCGTGAGAGATGGCAACACTGAAACTGGTTGCAGAGACACAAGATAGATGATGTGACGCTGACCACAACTTTGCAGTCAGTGCAGAACAGGAAAAATCATGCTCAGCACCATGTCAGCTAATTTGATTTCATCGCTATGTTCAAATGTCCCAGTTGGTATGTGCGCATGTATTTCCAACCAAAAGACTACTAATTTCAAGGGAGACTGCTAACATCTGAAATTATGTAAAAGGTAGGAAATAGTCATTCAAAGCTCAATTTCCATCTCATTTCCCACTCCTGTAAGCCTCAGTGACCATCTGCCTATCCAAATGGATAGCTTAACACATCATGCCCTCCTTCCCTAGCCCACCCCTGGTTATCTTGGTTTGTTGAAGGCTGAGAAAGCCATGGGAGCTGTGAAGCTGACAGAAATGACAAAAAGCAAGCAAGCAATTGTGGGTGGACAAGTTTTTGAGTAACAGAGGTTATTGTGGAAGCCCAAGTTGTAAGTGATGTCAATGTCTCTGTGAAAGCATTGGCACTTCAGGATTTAACTAATTAATCTTTTCCTTGGTTCACCAAAACATTTGTCCAGTGGAGATATTTGACTCTCCAAGTGCTGCTGCCTGTTGTGATGAAGAGTGAAAGCAGAGCACCACAGGCATTAGTCAGCATCTCTGGCAGACAGAGTTGGGGTCTGGTACCTCAAGTTCCCTGCCAAACTGTGCTTTCCTCTGTGCAAGACACCCTGAGCATGTGTGCCTTTAGACACTGATCTCAAAGGCAATGTTCCTGCCATTGCATCAGACTGCTATGGGCCCCCAAAGTGTGATTCATCTTGTGGTGCCCACTGCCTTGGTCAGATGCTATTGCCAAAGGTGAGCTTGTTAGAGGCAGCTGAAGGCATCTGAGCTTGTCCTGGTGGAAGATTGCTTTGATTATTACTGCTAGGAAAATCTTTTTGGGTCTTCAATTTTTAATGCAGCCTATACCAATGATTTTGCAAAGCTTTATGTTTTGGGTAGACTCAGCTTAGTTTCTTTACTTGGAGAAACTCAGAGCAATCTGAAACAGCCATGATTTTATTTCAGATGAGGACTGATTTTAGTTTATTTTTTTTTCTGAAAAAGTGAGGCATGATATGCAAGCACCTCAGTAGCTGTTCTTTATTTCAATTATGCTAGTATAGTTATGGACAGTTGTGGCATGAACTTGAGAGGCTAGATTTGGGCATTAAATTATGCAACAAGCAGTTTTTAGTTTTGTTGAACAGGTAAATCTCAGCATGCTTGCTCCTTCTGGCACCTTTGTAATGTCATATTTGCTATATGGATGTGTGGGATTTACATCAGAGCTTAAATGTGGATTGTCAGCTTTGATGCCCATCGTGGGACATAATAGATACACTTTTCTGAGAAGCTGCAGATAAAACCAAAGGAAATTGCAGACTAAGTTGTTTAGTGTCTCAACAGTTAGATCAGTGTGTACACACCTGGGCATCCAGAGATGGAGGTAGACAAAATTGGTGGCTGCTTTAAGTAATTTGGCTGGGACAGCAGGTGAGTAGGTAGTACTGAATGCACAGACCCTGCTGTGCAGTATAAAATGTCCTCCCATTAGAAATGGAAGGGCAGCCTTAATGTGCAGTACAGGGTTCTGGCTCTGGGCACAAGTCTGAGTGCTGAGATGATTCTGCCCCATGACAGTGGCTGGATTATGAAGCACACTAATTCCCATGCCCTTGTGTTTCCACAGCCTCGGAGCGATCTGTGTGTCCATCCCTAGACGAAACACCCCCCTTCCCGGTGCCCTTCAAACCGTACATGTGGAACAGCCTGGGTGGCTCCGAGCTGAGGCACCTTGTGCAAAGCTACAGGCCCTGCCCAACGCTGGAGCGAACCTCAGCCCTGGGGCTCTTTTGCGAGCGAGGCTCCGAGCCTGCCCTCTATGGTGCAGAGTGTAGCTCTTCCCTTGGACTTTATGGTGACTTCGGCTCCCCAGGCCCAGGGCTGTTTGAGCGGCCGCCAGCAGCAGCACCTGGACTCTATGCTGAGACGCAACCTGGGCTGCAGCAAGAGAAGGGGCCAGGTGGCATCAAAGTGGAGTCGGACCTCTTGTGCCGCCCATTGCTCATCAGCACTGGCTCTTACAAGTGTGTCAAGTGCAGCAAGGTAGGGATCCCTTTCTTCCACACAGGTTATGACTCTTCCCCAGCCCCTTCTCCCTGGCAAGCCTGACCGTGTGTGCTCTCTCCCCTCAGGTCTTCTCCACACCACACGGCCTTGAGGTACATGTGCGCCGCTCACACAGTGGCACGAGGCCCTTTGCCTGTGACATGTGTGGCAAGACCTTTGGCCATGCAGTCAGCCTGGAGCAGCACAAGGCCGTGCACTCACAGGTGAGAGCGGGGCGGACTGCCAGGATGAAGGTCCAAGGGCCAGGGCCAGCTGCTTGCTTCAGCTGGCTCTGGGGAGGCCATGAAGGCAATCACAGGGCAGTAAGTGGTCATCTAAACTGAGGAGAGGAAGAGAACGTGGTAGGGCAGCAGTGGGCAGTTGTGGGTGAAGAATATGGTGGCAGGCAGAGTGAGCAGCTAGTGAGCAAAGGAGCATACCAACAAATTAAAGAACACGGGCTTTGTTTCCATTCCCCAGACCTTGTGTGCATCTCTATTAAGCAAAGGACACTTCTGGCACTCCAGAAGTAACAGATAATAAATAATAAATTTTCACTCTCGGAGCTGGAAATTGTAATGTGGATGTTGACTTTTTTTAACAGCTAAAGCAATGCACTGTGCTTTATTTCGATGCAGCTCTCCTCACTCTCTCCTCCCCTCCCCCAAAGAAATGAGTCTTCCCTTGTTTGTAGTCATTGTGTCTGTGCAGGGAACATCTGAACGACCAGTCAGGTATAGAACACAGACTTCACCCGTCTCGACACTCTCTGAGTCACACACCAAAAGAATATGGTAGTTAAGTTTGGTAGGAGGACTTGTAACATTTTCCACCTGCTGATATTGTGCCACATTTCCCCTTCACCCACCCACTTGACCTGGCAAATCTTCCTTCTTCAGATTGGCTTTTGGAGGATAGAGTTACAGCAATGTTTTTTTTTCTAGCTGTTTCATTTACAATTTCATGAGTGTGCAACAGCAAAGCACACAATGAGGGGAAATATCTCATCAGCCATTAAAAAATGATGAAAAGAGCAGCACTGCATATTGTATCCATGGAGGGGACAACACTTCAGGGAGAGTGCATTAAAAGCCCAATAAACTAACGTAATTGGCAGGAAGAGGCATAGCAGGAAGAGGAAGGTGTGATCGTAGTTAAGGGATGAAAAGATGATTTATGGTGGAAGAACATGGTGGAGAGGAGTGTGTGAAGGAGAGGAGAGAGACAGCAAGATCTTAACGCATTTATTGTGATATGTTAAAGTAGTAAGCCAAAAAGCTGTTTTCCCCAGGTGTTCTAGCTACCTTCCACTTGAATTTTAATGGAACTACAAATAAGCAGTTAGTTGTTACCCTACAAGCAGAAATCAGCCAGCCACAGATTTCCCAGGAGAGACCAGCAGACCTCAGCACCCACTTTCCTGTGTACAGTGGAGAGCTGGCCTCTGAATAGCCTTGCAGCTGTTGGGCTTCCCAGTGGAGTGATCATGTCTTGGGCCCCTGTTGCATTGTGCAGGCGGGCTCTGCCTGGTCAGTTGGGGCTGCTCCCACCTGGCCATTCCTGCCAGTAGGAAGAGCTGTTCAATTACAATTTTGTGAGGAGCGGTACACAGTACTGGGAGAAGGTGATCTTTTTTCATCATGTGGTGCTATCATGCCAGTGTTAGCGTCTCCTCAGGCCAGTCCTGCTCTCTGGAGAAGTGGAAGTGCTTGCTAAGGCAGAAAGGGTAACACTGGTGTGCTGCTGGGCAGTTCGCTGCTGGTGGGATCACTGGTATGATGTAACATTTGTGTGTTTGGGCTCCTCTCTCTGCAGGAACGCAGCTTTGATTGTAAGATTTGTGGCAAGAGTTTTAAGAGATCTTCTACTCTGTCCACCCACCTGCTCATCCACTCGGACACCCGGCCCTATCCGTGCCAGTACTGTGGGAAGCGGTTCCACCAGAAATCTGATATGAAGAAACACACCTTCATTCATACAGGTCAGCCCTGCAGCTGCTGGTGTTCAGCTCTAGCTGTAGGAGCAGGTCGCTGAAGGGGTCTCTCTGCAGCAGTCCATGCTGTGACAGTACATGCACTTCCCGGTGCTTCTTACTGCCCTGTTGCTGTTAATACTATCTGAGCTCTACTCGTGCAAAGGAGGGTGATTTGAATGTGGTTTCATGAATAGCAGCTGCAAAAAAACCCAAATCCTCGCAATCCAATCAGTGTTCCCTAAATAGGATCCACCAATGTTTATTCAAAGGACTTTTGTGTAAGATAATTTGTAGAGTATTCTTGTAGCCTTGATTTACAGCTGAGTTCCCTGGAAAATGACAGGTGAATTTGATTGCAGCATTTCTTTTCGCAGGATCTACCAATTTACAATAGGAACAACAGGAGTCTCCTCCTCTAGATCAAACACTAAACTGGAGGGCCTAGGGCCCAACTCTTAGTCTAAATATTTGTTGAGAGGTTGTCTGCACGTCCACCCGGACTTTCTGAGAAATGTCTGCAATTTGGTACAGAATGGAAGGAGAGGTGCAGAGTTCTCAAGTTTCACTGTTAGTAATAAACGTGGAAACTAATAAAGTGCAGGTGAATCACCAAAGGAACTTGTTTTTAAAATACCATTCAGTGAGAAGGCAGATTTATCAGAAAAGAAAACCTTGCACCATTCATTTAAATTAGAGGGAAATGAATGATGTGTGAGATACAGAAGCATTTGTAGACATGAATTAACAGCTGTACTGACTAAACCCAAGGTTCAGATGGCCAAAATCCTGTTTCTTGATACCACTAGCAGGTATCAAGGGTGAAGCCTAAAAATGGCAAATGTGTAGAAAGATGGCATTATATGTAGCGCTGCTTGGTTGTGACTTTTCTACATGACAAGCAGTGAACAACAAATGTGACTTACAAAGATTTTCCCCCAGGTGTTTTTTGAATGAAAATGAACTATTTAGGAAGTAATACAAAAAGTATTTCCATAGTAATTTTTCAAATAAGGCTCAAATAAGTAGAATTTCAGCCAAATTCTGAATCTTTGAAATTCTGAAATTCTTTGAAAAGTCAAAACTGTTATTTTGTTGTGAGATAAGAAACTGTGCCTGGGCTTTTAAATTGCTAACATAAACCAAAAAAATGTCCTTAACAGAATCAGGGATCCCTTTCATACGCAGCATACACTTGTGAACTGAGCCTCGAGCACATTTTGTATTATTTTATGTTTTGAAGAATCTGAAGTGCGAAGAGTTGTTGCTCCAGCTGAAGTCAGTGGGCTCTGCAGGTGCAAAGCCACTCTGAAAATCAGGCTTGGTTTTGTGGTTGGGTTCCCTTTTATCCGTTATTTGATAATAAATACTATGAAAATGCATTGAGATCCTGCTCCCTTGGAGGCCAATGGAGTTTTGCTACTGACCCCTCCATAGAAGTTCTGGAGGCTGCATTTATTCCCATTATGTTTTTTGCCTGCAGGACAAGTTCAGGGCTGGCTCTGGGTGACTGCTGGCATTTCAGTGTGGGGAATGGAAAGAAGAGCAGATCTGGATGAACTCTGCCCTTAAGGGTTCACTTAAGGGCCCTCATACCCCCTGTGGGGACAGACTGCAGCTCACTGGGTTTGGCTTAACAACCTCCATGTATCTATTCCACCTGCCCCCATGGTGATGCTAGAATAATTGATACCAGGCATTCAGCATGACCTGGTGTTCCTTCCAGGAATTTCTGACGTTTCTAGGACACAAAGCCAGTTTAAATCGCACAGAGCCCATGCAGCCAAATGTATCCACAAGTTATGGGGTCCTGAGAGCACTCTGTGCTTCAGGCTGCTCCCAGGGCTATACTGGGCCTATGGAGGTGCAGCCAAGTCCAGGCCTTCTCAGCTGCAGTGCAGGATCAGCTAATGCTTCGGGGCTCCAAATTGCTTGTTTTTTGTAAGAATGACTTCTTTGGTAATCAGACAGGAATCCCTTTGATTAGCTCTAAGGCCTGGTGTGCATTTCCTGTTTGCTCTAGTCCTGCGTAAGCACCATGTTGCCTCTTTCACACTCTCTCTCTCTCCCCGGCCTTCTGCTTGCAGGTGAGAAGCCTCACAAGTGCCAGGTGTGTGGAAAAGCCTTTAGTCAGAGCTCCAACCTCATCACCCACAGTCGGAAGCACACAGGCTTCAAGCCCTTTGGCTGTGATCTGTGTGGCAAAGGCTTCCAACGAAAGGTGGATTTACGGAGACACCGAGAGACACAGCACGGCCTGAAATGAGTCCCAGCTGCAATATGGAAAGCACTTACAACACTATGAGAACAGATTCCCTTGGCTTCCCCGCTGGACCCAAGCCCTGTCCTGAGCACAGACCCTGGCATTACCTTTCTGACCAGGAGCTTGGAGAGGAAAGAAGAGGACAGGGCCATACATTGACAACTCAAACAGAATGACTGTGAAAGCGGAAATTAAAGGCTGGGGTTTCTCTCTTTCTCTTCCTCTCTCTGTTTCTGAAATAACACTGGAAAATAAGCCTTTTAGATATGAAGCCTGATATTCCAAAGATGGATAAGCTACCAAATATCTCTAAGCTGGAAAATATTTCTCCCTGGCCAAGATGAACCACATGAAGTTTTCAGTAGCTTGAATCACCTTGCAGGGAAACATGGGTATAATGGTGTTTACATGGTAATGACAGAGAGCCATCAGCACGTGGTGTAGGGAGTGCTTGCCTTGGTTGCGTTCCAGTGCCGAATGGCTTCACTCTTGGTTTCCTGTCAGGAAAACCTGGAGGGTCAGGACTGAACTGTGCAGTTTGACATCTTGCTGGTTTTTAAGCAAAGGTAACAGCTTGGGCCTGATCTTGCTCTCACTTGTTCTGGTGCAAATCAGGAGCTGCATTAACTGTTATAGAAGGGCCCTTTTTATCCTCCCAGAACCATCTGTCTGTGCAAGGCCTAGCTGTACGCATGTGTGTTTGAGGCATGGGGGGTTACTTCTTGCCACATCCACTGGGGAGAAGGAAGCTTGTGAAAGACAAGTGGAAAAGCCAAAGCACAGAGTTACGTCTTACAACTAGAAACCCATCCAACAAGGGATCCTGTCTGAGGGCAGGAGCACAGACTTTCTGTCCAGAACAATTACTGGCTTCTGCACTCTGGGCTTGTTCTAATAACTGGAAAATAGCTACTCAATAGCATCATTTGTATATTTGTTTTTGTTTTTTAATTTTTAAAGGGAAACTTGGCTGAGGTAGGCAGGAATCATTATAGAATTATAATTGACTGAATTTGCCTTAAATGACCCTGCATGTACCTCAGTTAAAAAAATGCTGGTTTTACTCTCTTGACAGGTTTGTAAATGTCCTTATTTAGGTTTTATGGAGTGTCTTATGTTTATTGGTACATATTTATTGGAACAATGTTTTAAGTTAATAAAGTATTGAGGATGGTCCAGAGTGATTTTTATTTAATAATGCAACTTCAGCACATTTGTGAATGTCAGCCATTACAACAATACACCACAGTGGTGGTCAGGGCTATGGCATTTGACGAGGGAGTGCAGGCACAGCGGAATTTGCACAAGGGCTCTGGTGATTAAAGAATGCTGCCATATTTATTTGTCCAATTCCCACTGATTTCAGTTAAACAGTTCACACTTTTGAAGACTGGGGTATACAGTGCTTAGGACTATCACTGTAAAAGGGTTTATAGAGAAAACAGCAGTTTTAAGTGTCTGCTTTGGAAATGTAGACTGCCAGAAGTCCCTGCTCAGCCCAGGAGGAACTTGGATGTCCTCCTGCAGGATTAAATGTCTGTGCCCGGGAGTTTGCAGGGACACCTGAGCCGCAGGTGCGTCATTTATACTTAAGCCTGTTGGGACTCAGAATCGCCTTTTGCCTGCCTTGTCAGCAGGGCTTGCTCCATCTGGCAGTTGCAGCCCATATAAAAGGGAAGCAGGAGAATGATGGAGGCGGCCCTTGTCCTTTTCCCATGAGGGCACAGCATGGCAGCCTGGGCTTTTACATGTGCACATAACCTTGTGTGCCCACATGGATATATACTCTTGTTTCCAGCTTTGTACCAGTGAGCAGAGGCCCCCTCTGGCCTCCTGGGCTCGCCCAGCCCTCGGGGCACCTGCCCACCCAAGGACTGTGGCACTCCACCTGCCATGGTGCCACCCAGGTCCTTCCGTGCTTCTGCTTTCTGCCATCTCTGAGAACTTCAGCCACAGCCCCTTCCTCACAGGGTTGCCCTCACGGGCTGTGGCTGAAGCGTATCTCCACAGGGCTAACCCAGCACGTCAGCTCTTCCACACATGGTTGCCCACACCAATGCTTCACAGATGGAGCTTTTATTAAACAGAAAGGCACAGAACCACAGTGCTCAGGGTGAGAGACTGTGGCATAAGGCACCACAGGAGCTGCCAGGTGCTCTGAAGACCACATTAGGCCCATTATGCTGGGTCAATTAATGCAGATCAGTGTAGGAGACTAAGTGGTAATGGGGAAGGCCCTGCCCACACCAGGGGAGGCTCCGAGGAGCAGCTCAGCCGGTGGCACAGGTAGGCTCGGGGCGTCCCTTGGGGCAATGCTCAATACTTATTTTACAGGGAAGCTGCTGCCGTGGATGGAGTGAGAGCTGGCTGGAGGTACCAGGCATGGGGTGACCGGGGCGCAGCAGCCGGACCCAGCCCCTCTCCACTCACAAGGGCCTTTTCCTGCCAGGCACAGCCTCCGGCCCTGCAGGCTGGCCTTAATCCAGCAGGCCCTGAGTGGCCTCAGTTACTGGCATTTGCCTTTAAAACTACAATAGCAGCGTGTGCCTGTCCCCCAGCGCGTCTCCTTTTCAAACAGGACAACTGGTGTGGTTGGAGCCCAGTGCTGACCTGCTGGGGTTGGGTGGCCTGTGGAGGCAGCTGCTGGCAGGGTGGGAGAGCTCCCCAGCATGGACACAGCCTGGGTAGCGAGACTGTTCCTCAAGAGAAGAAACTCAGAAGGTGTTTTTGTTGGTTTAAGTGTGTCTTCCCCCTGAGTGTCTCACAACTTACTGGTATACCTCAGGGCACTGGCGCTGAGCCGTTGCTGAGGCCTAAACCCCTTTGAAATGGCGATGAGTGGCTGCATGGGGGTGTGTTCCCCACCTCGCCAGCCCTGCTTGCTGATTTGGGTGAAATTTGGCTACCTCTGGGAAAGAGTCATGACTTTAAGGTGGGGAATTTGAAATGGAGGAAAAGAAGATCTATCTGAGGAGAATCAGAACAGGCTACTGAGAGGCCCCGGTGCAAGTCAGAAGATTGGAAATATCTCTCTCAATGTTATTACTGTGTGCCATTAAAAATGCATTATGCATATTACATGACTCATTATTCATGAAGCAGGTTCCATACCTTTTGTCTGCCAGAGTAACAGTAGAAAGGGTAAGGAGAGATGCTGGAGCACACCTTTGTTTCTTTCTGTAAATTTTTAATGACACCTCTAGCTAACCAGTTGGTGAAGCTCAGTTCCTGCATAAAAGTGGAAAGGCAGAGCTATCTACAGGAGGACTAAGCCTTTCAGAAGCTAATTTGAGCTTGTGTTCATCCACACCAACGATGATTAAATTACCTATCAGGTGTGCAGAGCTATCAGGATTCAGGGCACTGAAAAACAAGGTGAATTTATCTGATTGATTTAAAAGACATGGGTGGAACAAGTGGATTAAAAAAAGAAAATGTCTAGTCCTTATAGATATTAAAGAAGTACTTCTTCTGGCAAGCTAACGAATTTGTTACTTTGCCTCCAAAAGTTGTTTTTCCTGTCCAGAAAACAAATTTATTAGTTGGAATCAAAATGCTTTATCCAAATCAGTTAGCAGGGTGAATTAATTCATGAGGCAGAAACAAAGCAACTTATTAGGTTCCATCCTTATGCCGAGCAGAGATGTTTAAAATTAAAATATGCAAACATCATCTGTGTTTTCTATACAGTCAGTTTCCAAAAGCTGATAGTAACACTCAGATTGAATATTGCAACACAAGGGAGAGAGCAGCTCTTCTGGGTCTTGCTCCTTCCTCAAGCAAAACTTTTGTTACAGTTGATGGGGGGAGGAGGAAGAGGTTTCTAGAATAAGCCCTGTGTGAAAGATTGCGAGACTCGTGCAACTGTATTTGCAAGCTGTGCTGCTGTTGCACGTTGACAAAGGAGTGCTCCTCACGTATCTGCATTTTCCTTCCTTAAGAGAGAAAAACCAAACAGGTCAGTTGTGTCAAATTCATCTCCAGCATAACCCCAGTTCACATCAGGGATGGATTTTGCCTTTAGAGTAAGACCCAAATCATAAATAAACTTCATAGTGAAATATAGCTCAGCATACAGCCCTTTGAGGGAATTCTGATTTAGAAAAGCACTGAAATATGCATGTAAGTCAATGAAGTGCTTCTCTAGTAGGGACCTTATGAGATGCCTGCTCAGAGTTAAAATTCCAGAGATTTTCCCTGCTGAATCCTTGACCTTACTCCATTGCCAAGCCACATTCTGTCTGTCTTTCTGTTCTGACCTGCAGTGGAGGTGGCTTCTGAGAATGCCAAGGGTTCTTCTTCTTCGTCGTCTTTTTTTTTTTTTTTTTGTTAAATTGCCAATAGGATAGTGGTAGTTTCCAGTATTTTTTCCTCTAAGTAATAAAGCAGTCTAAAAAGATTTAAGGCATGTAAATGTCTGTAATATATTATAAGGCATGTAAAGTGATGGAATCAGATTTGAAAAGATATTTGCGCATCTAAAGCTGCAGAGATGCCCGAATATGTGTTGGGTATGGGTATCTAGTTGTGTCTTTGGCTTCCGTACTGGGGGAATTAAAAAGAAAAAAAACAAACAACAACAAACCTAACACATGAGTCTCAGAAAATTTCCTGAGTCTTTATCACACCAGTTTGTAATATACACAGCATATGGACTATAAATAGAGGGAGCACATAAATCTGGAAGAAAATGTTTCATACGTTATAAAAATGCTGGCCACACCTTGTTAGAATAATGTTGTCTAACGGATTAACCTGCAGCATGTGATAAATCTTTCAAATAAGATGAAAGCAAACCACTTTTGTGTGCTTGTTCCAACATGTTTCTTCTCATCTGGATTTTTTTTTTTTTTTTTTTAGTAGAGATGACATGACAAAAGAATACCGAATAAAACAAACCTAGAAAGAAAATAATGTGACAGCTAAAGAAATTATTTCCTTCTTTTAATACCATCCGGCCAACTTTCTGACACGTGTGTGATCATCCCACCCAGCTGGATAGTACTGTGCATGGGGCACATCTACCCCCAGCTTGCCCAGGCCCAGCTTGCCAAGGCAAGGGCAGCAATCGCTGCGGCAACGCCGGATTCCTCCGCTCAAGAAGCCCAAAAGCCACCTCAGCCGCTGGCTCGTCCTGGTGTACGGGATGGAGGTGGCTGGCCAGCCAAGGGCACTGGCGGGAGCGCAGCACGGCGCACGTTTAAAATGGCCAATATATTCCATTGGTTTAGTTACTGTAATGTAGCCAGCTGGCGTTAATGGGAAATTGCAATCCTCAGGTGACAGACAGTTCAGTATGATATATATGATATATACTACTTACGTTTGACACTTTCTTTATTTTTTTCCCTGTGAATAATACATTCCCAAAACTCACTGACAGATTCAGCGGGTGAGTTCAAAGGGAAAAAAGAGGTGTTGGTGCAAGAGACAGGAAGCTGAACTCCCGGAGTTCAAAAGAGTACACTCATCTGACAAGAGGCAAAATAGATGTTTTCAGTGTTTCGTATAGGAAAGTTTAAGTATTGCAGTGAAGAGCCACAACAAATTAATTGTATTTCATTAAGAGATCAGCCAGAAGAGAACGGACGTTTATTTGGTCTAAATTGCTTGCAGTGGCCGCATCTACAGATTGATTTACCCTGATTTAAGCCAAGGCATCTTATGTTATCTGTTCTACCTGCTAAATTCTCAGTTTCCCAAACTGTCAGCTCTGCTCCTACTGTTGCCTTTTGCCTCTCTGAAACACGGTGACAGGGACAGGCGGGAAGGAGGGTGAGACCAGCTCCCGGAAAGGGAATAGATGAAAAATGATCTTGATCCTCTTTAGGCAGCTGTTCCAGCTCTTTGAGCCACTGCGGGAGCATGGACATCCCTTATATTGCAAACCTGGCAGTCGGGCAGCTGGGACCCGCTGGCCCAGGATGCTCTTGCTGGCACTGAGTAATAGCGGGTGTGAGTCAGGTTGCCGGCGCCCCGAGCTCTGAGAGCAAAGAGCTGGGTCTTCCTGTGTGCCTGCACCGGGCTTTGTGCTCACTGCCGGGGCCCAACCTTTGCTCAGATCTGCCGCGTACTCTATGCTTCTGCTCTTGGTCGATTTGGAATTATTTTCAGTAGCATAAATTAACATTAATGGCAATTGAGAAGAGTCTCCTTTGTGATATTTCCACTGTGGCTGAGACATTTTGCTTGTGAGCTCTGCTGCCTTGGGAGCTGGATACCCTCGCTCCCTCCTTGCCTGGCTCCGGCAGGGTTTGCGGCCGTTGTTTCCTACAGGGGTTTGGCAATCTCTGGACTGATTTCTGTGGCCAGTTGAGTTGGTGAGGCCGTTTGCCACCTCTCCCTTCATTCCAGGAGAGGGGGGATGATGTTCCAGCGGGTGCTTCCGTCCCAGTTTCCCCAGCCCAAGTTGCATCACAAACCCTTGCAGGGATGGAAAAGAATGGTTGTGTTGATGGGAGGAAGGGGTTTTATGCAAGTGGAGTGGGCTCTGTCCTCCCTAAACTCTAAATACCTCTGTCTGAAATCTCTCAGGCTGCTCACAGTGAGACTCCAGCCAGCCATGGGGCCGTGGAGGAGCACATGCCTGCTTAAGTGTGAAGCGCCTCAAACTGCAGCAAATAATTTCAGAGGGGGAGATGTTTGACTGTTACTTCTCTCTTTTGAGACTGCTGTGGTTTGGTTTTAACTGTGGCTCTTTCCACTTGCCATTTGGATCTCTGTTTTGTTCCTCTGCGTGTTGGGTTGCTGAAATCTCATGTTTGAGCAATTTTTTCTGTGCGCCTCCACATGATTGAGAAGACCACCGCAGCCTTTGTACTGATGCTCTAGCAAGGTTAAGGACCTCATTCTCTTTGCTGGTGTTTTAGATCTCAGTAGTGGCTGGAGAGACAAGGAGCTCTCTGAAAAATGCAGGCATAAGGAGACATGGTTCTCAACCCAGAAAGTGTGTTGGATCCTAAGGATCCCATACAGTAAAGAGTAACACAGGAGGACAACTGCACCAGCTGGGCTGGGTTCTGCTGCTGTTCATCTGAACTGGGGGAAATACTACAATTAAGCAGCATGACTAGATGTGTAGTGTGTGTTACCGTGAGGGCGTCTGCTGTTGCTGATAGTAAGAGTCTCCTAGGTAAATGTTATTGCCTTCTGTCCAACCCCTCTCTTGGTCAGCTGCGTGGTGGGAATTCAGCTGATAATCAGTGAAGCCCCATGAGGGCACAAGTATTGGTGGGTGAATCAAGTCTCTGATGGTGGTACCACTGCCTTTTGACCAGAGTGGCCTGGTAATGCAGGAAGTCTGGTGGGTTTTGTTTTACAGGGCAGGGATAAAAAGTAAAAAATTCCAACAAAACCCCCCCTTGTTTCCTTGCCCTTTATTTTCCTGAATGCTGTAGAAGCCAAAAAATACCAGGCCTTGCTTCCTGCTCCAAAAGCTGCTTCTTATTGTTCTCCTAGCTGGGCTCAGGACGTTGCTGTGCCTGTTCTCTGCTGCCTCTGTAGGGTGATTCAGTGCTGTGTGTTTTTTGTGACACACACACACACCCCCCCGTGAGAGACGGGGATCACATCTATGTGAGAGCTGGTGGCAGCCAAGAGCTGGCTCCCGCATGTGGGCTCCCAGCCAGGCCGGTACATGGCAGGGACAGGCCTGTGACCGCACAGCCCTGCTCCTGGCCTGCCACGCATCTGGCCTGTGTTTTGGGTGCTCTGTTCCTATTGTTTCAGTCCCTTTACTCCAGAGGGGTGCTTTTATGTTTATTGTGAATAAAGGGTGGTGACTGAAATCAGGTACATGGGCTAAAGGAGCTAAAGTACTCCTTTAGCGCATCTCCCAGTAACCAGGGGACATGGCATAATCTCCAATCGCATTGACGACGCAGCTGCCCCAGCCATGCTTCTGGGAGGTTTCATATAGTTCACAGCATAACGTAGTATTTTGTCAACTTAAACAAGTGTGACATGGGCCTAATTCCTTGTACGGCAGCAAAAGGGCTTTTCAAATATCCTTTTTATTGTTAGGTCCATACGAGGCTGTCTTTGTGTGACTGAGAATCTGACAGCTTTATATGATGCCCCGAGGACTGAAATTCACTTCTGTAGGACAAAACCAAACTAAAATGCCCTCTTGTGTAAAGGCTGGTCAGGGCAGAGAAGCAAGGGGAGCAGGGAAGATGCCTTCCATACGAGAAAGCTGTGAGCCAAGGGAGATCCGTGTTTAACTCCAGCCAACCCCAGCATCAGAGACCTGCTCAGGACTCTTTCTGCATTTGCAGTCCTATAAACTTGGAAGAGAAATTTCAAATAGGGTAATTGCACATCTTGCTAACGGTGGTGCTCGCTTGTATGTTGTAACAGTGGTTGACAAAGAGGTGGAGGAAACTCCACCACAATACTTGAGAGAAAACGTATGTGCGGCAAGTGCCTCTGGCACGTCCAGGCTGTGGGCAGCTGTAGCCAGAAGGGTCAGGCTAAGGATTTGTGAGGGGGTGCTGGAGCGATTTGATTCCTTCACCGGAATGTATCAAATGCCTTGAAAGGGGAATATGTATGTGAATATGATTTGGGAGATGGAATACTCAAATACATGCTGCAATCCTAAGGAAGGAAAACCTGGGCTGAACTCACTCTGACACACAGAGATTAAGAGCGTGCTCGACCATCAAGAATTAGCTGGGGAGAGGGGTGTGGAAAGCATTGCTGGTGGGGATGATGGCTCAGAAACCTCCAAGTATGAGGCCCATTGACTATAACATATCTAAAGAGTTTCCTTGGCAGGGGAAAACCTGGATTTACAGCTGGGTTAGCAGGCTCTGCATGCTGCTGTGACACTGTGGCCTCAGCTTAACTACCTTACCATGAGTATAGAGAAGTGTCTTTCTAGGGACTCCTATAAAATAATCTTAGTTCCCAAACCCATGGTATGTTACTTTGAAATGTCGTGGTCTCTGGTAGTCAACTTGTGGCACAAGGGAGTATTTTCAAGGAAATGTATGGCCAAAACGTCAATCTCTTCTGTAGTGCTGGTTTAACTGATCATCATGTTGAAACCAATCTGTAACTCCCCTTCTTGGGAGCAGCTCCCAAGCATTATCCGATTTCAACGCAAGCTTAGTGTCCGAGTAAAGTTTTCAGGGTTACTTTCTTGCGGGGATTCACAGCAATCCTGTAGGTAAGCTGTCTGGAAGGAGGGGCTGGCTTCTGTGGTGGTCTTACCTGACCAGGAAAGCTCCAACACCCCTGAATTTCCAGTGGGGTTGGAAGGCAGTCCATTAGAGCTAGGTGTACAGATGTGTGGCTTGCACGTTTTTGTTGCTCTGGGCAATATCTGTTGACTGTTCAGAGGGCACAGGTGTCAGGTGTTGTGTATCTGATGAACAGATTCACTTGTGGAAAAAGTCTCAGCAAAATGTTACTCTTGTTCTTCTTGAGTGCTGCCTGGGATGTGCTGCAGACTCAAAGGGGATTATTTTAAAAGAGGTGGTCAAAGAGCATTGCTATAGAGTCCACCAGTTCCAAACAATAATTCTGTTCTGTAAAAGCATCTGCCTATTGAGTTTGGCCCCAAGTTGTCCAGGAAACAAGTATTTCACTAGGATTCTTTCTGTTAATATACTGAACAGAAGTCTAGGTTTTTTTTCTTTTCTTCTGTGCTTATTTGATAAAAATGGAAAGGCACCTCTTTTCACACTCTGCTCTTTCTGAAAGTCCCCTAAAAGGAATGGCCATTGACTCCCAAATTGAAACTATTGCACAAAAGGAATATCCATAGTGCTTTTGCTCTAGTTCCTGTGTTACTTTCCCTCCCTTCCCTGGTTGCCGTAACGCAAGCTCTGCAACTGCCAAACCACACCTGACTGATGATTTTTAGCAGGAGAGAGTGGGGACACACGGGGAATTGACACTTAGGGGAGGGACGTAAGAATTGAAAACTGAAGCAACATAAGCCAATCATAGAATCATAGAATCATAGAATGGCTAGAGTTGGAAAGGACCTTAAAGATCATCTAGTTCCAACCCCCCTGCCATGGGCAGGGACACCTCTCACTAGAGCAGGTTGCTTAAAGCCCCATCCAGCCTGGCCTTGAACACTTCCAGGGATGGGGCATCCACAACTTCCCTGGGCAACCTGTTCCAGTGCCTCACCACCCTCACTGTAAAGAATTTCTTCCTTATATCTAATCTAAATCTCTTCTCTTCCAATTTAAAACCATTGCCCCTTGTCCTGTCACCACTCTTCCTGACAAAGAGTCCCTCTTCAGCTCTTCTGTAGGCTCCCTTCAGGTATTGATAGGCTGTTATAAGGTCTCCCCGGAGCCTTCTCTTCTCCAGGCTGAACAACCCCAGCTCTCTCAGTCTGTCTTCATAGGAGAGGTGCTCCATCCCTCTGATCATCCTCGTGGCCCTCCGCTGGACCCGTTCCAACAGGTCCATGTCCTTTCTGTGTTGAGGACTCCAAAGCTGGACACAGTACTCCAGGAGGGGTCTCACGAGCGCAGAGTAGAGGGGCAGAATCACCTCGCGAGACCTGCTGGCCACACTTCTCCTGATGCAGCCCAGGACACGGTTGGCTCTCTGGGCTGCCAGTGCACACTGCCTGCTCATGTTGAGCTTCTCATCCATAAGCACTCCCAAGTCCTTCTCCTCGGGGCTGCTCTCCAGCCATTCTCCACCCAACTTGTATTTGTGCCTGGGGTTGCCACGTCCCAGGTGCAGGACCCTGCACTTGGCTTGGTTGAACTTCATGCAATTTGCACGAGCCCACCTCTCCAGCCTGTCTAGGTCCCTCTGGATGGCATCCCTTCCCTCCAGCGTGTCAACTGCGCCACCGAGCTTGGTGTCATCAGCAAACTTGCTGAGGGTGCACTCTATCCCACTGTCCATGTCACCGACAAAGATGTTAAACAGTACTGGTCCCAGTACCGACCCCTGCGGAACACCACTCGTTACTGGCCGCCACCTGGACATTGAGCCATTGATTGTAACCCTTTGGATGCGGCCATCCAGCCAGTTCCCTATCCACCGAGTGGTCCATCCATCGAATCCATGAGTTTCCAGTTTTGAGACCAAATCAAACTTTGAGACCAATCAAATTTTGAGACCAATCAAATTTTGAGACCAATCAAACTACCTCTCTGTTGCTTTCAACCTTCTGACAAAAGCTGTTTCTCTGCTTAGATATGTGCTTTTTACTAGAACTCCTAATAAGCTGGGGCAAGAGAAATAGGAGAGGAGGGGGCAGTTCCATTCCCTTCCCTTGGAACAGTGTCAGCATTTCCAAAAGTTGCTGTCAGCTGAGAGCCAGGGAAATGGTGCCCGAGTTCTTGGAAAAAGCAGGGCCGGCATCAGATGCCAGCCACTTTGGAGGACCTGTCTTGAAACGATAAGCTCAGTAATTTCTTCACCTGACAAACCTTTTCGGGTCTTGTCAGGGCAGGAATGTATGGACTCGTTAACGTACTCACCAGTGATCCTCAGCCCTTCATCTGTGATGTGGGTGAGTTGCAGATGCAGGAATGCACGTGCATGCACACAGTTTTACTGTGCGTTGCGGCACTTACAGCTGGCTTTCTTCCTGTGGTTAAAACCTTCACGCACACTTCTTGGGATCTGAGCACAGGGTGAACAACCCTGCAAAGTAAACATATCCGCCTAGAATTTTTATTTTCCCAAATCACTCCTTTAGCTAATGTTTCAAAGATATATACGCACCACATCTGGTGCAAACCAAATATTTTCAGTCTGTTGGATCCAAGTCAATATTTGCCCAAGGTATTACAAAGACAGTCATGAAGTTCTGACTAAAGGGAAAAGTGCCCTCATTGAGGATTGGTCTTGGCTTTATGCGTGGGCAAAGAGACCCAGAGCTTTGTGACAGGGTGTCTCTGACACCGCTGGTCCTGCACTGCTGCTGCTAGTGAGAGTTTCAGATGGCCCCCTCGATGGCTTGTGCAGACAGAGCCTGACTCATTGCTGGTGCTGCTGGGGGACTGGCACTGCTCGTGCACCTTCTCTGACCTGCTGGGTGTTCCCCTGGGGCAGCCAGACCTGGTGGAGACATTTGCAGCAGAGGGCTCCTTGCTGGAGTGAAGGCGGTGATAAATCAGTGCAATCTGCCACGCTGGTTGTGCTCCTGTTCCAGATTTTTGCACCAAACTGTTTATTTTGTGTGACTTGTGGGTTCCTGGTGCCACTGCAGGCTCTGCGTAGGCTTCCTGCCGACAGACGTGCTGTACTTGCAGTTGAGATGTGGAAGTGTGGCCTAATTCAGAGCTGAATCAATCCTAGAAATGGTATTAAAATCTGACTTGCCTTTTGGTCAATTGAGACTTGCTTGGGTAAACAAAGGTCAAATCTTTAGTTTCGTTTTTGGTATTTACATAGTTCTGTATATAGGCAGACTCCCATTGCCCCAAGAGCATTTAGGAGCTGACTCACATGTGACAGATTTTTCTCACTCTAACTGAAATCAAAGAGCAAGAACATAACTGTAGGATAACCTACATCTAATCTGTCATATTTAGGGTAAATCTGAGTGGTCTGTGCTATAAACTGAACAGAACCTGTTCGTAGCTCCATAACACTATCAATATAATTCATGGACTGCATCTAACATATAGCAAGAGTCTCACTGGTGCTGGTGGGGTGTTTCTGCAGGCTAAACTCTGCAACGGTCGGTGTACTTGGGGAAAACGGTTGTTTCCTGGTCACTGCTGACTATTGGAAGTGCCAAGTCAGTAGGCGTTACTCTTATCTCCAGTGCTTCTGCTGCAGTTCTGCATGGCTCGGCACATTTTGGGTTTGTGCTTATGCAGCATCTGTTTTCCACTCTGCTCTTCCTCAAGGCCAGGAACTAACATAACACTAAGGGCTACTCTTAAACCTTCCTGGAGAAAGAACTCGCACTCGGTAGCTGCACACCAGATTGTGGTCAGCCCGAAATTCATTGCATAAACTGGAAGTGGCATATCCAACGCTATCACAAAACATTAATCCTCAGAAACCAGGGTGAAGGATGAACCTATTCCCAGTGGAGAGGGGAGGTTACTCCTGCGTGACAGGAGCCTCCTTGCCGTGGGATTACACCCTGCCTAAATGCTCTGTGGTTTGGCGTGCGGGTTGGTCCAAATAGCAGAATGTACAGAGTAGGGTTTGACAAGTCCTCTCCTCTTGTAGCAGGTATTTATTTCAAATGCCTTTTTTGGATCTCTGTTGCATTTAAAAAAGCAGAATTGTTCGGTGCTGCTTTTTTTTTTTTCTTGAGGGTGCTTTAGCAGTCATTACATGCTGAGAGAAAGTTATTCCTGGTGATTGCTGTATGTTCTAACTATAGGAAACACCGCGTGTTTAGAAGTTTCCTAAGACTTGGTGTTATGGTCCCCGTTCTCATTTGCCTATAACTGTCAGACTAACAAAGTAGGTTGAACTCCCGTATGCCAGTGTTTGAACTTTTATGTTGCTGTTTGCTTGGGTTACAGGCAGTCACTGTGGTTCAGCAATCTCTGAGAACGAGGTCTTTAGGAAACGTCACTGGCTTTCTGCCCTTCTCTTTATGAAGCTGCAGTTCCCTCTCGTGGCATGTTTGGTGGGATGTCTTCCCTTCTCTCCACGCTCCTGTTTGGAGGGTCCCCGCAGAACTTCTTTGTCCTGAGGGGGGAAAAAGCATCTGAAAGAGTTTACCCCTCTCAAGCTGATGTTCTGAGCTGGGCACTTTGTTCCTTCACCTCAGGGTGTGTGACAGGGAAATGGGACCTATACCTGGGGAGACTAGGGAGTAGGGACTTTCCTTAATGACCCTGCCAATTACCTCTACTTCATGCTCGTACCTGCATGTCTGTGAGTGGTGTCTGATGACACCACTTGATTTGCTGCAGTCCCTTCCTAGAGCAAAGGAGGGGCTCTCAGCCACGTACCCGGGAATTGCTGTGCAGCTGGCTTCAGCTACTGAGTTGATTCTGGCACGCAGACCAGAGATCTTTCGACTCCTGCTGTGTTGGTGATGATAACAGTTTGGTACCTCTGCTGCTCTTTCACTATTCCGGGACATTGAGATCAAGGCTGTAGCAAAGGTCTTGGGTTTGGTATCAGGATTCTGCATCTGTCCAACCTGATGTGAACAAGCTGTGAACCCACATACAGGTTTGGTGGAGACTTTCAAGGTCTCCAGCTAAATTGCAGTAAGACGGTTCCTTGCATCCAGGAGGCAGAGGTGAGAGCAGATAAGCTACCTCCAGGGTCCCCCTCCTCCTCCCACGGCCTCAGGATACCAAGTGCCAGGGTGAGAAGGGTGGGAAAAATCACCTAATAGAAGTGGAAAACTCCCGGAGCATAGGGGAGCAAGAGCAGGTTAAAACAAGGAGACTCTGAAATCTGGGACAAGGACCCCAGGACTGGAAATGAGCAGGGACAGGATGTGTGCACAACTGAGGGAGCTGGAGCTTGGAAGCTACAGTCACACTGTAAAAGGAGCCTCATTGCCACACAACAGCTTTTCTACTAATGGGCTTTGGGGTTTCTCCCCCAGCAAAACTCAGTCAACGCTTGATAAATGAACATTTTTATGATTGCAAAGTCTTGTGGAAATGCCAGCATTTTCAGTGGTGCTTGTGCACACCCATCACTATATGAGCTCTGACTGCAGGACCACAGGCTGCTCTCCATCCAGAGGATACACTCTGGGCTGACCTGCTTTGGGAGGACTCGAGACTGGGTACCAAAGAGGGTGGTTTCTGTATGATCCCTGTCTCATTGGGTGCAAAGGTTGATGGGTATGTGAGTGGGAAAGGCAGGAAACTTTACAGGGTACCACTTCCTTCACATGTGCAGTGGGAAGGTTAAGTAGCAGTCATGCTGCTAATGAGCAGCACCAAGCCATGGAGGCTTCGTACCAGCTGCTGCGATGCAGAGCCTGGTCTTACTCTGCGTTTGGAGGGGCTGCATGGTTTGTTATGGTTGGGTTGGACTTCTGCTCTGTCACAGACCAACTGTGTCGCTGCCGTGGGCAATGTGTGCTCTGTGCCCCCAGCTCTGAAAACTGAGAATATCCCTAACAGCCGAATATGTGACACCCCATTTGTGAGCATTAAGGGAGGACAATAAAACTTGCAGTGAAATGTGGTGGAAACCGTTTCAGAAGACAACAGTTTACCTCTAAGCATACTATGATGGAGGATGCGTATCTTGTGGTGGAAAAATTGTCCAGTTGAAGGATGTCTGTTTTAGGTGTTAGGAGTGAATTATTGCACCAGTTCTGTTAGAACTGGAAAGTTCTGATTAAGAAGTGGTGCAAACACCTACACATATGGTGTTTCTGTGATGGTAGTAACATGGAAGATGATGTGCTGTATCTACCCTGTACTGCAGAAATAACGGATGTCCAGCAGCAATAAATTAGCTAAACGCATGATTAGGGATCTGTAGAACTGAGGGTTTCAGCGAGAATGCTGCTTTCTAGAAGTAAGCATTTCTGAACTAATACCTAAATGTAAAGAGAGAAGTGATTTCTGAGTGCAGTCATGAATTATGCTGTTGTGAACAAGGCGTTATGCCTGGTCTCAACCTCTTTCATTCTTAGAGGCATGCTTTGCATAAACTAACACAGAAGTCATGCCAGTTAAAAAATAAAAGAAATCCTAACGCGCTAAATGACTACCCTCTATGTAGAACCTCATCACATCCTTACATATTGATACAAATATTGTTCTGTTAGTCCATTAGAAATTTGAGGACATTTTCTTATGACTGTGCTTGCAATTGCACCTACATGTGGTTTCGGGAAGCCTAATGTAACAGTCAGATTAAGTGCTTTCTTGCCTATGGCAATTTTACTGGAAATCCTGGTAATGAAGACCTCAGAATAAGCATTTGTGTCAAAAAAGGCATGTTTTCAGTGCTTCCACCCTGGAAAGGGATGAAGTAAGGGTCTGTGTTTCTCTACTGTTATTGATTATTTATTGTAGCTCTCACCAGAGGATAGAGGACTAAGCTATTCTGTCTCAAAATGTCAAACCTTAACCTTTGTGCAAACTTTCTGAAGTTCAGCAAGCTATGTGAAAATGGGCCACTGTGATTGAATAACGTTAGTGTGGAAATAGTTAACTCCCACACAACACTTTATGTCACCATCTGCAACATGGCTTGGCTCTGCAATGGTTTCACAGGTCTGTGATGCTTGTGCCGATTTTGTGGTCGTTCTCCTATTTATAATTACAACTGTACTTAACGAAACATCTGTACAGAGTTAAGTAGTACATAACATTGAGATGTAGAGATGCAGATGCTAAAAACATAATTAGGCTTTTGTGCTGAGGATTTAGTTGTCCAGGCTGACTTAATTACTTTCAGAGGCAGGTTCTCATCCTACCACAGGAGCTTGCTTTCTTTTCTCCCAGGTGGGTTCTTTTGCGTGTGGTTGTGTTAAAACACATTTTGTGACTGTGTGATTCAGATCACTCTGTTACACTGACCTACCCTCCTTATCACCTACTGCTCCACATGCTCTATTGTCCTCTGCCAATTCTACTGTTACAGATTTCAAGCGTCAGAGCTTCTTCCCCACACTCCTTTCTCCTCCTCACTGTGAACACATCTGCTGCTCCCTCCTTATCTACCAAACCTCTGTTGTCATCCTCCTTCTCTTCCCTAAACCTCTGCTGAGGTTTTCTCTCCTCTTATGCTCATGCTGCTGAAGTTTCTATGCAGCACCTGGTGCTGGCACTTCGTTATCCCTCTCTCTGAGTAAGTGCTAGTGAGGGACTGTAAGCTGGCAAGTTCAGCAAAGGCTGTTGGTCCGCTGTCACACACTGTGTGTATCTTGCCTGTTGTGCTGATGCAATTCACTGAATGAAAAATGCCTCAACACTGATGGTCTGGATTTAAAAAAAATAAAATTAAAAGTCCCCCAACAAACCCCCCCAAAAGAAGCATTTTCACCAAGAATACTTAAAATCTTTGCTCATAGTCAACCCCATTTACTACTAGATTCTGTTCTGAGATTCATCAGCAAGCTGGTTTTTGATACACTTAATGTGTCCCCCTCTTATTTTTTTTCTTCCTAATAAAAGGGTTTATTTTTAATAAGTATGCCTGGTAGAAAAAACCTCAAGATTTGCAATCTTACTAATTTGTAAGAACAGCTTCCACTCACGTCCAACCCCTGTGCTTCTATTTCTTCCTTTGTGGTCCCAAATTAACCCAAAACTATGGGTTAGGCTTCCTTGGACCGTCTCTCATATCCTCTTTCATCTTTTACTACTGGAAACATACCGAAATCATTGCTGCTTTCAAACGTACTCCCGTTTGGCAAGACTCTTAAAATTAGTTGGTCTAGTCCATCTAGTGTCACAGGAAAGGACATCCTCCTGGTTTCTTTCTCATATAGCCTAGAATAGCCCACTGTACCAGAGTGGCCACGTTTTCTTCTCCCTGAGATCAGTTTCAAGGTTTCAAGCCCCTGGGCAAAGCCATTGAGTTTATTGTTAGGTGGCTGCAATGAGCAGCGCCGAGCCAAAGGATCTCAAACTCTCCATCCCCGTGGCGCTCCTGTCCCATGCCATCCAAACATCCCCCACGTAGCTCTGTCCCAACCATCTGCTGCCTCTTACATCTGTAGCCTCATCTTGTCTTCTTCAATGGGCAGGAAGGTTATAAATAGAGAAGATAGACAAAGTGGCCCAGATTCATCAAAGACCTCAGCATTCACAATTGAGGCCAGAGCAAATGGCCTGCTTTTAGTCTCTTTTTATTTTAAAGTGTCTGGCCTCAACATACTTCACCATGTTCAAAATCGAGTCTAAGGGTTGCAGTGGGTATATCTACAGATACGACCCAAATCTGATGGTGAATACTTATGAACATCTGACCCAATTCAGCTGTAACATTTCTGTTTGGTTTGGAGCCAAGTTTATAGTATCAGCAACATCAAGGCAAAGCAACTGATACAGAAAAATATGCTCAATGAACTTTTATTTTTCTTTCAGCTCTGGGTTGGGTTAGGCAAAAGGGTAAGGGAGCTATTACAGCATGTATTGCCAGTAGAAAGCAACTATATTTTGAATTTTAAATGCATGTTCTATGAGAAAGTGGTGTTCTTTTGCAAAATGGTGGGATGACAGCTACCAATTTTGGTGAAAGCCACCTTAGTCCCCAGGCCATGAGTGTGGGTACCAGGAGCTCAGAGTCTATTTCTAGCTCTGCATCTGACAAAGCCCACGTGCCTGGATGAGTCACTTTGCTCCCCTTTCACTTTCCTTTTCTGTGAAAAGGGGTTACCTATCTTTGGAAAATGCTTTGAAATTGATGATGAAAGTGCTAATCGATAATCCTCTTAAGAGAGTCCTCAAACGGTAAAGAGCTCACCTCAGTACATGTAAATGTGACATAAGACGACCATTAGCCCAGTCAAAAAAATTAGCAACTAAAAATAAGCATGATCCTGTGTAGTCACTGATCAGTTTGATCCATCTTCAGTGGTGAATTTTTGGTCAAAGTTCTGAAACCAGACAATTTCTTACAACAATTAGTCAAAAGTAGGAATGCATCTCTTCTTTCAGCAATGAAGTCTTCCCTGAGGTTGCATTACGAAAGATAATGGCTTTTGATAGGCAACAGCCTATAGAGATACAGGGGCTATTATTTGGGAATTCATCTACAGCAAGAAATTCTGAACAAAGTGGTTCCTCATCACATTAGTTTTAAAAGTAAATACCGTACTTCTAGAAGGAAAAATATATTTGAGTATTCTCATAGTCTGACCTACAACAAACAATTTGGGAAGACAACTGAAAATGTAAATTTTTGCAACCAAAAAATTATTGGTGTAAAGTGTGTTAAAATGGCTGGATACCAGTTGATCATAATGAGATTTAATCCATCCTAAAATGAATAGTGACCTTAAACTTCTTTTTTTTTTTTTTTTTTCCTTTTCTCTGTGTTTAGAAATGTTGAAGTGAAACACGTTGACAATTTGGACACTTTTTCAAGTTGAGAAATTAATCAAAACCAACCTTTTCCTGCTGAGGTTTCATTTTCAACCAAGTAGGCCTCTTCTGATTAAAGAAGTTGCATAAAAATTCTTAATCATCTCTGCACAGGAGCACTGCTGTAGCTGCTGGGTGATTCATATCTGTTTTAGAGATAAGTTTCATAATAATCTATAGATGCTGTTGTAAGAATCATTATATGAGTATCTTTGTCTGTCCAGCAACAGTCGTGCGGCCCCAGGGCAGTGTCCTCCTCCTTAGAGAGGCCACCTGAGTAACTGGGCGCCAAACCAAGACACCTGTGAGCCCCTTTCAAGGAGTGTGGGGTGAGACGGCCAGTTTACCATCCTGTGCTGAAAAACTGAGCCCTGCAGCAGGTTCCTTGCAGCAGCTCAGTGTGTGGACAGGAGGGTGGGAGGCACCAGGTGGCCCTCAATGGGCAGTGCTGTCCCTTCCCCTTGCGGGGCGCGGAGCCAGCGCGAGGGGTGGGAAGCCCAGGGGTCTCCTGCCCTGGAAACTAACTGTTGGGTGGGATCTTTACAGGGGCGGACAGGGAGAAGGCAGGAGGATGAGTGCTGGCTGCTGGAATTAGCGAAGGGGTGAAGTGTAAAGGAATGGCCAGGCACTGGGATGGGAAGAATAGGAAAGATTTGGAAGAACGAGGGAAAAGACAGGAACAGAGCAGAGAGAGGAAACAGGGTGGGGTGACTGTAACTCTTGTGGCTGTGACACCCCGTTGTGAATTTTTAGTAAAAGGCTTTCAGTAACACTAGGTATACAAAAAACTTGATGAAGTGAGTATTATCTGTGAAATACTGAAGTCAATTATTTTAAAAAGCCTAATATTTTAAAAAGGCTTTTGGAAGTTGTACGTTGCTGGCTGTCAGTCTGTAAGAGCGGATACACTTGGGCTAACCTGCAGGGAACTTCCTTCCTCCATTTGTAAAGGAAATAGGGATGTGAAGATATGTATCTATGCTGTTGTGCTTCCCCCTGCAACACACATGCTTATTAGTACTGGTGACTTTATCAGCTTTGCCTCAGGCATCATCTCTCTTGTATTCAAAGTTATCAGATAGAGATGAACTAAGGAAAAAAAAAAAATACAGGTTTTGACTCAGACACTTAAAATATAAATGATGTAACCCAGAATCCAGCATTACTCTCTGTAAAAGATCTTTACGGAAGATTAGCAGTCAAGTACCAAAACTGTAGGTCAATATTTTACCTTTGAATCACCAGATTTAAAAAAGGATGTTTCGTTCAGTGAAACCTGCACAACAGCACAACTTACAGTTGCATATTGACAGAGAGCCTTCAAGGCAGCTGAGTACGTTTGCAGCTATGCTTTTTTATTTTAACTTTTTTTTTTTAATGCTATGACAAATTTTGGACTGTAGAGATGCATGTTGCGAAGTGTGAAGGGTGCTTGACAGTTTAAGAAACCAGCTAGCTGGTCTCACATATTTTTTTCACATGAAAATGACCCCTTCTACTGCTTCTACATGTCATTCTTTGCAGGACAGTATGACGAGGCCTTTTAGGTAAGTCACAGTGTTACTGCTAAGCCAAATTTAAGTATTTGGCACCTCAGCACTAGAGCACTGTGGACCAAATCTCTTCTCACATCAGCCCCTGCAGTGGGAGGAGGGATGGCTTGCAGATAGGCACTGCGGCTCAAAGAGCTGTGGGTCCTGCTATAGCTTGTCCATCAAGGCCTGGACAAATCACGTCAGTGCCCTGTGCTCAAATAGCCTTCTGTAATGCAGGTACCTGCTGCAGCAAACCGTTAGCTGTGGGCCTGTCTGCTCACGGTGGTAGCTTTGCTCGGCTCCTGTCCAGCTCTGCTGCGCTCTCAGCGAGCAACACATGGGGGCTCTGATGCAGAGAGGCTCTGTGGCACGCATAAACCACACGTTCCCAGTGAAGAGGCCTCACTTACCCTAGTGTGTAACTCAATGAGCACAGGAACACCCGTGCTGCTTTTTGGCAAACAAGGAGACCCATCTTGGTGCCACAGCAATGCTCCAGTTTACCTCCAAGAGAGACGAAACTCATCGTAACAAGAAAACATAAAGTGTTGTTCAAATGAATCTCTCCCTTCTGAGAGCAGTCTCTGCTTATACAGTAAATGAGCATAAAAACTAAAAGCATCAAATGGCATTTGCATTCTTAAGAAACAATGCCTGCACCAAGTTGAAAACATTTCAGATTCATTCTTTGGAAACAATTTGTGTGATTTCTTCTGTTTTTCTTCAAGCGTGATTCTGTTTTTCTTCAGCACTGCTTGCTGCTGGGGTGTGTGGTTTGACACTCAGCTTGTCAGTTTAGTATTTTGAGATTGTGAGTTTTTTGAAGAGGGCACATCTGTGGTTATAGAAGAAAAACAAGAAGCATCAGATGTTCAGTGTACAACAAAGCAGAGCTTGGGAGGATCTTAGAAATGAATACTTAGCAGAGATGACATGTATTTGACCCAGAGCTGTTGAGGGCTAATGTAGGATCTGTAAAATCATTTATTTTCCAAGTTTTCAAATGCCCTCTGCAGAAATTATCTAAATAAGAAAGAAACACTTTAACTACATCTCTAGTTGTGAAATTTTATAAGCAGCCAAGGATCTTAAGCAGCAAAAATATCTACTTTCCTTTTTTTTTTTAAGCCCACAGTTCAGAAAAAAGAATGTATTCAAAAAGCTTTTTAAGTGAGGATTCTCTTAAAAAAATGAGATACTGTGATTCCTAAACAAGTTCTATAATTACCAAGACAACAGTTTGCTCTCATTTGCATTAACAGGAGCTTTGTCATCAGACCTGTAAGAAATAAAACCACTGCCCTTTTGAGAACAGAAGGCAGTGTGGGTACTGCAACTTCACCCTCTGAGATGATTTCCTTAGACTGCTGGGATACTGCAGCAAAAGCCTAGGAGTAGTTAAGGCTGATAGACATTTAACCAGTCTTTGTGCAAGGACTAAAGGCAGACTGCAGAGGGGTGTAGGCTTAGGCACGTTTCTGCGTAGAAGTCAACTGGATGTAAAAGTTGCTCAAAAATCAACAGCCAAAGGGCTTTTACAGCAGTGTCTGCCTTTGTTAAAATACAGCGATTAGTCTAGCTTAACCAACTGTACTGTTATCAAAAGGCCTTAATATTTTCTAATTTAATTTTTAATCTTTCTCTCCCATACCGATATGAATTCACCCTCTCTCTTCTAGCTATGCAGGCAAAATACACCAATACAACTTTGCTGGTGCTGTCTCAGTGAAGTATTTTTTTATGTACCGCATGTGCACTCCTGCTTTGAGACCATGTCTTCGATTTGAAACACCCGGGGTTTTTTTGCACAAAGCCTGCACGTATTCTTAAGTTACCTTCTAACACAAAATTCCTAAGTGCTTTTTTAACACATCAACTGCCAAAGTAACATACCTGTACTTTGAACTACAGCCAGCCTTGCTGAATCAGTACCAGCCACAGATTTGTAGCCATTTATTCGGTTTGTTAAATTAACAAATCAGAAGTATCTGCAAAAGGCTTTCTCCTGACTGGATAGCGCTTGCAATACTGAGATGTTTACGGAAAATGCTGCTCAGTGGCAAATCCTGATTAGGAAACGTTATCATTTTTTTGCATAATAGGTGAGATAGACATGCCTAACATATGGTTGCTATAAAATACCTTAGATGAGTCAGATCTTAGCTGGCAGCTGCAAGCAGGGTTGTTCTGGCTTCTTAGATAATGCTGCCAGTTATTATCTTTTTTGTTACTTAACTACTGTACTGTTAAATTTTATTAACCTATTTTGTAGACACTCCTATTTGAGTAGAACAAAAAGCAAAGATTTATGATGTAAATCCTGATCTAAGTGTTTGCAGCTTATTAAAGCTGTATCCTAAGTCCCTTCAAACTCCCTGTAGCAATGACTAGTTCTAACCAAATTTTAGGATTCTCCAGGAAGCTGCCGCTGTCCCACTATGCGTTCAATTCACTTACGTACCCCATGAAATTCAAGAGGCTAAAAAGTGTCAGAAATGGCATTGATTTGATGTAGCTTGCAATGATGCAGGACGTACCACGGTCAGTAGCCCCACTGGCTTTGTTCTCTGATCTTTGCGTGCAGCTCCTGCTGGTAATCACAGTGGGCAAAAACATACTAAAGACTTTGCCTCTAAAGTATAGGCTACCAAAAGACTTCTAAGGGGGGGAGTTTTCATAGTGGCAAGATGCAACTGCCTTACGATCACCAATGTGTCAGCTCTAGTCTGTTCTTGGAGAAGGGACTCGTTAGGGAGCTGTTGTCTTGGGGTAACTGCAGGATGGCACAGCACCACCAACAAACAGGTGGACACCTGAAGTGTTACAGGGGCCACACTGACTGCATTATTCTGATTGATAAGCCTTCCTAAATCTAGAACTTAAGTCTGCAAAGTCAGAGGGAAGATAAACTTGGCTCACAGATCTCAGAAACACTGGTCAGAAAATTGGTGGCCTTTGTTCCTAGCCTTTCCAACCCTGCCACTTACTGTTAATGCTGCCCCAAATGTGCTGCTGTACTGAAGAGACTATTTTGAGTAGGATGCCCAAAAGGTATCTCACAATATTGACCATTTTCCAGGGCAAGACAAATTTTAAAAGGATTGTGCTTACTGCTCACCTTTCTTCTTGCTAATTATTACTGGTTTTGCCTAGTCTTGTCTATTTTTTCAGAACTCAAGGTTGCCTTGATCCTCACTCTACAGCTGCAAGCAACCAAGAGTGAATGACTAACATCTATCACACATGTCCAGATCAGCCACCGAGGCAACATAGGCTTTCACTTGCTTTTTGAAACCACAGTGCTCGAATGAGAGCTACTTGAAGACATAGGTTTCCAGTTCTCTCTCCCCCCGCCTCACCAAATCCTGTTTAGCACCACAAATGCCACAGTTTGTGTTCTACAGTGCCTTTCAGGCAGCCTATCTCCCAAAGCCTGCAGCTGGTGCAGAGAAATGGTTCTAAAATGAAGAGTCACAAAAAGAAAGCTCAGAAGAGGAAAAGTCTGTAGCAGTATTACTTTCTGTCTTTGCTCATGGAAGGCACACCCACTTCCTCTGACTCTAATCAGAGGACCACTGGCTGTCAGGTGGTAGAGATATGCAGTTGAGAAACAGAGGTCTTTATAGGTCCCTAACCCTGCCCTGTATACCATCTGCTGCTTATGGAAACTTAAGACTTGCCAAAGAGAGGCTGATTCTGTCTTTTCAATATTTAATGCTCACTGGAAATGACAGTTCAGCGTTACCTGCTACTCCAGTGAGATCAAGCTAAACCCCACCCAGATCAAGCTAAACCCCACCCACAGTACTGGATGTTTGTAAGCAATTGCAGAAATAAACAGTAAGTATGGAAAGTTTAGAGGCAAATTGTAGAACTAGAGTGTAAACTCCTGGATGTACTTCCAGCATACTGGCATTATTTCTTTTTTCCTAGAGACTGCCACTCACTTTAATTCTTTTGGTTTAACTTACAGGTTAAGAAAAAATTCTGTGTGAAGTAGTAGCCATGAAAATAACCAAACAATAGGATCAATTTGCTTAGAAACTTCCCACTTTACAGAGGCAAGAACCCATTCAGTTTTGTGCCTCACTTTATTACTAAACAAATTGCTCCAGGGAGAGCCAGTCCACTATGGTCAACGTTCTCAGCTGATTTACCTGCTTTCTTTCTGCCACCAGGGAACAGGGGCAGAGGAATTAACACCACCCACTTCATATACTACACTAAGGTATGATTTGGAAAACCTATATTTAAGAGCATCAGTTCTCTCTGAAGTAAAAGGAGACGGGCAAGTACCTAAGGTTGGATGCCTAAATTTAGAAGGTGTGAATACCGCTTTCCCCTTCTCTCTTCCTTTTTCTTCTGATGTGTTTGTCCTTTTCTCTCTAGTAGTTAAAAATCAACTGAGACTTAATGTCCATCTGAGCTGCTCATCCCCTCCTGCATTTTGTACAGTCCAGTTTCCCTTAGACTAGGGAGAGAAGAGTAGGACATGAAAGTTCAACACCAAGATTCACAGGACCAGTATTTCCTCCCCCAAAACCACAACAGATGCCTCACTTAAACTACTTGCTGAGACTGAATAGTGAAAATACAGGTGAATCTTCTGTGTGTTTTGTGGACACAGTCTTTGAGTCCCCAGATGTATCTCATGTATGTACCATGCTCTTTGTTGCTCCCTGCATCACTCTTTAAAGGCAGGGTAGATGTAACTTCCTAGTCTTGGGTTCAGCCAGCAGCACAGCCATGTCAGTTACGCTGGTCTAGACTTACTAAGGGACACTCTTGTTTTCAGTCTTCAATAAAATAAATCAAGCTCTCTTCAGCTTGTTTTAATGTAGAATTTTGCATTACCATATACAAGCACATGATTTGCAAACTTTAAAAAGATGCAGGGTAACCTGATCCTTTACAGGTTACATTATGACTTGCCCACTTTCCTGAAATAGTAACTATTGAGAGAGAACCCCTCTGAACCCCTTTCTTCCCTCCAAAATCCAAGAAAAATCAGCAAGCTTGCTCAATGGGCACAAAGAATCGAACAGCAGCCATGAAGGGCTCTGCGCTAGGAAATTCAGTATTACAGAGTGCAGTACTTACTTACACTGACAGTATTTACAGGACTGTGAACTGAACTTTCGTGTGAAAATACACACAAAAGCTTTTCCTCCATCCTTTTTGGCCAGCACAAAGACTGCTTTGAATAACTTTGAACAATTTGACTTTCTCTATATATGTGGTTTTATTAACACTGTTCTCTTCCTGAGATTACTTCATTGCATCTATAGAAAGCTTGGTAAGAAATCTGTACCTGCACAGGTACAGGTCACACATTCCTCCTTTGATACTGAGAAGCTGCAACGCCATGAAGCAGGCATTGCTTTAAGCTTGAAACCAAAGTGTTCTTCTCTTCTTTACTATATCCATTACATGCATCAGAAATAAAGAATATAGAAGTCTGGTTTTCTCCCCTACCCCCTGCTATTAAAAGAAACACATCATATCATATTTGCCCTGCTACGGGTCCACTGCCAGACAGACTTTGACGCTTTACACAGTCAAAGGAGTGGACTTCTATGACTTCTTTATAATCCTTACGATCTAAGCAGCTGATGGCTTTAACCAAGCTCACACCCCCTTCATAGTGCTGTTCAGAAGTAGAGGCTTATGTCCCATCTACCCTAAGCCCCACATCCATAATGACCCTACATGCCTGCAGCTCATGACTAAAGTCACTAAAATTGAGCCTATTTGAGATAAGGCTCAAAGACACCGCTGAAACAAGTGTCAACGGTTCTCATCTGCTTCACTAACGTAGGAAGGAAAAGCAGTAAGCACAGCAGCAAGGGTACAAGGAAACTGTCTGCAAACACAACCCAAATGAGAAGGGGAAAAAAAAAAAAGTGAGCTGAGTACTCTCTTAAAGGACATAATTGTGGCAGAAATTAGCTTTAAGCTTGTAAATGAGGTGTAGATTTGAACACATTACAAAACATGCTCATAAGAAAACTACATAAATGAACTTAATTTTTGGTGCTTGAGTTCTGCTCTTTGTACAACCAGTTAAGGCTGGTAGGATGAAAGATTGTTTTGAGATGAGTCTACAGCCCTTCCCCTGCTCAAAAGTAATGGGTATATGTATACTTTCTGCATTTATTTATGTGTGTTTTACTCACATCTGAGGGACATTAAATCATTAACAGTAAGCGAAGAATATCCCTTCAGGGCATTTCCACCCTATTACAGAAGTCCCTTCTGGACTGGTGAAGGTGGTGATAAAGGACCTTGTTCTCTTAGGGCAAGGCAGAGAATGAGAGAGCTCACTACACAGCAGCCAAGGATGAGGTGCAAAAATCCTCGACACTTACTTTTCTGAGCTGCTAAGACAGACAGTAAAAACAGCTACAGTGAACCCTGGTAAAGAGGTCTTTGGGCCTGTGACCTATTCACTCTTATTACAAATCATACGTCTCCTACACAGTAAGTGCTCAAGACCAAGCCTAAAAATAACTAACAAAATCACACCACTAAACTGACAGGAAGTGTGAAAACTTTCCAAATGAGAGCCATCGAAACTGATGAAACACAGTCATATTCCTGGTATGATGTACATTGGTAATGCCTTCTAAGTGTACTCAGTGTAGCAGCATTGTCATGGGGCAGTCGTAACCTTTATGCCTCAAGGTAAACGTCCATGGAACTGAACAAGGGCTTGCTCAGAATCTAGAGTAAAGTGCTAGCTAAAAATAAAAATATATTTTTCTTCCAAAGTCAAAGTCAGAAGCAGATTGATATAAATTCAAGGTTTAAGTTTTTCTCAGCAAACCATACCTATTACTCAGTCTTTTTTAAGTTTGTCTTTTGGTGAGGTCTTGTCCCTTTTTTGCATATTTATCAAGTAAAAAGTTTTCCATAATGCCAAAAAACCAATGTAATTTCTATCCAGATTACATCATGCATTCTTATGAATTTTACATCAGACACTCTCTGATCACAATGGGTATTTTTTTTCCTATTGCATACTTAGAAAAATGCATAGAAAAACTCTGCATTAAAGATCTTCCTCATTCTAAATTGTTGCTTTTACAAGTTATACTGAACATAACTTCCCATTACAAGGACAGGCAGGAAAAGTCAAGCATCACCTAAATAAACTCTACTGCACAATGAAGCTTCCAGGGAAAAGCTGCATGGGCTTCTGTGTGTGGAGGGCAATCAACATATTTATCCTGATTATCATGAAGGAACTACATAGCAATAAACTAATTAAGTGCAGAGTTCCCTTTTGGTGTCCAATTACAGAAACAAGACAAAGGAATAAACTCTGTTTTCAAAATGGAATTGCTCCGTAGCAGCCCTGCTAAGTCTTGCTTCAGCCTTAAGCAGTGCTGGCATTTGCTGCTGACTAAGCACTGTCAGTTACAACTTTCTTCTCAAGTCTCTCAAAGGACAGTGTCCTATGAACTGAGAACTATGCAATAAATCACATTATGGAATCATTAACAATTACTAGTGAATTAGTTTTAAACTGCATTTTGTAACCAGTTAGTGACAGAAGCAAGTCTAAACACATTCAGTATAAACAACACAACTCTTTTAAATCAAATGACTACTGAAAGCCAAAAATTAAGTTTTTAATTATTAAAATACATTTTCAAGTCCAAATCAGTAACAATTAGAGGCTGTTTAAAAATAACTTTGATGTAAGTTCAAAGACCACCCCTTTTCTTAGATGTAGCAAGATAAACAGGCTATAGATTGGACACCATTGTGTACTGTCACCATCATTTTTAGAGCACTGCTCCAGGCATTGGGTCAGCTGGAAAAATGTCAGCAGCAGTGTTCTAAACACTCCAGGCTAATATGCTTTTTTTGTTACCCCTCTCCTCAATTCCTGTAGACAAATTTTGGCTGAAAATTTCCAAAGCAAGAAAAAACAAAAACAATCCAAATTCCTTTCTACTGCTTGTGAATAGACAGGTTTCAGATAATCCACATTTTAACTAGTTTTCAGGCATACCTTGAACAACTGCTATTATAGTTGGCTTCTCCACAGGACTTCAAAATTCTTATTCATAGGAAGGAAATGAAAAAGCAGAAGTGCAGGAAGTACAATTAATACTAAATTTCATTTTTCATTTAAAAAAAGTTCCAACAATTGAAGGTGTTCTTTTGTTCTCTGTGCCACTATTTCAGATAATAGAAGATGTTTAGGTGATCACCTTATTCTGTGGGGAACAAAGGAGCACGATCAGTAATGTTAATACACTAATTAAATACTATAATGCTATATTCATCGAACCAGTTGAATATGATCAGCATAAGTAAAGTTAAAGTGCTTTCAGCCTACCCAGGATGCAAAATATAATCTCAGTATCATGCAAAAAAAATACATGGCTTTTAGCTCAATTTTGTATCACAAAGACTGAACATAACCATTTCAGTTTAATAATAAAAAACCCTGCTGAGACTTAGCCACACAGATTTTTTTTTATAAATTGTAGTAGAACTTGAGTAAAAATTCCTCCCAAAATTGCAGTAAACCAACTATACATTCTCAAAAGATTAAAGTGATAAGTAAGCAGCTGGCATTTACTGTAAGTGAAAAAATGATGACACTCATTTCCATACCATATATATTGCTTTACTTTAAAATGTACTTCACACATTTTCTACTCTGGCTGATACGATCTGTAGTTACTGTACATACTTACAAAATGCTGAAAATTAAAACCATTGTTAACTGGCTTAGTTTTATGGCATACAAAATAGCTTAAAATTAACTGACCATGCAAGTAGGCTGTCCTTTCCAAATATTCTTGTTAAACTTTCCAGATCTTCATTTTTGAAATGCAGTTCTTCCAGCAACGTAGTCAGGAACTGTGTATACACTGGGCTTGTCTGAGTATTCTTGAAAACTGGAGTAGTTTGTGACAATCTGGGGAAAAAAACCCAAAACAAACATATTTGATACAGAAAAGCAACTTTTCAATGTCAGATGTAAAAAAGCAAAGCTTGAGTTCAAACAACTGTACTGAAGAAAGTCAGTTTATAATGTCACACTTGATTCATTACGGTATATAAGATTGCATGTATCATATATAATATGACCTGTACTGAAATATGAATTTTTATTAAGATGTAGTGAAACTAAAAAAAATCTAATTAGAAAAAAATGGGCTAGTAGTTTATATGCCTCTAATCAGTTGTAAAGTGATGTTATATAATGTAGAAAAAATTCAGAATAAAGTGTAAAATGTTATATAATTCTACATAAAAAAGGAATGATATCAGTTACTATTTTCTTGTCAAAAAGCTCCTAAACATTCACACATACAACATTCATGTAGAAGATGTACAGTTCTTTGTATGAGTAAAATATAAGAGCTATAAAATTCTATCTTAAAGTAACCAAGAGGAATATTTTGACTATAAATTATTAACAGGGCTTCTTGACAGAAGTTGTACTTAATTGGTAAGCCACACACTGCCAAACTTCATAAGACACGCAAAAGGGTCACTTGGATGGTTCTCCCCCTGTTCTGTATGCCATAAAACACACGGTATGTCAAAATAGCAAGTGCATTTTGCTTTAAACCGAGAATTCTTCAAACACATAGAAGCCTCTCAGAGAGGCATTTTGGATTATTATTAATTTTACTTGACACACACGGGCATGTGAGACACCAATTAAATTCTCAAACTGAGGCACAATCTGAGTAATCAGAGCAATGTGATTCCTTAGTTTTGACAGTCTTTACATTAAAGCAGTTTAAATTACGCTTCTTACACACCGAACTGTTTAAAAAATAGGCCTTAAGAAAGCCAGACAAAACAAGAACAAAGCTAGTTTTTATATGGGATACTAAACTTCAGTTTTAAAGCTGGTACTACAGCAAAGGTTTGCTATAGTGCAACTATTTTCTGCTTTGGTAACAAAATTAAATGCTCAAGTCTCGAAGTGCCTGCAGTCTTAGAATGCTTCAGAAAAATAAGAGAATGAAAGGGGGGGAGGAAATTATATTTCAGAATTCAGCTCATGAAGTTTAGCTTTAAAACTTAAACAATACCCGGCCTTTCAAAATTTGCTATTTAGCATCAACATTTTCCAGAAATTTTTTTATTTGGGCCTAATTTTCGGAACCAAGTAGATGGAGTTCTTTCTGTTTCCACCGATTTTAAAAATTACAATTTGCATGAGAACAGACAACGGAAATAAACAGGGCATTAGTGCACATCTGCAAAGAGATTGTTATTCGTCCTCTGAAATCACTGGAACTGCAAGGCACGCATCACTGTTACGCTGCATTTAGTTCCAGAATCAACAAGAAAAGCAACAGAAGGCGTAATCTTTGAAGGATTCAAAACCAAACATGCAAAGTGCTGCTAAAATACATAATTTCTGTATGGAGATTAGGGGAAATGTTGGGCTGTTGATTTGCATTTGTGCTTTAATTTTATCTGAATCTAGTCCTTTCACTTACTCATAATTCTAGTGCGAAATATTGCAAAGGTAGTAATAGCTGAGTTTACTTCCTAAGCACAATTTAAAAAAAAAAAAAATCTTTAATGAACAAAATCAAGTATTAAAGCTTATGTTGAATGTTAAGTAACTTCAACAGCAAACATTACTGACAAGATCACTTAACAAGAGCTCATATCGCAGCAACAGCTACTTCATCTTGAATACTGTATTTAGATAAATAGTACTGTTGACACCATATAGGAAAGAGTTATTTTAGAATATGTTTGGGAAACAATATACTTTTAATAAGAAACTCAGGGTAGTCTATAGCTTCCTAAAACCTTCACAGCTCAGAGAGCCTTTACGTGAGTAACAACTGAGAGCGATCATCCTGCAGTCGCTGCTATAAAGACCATCTCCACTTGAAGAAAGCTGCATATAAAATTAAGCAAAAATAGCGATAGAACACAAAGGATCTTCCAAGACACAGTAAACAGAGTCCCTTAATACAAAAATAAATTTACCAAAAAAAAAAGATTAATAAATAGACTTTTAATGAGTTAAATTACTTTCCATTTCTTTTTAGATTCCATTTCAGTATGTACATTTAGTTAAATATTTCAACTATGAAGCACTGACACTTGGTGAGAAGGACTTTAAGAGATGCTCAGAGTAAGGACGTGGTATGAAAAGAAACAGATTTATGCACAAACTCTGCTAAATAAACCCTCCCACCAGAGAGGTATTCACAGTTGCATTTGTGATTTTTGGACTGAGTCCACTAGCTTTTGTAATGTACTTCATGACAGACAAGACTGAGTTGTTTCTTTCCTGGTGAGAGGTATAGCGGTTACTATTTCATCTGGTCAGAGTGCCTCTGCCTGGGGCTGATGATCTGGAGGCTGATTTTTGCATTATGATGCTTTATCAGCAGGGGAGCAGAGGAAGTGCTGATAGAAGATCAGAGTGACCATTTCAGAGCGTTAGTCTGGAGACAAGAGTGGGAGAAAGCCCTGGAGATGCATTATGACTAGTCTTCAGTTCACCCTTCTCAGGATTAAGCAGATTATATATGAAAAGAGACTGGTGGCATGAACAGTCATGACTTCCTGAGTGCTGGTGCCAGGCAGCTCTAACATTGCAAAACACTCTTCACAATGTTGTAGATTTACAGGCATTTTTAGCTGCATGCCTTGGGCTTAAGAGGACATTAATAAGGGCATTACTTTTCAAAAAGAGTATAAAACTTGTGCAGTTTTGAGTAATATTCTAAAACTAAAATCTTTATACTGTTGAAGCTCATACACTAAGCAGTCTATTTTTTATATATATATATTTATTTTTTTTTGGAACAACAGTCTGTGATATTACATAGTTTCATGAGTTACAAACGTTATGCTTTAGCTGTGGATCAATTTTTTTTCCTTACCTGAACTTTGTTTAAAAACTAAGTAAGCTACTAATATCTGATAAGCAAGAGACTAAATCAAAAAGTAATTTCAGAGAGGCATGTGTCAAACATCTATGAATATATACCCAAACACTTTAATCTTGGAAAACTGTCATTTTGGCATTTAAATGATGCTTTAACTTGTCATTTGAAAAGCAATTATCGTCAAGTACTTTTCTACTTTTAAGCGGCCATTGAAACAGAAGCAGAAGCTTTTGTCTGCAAAAGGAGTAAGCACAAGTGAGCAGTAAGCACTGCTCTATGTAACAGTGGTCCAATGTATATTTGAGGTACTCCACAACAGACTATTAAGGGCATGAAATGTTAACGGAATTAAAACATAATTGTATGCAAATAAGCTAGAGCAGTACTTAAAATCAATTATCTTCAAGTCATTGAATGCTGCAACAACCCTATCTCTGAAGAAACTATCAAGACTAATTCAATTTAATAATACGCAGGATTTCAGTTCAAGGATCAAGGAATTGCCTGAAACTCTGCAGCACTTTCAAAAGACATAGGATATAAACAGGAAGTACGATACTTGGGACCACTATAATAACAACTGGCTACTGCAACAATGAAAGAAAAATACAGATTCTGCTTTTCTGTTACTTCTTTCACATGTTGCAACATTAGTGTGGAACAAACTTTTGTGAATAAAGTCAAATAAAAATAAGACAAGCTAAAGGATTAAGTGATTTTAAAATGATCACCTACAGAAGCACCCGAACATAAACGTTACTGTCCAAAATTATACACCTGTGCTTCAAAGGCTTGCCTTCGGCACACCCGTTAAAAGGAAACGTTCATGCTCAGTTCATGGAAAAGCAGTGCAGCATATATCCGACTTGATGAAACAGTGTCGTTTCCTGCACACCCACTTACACCATATGGTAAACAGGTCTTTGTGAAGTTTAAAAAGTGTTAAAAATGTCAAACTATATCTGATTGATAAAATTCGTATTTGCTGGCTATTCCACATATGTTACAAAAAAAAAATTGAAATTAATGTTAAGACAAAGCTGTTATTATCAAGCTATTAAATGACATCTGGCTACCACAAAATGTTTATATAGTTTCAGTGCTTCAACTCAAGACCCAAGCTTTCTATGAATTAGTCGCCTTACAAAAACATTTGACATAGTATATTTAGGAGTTTAACCTAAATTAAAATATTTTTAGAAGTCAGTTACATTACATGGAGTAAATTTCATTACTTGATATAGTAGCGTGTGCGATTTGTTCTTAGGTCTGTGCATACCTTAACCAAGACAGCTGAATACATTCAGAAAAGATGATGGTGCAGTAGTGTTTTTATGTAGTTAAAAGCTCTAATTGGCACTTCCTATCCAAAGGTATGAATATCCTTTCTAAAAAAAAAGAAAAGTAATTGTACAGTAACATCTTCCCCTCAGATACTGGACCTCAGGGAAACCTCTCTGGACTTTTTGTTTAAGATGAATTCTGTGATCCCGTTTGAAAAACGTTAAATTTTCAATGCCAGCACAGTGATAGCAGCCACTTACAGCTCTCTGAAATATATGCCTGAAAATGGGGCTAAGAACACAACTACCTAAGAGCTGAGTTCCTTTCCATTCCCCAAAATTGGTCACTTAAAATTACACTGAAAGTGTCAAGAATTTGAGTGTACATAAATTTACCCAATATAATGCAAAGCACTTGTATACTCATGAAGAAAAGCCATATGCTTATTCTCAAAAGAATAACATTAAGTTCCTCCTAGAAAATGAATAGTATTGCCAGTCTTCCTAGCTTTTTCTAATGGCAGAAGCTTAAAAAAACATAAAAGCCACTGATTGTGGCAGCAGCCATGGATCTGAACACAATTATTTCAGTCCCTTACCTTGTTCGGGATGCTTGGAACTCAAGCAAGAACAGAGTTATAAAGCTGAATGACAGAACAAGCGAGCACCACCTGTCCTTCCATAGAAAGCTTTGAAAAGCAGGATATAAACATTTTTGGCAGTTACAGGCATTTGAGCACTGTGAATAACACTGTTAACATAATCATCAAAACACAGAAGTTTTTTTCTTTTTAATTCTCTCAGTTTCTTTCTACCTTTTGTCTTAGACTTATTTTTTTAAGATCATCATAACTAGGATGACTGATAACTATTCTTCTATCAGAATGAGAGAGTTGCACTACTGATCACAAAAGTTTCTTGAACACTCATTTCAAAACATGGCAATGAAGCAAGAGCTGGCAGCAACTTTAGGCAGCACTTTTTTTTTTTTTTTTTTTTTCCTTCCCTTTCCCAACAGACCCACAGACAGAAACAGCATATGTGTGCTACAGGCAGGGAGCCAACAAGCCTCTGATGGAGGTGGCATCAAAAGACTTGTTAAGGGTCCCTACCTGCAAGGAAGTCCAGTGTGTTTTTTGCTGATTTTGGACAGTCCCAACTTGGACTATGGCTATGAGCAACCCAGTCCTCTCATCCCACAAGCGTTTTGGATGAAAGTCTGGGAGCACAGACTACGTACACTTAACAAAGAGTTAAAGTGCTTACCCGCCTCTAACATCAGTTTGGGTGATTTCACACAGCTATTAAAGGTTCCCAGAGATCAATCAGCCATTCCAGCAATGTGCCCTTAGCCCTACGCATAAGCCCTAAAGCATATTTGCTCCATTGCTGTGACAAAGTCACGTCACATTGTTAACAAGGACTGATTTAGGAGAAACAATGCTAAAAAACATGGGGAAACGTAACCATGCAGGAGACACTCTGAGGAGTGCCATTGATCATTACCTGTCAACTACTACAGTAAAGCATTAAACAGCACCCTACCTGTTCTAGAAACACTTAGAAAGCGTTTCTTAGAAAGAAACAATAGAAAAACACTTTATACTAGAAGTCTTCCAGGGTATTGCAAATATTTAGACAAATATTTTAAAGGAAATTCTACATCGAGGTGTGTTGCTAGGATTTGGCAAGGACTGGTGCTCTTTTTGTGTGTGTGATCAAATGGCTCTGAAAGCAGAGCAGTTTATCGAAGTCCAAGCCTTTAATTCAGAAGCAGGGAATACCACCATCGTGGGGGTCACAGATAATGGAAATTAATTTGGAAGTCTGTCAAATTTCCACTCACAACTCACACTTGCAAGACTACTACGAGTCAATTCCAGACTTGGAAAAATGAAATAATGAATGTAAGACAGCCGATGTTTATGAATAATTAATTGGTACTTAGAAGAATTAAGTTACACCACCATAAAACCACAAGATTTTCAGCTTTCCCCCTCCACATATTTTTTTTTTTTAAACATTTGGGACAGTATTACCTAAATATCAATTGCTTTTGAGATTTACAAGACGTATTAACGTACTCTTCTTCCCAGCTCTGTACTGGGGTTTGAGTTGAAATCATGAGGAAAATCATCTCCGATTGCTTCTACAAGGTATAAAGGACTGGAACGGTACCGCACAGCTCAAACCAAGCTGTACGCAGCCATGTCTGCTGACAAGAGAGGGAATGTTTTTCAGACGGAGCCTGTGGAAGCCTGGTGAACAGGCGCCCCACTCAGGGGCCCAGAACAAGCCCTTCTGCACTAGGCAGGTGGACGGCCAGCCTCAGCTCATTGTACCACTTCTTGGACCACAGGCAGGTTACAGGACAGCACTAAAGAGGATGCCATTACTTAGACAGGAGCCGCTAAAGTGGTTTCAGTCATACAAGGTACTTTAATTTCATCAACAGCCCAAGACTCCTTCAGCAGCTGTCTACATTCTAAATTTCCTACCCTGCATTGCAAGTAGAAAAAAAGCACAAAACCTCATCCACAGATTTAAATAAACATTTGAGCAGATTTGAACATACCAAATAAATCAGTATGATACAGCAGGTCATTGTCAGTAATAGTTCACCTCCTTTGGTGTTAAAAACCCTCTAGAAATACACAAAAACGCGTTAAATGAATGAATGGGGACAACCATACCATTATAACATGTTCTACTGTGCCAACACACAAGGACTGGAGTGTTTTGGTTTTGTGTTTTATTGGTTTTTTGTGGGTTTTCTAAAATACTTCAAATATATTTGTACTACTCATGTTACAGATTTGATGGGTTTAGCAATCCAATAAAAATGTTACTAATCAGAAATGCCATTCTTTTAATATAGCAGTTTTATAGAATAGTCTTAGATTCCATTTTAATTATGTTCCTATGAAGAAAGTGTACAACACAACTGATTAAACAAAAGCAATTGTGTTGTTTAAGACAAATGGCTAGACCGAGTCAATACAACAAGTGTTACAGACCAGCAATAAAACTCATTGAAATAGATGTGCATTGCAGCCCGTAGACCATCTGCCTGTACACATAACTGGAGTGTCGCCAAGGTATCAATCACTTAATAACAGTGCTTCAGTTGATGGGGTGAACTGAAACACTTGCGGCGATTATCCGTTTCATCATCCCCTACAGAAAAGTGCTCAGACGTTTTGGCAGAGTAAGTGAAAGCACCACTGTAGTTCTGAATGTCCTTCACAACATACAGAGTGCTTGCTTAATTTGAGGCAGAATCCCTCACATACCACCGTATCACTGGATACACTACACTTGTCTGGGGACAGCAATTTTGTTAGTTAAGTATCTTAAGTCACAGCAGGGATTTCCACAGACCCTAAAGTATAATGCATGCAGCAGGGAGAAGTTACTATCAGACATGAAGCTGATCTGAAGCACAACATGAGTGTAGTTGTAAATCAACGATGCAACAGCAGGGAGCTTAAAAAATTATAACCTTTGGTATAATTAAGTGGTTAGACAATCATACTGTTTTAACATACACTCAGAAATTAGAAAACTTTACAGCCTCAACTTATGTAATTTATCTATTACAGCTCACAGTTTCAGTTAAAAAAACCCTACCTGTTTCTTGCAACTTCAGTTTGAGCATGATTTAAAAAGCTCAACATTTAAAAAAAAATACCTAAAAAAAAATACCTTAAAAGCAAAAGACTGTCTCTAGAGTGAACATTTTCCATTAAAACACATTAATATTTGACAGACAGTCTTAAACTGGAAGCATCTAACTTACAAACAAGATACAGAAGTATTAAATATATCTCTGGAAATATGTCTTCTTTTAAATTAAACTGTACTAGTGCTGAAAAAAAAAGTAATTATGAGCAGTGTTATTTGCAGCTCTGAAATTAAAGCAACCTCTAATTTGGGGCTCTTTTTTAGCATATCCTATCGGTCAAAAAGGGAAGTCAGTATTCAGGGGCAGTTTCTTTAATCTCCCCAAATTTATTCCTATATTCTTAATGAAAAATAAAACACTCTAAAGCCCACAGTGCTGAATTATAATGACTGACAGAAATAAACAGGCCATTTTCTTACTGAGGGGAAAAAAGCTACTTCTGGTCTAGTTTTAAATATAGCCTGAAGATCCTATTCTCATCATAAAGACAAGAATTTTGTAGCTAAAGTGCAACTTATATTTTATTCATTATTTAACTTCCTTTCATTATTGTGTACTGACTTGTCCACAGAATCCAGCACAGACACTTTAATCCTCTGATGGCAACAGAAACTAAATTATTCATAGTTTAAAATTTTTGTCCACTACACTTAAATCAATGCTACAAACACTGATTCAAAATCAACGACTGGAATTCCTACATAACCGAAGTATACAGCATTACTTAAGGTTCATTCAAAAGTTAACTTTCTTAATTATTCCCCCTGCCTTCATTTTTTCCTATGCAGCTTCTACAAGTTGGTTCAAGAAAAATGTTCTTTGATACATGTTCATGTATAAAAAAAGAAAAAAATATATTTTGTGCAAGTTCACCTTCTACACACACTTTTCATACAGTTGGTGTCCAGACATAAGTCAACTTCCATTCCCTTTTAATGGGCCCAAAATTCACTTGTGGTGCAGCTGGATGGATACAACTAACAGTAAAAGGAAAGCACGCCTACAGTGACAAGGGTTTATTACTAACAACTGAAAAAGAGACTATGGATTTGCTTCTTTTTTTTTTTCTCCTTGCTTTCTTTCATTCCCCCCCCTGCCCCCAATCAGTTATTTGTACCCAAACAGGCAACTGGCAAATCAGAGAACAATCTGAGGTGTACCTAAAGCTGTCCCAGCCCAAACCCCACAGCTTGCTGGGAAGGTGGTCAGGGAGTGGGGTCAGTCCCTTGGGACCAGGCCGTGCAGCAGTGTTCCCTCGTATCGTATCATGCTCTTCTCACATGGGCTTTGGAGCCGAGTGAACATTTGCAAAACCCTTTGCTGGTTCTACTCTAATGTACCATATGAGCATTCATTTTTTGCTTTCTGTGAAGCTGCCTAAGGAAATATTTTGAAAGGCATCCCAATGTTTTAACCATACCATGCAGGGGAGATGTGCTGAGGAAACAGCCTTACAGCTACCTTATCAGGTACAGAAACTGTTTATTTAAAATGGATTTAATAAAATGCAAATGTTCTGGATCTTTCTATTTTTTTTAACCTAACAAACAAACAATTTGCATGAATAGCAGGATGTATTGTTTATGCCAGTTTTTTCCTCTCCCCTGAAAGTTCAGGATCGCTCCATCAGCTGCCAGCTGTTATATTTATAACAGCCAGCTGCATAGCTTCAAAGATCCTGCAATCAAAAGATTTTATAATAATGTTGCATTGATACAACAAGATCCAGAAAAGGAAAAAACTCAAGTAAATTCAGACTGTCCTCAACATATTAACTTTTGTAAGATAGGAGACCTTTGACTTTTAATGAAAGATGAGTAAAACACTTTCTTATATATAAAATAAATTCTACTTACATCATTATATCAGTAATTAATTTTACAGGCAAAATAAAAGTCTAATGCAAAGGAACACCCACAATAAGTCTGAAAATACATAAAGTGTTTAAAGAAACTATGGTGTGACATTTCATCAAATGTTGTAACAATTTAGTATAGCCATTTGGTGCTACTTGTGTCAGTTCTGTACATTGTGTACTTGAAGATGTCATGCCTTAATGTACACTGTATATACAAGTAACTAAAAAAACTAAATTTAAAATGCCTCAAAAATTAAACATCTGAAACTCTCCGTTCACGTAACTCATACTATTTTACCACAACACAATTATATAATACATTTCTTCTCAGAAACTAACTAGAAAATGGCATTTCTCACTATTCCTGTGTTTCAGTTCCCTGTGAGCAACCAGTAGCACAAACATGGTAGCAACAATTTCTGTTCAGCTGACAGAAAAATTACAAGTCTATTGCTCTGTACAATTATTTTAAGCATCAACACTGTTTCTTCTCACGCAGCATCACTTTTATAACGTTCCTTTGAGCGAGTTTCCTGACCTTACATATGCACACATAAAATAAAATCAGTTCCCTCGGCAAAGGAACTACACAATTCAGAACATTTAGCAGGCGGAAAATGACGTCACATTGTCTGCAAGCATTTAGTAGCATTATGCTGATCCTGTAACACTAAGCAGTTGGCTTCATTAAGTACTCGGGGATCCCTGGCGTTGACCTAGGCCTAGCCTGTCTAATGAGAAAGATGACGGCCAACACTCCGGAAATACTTTGGTGTTACAATGCCAGGGACAAAATTTCAGGGACCCGTGACTCCTTCAAAGCTCTAGCAACAATACGTAATGGTTCTATTTGCCTCCTGTTACAGTGATATTTAGGAACTGTATTTTCAAACACTTATTTGACTACCAAGACTGCCATCAACACAAATGTCATACATGTCTGCCAAAAAACAATTACTTGGGCAATCATATGCAAAACAGAGTTTCCAGATTTCTTTAATAGTGGATTAGAAAAACCTGTAGCCAGGCAAGAAGAGTACGGTACCCACCTTTACATTGCCATATTCCAAGTTTTTACTACAACATTAGCTCACAGACATGAAGCATCAGAACTTCTACAATACTGTGTGCCATTTGATGCATTTACATTCATACAGGGATTTGTCCCAAAAGGGTTCAATTTAGATTACTTATCTGCATAAAGCCAAGGCAAAACCACGTTCACAATATAAACCCAGAAGAAATCACTATCAGCTGTTTCTCTCCAACAAATCTAAGTTTCTTAGGTACACATTTCAAGGACATGCCTTGTTTAAAGAGTTCCTTTTATTTGAAGTCTGTTTCCTGCTAACCAGCTGACAGATCAAAGGTACTTCTCAGTCCTACCATTTGTTCCCATTTTTCCTTCTTTTTCAACTCAGTCAAAATTTTAAATTTTAAATTTATTTTTAAATTGATTTTCCTGTGACACCTCTCAAATACTGGAATCTATGCCATTGAAGTCTTTGGGTTACTTCACTACATGAAATTAAGCACAGGTATAAGTCTCTGTAAGGTTAAAAAATGCTAAGATGTAAGCTTTTGTGAGCCTGAACCTTTTAAGAACTTTGTAAAATATACACTGTTGTATAAATTATTGTGCACATACAGTGGGACAATTTAATATTGAAAAGATGCCTTTATGTACAAACCTGGTACATTTTATGAATTAAACATTGTTTCATAGACATCCATTTATGCAGCTGCTGGACTTTTTTGCTGCCACAGACTGGTAATCTATTACTATCAATTCATTATCTCAGTGATATGCAAAAAAATTTCAATAAAGATTAAATAAAATATACTGTCTTACAGTTAAAACAGCTTTAATTCAATATGCCTAGGTAAATAATTTGTTGATACTTGACTTTATAAAATGTACTCACCTGTGGTGAGTTACTATGGAAACAATGATCATAAAATCGATCCCAGTTTGGTTTCACAACTTTCTAACATTGTAACTTGATTATTTGCCTTTCAGTCCAATATATAGATCAAACACCTGGAATAATGCAGCTGAGTAAAGAGACCTGCCAGGAATAGACTTGCTTCCACTGTATCCAGATTTTTTTTTTTTCCCCAGAAGTTAAACATAAGAACCTCGATATTTTTCTACCTGCCTTTCCCAGTTTTGAAAACAAATGCCAGTGCAGTTTTGGATCTCTCAAAATGAGATTCTTAAAAATTCCCCAAAGTTAAGGATTCTTAAGCACCTTTTTCCCAGACATGCCAGCACACAGTAGGTTTAAAAAAGAAAACAAAGAAACAAACAAAACCACCTAAACCATTTTCCTGTTTAATTGTTCTATTTCAGTATCTGTTACTAGCTTGATAATCTCCAGTAAATCACTTTTCAATTCTTAATCTCAATTTTACCATCTCTATAACGGAAGAACACTATTAAGGCTGATTTGTGAAAGTACACTGACCTAAATGCATACCTAAAAAAAGCAGAATATGTGACGAGCTTTGAAACAAAAATGAAGAGTCACAGGAATTTCAACTATTCTTTATCCCTTTAAAAAACCGAACACCTCACATCTAAGAAACACTGAGTTTTATGATGAATGAGTTAGATCTATTCAGTGTCTTCTTAAAATGTTCAGATGGATAGAGAGGGCGGAAGAGACAGCGTGATATATGCACTTCTGTGGCACACACGGTATAAGCACGGTGTACATCACAATGAAATGAAACATATTGAGATCCCAAGCCTCTAAACAATCAAGCGTCTGTACAGTTTTCACACCGATGCTGGTTCTGCACCGAACTATGTAATTATACAAACACACCTTGCAGTTTCTGGACTAAGCTCCCATATAGGGGCTAGCTATGTTGGCTACCAGCCAATTAAAGCACACTTTTGGGAAGGAATTGGAAGCAAAGAAAATGTACTGTTATGAACATGACTGTTTTAGTTTCTTTATATTATGCCATGCAAAATTTTATGAATATATAGGGGTTTTATGTTTATTTATACAACATTCTGGTTAACTGATGGTTGCTGTCTCATGCCAAGTATTTAGTTTAATTATACACTTTGTGTGAAAAGAGACACCTGCACCCTGATTCTAAAATCAGCTAGCTTGGATTGTCTGTAAATTCTGAGAGCTTCATCATAGCCCATTGCCTAGGGATACATCATCTTCTTGTCACTGACATGCATCTCCTTCCTTCCTTCCTCCTGTACATTTTTCACCTTCACTGTTAGCATCCCACATCAGCATCAGAACTTAATTGCCAGACTGGACAAGACCACTTGGTATCTAAGTGTTTTTATCTCTCAAGAAGTAACAAACTAATGAGTTAGAGTACAAACTTCCTTTGCACTCAATTCCTACAGTATTAGGAAACGAAAACAAGTCCTCAGTTCATTAATGTACTTCCCACTTTCAATTATTACCTCTTCTCTGAGTTCTATTATTAACCTCTTCTCTGAGTTAATTAGTTGTAATCTTCTCCTTTCCCCTCCAAATTCTTCATGCCTGTAAGCAATTCAGTTTATCCCTGGTCACTTTAGAATATTACAGGAACACCAACATTCTCCAACATAAGATTATTGGTATGAAAGCTAATAAAATGCATGTCTCTATTTCTCCCTAACTGACATAGATCTTTGACACATGACCTTTAAGCAGGTCTGTGGACCACTGTTCTGATCCAAGCAAATTATAACTTAACTCAATTATTCAACTAATTTTGTTTTCTAAGACATAATGCATTCATAAAGCAAGATTTTTAAGCTCTTTTAAATTACTTTCAAGATTCCTCCTCCTTAAAAACCATTATACATTTCATAGCAAAAATACTGTCCACCATGTCAGGACTGACACTTCCCACAGGAATACGACAAAGGCAGCTGGAATCTCCGGAATGAAGTACTGTTTTTCTGGACAGGCTGTCTTACTGTCTGGTGTTACAAGGTTTTACATTCCATAATCTGCATCAAGCACCATAAGGAGACGAATGATTAGATCTTCAAAAGATACTGCTCCTTCAGGGACTTTCTACAATCAAAGTTTTTCTGTTACAGTGGTTCCAGAAGAGTTAAGGAATACAACACTTCTACTTTGGGCAAAATTTATTGCAGTACTAAAGAAGAATAAGACACACCACTTAGTCTAGTAGAGGTACTATTATGACTACCTGCATAGAACCAAACAAATTAATCCAGAACTCATGCTAAAAATTCTGCTGGTACAAAATACCAGGGGATCATATGCTAGAAAGCCATAGTAACCTTTCCAATGATGTGTACCTCTACATTTTTCTTGGTTCAGAAACAAGCCAAATCAACACTGATTTTCATCTTATGATGAAATTTCCTGTAAGTCAAAAACACTGCCTCTGTGTCATGTCCCCATTAATGTAGGCTGTTCTTTAGAAAGCTTACTGAGATAAAGTTAAAACTCTGAAAATAAGAGATGCGAGAGTGTGTCAAAGTCATGTTTTTCTTTTAACAGATGGGTAATGTTTCATGATAAAAAACTGTTTGCACTGAATGTATTAAGATTAATTATTAATAAGGAAGCAAGTATATTTTGATAAAGCTACAGTTTGAGGATTCAGTTGCAAACTTCAGTTTGTTCAGTGGAAGAAGTTAAAATACATTTACTTTAAAACTAAGTTTAGGGTAACTGTTAACGGTGTCGATTACTTGAGTCTCGCAGCATTAGTTCAGAACTGTCTACATTGCCCTGTAACTGTACAACTTATTCTGCCCTATGACACGACTTCCAATAAACAAAGCTGTATGCAGCGATTACGGAGGGAGGAAAAACATGACATTACGAAATAAATCTTCTAAATATATACCTTTTCAAGAAACATAGATCTAAAACAGTTCTCTCTGGACGATCTTTCCATCTGCTTGATCAGCACATAGTTGTGGCACAGGGTTCAACAGGACATGTACTCCACTGACTGAGTTAGCTCCCCAAAGAGTCAACATGATAAAGCAGTCTTCTGAAATCTAGCATGCTGTCTTTCAGAGGGTTGAAACAGAAGTTGCAACAAAAATCTCGTTTACTCACACAAAAGGCAAAAATGAAGTGGCAAAGTACTTTCCCTACTACCATATTCTTAATTCAGAAATACATTTGGAATATAAAGCTCCCAAGGGTGACTAAAGCAGAAGCTCCAAAATTACTCAGAACACCACCAAGAAAGACAATTTATAACTGGTGATGCCCTTTGCACACCAGCTTTGCAAAGTTGGGCATGACTTCAGTCTGAATGCCCACGCATACAGCTGCTGAGAACATGCAGATTTCTATCTCTTGGAGGGATTTCCAAGACACTTGGCAGAAAGCCATGACCCTGCTCTTCCCTCGCACCGGACAGCAAAACTGGCAGATGTGGAGAAGATAGTTTTCTGAGCCAGCCCCCCCCTAACTCCACACAACAGAAGTCCAGGAGACAGCGTGCGCTGAGGCTCCGCTCCTGCTGATGAGGTCAAGGACCAGAAGCGTAAAGGGGAACTAATCACCCTGGACTCACCTCAGAGAGTTTGTGCTGGGCGTGCACAAAAGTTACAGAGCACACCCGAGTCTCCTGTTCAGAAGGCTGTCCATGAGAAATACTAGAATGGAAAAAGGCTGCAGCTCTGTGTGCTGCAATGAAATCCGCAGTGCCGCTCTCCTGCCTAACAGCACTACCCAACACAGTGGGGCGCTTTGTGTAAGGAGAAACACCTTCTTTGAAACTAAGGTTTCTTCATCTATTTTCTCCCTTATGAATGATGAAGATATTTAATTAATTTTAAAGCAGGTGCTGATTCATGATCCAATTAGCAACACTGCAAATTCCTCAAAATACTATTTCTATATACGTTTCCTAAGTAACACTGGAACATGCCGGGAGGAAGTAAAGTAATACTGATCTCCTCCACAATATGCCAAATAAGCAGATTTGATTTGCTTGGAAAGTGCTGATGAGTAAGAACTGCTTAACAGAAAACCTATTTGAGTTCACACTCACCAAATGACAACATAAAATTATTAAGAGAGAAAAAGGGAAGAATATACTTTTTAATTTAAGGTGTTAAGACAAACTTGCCTTTTCTCTGTGTCACACAATAATATAACTATACAGATAGAGATCAAGAGTAGAGACAATACTATGACCACATTCAAACACTTTATAAAAAGAAAGACTTTTTTGATTTTTGGTCCTGCAAACTCTGTTTCAAAATGGGAACTAATTATATTTCTAGCTTAACGATAAATGATTTTTCTCAGCTGAAACCTGGAACCAATCTTCTATCATCAGACTTACTAAACAAAAGATCATCCAGCTGACTTGTATGTGGTTTCTGTAGGAAAAAGAGTCACTCTGCAAGTCTGATTCATATCCAATATGTATTTGTACATTAGATCCGCACATTTCAGACATTCAGACATTTTCAGACAAGAACACAGTAGTGATATCGCAAGCATCTGAATTCCTCTTAAAATAATTTAGAAATGTCAGTGTTGAGCAATAGATGTGCTCTCGTGTGCAAAGAAGTAAAAACACATATTTGAACCCAAGATTCTCCAGTTCCTGAACTGTTATCTCCAAGAGAGCAAACCTCTAGAGTACATCTCCACATGACACATTTATCTAAAGTGGCTGCACACATATAATGATGGCTTTTGTTTAGTGATCATGGTCATTTTGAGTTTGTTTAAATACTGCAGCCGAATGCTTATAAACTAATCCCAGAACATTTTGAAATGCTTCAAAGCTTTTAGCAGGGGAACCTCTTGTATAGGCTTTGTAGATGAAGCTGACCACAGTTCACTGGAACCAGCCAGCTCAGATAAGTAAGATGAAAGCAGACATTTCCTGAAAATATCTTGAAAGCTTTCCATTAGACTGTACCAGGGGTATACACTAAAAACAGCAAGTGCCCATGCTTGTATAGCAACCAATCTTCCCACTGCTTTCTCTATTCTTTTTTGAACTACTGTATTTGTATCTACTTATCTGCTTCATTTGGTATCTTGCAAAGTTCTTTGGGGGAAAAAAGCTGCAACTTCTGTATTCTAGTTTACGGTACATTATAAAGCAGCTACTACTATAATAAAAATCTGCTTAACATACTAAACATGGCAACAGGAAGACACAAATCTACCACTGCCAAAATTATTACAAATGACAAATAAGTAAGAAATTTGATGTACAGATCATTTTAAAGAGTCACCCACTCCATGATAGGTAAGAATGCAATTATTTGAACATAATTCTCTGGCTGTCAAAGTGTACTCTAAGAAGGTCGATACAGCATTGCTGAATATGCTGGTCAAAGATAGGAGTGCCTCAGGCTAGATTTTCAATAAAGGCTGAGACTGGCTCTTCATATTTTATATGATAATTTGATTGAATAAATCCAGCTGTTCACTACGAACAAGAAATGCTCCACTGTTGCAATCCCCAACATTTTATACTTCGAGAAAGAAAGTCACACTGTCTAGTTTCAGGCACTATATCTCAGAGCAATGAATTCGAAGCCTGGGTTTCTTTAATAGTCAGTAGACTCAAGGGCACATAAGTACTTTTAATAGCTTCTTGAGGACCACCAGACTATAAAGGGAGCCTAGATCTAATTTAAGCACAAAAATTAGGTGTTACAACTACCCGACATGCTGTATCCTACAAAGAGTTAATATGCACACTCCAGTGAAGAGCGGACAGATTGTGATAACATAGTACCATGTATTAAGCAGTGATGACACTTGAATTCAATACAGCAGTAATGGTAATAGTCATTCAATACAGCAGCGTATCACAAAAAGGATCAGGTCGCTCTGAAAGCGCACTGTGAAGTTCGGTGCACCGTTCTAGTCCTTAGCACAGGCTAGCCATATATGAGAAGGAAGTGGTGAGCCACAGTATCAATGCACAAAATGGGGTGCAAGCAAAGTCCAACAGTTGCTACTTTAAACAAAATGACCCTGTCCCCTTCCAAACAAAACAAAAAATACTTGAGGTCTAAGTAGTTTCTTTTGAGGTATACCCTGAAATCCCATGCTCGCTCTGCCTTCTGTAGACTATCTCCTGCACCCCAGCATACCTGTAATATGGTCTTTCATCCTCCTGGAAAACAAAAGCATTATCCTCTTCCAAGGTGTTGCTTATGTTACTTCACTATTTAGTTTTAGGACTGAAAAAGCCACCCTGTGTCTGGGACCAGGTCAAGACCTGTGAATACATATTCTGAAAATGTTCTCCTCTTTTGGTGACAGAAGCTAGTAAAGAGCCACTCTGACTCAGGTCCCATACAACTCGGCAATCTAAATGATGTTACACGTGCTGCAACATGCACCATCTCTCAGTATACCTAAGAGAAAGCCAGAGAAGACTTAACAGAGTGTAATTCTTTTTATCAGCAATATTAGTAAGATATAAAAGATTCCTTGGCAGACTGCAGAAGGTGAGAAAGAGCCACAACCTGAGGACCTGTCTGTGAGGGGTTGCCCAGGTCCTCAGTAGCTTTTCCCTGCACATTTCTGGCTTCTGCTAAATATTCAAGTTTGATTACAATTCCCCAATAGTTAAATGTTCTGTTTTAATCTTTCTGGAAATGATGCAACACCCATCATCTTCTTAGAGCAATCCTAACACTATTTCTACACTATCCACATTCTTCCACATCCTCTCCTAAGAGAGGGCTGAGAGAAGTTTTTCAAAATCTGTAGATCATAAGCTTTCAAGAACCTTACAATAAACTGAAGTCAACAAGAGTTTTATTCATGATTTCACTAGAATAATATTAGAAATAAAATCTACTCTATTTTAGCATCAAATGTAATTCATTTGTTTAGGGGTGGACCTTTAGAAAGCAAAAGTAAAAAGAGACTTGGTTCTCTGCTTCTACTGATTGCTACCAAGATTGCCTGCCACTTGTACAACATTTTAAACCAATTGTAAAACAACCATTAGGTATGTAAACATTTAGAGCTCATCACATGCAGAGAGCGCAGCAACATATTTTTACTTCTGATCAAAAGAGTCATCATTTCCTTAAATGTACAGAAACTACCTGAAAAATTCATAAGATCTGTTTCACAAATTACCAATTCAACCATAAGAAAATATAGTAAAAATGACAAAAGATTTGTTCTTATAGTTGATAAAAAATTTATGCCAAGGCATTCAAGTAAAGTTACTTTCTGTGTTCTGATTTAATGAATCATTTGAGCGGTATCTGGCTGGGTGACACAGATGTAAGGCTCGCTGAAGCCTACTCTAATGCCTGCTGGTATAGTCTTCCTTGGGACAGTAAAGCCAGAACAATGTGTCAGACTGCAGTAATATCAAGGAACGTAAGTGCAGTACTGGGGATGCTATGAGGCTGGCCCACAACACTTCTTGACCTGTGAATGTCTGTAAGTATTTCTCTGTCCTACAGGCTCCAGTGACCCAGGAAACCCAAAAGAAGCAGCAGCAGCGCGGTAATAAACAGTCTCTGGAATAAGATTTTTGCAATCTTGTAATTCAAGCTGAAAGACGTACAAAGATTGCTTGATGGTTTAACCCTACTGAAAGGCAGGGCCTGACACTGTGTGAAACCACCAGTGATTTCTTAAAAGGTGAACTAATGTTAAATGTTTAATACAAATTTGTGAGAGAACAGCCTGTTTTACCCACTGCAAAGTTTTTATCTTTAACTTCAGAAATGTATATGAATTTGGAAAATATAAATCAAGGAAGTTACTTGATGCATATAACTACAGCTTTAATAGATCATGTCTCTGTATAGAAGTTTACTGAAAGACACTATAATAAAATCAAGCTTCCCATTAGGGAAACCCTTGGAAGAATTTAATTCTACAGCAAGTAAAACAAAACTAAGGAGGACCGTAAGAACTGTGGTATCATAATCTTAAGCAGTAAAGCTAATCCTCATGAAAATAAAACACTGGATGCCAGTATTCCTTTCAGAAATTTGAGTTGGTAAAAAAGCTTTCCCCTCTCAAAAAAGTTTGCCAGAATATTAATACGAGCATACTGAGAAGCACACCATATATTTATGGAAATAATTTGACTTTAATTGTGAAAGTGAAATTTTTTTTAAAATTAGAAGTAAAAAGAGAAATGAAAAGTTTAACAGTTACGCCAAATCCAGGTAATACAAAACACATCACATTTTGTCCTATGGTCAGAGAGGGGAATAACGTCTGTCAGCAGCAAATGGGAGAGAGTGAAGGATAGTCCTTCAGCCCACCAGCCCTCTGTAAGAATCCCTAAAGCTTAACTTTTCATTTTTTAACGTAACATTAAGTTTGTCCATTGTTAACATGTTGCAAGTGTGACAATCCTGTTTTGTCAAGAGAATTTAGTTCATTTGCATGAAAAAATGATTCCCCAGTTAATTTAAAGAAATCTTTCCCTTCTTTTATCTGAAAAATTAAATCTTGTCTTGATAGGCTAGTTAAGACAGTTGTGCATAAGAATATTTGATGTTAAAGGGTACTTACACAGACAACAAAACAATAGCGATTAGAGTCCACTCAGGCATTTTGTGAATAATATTTCTGTTTGTTAGCCTGAAAAATAATTAAAAAATACATCAGAACACTTCACAGTAAAAGCAAACAGATTTTAACTGCTGAATTTTTATTTGTCTTCCATTAAAAGACTTAATACGCTGAGTTACAACATAGCAATTACAACTGTATCTGAGCAATTCACTAACTCTCAGGCTTCTCTCTCATCTTATCCTGTAATGGAGGAATTGCAGAATTCCAAATATGTATCTTTTTTCTACATGAAAACGGGATGGGGAAGATTAAACGGAAGCTAATTCTTTGAATTAGCTTGCAAATAGGCCTGGCTGCTCTGCGGGCTCAGCTCTCACTCATACCCACTGGGAAATTCTCAGGAACTGCACATGCGTTTCTCAAAAGATGGGCCTTCCTACACTTAGTTTCCCCCCTGTTGGCTTCAGATCCAGATTTTCTGTAAAAGCTAATGTTGCGTAAACAGACTGGGTTTTATAAGATACTGGAGACAATCCTCTGATGATTCTTGTTTTTAAAATGGAAACCCAGAATTCCAACTTATGCAATAGGAGCCAGTGCAAATAAAAGAGCAAGAAAACGAGGTGTGATTCAAGAAACACATGGGTGCTCAATGAAAGTGCTGCTGCATTTTCTACCTGATGACCCATTTGGCTGAACTTCGTAATAAAACATACCTGCTTTAAGTCAGATGTTAATCTGACTTAAAAAAATTCACATGTGAATTGCTATGGCTGAATTCAGGCATGACCCATGGTGTTCAAGACAAGCGATTTCATGGGAAAGTCACAGCTAAAAACGAAGCTGTGGCTATACAGGCCCCCCAAAAGGCCAGCAGAATTAATTTTATTCAGACAGATGGCACCAAATACCAAGGGGCGAGTGCCTCCCTATGTTTGCTTCCTTCTTGCTCTCAGCTTCCCTTCTATGCAGCCCTGTACAAATTAAACCCAGAATGAAGCTACCCTGTCATTCATACCCACTTCTCCAGTCACTGTTGCTTACAATGAAATATCTGGCAACAAATTCAAATTCAGGCTTTTCTTCCCCAGTAAGTTGTTCTTTTAATTTTTTTTTTTTTTTAAATTTCCTTGTCTAAGTGTATAGCTATCCCAAAAGTGTTAAAAAGTAGAAAAATAAAATACAATTGCCATTGTTAAAATTCAAGTTCTGGTAACTAATTCCTCAAAATTATATTCAAAATGGTCATTAAAATGCAGTTATGAATAAGATGTTTTACAGGATCATTTCCCTATTTCAGAAAGATATTAAAAATCGATAAAATATTTTTTTCTTTAAGGATAGCAATGATTAAAGCAATATTATCCTATTTTTTCCCTCAAATCTTCAAGTCTTCCAAGCAAAGTAAGATTTTGAAGCAGTGATTACTCAAATAGTGTCTCAACAGCCTAAGTTTTGTAAAATGATGAAAGAAAAAGCAATGTTTTGCACTATGTGTACAGGAATTGTTCACATCAAACTAGAACCAATAGTTCTGTCAAATACAGATTATTTTTGTTATTAGAAGATTCATATTTCCCAATTACTGTTTGAAATAGCTAATGGTGTTAGCCGGCAACAAAGCTTGTACCTGGTAAACCATTACATTTTCCTGACTATAGAACAAGAGACGAAATAAAGGCTGAATGTCTTGACTCAATACTGATGACAGTGATAAACACTACCAAGAAATGTCTGATGGAATCATCTTGACAAGCAATTCATATGTAACATTCCAGTTAATCTGCTGTGATGAGACACAATGGAAGAGACAGCTCCAAACCACCTGGGAAAACTCTGTCAAATAGAGAAAGCAGCTTTATTTCAATGCTCTACAAGGAGTTATTATTGATTAGAGCACAGGAAGGTGTCATTCTTGTACACAAACTGAGAGATGCAGTTATTTGTGTCAATTAACTCTTATTCAATGTTAGTATTGATTGGCAAGGTCTGAACACTAGTCATTGCCATCAATATGCTATTTATGAAGGAGGTAGTCAAAAGACACAGATAACCAGCAGGATACAGCAGTATGGATCTGATGTACTACTGTCACTGGACTGGATGAACAGTCAAGTCAGGCTTCCACAACGAGTAAGCTTTCAGTACAACACCTGTCCTAAAGCACTTGTGCAGCTGGAAAAAAAAAACAACATTTCAGGCAGATCAGACTAAAGCAAGCAACCTACAGGTGTGAAGCCTTAAATAATAAGGAGCAGTGGAAGGGCAGTCACTTTCAAAAACAAGCTGTGTGTCAACACCAAGGCCTCTGAAGAGCAAAGCTTTCAGAAAACAGGGAACTGCAAGTCCTCTGTAAAAATGGTTCATTAATTCTTTGTCTTGCCTCTAGCCAAACCTGTTACTTCAGAACAATCCAGGAAAGAGGTCACTAGATTTCTGGCATAAACATATAATGTGCAAGTGTTAATACTCTATAAAACTTTGGGTATGTGATCTTTTTGCAGTGAAATATTTTCTGTTAAAGATTTTGGCTAAATTCTCCCTCACTTACCCAAAGAAAGGAAACAATATGCAAAATTTCAAAACAGAATGTCTCTACTTTCTTGGCCTCTGTAGGGCAGGACAGGTAAGCCAAGAAGGGTGGATGATCCAAAATAACTGTGTGGGTTGCTTAGTTTGTGGTATTGTGGCTCACCCCGGCAGGATGCACTGCAGCTGGACTTGCCTGCTTCCACCATCCAGTGGGCAGCAGGACCCCTGCAGCAGTTTTAATACTCTATGACGGAGCTCAGACTGAGAGGATGGATCCAAGTGGCAGAAGCTGACAGGATTAAGGACTAAACACTAAGACGCATAAGAATTCCATCCCAAATGACCTCCCAATAACTGACTAATGCCCAGCGTGCAAAGAAAGTGAACTCCAACACATAAGTTGTGGGAATACAGGGGAGTCCAAGGTTAAAGTAACCAGTAAATAAAAAAAGTAAACCCAAAATGAAAGAAAAAAAGCATACACAGTTGGTTCTTCTTCTTTTCCTTTAGTTGTCCATTTAATTATCATCAGCTGCAAATTTTGTTAGCAGAACTCAATTAGCAAATGATGACCTGGTTTGTAAACAGTGGCAGCAGATTTAAGCATATCCTTAAATGCCTTGTACAAAAATGTGGACAGGGAACACAACGAACTTGAAGTTATAGGAAAGGAACTTGTCAATGCAGGAGATCACCACCTTTTCCTCAGAAGGACCACATTTCCTCAGCAGGATTACAATTGTTTCTAGGAAACAATTTGATAACAGGAACACCGTCCAATGGGGAATGGCAGATGGACACCAGGATTATTATGCCAAATAGTTATCCCCTGGCAGGCCTCTAGCATCAGGCACCATGAACAAGAAAATGTAGCCGGTTAATATTAAACAATCTTTTTAAAGTATATTTTTCTTTATACCTATTTATAAATTATAGTCTTGAGTGTTAGTTCCTTTTCTAGAAGTTTGTTTATCCTTACAATGAGAATATACTTCTCATCTATGACCTCAATTTTTAACATGTTACTATGAATTTGACTAATAGTGAGTAGCAATGAGTACTAAATGTACATTTGGTGAAAAAACATTCCTTTGAACAGGTCTGTGATTGCTGTCTTTCAGTTTTATCCAGTATGACTGTGTTCTTACAGTGGGAGAAAAAGGAAAAAAGTGCCCCAAATGGAGAACACTTCTTTTCTTTCTTTCTTTCATTTTACAGTTTATCTTTGTTGCAAAGTGAAGTCATCGGCATCTTTGCAAATGAAGCAGCCTTTTTGTTCACACATCCAGATTCCCAGGTGTAGGTATATGTGACTTCAGTTCAAGAATCTGACCTGTTAGTTTGGCCATTCACCCACTCTGTAAGGCAGCAAGCTAACTTCATGGGATTAAGACATAAAACTGTGATTTTAGGGGACCTCAGCTACCCGTAATTTTTCCAAAACTTTCACTAAAATGAGCAAAGTTTAACTAGCCCGGGTCAGCACAGGCAAATACTAAGGCACAGATTGTTTTTCTTTAGGCTTCAACTAGACTGATTTAACTATAAAAGACTCTATCCCCTGAAAAAAAGCAACATATTTATCTACCATAGTATAATTTTTTGATGACAACCAGCAAAAATGAGCTACTATTGTAATTTTAGGCTCTCTTCGAGAGAAGACCATTTACTCGAGAAAAGGTCATTAACATTCTGGTACTTTCACCTTTCCATACAGAACCTTGTCTACGACAAAGTATTGCTGGTTGACTTGACCTAAAATTCCACTTAACAAGGGTAATAGGTAAAAGCCTATTAGTAAGTGTATACACTAGATAACATACACTCACGATACATATTTAAAAGCTAAAATATTGTGCTGGAAACACGGTAAGACAAAAGTGAAATAAAAAGCCTTGAACACATCATTAGGAAGCAACTGTTTCATGGACCGAGTTCAATGTCAATGATAAGCCCCAAAAACCGAATTAAAACACTTGCAACTGTAAGATACATGCAAAATTATATTTTCAATATGAAATATTATGCTTAAAAAAACCCCCACCTACACATTCACAAATATAATCATTTAGCCTTGATTTATATATAAATAGCTAATTTTCTCTTGATCTTTTAACAAAGTGCTCTTACACACTCTGGAGAATTATTTGACATCTCAGTTTTCGTAACAAAAGCTTACAGGCACTGAGGGACTTTATTTGGGAAGAGCTCTAACCATTCTAAAATGTCTCTTGAGATGCCTCTAGTGCGTTTCCCAGCAGTGGTGATTGAATAAAATGCTGCCCAAAGGAGGCTGAACTGCAAGTGTTCCTTTAAAAACCAATGGAGCTGAAAATTGTTGTTGCTTAGTTCACCACATGCTCTTTTACCCTTCTTCAGTTAAGCTCTACTACAACCATGTGTTTTATCTCCTACCCTCTTTGGCAAGTTCTTCAGCCTGAAATATTTCCAGTACAAAAAGCAGGAAAGAGCACTAACATTTGTTGGTGCTCCCTCCATAGTCATTAAGCATTTCAACCACATTAACAAAAAACGTAACGTTTAAATTTCTATACCCTGCAAATATAAATAACATTTAAACTTTATCCCAGGTCTCCCTGCCAAAGAATTCAACCTAAAATCAGAGAGACCATTCATATTGAGTAAATTTCAAGCTACATACACAACTGGAGATTCAAACCTAGGCCTTCATCTTAATATCCATGAGCTACCTTTTGTGTATCAATAGACCCTTCAAAGGTTTTTATTGCTTCCCTATTTCCCGTATTTTTGTATTATTTTACTATCAGTGACAATAAAAATCATATATATCTATATAAAGGCACTTACAAATTCTTGTGTAGTGCCCACAATGGTTTTCAACCATCCCCTGCCCAAAATGCTGGATTTTTAAGCAATTTATCTGTAATCTTCACAGTAAGAGAGCCCCAAGGATTTGCTACCATTAGCTTCAACTTACTTCCTAACAAAAAAGACTTAAAAATAAACTTACGAAGTGTTATCTGAGGGATCAGAAATAGATCAGGGGAGACTTTAAAATATGATAAATTGTTGCTACATGAGCCAGTTATTGGCTGCTACAATATAACCAAAATTATCTTCCTTAGTTTCAGTGTTGTTGTTAAAATAAAAGGTTAATTACAAGTTGAAGACTGCAATTACAGAATCAAGTTCAAGCACTAACAATTCTTTTAAATAAAAGAGATCATGCACAATCACCAGAAAGGAAAAGAGGATTTTCCATAGTAAGAAACCCTGCATATAGAGATCTGTGCTTTAGTGGTGTCCTTCCAGATGTCAGATAAATCATAAGGAATCTGGTAGAGCTGTGTTTCTATTCACCAAAGCCTAGAGTCCTTGTGGCAAATGCCACGTGAATGAATTTTGGAAGATTTACATGTAAACCTCTTATAGGTTGAGGATGTGGAGGGGGAAGTTTCAAGAGTGACAATGTACAGGGAGTTAGCAATAGTTGTCGCTCCTTTCCCTGACAATACTTCCAGATGCAGGACATGATCTAGGTCCAAGTTACAAATGTCATGTCCCAAAGAAAACCAAAAAATGTTCAGAGAAGTTACCACCATTCTGTTTTCCCTCCTTCTTTATCCCGGTGTTTCCAAATACCGTCTTTAGTGCTTCTGAATTGTGGTGATGAAGTGTCCACTAGATTTACTTCCCCTTTAAATTGGGAACAAGACAGGTCAAGCTAGACCTTCTTCCTGGCTGTAGAAGTTAGTGGTAACAACTATTAATCACATTAAAACCATTTAGCCTGGCTGTAGGGAACCAGAGCAAAAGAAAGTGACAGATCTCAGAAACTCACGCTTAATAGGAGGTGACGAGGTAGCAGAACCTTTAAAAGACTCACCATCATCCTCCAGAGACCACTGGCCTAGTTTTTGAAAATCTACAAATACTCCTGGTGACCTAGCCACTGTCAGGAGCAGGGAAAGGGATGACTTGTTAGTCCACAGGGAATGTGACATTACCTACATGAACACACAGCTAGAAAAGGGCAGATCTGCAATGGGGCCCTCTCTGTGCCCAAATCACAAATCATTCAACAGCATGTTTAATTAATCAACCAAGAAGAATCTCTAAATAAAGACCAATACTCACCTGAAAGTTTTCACAAGATTTTTTAGCTCTGTGTAAACATCCCCTGGAGTAATCCGAAGAGGGCCCAAAACTGCAGGTAATCTAGAAGGCAAAAGACACCCTTCAATGTACGTTTTCTTCTCATTTCTTCTCAAGTAGGACTTCCACCAAATCTCATGGAAGTTAATAAAAAGAGATTGCCTTTTGTGCAGCAGATCAGGCCTGCAGTTTACTTTTCGGATTCCGCTGAGTGGTGTTAGGGCAACACCTTCACTATACAACAGCTTGTTTTCAAAAATAAGAAGCTCTAGTTCAGTGTTAATGTGAAGAAGCAATTCAATACACATACTCTTATTAATTTCACATTTCAGTTCTGACAAAACATTCCTCCCAAAAAAATCAAAGTCTATACATTATGAGGATTAGAATTCCAGGCCTCATAAGCGTTTCAAATATTTATATTGGTTTCGTTCAAAAATAACAGTACATGTCTAAATCAGGTTTGCAGAGAAATCTGCTGATCTCAGACTCATGTAGATGCAACATAGGGTAATCAGAAAATTTCAAAAGAAAGAAAAAGACAGATTACTTCCCTACTTCACTGTGTTAAAATTCATAGAGCACACGAGTCACAGTTACTGTTTAACTGGCTGTCAGTACCCCCAAATGCTGGAAATAACATGCATTGTTTTTCACATTTAGGATGAAACTTTTGTCTCTATTTACCCGTTTAATAATTAACATCCTCTTGCATTTGAATATCCAGTTATTTACATTTATATGCGCCTGGTGCATCAATATTGATGGAAGAATAAAGATTTCTATTCTCCTTTACATCACTGCATGCTATACAAAAACTGAAAAACAGGACTCTTACAATGCTGGGCATATTCATATTCCCACTGACTTCACCTGAACATACCAAGAAATCATCACTTTATCCCAATGAAAATAGTCTCTCTTACTTGAGTGTCACAGGACTACTCCAGCACCTCATGAAATTTAAAAAGACCAACTAAAGGAGGGGATAGTCAAGAAAAGAACCTTTGAAGAAACTAAGGAAAAAAACATTGTCTTTCTTATCCTCTATTTGTGGAGCACCAGACTTTTAAGTTCAACAGAAGTTTTCCTAGAAGCTGAAAATGACTGACAAACTTGTGGAAAAATTTGAAGGAGAAGAGAATCTGCTTTTCCATCCAGTAGCAGTCCTTAGAATCTATGCAACACTGTCACTTACAGAAAGATCAGAGACAGCCAGCTTTCTTGCAGCATGGTTTGATTCCATGTTTGTGGCCTATCCACACTTGTCGCAGGTAGAGAGAAACAGTTTGGGGAGGGTTTTGGGGGGAGTTTTGGTTGTGGGCTTTTATGTTAAAAAAAATGCTTCTGCAAAATGTAGTTTGGCTAGCTAACACAAACCACAACCATAGAAAAGCAAAATACCCCTAACAAAACCACCACAATCACAGCCTTCAAACACTCATTTACCTGCCTTGCACTGACAAAGGGAGTGTTTTCAAGGTCCTCTCAACTTTGATAAAATTATTAAATTAACAGCTACAGCAGAGATGCTTTAATCTCTTTTCTGGGACTCCAAAGCCCTTTTATGTATGTGAAAAAGATCTGGTGTTTGGAAAGTTTTAAGACTCAACTCTGAGGGCCTTCAACGGTTGCAGCCAGAGGCATACTGACACCAGCCATCCAAAAATCAACTAGGAACTCTTTTAGCAAGACCTTTGCTTAAACTATTAAGAGGTCTGAAAACACCACTTCCTTCTGTGTAGATTTGTTTACCAGTAACAGTATACTTAATGTACAGGACAAATATTTGCACTCTTCCCAATCAACTTCAAGTTTTTCAGTTTAGACTTGAGCAATTGGTACATAGAGTTATTTAAATATTTCACATTTTATGTCCATCAGAATCTGCTTTTAAACAACATACAAGAATCTAAATAGTTCAGATTATTTCTGAACCAGGAGAAAGGAGGATGATAAATAAAAGGCTTGCTGTGGAATTTATTTTTTTTTAAGCACATATTTTCATTTTAAGCTCCATGTGTTACACCAACACTTAGATCCAAAAAACACAGAAATTTCCAGTGTAATGGCACAATTGCGTTGACTTTTGCCAGCTACTGAAGTGTGGGAACATGCTGTCATGCCAGTCTGGAATACTGTCAACTACAAGCTCCAATGCTTGTAGAGGGGACAGGCTTCTTCTAGAGAACACCTTAGTAGCGGGATTCTGACGTCCACCTCAGCAGGCTGTGCGAACTGGCATCTGCAACTGTACCCAGATGACTGTCTCAGAAATAAAAAAGTTGTTTAGGGTAGTAATGGGTATACGTTATGACTAAGGCCACCTAGAAAAAGCCAAAATGTCCTTGCACAGTGTGTTTGTTTCTTAAAATGATGATGAATGAGCACACGCTTCAGCTTGATATTTACCAAGCAAAGGATACTTACGCTTTTCTCAGCTTTTCAAGGACAATTCGCTTTCTAATCTGCATTTGTGCATTTGAATCAACAAGTGGGAAGGTGAGATCTTCCTGTTGATCATCCTGTATTAGACAAAAAACATTAACAGTTACAACCTAGTATTTAATTAAAGTCAATGCATCAAAATAGTCACAGCTTATCAATAAATGTTTAAACGTAAGAAAACTCTTACCTCTGAATAGAAAAAAGCCAAACTACAGTAATTTCTTAATGGACAGAAGTCAGTTTAATCTGACCCAACACACAGTGTGTGGCTAACTTATTTTTCCCCTTCCCTATGCTAGATAATTTAGTTCAACTATTGGTAAATTTCTTCAAAATTTAAGTCAGAGTAAAGTTTTCCTGAGAAGTAATGCAATAGCTTTGTTTCACAAGAAGCAGCATTATGAAAATATCTAATCCGATGCTAATATCACACTTGAATTTGAAAAGCAAAAGCAATTTCACATGCCATTACAAACTGCAACCTACCTAGCCTAATCAGCAATGCTATTTTTACTGTAGTGACAAGAAGACCCAGTTGCTGTCAGCTGGTTTGTCTGATCTGGAAGGGGTAAAACCTCAGACCACTATTTCTTGCAGTCTACAAATCCTCCTGAGGTCTTTTTCCCAATTGCCTAGACTGCAGCAACATATCCAAACAAATCAGCAGGTTCCAACTCAGAGAATTTTAAACACGAAGTAATACCAGAGATCTAGTCTTACTCAACAGAAGAAAGAAATCCAATCTCAAGTATACTCTGTCATGAATAAAAGGTAAGAAGTCATTAAATAAAAATTTCATTTAATGAATCAAAGGGGGAGGAAAAAACACCCCCAACATGTTCCCTCCTCATCCAAAGCCTACTCTGTCTCACAACAGACTGTTTCACCTAAGTAAACTTTCCTTACCTTCATGCTTCACAAACTGAAAGACAGCTAACAGAATTGAATTCGTCCCTAACAGTCATGCAGACTCATTCTTACCAACCTAAAATACGATTCCTCGACCTTATGGGATTGTGGTGAATCTATCCACTATTTTACTATTTTACATTAATAGCTTGATGTTACCTTGGCCATATCCACTTACGATGGCAGAAACAAAGAGCCTGTAATAATTCTTTGAAGACAGGCTTTACACAGCCTTGACGCTACTCCACTGGACACTTACTTTGTCTTTGCTTGGATCTTCCTCTGCTTGTGCATGTGTCAATGCTTCTTCAGCCAAGACGCACTTTCCTTTATAGAACTCTTTTACTCGGAGTTCTAGGAACTCTGTTTCTTCTTTTAACTTTTCGTAACTAGGCACAGGCTTAACTATTCCACCTGAGCTTTTGAAAGGTAAAGAATAGTTCAAACTGTTTTCAGACTCTCCTACAGCAGCAGTGTTAAGATCATCAGCTTCATCTAAGTCATCCTCATCAAGTTCTTCATTCTCCTGGTTGGCAGATGATACGCATTCTGACGAGCATAAAGAAGTGTAGTTTGGGCCATAGAGAAATTTTAAAGTTTCCTCAGTTCTCCATTCCATAAGTGTTTGCTTAAGCACTTCTAATAAACTGCCTTTGGAATTAACTGGATCTGTCAGTTCACTTCGTTTACATTCTTTTGAGTTAGCCAGAGTCCTTTTAAGATGTTCTGCCCCTCTTTTGCTCACACCTAGAAAAACTATCTGTGAACTGCTACAGGTGTTTCCATAGTTTTCTGAAGCACTTGATTTTCCTAGAGTAGTATTTTTTGAAGGCGTTGCAGTTATTTCATTATGAACAGAGCAAGCGTATGTTTCTTTTTGAGCATCTAATTTACAATTTGATAGTCGTTCAGTGGCTTCTACCACATCCGAGTCTTCAGTCTTAGAGCTGGAATAGGCTTTCTGAGCATGCTTCTTTTTGAGGATGCTGTTTCTGTGCAATTGCTGTACAAAATTGGCTGAACTTGACTGACTTCCTGGTAGCACAGAAGAAACAAATTCTTGTTCAGTATCACTACTGCTGTCACTGGCTGTGTCATAAGAACCAGATTCACATGGATTTGAAGATATCCCAGGATTTTCAATGTCAGAAGCTTTAATTACTTCATCACAGAGTTTCACCTCTTCTCCAGACTGCCCACTGTAACAGAAAACACAAGTTATCAATGAAGTCAGAAAAGAGCGTTACCTGTAATAGCTTTTCATTCTTGTACAAGAAAGAAAAAGAAAGCATCTTTCCCTTATAACAGAAATGTACTTTTTTGCTTTAAGAATCATGGCTGCTCTTCTAAAAGTCTTCTTGAACACAAAGAACTGTAATGTTCTGCAATCAAGATGATAAGTATAGATACGATTAGGTAAGTGAATTCTGAGTTGCTTATTGGAAGTCAGAAAACATAAACAAGGTATTATTAAAGACAATAGAATAATGTCACACTTAGCCTGATGAACAGTGCAATTTTTAAATGAAGATAGGCATCATAACAGATATATGAATATAATACCCTAAAATCAGAGGGACAGGAGAGCTGTTTTTCGCATATGTAAGTTTGCCACCTAATGGCCACGTGTTGCAGAAGAAAACAAACAAAAAGTCACAATACACAGCAAGGTACAGAGAGATGACAGAATAGCATGATTTCATTTTAGCTGATATAGATGTTTTAGATTAAGAAGTACAGAAGCTTTCATCACATATAATTGGTACCATTTTGTTTATAAAGAATAGATGGTATAACATATGCAAAGTACAAACAGTGTATTTGTTTCAGATTTCAACAGGCTCAATTAAGACATACAGGCCATGAGCAGCTGTACACTAAATCACACAGATCAAACATGCTGGTTTAGAGTCACAAAGGGAAAAACTAAACAAAACAAATAATCCTTTGTGTAGGTTCTAATAAGGTCTTGTCTGTAACACAGGAAATCAAAGATTCCCCTTTCACCTGATATGATGCCAATATGTCTAACTATAAGTGCGTATAACAAAAAAAAATAATTATTGTTCAGTGTACCTCTGTCCCTCCTTCAGCAGCTCTATATCTGGTGGTCTGCAAAAAAAGAACATAGAGAATGAAGATTTTCCTGCTAAATCAATGCTCTGAAATACACATTAATACATAAAATACACAGTTGAGGTTGGAAGGGATGTCTGAGGATCTCCTAGTCCAACACCCTGTGTTTAAAGCAGGGTTAGTGAGAGCAGGTTTATACGTATGTGTTCACAGAGCATGACTCACGTGCCTGCAGTGCCATGCTGTTATGCTGAGCAACGCTTAACAGAACCAGCAAGTCACATAAATGTTAGTCAGGAAGGACCTCTAGAGGTCACTAGTCTGACCTCCTTCTTGTAATGCAAGTGTCACCAGCACTAGATTAGGTCAGCCACAAATTCATGAAGCTTAAATCTTGAAAACCTCCAAAGATGGACCTTTCAAAACATTGCTGAGTATCCTGTTTCACTGCACCATAGCCTTAGTGCAACTTTTTTTCCCGATGTCCAAACTAAACCATCCATGCAGTAATTTCTGGCCATCACCCCTTGTTAAGTTTTCTGCCATCAATCAAGAATAGTTTGGCTCTGTAACTTTTTTGGCTCTTTGTAACTTCTTTTCAAGTACTTGTAGAATACTTTCAGATCACCCTTTGGTCTCCTCTTCAACAAAGTAAACATGCCAAGATCCTCACAGGTCACAAAGCTCCTATAGTAAAAACGACCCTGGACCATTTATAGGAAAATGCTCCGAATTAATGCAAAAAATATGAATATTCAAGGTATCTTTACTTATTTAAAATTTTACTTTGTTTAAAATTAGACTATCAAGTTATACTACTTTAAGAAGATGGAGTTTGAAGGTTTCCAGAAACTCTAAGAACCATAACTAAACAAATTCTGATGGGTTTCTTTCCAAAGCTCTATTTGCAGTTAATCTGCTTCAATTCAGTTATGAGGCATCATCACAATGATAATAATTTTATCCAACACTAAATATTGAAATCCTCACCTCTCAGACAGTATTCAAACCCCCCCACATGTTTAAAAAGATGAAAGCTGCACCACTTATATGAATGAATTGAGTTTGGAAACTAAAGGTGATAATATGCAATGATTTACATTATTAACTCCATATAGCTCTTCTTCAGTTTTAAGTGGAGGTTGTAGTCATTTCTGTCAAAAGGATTTCAGATATCCTAATGGATAAGCGTGTATCAGACATACCTAGCCATGAACTATCTAGGGTTTTGTTTGTTTGTTTGAAAATACCACCTCCCCACAGCATAAATAATTAACCACATCAAGTATGTCAGAACTATACACTTTCGATGTTAAGAATAAAGGGATATTTTAGAAATACATTTTTTAAAGATAGCGAAACAAGAACATAAAAATACTGGTAAGCTAACTTAAACATTAAATGGAGAGAATAGTTTTACCTGCTAAAATCCATCAGATCAGGCTGCTCTAAACTTCTATCATTGATCAGATACTTGATATGACTGATCTGAACTGTGAAACCAAGCTCACACATATAATTTCAGCTAGTTTATTTTGTTGAAAACCAGGAGACAACAGAGTAGCGTCTTGGAGAATAAATTCAGCTGTACATTCTCTAGGCAAGTACTTATTGTTAAACAGTGACACCCATTGGCCCAATTCATTATTTGCAAGCCTGCTTCCTAAGCTAGTACCATGCACTGCATTACACTGTTCCAAAATGTGTATTGTGGTAACAGCAGGAAATAGGCAATCTGAAATTGGAGTTTTAGGAAGGATAAAGAACCTCTTTGCGTTATAGTCTGCTTTCTGGTGCAAGCACTCACAGTCTAACCTTAAGACCAATATCAAGTGCTATGCTAAAATTAGAAAATCTCTTTTATCAGGATAAGATTAATTAATCCTGTACATCATATGGTTTGTAAAAATCCAATCCTAATAACTACATTTTAAAGTTACTGGGAGTTAACTATTACTTATGACTAGTCTGCCCTCTCAACTAACATGGTCATGTCTATTGAGTAGTCTTGAGCCACGTCAACTATTGTGATCAATATGGCAACAACACTTTTAAAATGGACACCATGCTTAGCTAACATGTTAACATCAGCTACCTCTGCTTCAGCCTAACCATTTTGATGAACTGCAGCTAATTAATTAGCATTGCAGCTTGGACAGAGAAAATAATATTCTCAAAAGGAGCAATGAATGTATAAGATTATACTTACTTTTCTTCTTCTCGCATCCATACTGGACTTTTGGAGATTTGAGCTTCGAAATATTTAGATGCTCTATAGCAAAAGTTGCTGCAAAAACACTAGAAATGAGAGAGAAAGCAAGAAAATATGACTAAAGACAACTTTAATATTCATACAAAGTTGTTTAAAGTTGTTTACAGGCATGCATGCCTGTAAAATTTAAGTACCAATTCACATTACGTTTTAAGCCTATGACCAGGTTTTTACTTCCCCCGAGAAACCAAACCTATCAAATAGTTCTATGCCATTCCTCAAGCGCCACTTTCAAGCTTCTTTTTTCCCCACTCTTCTGCTTTTTGCACTTTTATTACATGCTCAGGAGTAAACCAGTGTTGAATTCTACATAACAATAATTTAAAAAAACCCACCAAACTGTTACAAAGAGCAATCTCTAACCCAACAAGATGATCATAAAGACATGTAATAAAATTCAGGAGTTTAATAATGAAAATTTTGGTTGGCAACAGAACTTGGATATTTTGCAATACTCAGAACACCACCTAAAATTTTGCACTATCACTGAAAAATTAACTTCCACACTTGCATCAGGGATCAAGACAAAACATCACACTTCTTGGAGTCTTACTTAGTAGCTTGAGAAAGCAATTCCCAGAATTTTGTGTATCCCAGAGTAGTAACCAGAGGAAAGGAATGTATACTAGCGACACTGATTCTGGAACTAGAAACATTTATCCTACAATTTAGTGTATGAGCACCTGTAGGTGATTGAGTATCCTGGCAAAGCAGGCAAAGACTTTTACTCAGCTACACACATGAATATGCTTAAAGAAAGAAGAGATAGGTTTTATGTTGAAAAGTTCTCAACAAAGAACCCTAAAGGTAGTCACACTAAGGAATGCGTAACTTTATGACACTACCACAAACTTCAATGAATGAAGAGGATGTGCACTTTGACCTGACTGAAGCTCATTGACTATACTGGAGCAAAACAGAGAACACTCTTTCACAAATGCCTCTTAACAGATCAGCTGTACCACATTCAAACTGCTATCCAAATAAAAAATTCCTTGTTATGTTTAAATTTAGAAAAGAAAATAAGTGGGTTCTTGTCTTTCCAAAAAGAACATCTAGAAACCGAAATGCATGAAAAACTTTATATTCTAACAGCTCATGAAAATGATTTTTTAAGAACCAAACATCTTAGCTCTGAAACAAGCCACTATATGAATGCTGTTACAAAATGGATTTCTGATGTTGAGGCAATATTAAATACATTTTAGAAATAGTTACCATACCTTTCTTTCAGTGATATCATAAACTCTGTTCGTTTTTGTTGAAATTCTATACTTCTGTTTTGGTACCTAAAACAAATTTCATCAGCAAGACTGTTACTTCCATCATGACTTTACAGAAAACTTCATTTTTAATTCAAATATTTTACTATGCATAGTATGTTCTGTTTTAACTGAATTGAATACTACAACCCCCTTTTCTCCCAATTCTTTTGGTATTGTACCTTCTCAGATTTAAGAACAGCCACCTTAAATCATTTACATCCCATTATCAATAGAAGACAAGTTCCGACCTACAAGAAAGCCAGCAATGAACATAAAACAATTGAGCTGCCATGGCAGAAACGTTACCCATGTGTATGTGTTGGGAAATTACAGGCAGGTCCTTCTTTAATCCTTATCTACTTACATGCACATGAGACTGTACTGTCAGAGACCCCCACCACTACCCAGACAAAGCCAGAGAGGAACTTATGTAATACATAATAATATAATACAGTTTCCAAGTGAATTTCTGAGGGGATACATGAAGGCCAGGACAGCAAAATTCTTTGTACTCAAGTAGGTTTTTTTTCAGATAATCAGGTGCACCATAACTGGTATTAAATCACAGGTTATCTAACTGAACTCTGAGTTCTGCTTAAGTTCTGACATACCATACTTAGAGTAAGTGTAACTATGATTTTTACACAGGTAAGGTACATTTTTAGAGCAGATGTGTATGCATTCACAGAGCGATATTCCTGTATTGTATTATTTTTTCACTTTTCACATTTCCTTTTCAGAAATACGTGGTTACACTGAAGAAGGAGCAAGATCAGAAAGCTTCTGCATGCACAAAGGAAGGCCATGAAGCCATATCTCATTCATCTTTATTGCTGTCAAAGTAGATGCTAACTGATTCTGTCACACAGTAATGGTCGTCAACTGATCAAATTTTACCTTTTACTTCAGAAGGATTATACTGAAATGGAATGATCTGATGCCTGGCCCATTACTTAACAGTATTTTAATCTATGTTTAATATTGTAAGTTTAAAATTAAAGAGAAAATGCAAGAGAGTAAAAATTGTGAAGAGATTCTTATGATAACAGCATTAGTAAAAAGCAACTTACATTTTCCAGTTTATTTTGACATAGAGGATAACCACATAGTTTGATGATAGACCGCTCATCAACAATGTCTTTATAGTGAGATGGAGTAATACATTTTCCCTAAAATGGCAAGCAAATAGTTCAACAACAGATACTGGAAAATCTGTCATTTTTTGTACTCAAAACATCTCATAAACAAATGCATATTTTTAATTTTATTTAGTAAATTTAATAAACAACACCGAGGCCCCACACAGTAAAAATGGTAAAAGGGTAAACAGGGAAAGAAGACAGATGTGGGCACTTCCTTTCACATATAGAAAACCCTCATAATTTTGCTTCTAGTTGCACCTGTTTTCATAATTTCCCTCTATTTACATGTTTTGTCCACCTGTTTACCAGCCTATTTCCAACCTTACAAGGAGTAATCATCATGCCATTCCAGAAAAACTTTGCTGCCAGATAAATTGTAGGGCATTACTGAGACTTTGTCTAAATTCACAGATGATGTCACGTGGACTTAATTTTTATACTTCACCTACCAGTCCAGAACCACAGATGAATGAACAGAAGCTGTGGTAGTAAAGTGAGGATTATAAATGCATGGACTTCTGCAAAACTAGGGCATGTTTTCACTGCAGAACCCTTGAAAAATAAGGCAATCATCATCACAGCTAACAAGAGAGGGAATAAATTATTTGTCTACTTTAAACCGCAGCAAATTGTTCCAAGAACTTTAAAAAAAAAAAAAAAAGGAAAAAAGATTGAACACTAAGATACAAAATAGTATAAAAACTTGCAACACCTACAGAATTCAGAAGGAACTCTTCAGTAATGTTCTCTTCCAGGAGTTGTTCAACAATATACAATGCTTTTTTCTCAAATTCAATCTTCTTTCTCAGAGCAGCCTCCAGAGCTGCTTTCCTGTAACAGAACAGACACTGAATGACAGAGGGCAGATTTCCATGAAGAATTCTCTAACTGCACCTTTACCTTTTTTCTGAAATACAGTAGCTTATATTTTTCTGCATCACACCATGTTGGCCAAACAAAGCAACACGTAACTGGACTAGTAATTCTGTAATAACCACAAAGGAGTTTCCAACCTTGGTTTGCTTTATTTCCACCCCAGTCAGGAAAAATATTGACTCTTATTGCACTGCAATACTTCTACACGAGGTTACCCAACTTGCGAGACAGGGAAACTCAGAATTGGCTGGACAAAGAGCCTGGGACAAACAATTTATGGAGTGTTGCCAGGAAAATGGGAGGTGGATGAGACATGAAGAGTGGGAAGAAAAAAGGACTGGGACAAGACTGTGAGGATACAAAGTAAAGAATGGAATAAATCAAATACCACTACAGTAGGTTTCCTGAGTGTTCCCGAGTCTTGCCACTATTCTATTGTCAGCAAATACCCAGAGAGCAACCATTTTGGTGTCTCCAATCTCCACTTGGCAGTGCTTCCCCCACAGTGGTTGTCAGTGTACAGTTATTCCGTTGTTTTAACTACAGCAGGTCTATGCTATTCACCTGGAAGTCTAGGTCTGCTACTGAGTCAAATGAATATTTAGGTAATTGTCCATGGCAGAAAGTGTTTTTCCCTCGCAAGTTTGGTTTTTAAAGTGACTAAAGAAAAATGTTAGGTATGCAAAGAAGTTGACGTGGCAAGAACAAGCACTACAGGCTAAGGAAATATAACTGCGGAGGTTAGATTCATAAACTCTTAGCATATTATACAATGCACATATGTGCATGTTGTTAGAAGTTACACAGCATCACTCCAAACAAGCCCGCACGATGTTGATGCTGGCAATCTCCTGAAGTTGGTCATGGTACTTTGAGAAAGCAAAAAAACACGAGGCAGAGAATGTGATTTCAAAGTGAGGCAAAAAACCCACGAATGCCACATGTTGTTAGTCAGAAATTATACCTTTGAGTAGCATCTTCAGTATGCTGAGCAGCTGAATGCTTATTTCCTAGAAATCAAATATACAAATGGAAAAATACAGAAATTAGTGTACTTTCTTCCTTTGAGCGGAAAATACTGGAACTTGAAAAATAGTAAAACCTCTAAACTGTAAGCACAATCAAGAGAATTGCTTAGAAACTTGCTTTTGGTGACAGAGAGTGACTTCAATAAGCCAGTAATCATTCAGCAGTTTGTCAGACACACTTTTTATGAGTGTAAGGGCAGACAGGCCCAACTCTTTCATCATGTTCTGTATAATCAGAAAGTTAAGGAAAAATAATTCCGACGGTAACTTTGTGCCAATCATGCTCACCCTCGCTCGCCAGCCCATCTTTACCCCCTGCACCCCACTGCTGGGGAAGGCTGTCCCTTCCAGCTGCCACACCGATAGATTTTGCTCCGGGCAGGACTGGACAACCCGGCCTCGCCGCCGGCACCTTCACCACAGAGCGGCGTCTGCCGCCTCCCCGGCCTGCCCCAGGACCCGGCTACCGGCACGGAGCACTCGGGCAGCTGCTCCCTTAAGCACCAGGGAGGGAAAATAACGGACTCTTTCCCTTAAAACACGACGACGCACTTTTCCGACCCGCTGCACGACCGCTGTCAAGCCTGAGGCTCGGAGCGGGGCGGCGGGCTGCCGGCCCTGCAGGAGCCGAGCCGGCGCAGCCCCCGCGCAGCCTGAGGTGACAGCGGGGCGCCCGGCCCCGCCTCGTCCAGCCCACCGCCCGGGGGCGACAGACCCAGCCGCCGCCGCCAGCCGCTGCTCGCCAGTACCGAACGTGCAACCGGCCCGGCTCGGCCGAGGCCCACCGAGCTCGCATCGCTGACCGCGACCGTCCCGGCGCTCCCGCCTGGACACAGTGAGTTGGGCGAGTCCGCTGCGCCGGCCAGAGAGCACAGAAGAGCCCATAAGTGCCGGGCAGGGGGAGCGGCGCACGGAGCCTACCTGCGCGCCGCCGACTGGGCTTCCCCTTCGCGCCGCCCTGCGGCTTCCCGGCCGCCATCATCGCGGCTGCCCGCTTCGTCCCCGCCCTCCGACCTCTCACCCGGGAGGCGGAGCCGATGTGGCGGCGTGGCCCGGGCCGGCAGCGGGGAGAAGCGGCGGTGCGGTTCTTTGGAGCGGTGGGGTACGGCCGGTCGGGGCTGAGGGGCTGCGGTGCGGGACCTGGCTCTGCTGGCGGCCGGCTGAGGTGAGGGGCAGGTAACCGTACCATTCTTCTAATTCAGCCGTGAGTTAAAGGCTTACTTTGGCCGTCTCTTTGTACAGGCCTGCGTGTTGTACCCCGCCTAGGGAAGGGGATGAGGCACGCGTTTGTTAAGAGAGGAGAGAGCTTGGCGAGTCTTATTAGTAGTGGAAAGTTTCACACGGCTCAGGTGCCGTGGGCTTGCCGCTGGAACCTCTGAAAAGATTTAATTAGAAACTGGGTTAAGTATTAAGGCCTGAGAGCGCCTGCGAGCTCAGCTGGGAAATCCCTGGAGCAGGGCGGGGGGTGCTCAGGGCACGTTTCGGGGCTGTAAGTACGTCGTGAAGCTACTGAGGGCTGAAAATGCAAGAATATTAGTGCTCGAAAGTGTATTTAAATTGTTTTGGGAGGATTAGTAACATCCAGTAAAATTAAGAGCTCAAGTAATACAATGTGTTGTAAAAAATTATATGGTGATGACCAAATTAAAATGACAGGCTGGATACGTTGCTAGATTGCAGTGACATAAATATCTTAAAATAGGTCATTGAGAATAGAAGGTGAGTTGTTTATTCTTTAAATAATAAAATTCACACATAGATGCCTTTCAAGCTTTTGTGAGTTGCCTGCTTTTTGTAAACATCCAGGTAGCTTAATTATCTAGATGTGTGATTTAGCTGAGGTCAAACATTAGAGGAAAGATTGAGGACTTTACATTATGCCTGTATAAATATGGAACTTGGGTTTTTGATGAATAGTTAGGTAATTATCCAGGTGTAGAAGTAATTGACACTCATAGTGGTCATATAACCAAGTTTAGGCATATGGAATTACTGAAAGCTATAAAGATTGTGATGGCTGCTGTGGTACATCACATGGATAACCAAGCTTAATTTTATTTGTCATTCATGGTCCTGGCTATGTAAAACTTCGTATGTACTTAACATTACTCAAATGTTTAACTTAATTGTTTTTAGCAAGAAAGTTTTAAATTACAGAGGTAAAAGGCCACTGAACTAGCCCGACCTAGACATTATAAAGAAATAAATGATGCTGTGTGTGTAATCTTGGTTGGACTGTTGATATAAACAGGCATGGTGGTTGGATCAGCTCTGCACATCCTAGGCATTGAGTTAAGAGTGTTCCAGTCACAGCTGAGCAGGAGCTCCTCTAGTGAGAATAGTCACAGAAAATTTAATGTATCACAGGCACCCACACTTGGTATGCACTGAGTCCAGACTTGCTCAGTATTAGCTGCAGTTTTCAATGTATGTGTCCAAGGTAGTAGCTGAGGCCTCCTGTCTTCTCAAGATGACCCTAATACTGCTTGAAAAATTGCTTCTCTGTACATAGAATGCAGATTGTTTCCTGTCTGTAATACTGTCTCCTGCAAATATGGGGATTAGAATAATATAGTGTATCCTTCTTAAAAATGAATTTTTCCTGGTGTTTTTTTTATCATGTAGTCTTCATAATAGCTGTCTGTTTAGGTTGTTCTTATTCCTCTGTTGACGTTTTTTTTCGAGATGTGATTATTTTTCAGTCTCTGTTTTTACTTCATGTGTTTTAATACAGCACTCTTCAATTTATAATAGTTTTCAATGCCAGAAGAAGAAAATCAAACTACGATGGCAGTTGATGAACTTCAGGCCATAATACAAAGATGCGTAAGTAGTTTTCTTTCCATAAAAGTAACACATGTAAGCAGTGTGCATTTCTCTTCATATATTATAATTAAAACCAGAGTCACCACAAAACACAAGACAGTTGTTAGCAGAACTCCTCATTGGGCAGCTAAGTTCAGCCTCTGTGTTTCTTTGACTTCTCTGTGGTGCTTATCCCAAGATGCTTGATAACTTCTGCTTCTTGGAGAAGGAAGTGTTCTTGTACTCAACAGTACCTGTCTGAAGTAACAAAACCCTAGCAGACTGTTGGAGAAAATAGATCTTCTAAACAACATGCGGTAATCTAGATTAGAAAGTCCTATTGAAATACTTCTTTGTCTTCTGTAGTAGCTCTTGGTAGCTTTTTTTAATATGTGAAAGGTGTTATATAAGAACAGGTAAGTTACAATGACATTACATTTAATTTACATGACAACTTGGATTTTTTTATTTTTTATTTGCCTTTTATAAGTATGGACTTAAACGTATATTTTCTTTCTAGCAAGTTCTGGAAGAAGCTGATTTCAAAGGAGAAGATTTTAATCTGTTTCAGGTAGCTGGTCAGAAATGTTTAGAAGATGGGTATGCAGCTCAGTTATTAGAAGTAATTCAAAATGAGAAAAATAAGGTGAGTTTAAGTTTGCACTGTATATTAGTTGTGTACTAACACACTGTTAAATAGGTAAAACTGCTTATTAAAAAGGGAAGGCTACTTCCACTGTGGAGCAAGGCTGTACCTATGAATAGTTAATAAGCTGCTCTGTGTTAAGTGCACATTCTCATGTAACTTCAGGTAGCTCACAGAAACCAAGTCACGATAATCTTAACAAAACCATTAACAACTGTTTTTCAGTGAGTTAAGTAAAGAGAAAAGAGAAGACAAAAGCATAATTAAGAGAAAGTGTCAGTGTCCTTCTTTTGCAGGACCAGATTTCAGATGGTGTATTGGGTCTGGCTGGCATTTTCTTCATGGCAGCCTGTATGGTGCTGCATTTTAGATTTGTAACCAAACAGCGTTAATAATATGCCAGTGTTTCAGCTCTTGCTGATCAGTGCTTGTACACTGCCAAGGCCTTCTCTGTTTCTCACTCTGCCATCTCAGTAAGCGGGGAAGCTGGGAGGGGACGTGGCTGGGACAGCTGACCTGAACTGATGGAAGAGATACTCCGTACCATCATGCTCAGCAATGAAATCACATGGGGATGAGGACCTGTTCTCAAGTAGCTGTTGCTTAGAGACTGGCTTGCCATTGGTTTGCTAGTGGGAGTTGTTTTGGGTCATTCCTTCCCCCCACCATTTTGTCCTTCACTTATTAAATTGTCCTTATCTTGACTCGCGAGTTATTCTGGTTTGCTTTTCTGATTCTCTCCTCCCTCCCACTGGGGGAAGAAAGGGAGCAACCAGCTCATGGGTGCTTAGTTGCTGTCTGGGGTCAACCCACCACGGATAAACATAATAATATCGGCCAAAACTGTAGGAGCCAACTCAGCTGATCCTAATGTAAGAGATGGTAACGGAGGCACTTTGGGGAGCTGGAAGAATATACTAAACTGTACAAAGGTAAATAAGAAGTTCAGGAAGAAAGTGAAGGATGGACTGTCTTTACAATGTTACATAGGGGTCACAGTCTGGTTTTGAATTTTGTGAGCTTGGAGTAACAGCTGAAGCTCTTGGTCCCCTTAGGTTAAACATAATCTTTCTAAGCATTCTTTCTTTCAGCAAAACTTACCTACTAAGTCTTGTTTTAAATATGTTGTCGTATAAATTCTTAAAATAGTTAGCATGTTAAAATTAATACATTGAAGAAAACCATACAAAATATGTGTTTATAGGTATGGGGAGAGAAGACAATGTTTATCAAGTACAGAATGTTATCACAATAGATATTAAATTTTTAATGATGTTATTAAGGTGTTGGACAACCAGGACGTTGATCTATTGTCTTTTTTGGCCTTTTTTGGTCTTTCTGGGTTTAGAAGACATCCAGGTTTGGTTTATTCTCTGAAAATCTGTTTTTCTAGGTTATCATCAAGAATATGGGTTGGAATCTCATCTGTCCTCTTGTTAGATGTATTTTGATGTACAAACAGGAAGATGATAAGCGAGAACACTGCCTGAAGATACTAGATCGGTTGGTACAGGTATGTTTTTGAAATATGATACAGTAATTGTAGGGAAGGGAGAGGTCCTGATTTTCCCTCTGATTTCCAAAGAAAACAAGGTGTGAATACTTCTGGGTTCTTCTATCCATATCCTGTACCTTTTAAACTCATGGGCCAGTTTCATCTGAAGTAGACACAGGTTTAGTGTTCTCAGAGATAATTAACCTCTTACAAATCTTATGAAGTTAGTAACTGGGCAAAAGAAAGAGACATAGTGTTACCCCGGAGAAATAGGCAGATAGAACTTACAAAGATTTTGATAGCCAGCTGCTACAGTCAGAGCAGCCACAGCAATACTGCCTCTTGTCTACTGAAGATACAGTATGAAAACGAGTACCTGATGATTCTGATAGAGTAGTAGGAGGAAAAAAGTTTTAATCTCTAGAAAACTAGTTCCCTTTCATTCATGTACTTAAAAAACAACTTGCAAACTCGATAGTTTGAGTTAAATTCACACTGAAGTTTTTCTTTTCTCTCTACTTTTAAGGATTCCTTTGCTAAGGTACTGTGAGTTTTTTACAGACCACAGAAATCAAGTTTAGTGTCATTATTTATTGTATGTTTTCAGGTTGTGTGAAAGCGTACACACATATACACTCTACAGAAGACATTAATTGTCAGGAAGAACTTAGTGTTTCATATTTGTTTCCTTAAAGATTATCTTGGACGGTCAGATCTGCTTTCTTGATGTTCAAGAACTTCTGTATTGAGGTTTGCTAGTGATGAGTTTTTTAGCTTATGACCATGGTGATTAAAAAAATATGCATTGTTCCTCTTCTGCAGCTATGCAATCCGAAGGAACTTTTTTTGGGTTTACTTGAGCAGATTGAGCAGACCTCTGGAGAGCAAGTATGCCAAACTGTCATGTTATTGCTTCAGCCTTTACAGACAGGTAAGATGCACTTTTTCATGTGATTTCTGAATTAAATTATCTTCTCATTTAATTTAACTCATTTCAATGAGTTTAGCCTTTGCTGGAATAGTTTCAGAATGTCTATCCTAATAGGCTTTACAGACTATTCTATTCTGCAAAATAACACAAGGTGTAATTTTCATGCTTATATTGGCCTGTTAGAAAAAAATTTTAAATGGGATTAATAGCATCAGTTGAAAAAGTAATATTCAGATATTTTTAATCGTTTACAAGAATGTGGTTTTGTGACAGTTATATTTAGAGGTGTGAACCATTCATGCTGTTGTTACAGAAACAGATAATTACATGGGTTTGTGAAATTCTTCGTTATCTAGCTTTTAAAACATACAATTCCATATTTTCATAGTATAAAACTTTTATTTCAGATTGAAGCAGGTTGAAATACTTGATTGATGTAGGGGGGAGCATTCTTCTGGTTACATATAAAAACTAAAAATGTTGGGTTTGGACACCCACTAAGTAGGTAACAAGTAGTAGTTTCTGGTTTGATATGTGAGAAGTGCCTTGTATCAAGTTTAAGTTCTGATTATAGCAGTCTGAGATGTGAATTATGTTAAAATTTAACATGAGAAGCATTTTGGTAATTAGAAGTATGTGGCTTTTTGGATAGCCCATCTGCAGTCAGCCTGCACTGAGTGCAGTTTAAGTGGAGAGCCACTTGTGCTACTGCCTCAGTCTCGGAGCCCCTCTGTTGGTTCTGCCACGGAGTATAGAACAGTTCTGAGCTGCTTCAGGTGGAGTCAGATCTCAGCAGAAAGGCTGGGCCATTACCTCTGGTTTTGCCAAGCAATAAAGCAAGTATAAATCAGTTTCCCAGATCAGATAAATGAATATTATTTCACTTAGACTAATTCTAGAAAGACAGTCTTTTTCAGCCCTCATCACGGTGCTACAGAGAAAGGAAGAATGTGTTGAAGTGCACAACTGCTTTAATATTTGTCATTCTCAAATACATGGTTGTCTTAATTAGAGCATATTAAACTAGGAGATTATGTTTAGTCTTCCTGGATTTGCTCATGTGATTTCAGGTACCAGTCCCTCCTTACCTGAAACTAAAGCCTTTTGTATGTAGTCATTGTTTTTCTTCATGTCTTCCTCTACTATGTAAGTAATAACTTAATGTCTCAAAATCTTCTCTCTCTCTTTTTTCTTTTCCCTCAGTGCTTTTGAAACTTCAGAACAAGAAGGCCTACTCAGTGGGTTTATCTTTGGCCATGATTATGAATCAGCTTGCTCCCTTACCTGTACCTTATACAAAACAACAAATACAAGAAGATAAACTTGGCCTCTGTCAATGTTGTAATGCAGTGGTGGACTTTGCTAAACCTTTTGTGAATGAAGTCGTTAAAAACATGGAAAAGTCATCAGAATACAATGACATGGAGCTGAAAGAAGAATTATTAAAATTGTGAGCATTTTATGTTAGTGTAATAAATTCCTATAACTTAACAAAATGAACAGTAGGCATTTATTACATAAATAATCTTATTAGTGTTTTATAATGCTGCCAAGTTATATTAACTAATGTGATATTTCGAAAAAGAAAAACCCTAAACATGCCTTACATATTTATGAAGTGAGAAAAGAAAGGTCAAAACAATTATATTTTTTTTCTTTTTTAGTACAGGGAAGTAGTAAAGAAATATTAGTCTCTGCTGTGAAGCTGTTTTGGTAGTCGTCTTCTCAAATTTACAGCAGTGCGGGTAATCATATTCTGGAGATGAAGTCTAAGGAATGCTTCTATGGGAAGTGTTTTGGTTGGTTTTTTTTTTTTTTGTTCTCCTTGGAAAATCAGGAAGAGCAGCAGCTAATATGAGTATAGACTTTATTCTTGGTCATCAGTGACACTATTTGTGACGTGTATCTGTCTGTATTTGTGACATTATTGGTGATTTAGTTTCACTCGGTTTATTTCAGCTGTATGAAAAGCCTGAAATACCCATTATTGACAGCTCAGCTTGAGCAACTTGAAGACATTGAAGAACATCCCTTTCGACATTTTGCAACTGAAATTATAGTAAGTGCAGTCAAAATTAATTACAGTGTTTGCAAAACCAGTGGTCTATTTCAGAATCACCTATAATTCATTCTAGAGCTCCTTTTGCTTCCTTTATTGGTTAGTGGGATGACTCACTGGGCCTTGTAAATAATGCAGGTAGATAAAGGTCTAGAATGGTTCTAGGTCTCATCTCTGGAAATTGCAAGTCTTGCAGACATAGTTTTGCTTATTATAAACCAGCTTGGACTGCTCTGTAAATCAGCAGCTGTTACTTTGTTGTAACTGCTTCTTTTTCTTTATTACACAAAGGATTGTCTTTGCTGCAGTATTACATCAAGGCAAAAATCTACATGTTACCTTTAATCAAAGTGTTGCATAGAGAGAAACCTCTAATGTGCCTGTGCAGTGCCAGCTGATTATTAAACAATATAAATTGGTGCTTGACTGATGCTATAGCTGGAAATGCAGTGGGAACGTGTCTACTCCATGTTACCAATGCAGTTACTCTGGTAATGTTTTGCATAGCAGTCGCGTTTTATTAGAGCAGGATCATTGTGGATATAGATAATTTTATTTACATTTGCAGCAAAACCAAGCCTTATAAGGAGATAGTCAGGTACAGTCCATATGTTGGAACACACAGTACATGTATGTTTTCAGAAATAGGACTAGGTCTGATGAATAAAGTTACAGCGAGTAGAGCTGTGCTTTGTGTTTTGAATGTGATAAAGAATATTTCCTCTCTTGCACAAATCCAAATGTGGAGACTTGACACCAGTTGGCAGCTAAGCCCCAACCCAGTCACTTGCTTAGGGTCCCCCAGCGGAATGGGGAAGAAAATCTGAAGGGCAAAAGCAAGAAAAACTCATGGGCTGAGAAAAAAACCATTTAATAAGTGAAGGAAAAAAAACCAATTGATGCATACAAGTGATGAGGTCACTCACCACCTACTGCCAGCAGACCAATGCCCAGCCAGTCTCTGAACAGCAGTTAATCTGAAAAATATTACCTCCATGACACCGCAGTTTGTCACTGAGCGTGATCTCATATGGTATGGAATATGTCTTTGATCTGTTCTGGTCAGCTGTCCCAGCTGTGTCGCCTCCTAGCCTCTCACCCGCCCTCTGCCTGCTCGCTGAGGGGTAGAGTAAGAAACAGAAGCCTCAATGCTGCGCCAGTGCTGCTCAGCAATAGCTGAAACACTGGTCTGTTACCAACACTGTTTTGGTCACAGATCTAAAACACAGCACCATACGGGCTGCCATGAAGAAAATCAACTCCACGCCAGCCAGACCCAAATTTAAAATATTTGTAAATATCGGTTGTCTCTAATTTTCAGATACGTGATTATACAATTTTTTGTGTTGTGCTGATGAAATGAAGGAACCTTCTTGACAGCCAGGTGCTGGATTATTTTATAACACTTTATTCAGAAGCAGGCTGGTAAATTTTATAACGAAATAGAGAAAATATTCCCAGTACTAAACAGAGTCATCCCTCAGGATAGTCAATGGGCCATTAGTTGGGTAACACTGAATTCTAACTGAAGTTAGAAGACAGCCAGCTTTTTATGTGATATAGATGAGGAATTAGTCCTAGAACAGCGGAGAAACTTGGTCAAGGTGTCATTCTTGAGCAACGTGGTCTAGTGGGAGGTGTCCCTGCCAAGGGCAGGGGTTTTGGAACTTGACGATCTTTGAGGTCCCTTCCAACTCTAACCATTCTATGATTCTGGGGGAGGGAATGGCATGCCAAGACTTGATGAGTTTCAGAAGGAAGACTTGGAGCCAGCTGGGATGAGGAAAGCACACAGAAATGTACTATATGTAAGTGTGTGCAAACGTGCATGCATGCAGAGGAAGTCTGGAAGTTGCCATGTGATGCAACTCTGTTTCTTTTCCAGTTTGTGTTCAAAAATCTAAGCATTTTTGCACACAAAATTCTATATCCAAAATATTAAGATTGTAAAGTGAAGCACACTAAGCAGTTAGCAAAACTTTTGGTTGCTTTTCAGCCATAATTAGGTTTTCTGTCATGGTCGCATCCATTTTTTTCTACAGCATGTCTCAGCATAGGATGGAACTGCTGTGTGGATCAATCAGGCTTGTGCAATGAAAGAGAATCTTGTCTCCGAGACCATTTATTGCAGGACTTTTAAGGTGTGCGGTGAAGGAGGCAGGGATTACCAGATGATCTCATGGTTAAGATAGTTGAAGGGTGCTCTGAAAAACTGGCTTTTTATCCTGCCTCTTCTGTTGGGCACAGTCTGAAAGCATGTTTTTTATGCTAATTATAAATTACCTTTTCTTCATTTTCTCAAGAAATTCACTTCCGCTGTTTGTGGAATTGGGTAATGAGAGCTGCGGTATAGGGCAGCAAAGTCATGCTTTGACTGTATGACTTCTTGTGTAATCCTACTTTTCCAAAAAGTAAGATCCCAGATATTCAATTTGGACAACCCTGGAACAGAGAGTTATCCTTGGTCTTGCTGCTCCTTCATAGTATGTACAACAGGAGTTACACTACCTCCTAATTCACATGAATGTGTGTGTTGGGGCGGGGGGAAAACCACACTAGTATTTGTGAAATACTCAAGTGTCATTGTGTTGTGCCTCACTGGAAAGAAAAGCCACACAGGGTAATTCTAACTTTAAAGCAGGGTTTGTCTTCAGCAGATAAACGTTGTGTTGCACATTGATTAGTGAGCAGAAAACAAAATACTTGGTATTCTGTGATCTGGAAAACACAGGGGTCCTGTGGCATAATGTGATCGTGAAGCTGTCATTATTCATAGCATTGTGGATAAGGGAGCCAAACTAGGGTGTTGCAGCGTGACTTTATTGTGTCTTTTGCTAACTTTTGAGTGCTTGACTTTGCTATCTTAGTAATATTTTTCTAACAGTAGTTATTTTTCCTGCAGGGTCTTTTTTCTGTATGTTCATATATATCATAAAGACTCACAAAATACTTATATTAATTTATACATATGCTATATAAGAGAATTTACTGTAAATACAATTAAATCTTGGAAACTTAGTTGGTATACAGGTCTTTTAAAGGCAACTATAGGCGATCTATCTTTCTTTTTTAGGACATTTTGTGGAATATAAGAGAATTGATACCATTGGTGTTTTTACATAATAAAGGCAGAAGCCCACACTGGGAGAATGAGGAGTTTGCAGACATAGAGCGAAGAAATTCTGCAGATTCTTTGGCGTGTCTGTCATATCTGGTGTTTGTTCAGCATCTTGGTATCGATTGCTTTCCAATGGTGTTTAGGTAAGAACTATTCTTCCTCACTTACCATAAGACTGTACTTTGAAGATTCTTTCTGAGTGGAAGAAAGCTTTGTGAATAGTTATGAATGAAAACTGTGTATTTCACTACTATTTGTTTTATGTCAACATTTATACATTTATATTTTATGTAGCTTATGTTATATACATGAGGATGTATTCCAGTCCTACAGTTTACTCTAGAATGGTTTCATTTTAGATGAACTGGGCTTTTAAAGAAACTGGTAGGATTAGTTACATGCTGAAAATTAATACATATTAGATTTTCAATTGCACATTTATGGACAGTTTCCACATAAGAGTTATTAACAGCAATTTGACTGAATATTTTGTGTCTATTTCAAAATTACTAATTTTATAAAGACATTTTAATATTTTTTTTTTAAAAAGACTAATCCTGTCAAATGTTAACTATATGCAAATGTATATGGTTTATGCAGTTTAAAGTAAACCTAATTTTTCTCTTTTAGTCCATCATACCTTCTGCAGTGCAATATGACACATATTGAGGTGCTACTGAAAAGGTAGGATTTATGGTATTTGGAGTTCTAGATAGTAGGCGTGATCTTTTATGGTAATTGATAGAATCAAATTTCGAATATACTAGATAGGTTTAAAAACCTCCTCTGAACTCGAGAGTTAAAGTGGCAAGTTCCATAACAGGATGGCTTCTTTTACTAAGAAGTATGAAAAGTTGTATAAAACACTTTATTTATTTTTTTTCAGCTTGTATTGTGATACTTTTTTTAGAAACTTTATTCTGAAATGAAAATTAATATCTTTTAAACACATGCAGGATAATTAGAGTGTATATTTACTTGTACTTCTGTAACAATTAGTTTATTACTAGAGAACACTATCGTGATAATATTTATTTGAATGTATTCTGATACTATATGCACTCTTACATGCATAAAGGTCAGGCTTCCTAAAGGAAACCAGCTTTTTCTATATATTGTGATTATTTGATCTTCCATAAGCAGCAGTGTTGACCAAATAGTTTCTAACACTGCTATAAAAGGGAAGTTTCCCTTTATGACTGCTTACCATTTCCTAGTAAAATTTAAACAAAACTTTCTGGTCTCTTCAGTTTAGGATCCGCTGTGTTTTTCTTAGGTTTGCAGAACTATGCAAATGGAATCACCTGGGAAAAATTTAATTTTCTTTGTTAATTAGTGTCTTGATACCTATGAGATATGAGATGCTACTTTTGAGCATTTATAAATATTGAGGAGGGGGGCGGAATTATAAATATTGAGGAGAGGATTCTAATTCTCAACTTTTCACCAGCCAGTTTATTCAAAAAAATCTTTGAAAGGAGTAATGCAGATACTATATTTAGAAAATAGAATGAAAATTGTTGAAGGAAAAGTTCTTTTTGATCTCTGTTCTGGTATTTGTTCTGAACTATCAACATTGTCCCTTTAATTAACAAATATGATACTGTTTCTTTTTTCTGTAGAACAGAAGAATCTATGTTATCTAAAGGACTTGTAAGTTTTCTTTTAATCAAATTTTCAATGTTAGAATGTTTATTTTTTTTCAGTTTAAAGTAATGGTAGAACTTTATTTTTTCTTTCTAAGAAAGGTACAAATAATAGTTCAGATAATAGTTTCAGAAATATTTTGAGGTTTAATTAGGTATTCTTCAGTCTTACAAACACTTTTATTTATTGAACTTTACATACATTCATAAATGTTTAAATTGCCTTTATCACTTAAATTTGTAGCTCTATGTTAAGCATATAGATTAGTGTCTTACATATGTGCAAAGTGTTGGCAGTTTTTTTTTTTTCCCTCACCTGCAGGATCTGTTTGAGAGCTGTTTATTGAAAATGGAAGATAATAGCCTTCTACATCAGTATTTAGAATTCAGAGATTTTATTAACGTACCTCAGGTAATAATAAGCAATGTACAGAAGTCTCTAAAGTCTGGTTATAAATAATACCTAGCTGTCTTCTAGGTGTTTGAGAGAGGACATACTACTGCATCTTTATACATGTGTGTCATTAAATTGAAGCCTTCAGTGTCTTTCTGTACAGAATTGTCTTTTCTACCTGCTACAGCATGAAGTTTCAATGACAACTGAAATATATGTAGTGTATGTACAGGCCACTGAGGCAGGTGGGCACTGATCTTAGCTGAAAGATGATGCCTGCTCATTTTTTTTCTCTTCCCTCCAAATCTGCTGCTTGGCTACATTCTTATCTGGACCCAACAGTACAAGAATAGTGGTTTTGCATATCAGCCCTGGGATTTCAACCAGTGAAGCTAATGTGAATTTCTCTGATGAGAATCTTCTTATAGGCATGGTTTTGTGGGCTGTGGCTTCTTGGTTTTGGTTGGGATTGTTTTGTTTTTTTTAATGTCTTGAGTAGATTTTGGTCAGTGTAATGTAATGTAATCTGTATGTAATTAGAAATTATGTTTTCTTTGTCCAACTGCAGGTTTTGGTGAAAGTTATGACCCTTTGTCCCATAGAGCATCTGGTATGTAATGAGACCTACAGAATCAGTTAACTGCTGAATTTATTTAATTAGAATTAATCTAATTAACATATTATTTTTTTTTTTTTAGAGAAAGAAGAGTTTAAATATTTTGCAGTTGTTCATAGACAAGTTTGAAGCAGAGGGAAAATATACATTATTCAGGTATGCATCCAAATTACTGTAGATTGTGTAATATCAGCCTTACTGCAGCTTAATTGCATAGACGTTATGATTTCTGACAGTTTCTATCTGGTAAACCACATTAATTTTACTGTGATAATTTTTGGATAAATAATGAATTCCAATTGCCTCATATGAAATCAGCTGTCTTATGTAAGCCAGTGTTCAAAGGTTACATAGTCATCTTATTTTCTGTGGTAAAACTCCCACTTAGTGAATAAGGCCATAACGTCATCTAAGTTTTGAGCTAAGTATATAGGCAGCTTTAATGAGATAATAGCTTTTTTTTTTTTTTTTTTTTTTTTTTGTTCTTTGAAGGTGTTTACTGAAGACAAGCAACCATGCTGGTGTGGAAGGATACGTTATTAAAAATATAAAAGATCAGATTCACTTATCGTTGACGGTGAGGCTATTACCACTAAAAAACAAGTTGCCATCTCAAAATTCTACTAGTATTATGTTGAAAAACTGTGTACAGCTTAAGCTTTGAGTGGTGTGTTAAAAAATCCACTTTGAAAAGAAACATAAGATTGGGCAATTATATAATTGAAAATATTAATTTGGCTTTTTTCTGCATATGTATTTTTACATTATTATTTTACAAATTTATTTCTTAATTGCACAATCTTATTGTATTTTTCTTAGAAGTTATTATTACGTTTTCTGTGCCTGAAAATACACACTTCTTTCTTAAAGAGGAAGTATTAGTATTTTATTTTATCCTCACAGTTCCTCGTTTCTTGAATATAATTCAAATGCTACCGTCCAGACAGAATTATTAAATTTTTTTGGTTTTATTATGACAGTCAGCATTATGAGTGCTTCACAAACGTTTAATTCATCAGAAAGGGTTGAGCTAGATCAAAGCCATTTAAATCTCATTTTTTATAATGATTTATACCAGAAAGTTGGAAAAATTAATTAAAATAAATTATTCACGCTTTTTTTTTCCTTCCCTCCCTTTCTCTTTTTTTAACCGCTTAGGACCTTTCCTAACCAAACTTTGATTCTTGAGGATACTGCCTTTTGTCAAATAGGACAATATAGTAAATTTATGCATATTTTATGCTAGCATAGTTATGTTTGAAAGCACTGAACTGCTATTTATTAGATCATAGTCTGTCCTGTATATTGAATCAGCACAGGTGAAGAAGATGATAATATAAAAACTGTTCCAAAAGGGGCTTGCACTAAAATTGAATAAGTAAAAGTATATTCTGAGATTTCCTTAGTAATTAATTTTTTGACTTTGCAGCTTCAGAGTTATCTTAATACATTTCTTCCATGTAGAGTTCCCTGGCTGTCAAAAAGATAAATAATTTAAAAATTTTATCATATTAATTTGAATATTCTAGGTTTGTTGCAAAGAATTCTGCTATAGACATAATGGTAACAATTTCCAATTGCTATCCTTTTATGTCATCTTAGTTTTTGCGCCCTGCTAATCCAGGTCCCTCATCTGATGACTTTGAACAGACAGTTACCCTTCTTGTCTCCTTACCTAGTATCAGTGTTCCTTCCAATCCATTCCAGGCTTTGTTCCGGTTCCCTCTCTCGTCTGGCTTCTGCCCTGTGTATGATCTCTCTTTTCCCAACCTTATCCCATCCTCTTTTCTTAACCTTATTCCTACCTTATCTTATCCCAAAGATAAGGACTTTGCAACAACTCCATGCTCTCAGCTTCGTTGTACTGACATGAAACAGCCTTTTTTTAGAGGCCGTGACACTTTCAGAGAGGAGTGTGCTCACTTGCTCTTTGGGAATGATGGGCACACTCAGGAGAGAATTTTCAGGCGTCTTAGCTGCAAGGCTTTAAAAAAACTTCTGCTAAGCAAGTGAGAGGTGTTTTTTTGTTGTTTTGCCCCTCCTCACTTCATAATTTGTTGTAGTTAGCGGAATTTTTGTGAAAATAGCGCGTGGTCTCTCTGTGATGCAGAGGGCATCAGAATAATTATGTTCTGCCACTTCAAAACCTAGTACTCTCCATCTTACGCTTAAATGGTTCTCCCTTCTGTCCTCTTCCCTCTCCGTCTTTCAAAAGAAAGTAACTGAATGCCCTTCCTCTGTCAAAGAGCCATAGAGGTGGAGGTATGCTTTACTTACAAGCATTGCTAGGAGTTGTGGATTTAGAAATATGGAAAGAAAACTTAAAACACTTGATAATCTGTAAAAAAAATTGTGACGGTACTCTTATGAAATGAACGGAGGATCTGGTAAAGATAGCTAATTGTTCCATAACTCAGTATAAAAAAAGAGTCCCTAGTATGGTATGCAAAGTTTATGTAAACAAATATTAACTATATAAATGGTGGTACGGTGGAGAATCTATTCTGATGAAACTGAAAAGAACAGCTTGGCATGAAGTAGGGAGGATTATGAAAAGGCTAGTTTGTATACTTCGGTCACATGTAGTAATTAAAAAACATTTCTTCAGTGTTTGGTTTTTTTTTTTTTTTTGCTTTTCTGTTTTCCCCAAATATTTGTTAAATTATTTAAGATTTATTTAAGATATCTTTAAAATTTAAATTTTGCACTCGGCTATACTTCTTGTGTTATTTTTTCAGAAGGCATGTGACAACATTTGGTTTACAGGACATCACCTGATCTCCCTTCTAGATTTAGTGCTTGTACTTCCAGAAGGTGCTGAGACAGATCTTCTGCAAAACTCAGATAGGTGAGTTGTAATCACAGTTAGAGGCTTTTCTCCTTTTTTAAACTTTCAAAAAGACTTCAAATTACCTTACTATGATGGGAGTTATGCTGTCATGTAATTAATGAGATGACAGCATCAATGTATTTTAAATTTTTGGAACTAGAAATGGAAATGATCAGTTATTTCAGCCATTCTTTCAACTAACTGTATAGAAGAATGTCACAATGCTATTACATTGGTTTTTAACAATAAGAAAAGAATCCCTCCTCCGTTCCCTGAGGATATAAGGCCTCAGATGTCAGATTACCAAACTAATTGGTAAGGCATTATTTCATTATGACTGTATGGTTTGTCAGCTTTCTGCAGAAGCAATTGGAGGAACAAAACGTGGTATGTTGTCTTATGTGACACAGGGGAATAATAATTATCACATACAACTTGTAGCACACAGCCTTTTTGAGGCTATTTCACAAATTGCTGCTGGGAATCCAGTTTCTCATGAGTGGGAATACAGAGCCATCCGAACAACAAATACTTGTAAATAAGTAATATAACAGCTACTGGAAAAGTCTCTGAAAGTCTCCTGTATAGGCCAAGTCTCTTCCTATATCATGAGTAAAAGTTGGGCTTCTAAGTCAGTAGGGTGGTAGTATCCAGGTTGAACACATAACTACTTAAAAACCCAGATGTGTGATCTGTAATTGTACTGTTTATTTGGAAAAAGCAGTAGAGAGTTTCTGCTAAAATGTATGGTAAAACAAAAGCAAAACCCATATTTTTAAAAAACACTCATAAGTAAAAATTCAATACAGTAATAAAGAAAACTGTGGCGCTAATTTCATATCAACTTTGGATCACCAATGATGCATATTACAAATTCTGTAATAAGGTTCTGTCTCTTCAGAGAATTTTCCCTCACAATCGCCAGCCTTCTCCAATCTGCTGACAGTTTTTATCTTGCAAGGTGTCAACTGTTGTAACATGGCTGTTACTGCACACTGGTGCTTTAGACTGAGCTATAATGCTCAACACATCAGTAGTTGCATTTTGTACAGATGAATATTTTTAGGATGGCTAGCTAATGGACAATTTAAATTATTATCCCTGTAATATAATTCTGTGTTCTAAATAATAGTGTATTTTTTTTAATCACAGGATTATGGCATCACTCAATCTATTGAGATACTTAGTCATTAAGGATTGTGAAAGTGATAGTCAAGTAAGTACTAATTGATTTGAAAATGATTGATTACGTAAGGGCTGAGAGCTGGATTCATGTGAAAGCTGTTTTCTTTGATTCAAAACCATGTTTTTTGTATTTTTCTTTGCAGTGGTCAGTAATGCAGAAGTGATGTTTCTATTAACTACATCAGGAGATATGTGGTATTCTATTCTGATGAAATTTGATTGCATTCATACTTGACTTACTGTAAACAAGCTATCTTTTTACTCTGCCTGATGAACTGTGGTCTATATCCATAATTTTAGAGTATGTCACCATAAAATAAAATCTCTATCAAGTATTCCCAGGAGAAAAAAATACTTGTTAATACTGCTAATTTATTTGGTGGTATCCCTCGAGCATCCAAGTGGATTTCTTTATAATAATAATACAAACCTTTGCAGTTCAAGAGATCCACTTTATTTATCTTTAGGCAAAATACTTTTTGTGTGATACACTAAAAGTTAATAGTATTAAGATTTCTCAGAAAGTATTTAATAATCATATTTAAATAGCTTTTAGCTGTGCAAAACAGTATTCTATATTTACAGCAACTGTGCAGCTGCATGATAGGTACATGTTAAAAGCTTCTCTAGGAATCAGCATCAAAAAAATTCTTCTCTGTAAGATCCATCTGCTGAACTAACAAAAGGAATGGCCAGACCAATGCAATTTTCTGCTACGTTGCTTTACTAGATACAGGCTAGAATGTTTTACGCACAAAGGTAACTTGCCAACCCAAACTGCCCACCACTGCAGTTTACCTATGTTGTGTTATAGGTATACCTCTTTACCTTCATTTCTCCTGCATGTGGGTGTTGGAATGTAGCTATTTCAGAAATACTCTGAATATTTAAACTTTGCAGTATATTAAAAAATTGAAGCTGCCCTTATGTATTTTACCCATATAATATTATGCTACCTCAGTTTAAAGCAGGATTTTACAGCTTTAGTAGTAATCCCCACCTCTTTCTTCTCTGTTTTGTTTAGCTCTTTTCTGTCTGAAGCAGTCAGCAACATTTGTTACTGGTAGATCAGTGCAAACTGCACTTGTTATTCAACTGCTGTATGGCTTCTCAGTGTAGTATATTACGATGGATCTGCTGGTTTTGTGTGCAGTCACTCATCCACTTGCAGTTGATGGAAATGTGTTCCTGGATACTCAAGGAGAACCTTGTTTGAATTTCACAACTGGAGTAATATATGGATTCCGTATTCTACCGGCTGGTTTTTATAATAAAAATATAACAATATAATATTTTATTATAATACTTCGTTAGTGCTCTGAATTGCATTATGTCATTATAGCATTGAAAAGCCAATGGAATTGTGTTTAGTTTTCCAATTACATTCCACTACCAAATGGCTGCTTATTCTAATAGTGCAATGCAATAAAATGCAACTTCTATTGACTCTTCCAAATCATTGTGTTCCACCATTCTTCTAATTTATGCAATTCGGTAGCTTTTTATCCACTGTATCATGTAACGAACAAGTATCAGCTGATCCTAGTTGAAGATGTCCCTCCTCATTGCCGGGGTGTTAGACTAGATGGCCTTTAAAGGTCTCTTCCAACCCAAACTATTCTCCTTAGTACTAAATGTCTTGATTTTTGCATTAAAATATTTGTTTAAATTAGTTGCAGTTTAAAGAAAAATTGCTTTTCAGTTTTAAAGTACAGTGAAGCCTTTCCTGACTTCAATAAGCAGTATCGTGGTCTGAGGAATATTCTAACCCACAATAAGTATTCTGAGGTGTTCTGTTGTTCTACTCTAGTTCCTTGACTTTCTTTATGATTTGAAGTAATGCACTTCAGCATATCATTTTCTGTTTTCTAAAATACACAAAAATCTGATCTATTTTTAGACCACATTGAGATCTATGAATACAAGGATTATAAGTGCCTAATGATGTTACTAGTCTAAGCAGAATAATAATAATAATATAGCTTGCACTGATTACCCAAACCATAATGAAAAGGAATAGTAAAAATAGTTTTCAATTGGTGCATTTCTATTTTACTATTTATGTAATTAGTTAGTATTGATAGACTGTATCTGTTCTCAGATTTACAGTGTGTTTACTATTCAAGTGCTCATTATCATCCACTCAGTTTCATGTAAATGCATAGCTTTGTAAAAATAGAGAGTATTCCTCTTGATTATTATTAAAAATTTATCCATAGTAGCACAGTTGCTGTAACAGTGCTGTCTAGTACCTGGCATAAAGAATGTCCCTACAGTTTGAAGAGAAAATAACATCACATCTTCTGAAGTTTTCCCTTAAATTTCGGCTCTGCCAGTTCTTGACTTCCTCCCTGTCTCCCTTCATGTAGTGCAAGGGAGGCAGAAAAAAAATGCTTCCTTTCATGTCAGTTCAGATCTTCTGATTGCTGCATAACAAGCACTTTCATTAAGTTTAAAAATCAGTATTTTTCTGGAAAGTTATTTCTTCGTTTTTAGCCCCATTCTGGTGGAAGTAATTACCGGTTTTCTTATTTGACCAGTTAACTTTGTGTCATTTAGCATTGAAATTTGTTGAATTTTCTGCTGTAATTAACAATACTCTTTAACATTGAGAATTTTTATTTTTATTGTCCTTACTCTGCCCTTGGAGGATACTGCCTGAAGAAAGGAGTCATTTAAATGGCTCCTATATCTGAAGACACAAAGACTGACTTATATTTGTTTCCTTCTACAGCAGTTTTGTAACTACAAGCTTCTAAGGTGCCAAGGCAGAGAAGGTTTCTTCTTGGGTGGTGTAACCTTGAACAGCCTTGTTCTTGAGCATTCTTTCCTTTTATTTCTTGCTTCCTGAGTGCAGTTATTGTAAACTCCTCCCTTCACCCATGTCAAATTGGGGAGAAGTTCATGTGTCACTTGGGCTACTGTGCCTAAGGACGGGGTAGTAGCATATCCAGTAACAGTCCTACTGTGCTTTTTAAACCGACTGCTATATAGATAAGACCCTTATGTATTTGAGTCATAAATTTGGTAAATTTATCAGACTTTTCATTTGGCATTGCAGTACAGTGTTAATTTGGGAACGTGAATTTAAATAGTTGTGCCATTTTGCTGCTGAATTATCTTAAGGGAATCTACAACTGCTGTTTACTCGCTGTAGAGATTATAGCCCAAGAAAGTAGCTAGTACGCCCCCTCCAACATACCAGCATCCTTTCAGCTTTGCTTACAAGAACAAGCTGAGAATGTACGTTTCCATTGCTGTGGTTATGAGCCTACATACTAAGTTTGGCCCCCTCCTTTTGATTTTTTTTGTCTCTAATTTTTGACAAACCATGCTGAAAATATAAGAGGAGCTTAAATATCCATCATGCTGCTATTCATGCTGAAATGGATGAGCCTTTTTTTCCTCCTAGCACAGAATTGTATGTTATAAAGACTAGTCTAAAAGACTTCTGCTCAAAAACTTAGCGTTGCAATGCTCCGTCAAAAGTTAATTTGTAACCTTCTCTGTTCTGTTTGAATAGACCGGTGTATGGACCATGCTTGCCAAGATTGAGCAAAATTTTTTAAAACCACTGCATGTAGGACTCAATATGTCAAAAGCGCACTACGAAGCAGAAATAAAGAATAAGAAAGAAAACAGAAGAGGTTAGTTGGGCTTTTTTCCTTAGCTTTGTTCATATTAGAAACTTTGGAAATCCTTTGGAAACAAAGAATTGGGAAGTGCTGTATAGATCATGTTTTATTTAACTGTTGACACTATTCCAAATTTCAAATAAAAATTCAGTAGTTGCTATATTTTACATTAGTAATTTTCATAATTGGTCAGAAAAAACTGCACTTGTTTATCTCTCATCACATTTGTAAACCTTATAGAAACCTGATAGAAATGTCACATGAAGATGTTCAAAGCTTATTCTGCATTTATACTTTTGATTTTAAGGTTAGACAGGAGCTTTCTTTGTGAATATATAGCCCCTAGGTTTCATGCTAGGTATGGGGAGGTTAACAAGAAAAGAAAGAATTCACACAGCAAGTAGGTACTGTCTTAAAGCCTGAAGAATTACATTCTAGAATTTTTTACTTTTTTTTTTTTTTTTTTTAAATCTGACACACAGAATCAAATTCTGCTGTGGGTTAAGCAGACACATTCCACAGGGCATAAGAGCTATAGCTGCTTTAGGCCATCTCTGTGTATGTCTGATCCTCTGCTCTTTTGTGGTCTCCAGTATAATTAAGACAACCCAAGGAACTTGCTGCTTCTACCAAAAACGTCAGTATGGCTTTTGGCCCCTGGTCTTATCCTCTTCTGTTACTGTAAACTAGATGAGGCAGAGAAGGGGAAATTTTTCTAAAGGCAACCTGTGGATGTCTTTGTAAAGGGAATCCTTTAAAATGAATCGGGAAGCTTTCTGTTTTTGTTTAAGTCCCTCTTACATTTCTCCAGCCTTTGACAAAGCATAAAGAGGCGAGTTCAGGAGACAACATCTAACTCGTAATAGTAAATGCTTTAGCCTTTTCCCCCCAGTGTATAATCTTTGTAAGCATTATGTTGAATTTCAAATATGTTGTCTGAATGTAAGAGTTTTTCCCCTTAGTTTTCAGACTTGTCCTTGTAGTTTTGCCTGCTGCAAGTAATCTGCCTGAAACAGAGAAGCCTGCAGCCTTCTCTTAATTAAATATGTATTTTATGTCTGGATTCATTAAATCAAGCTAAAGAACCTTCTACGATTTCTCTGGATGTAGAAATATTAAAAATGTATCACAAATCAACCAGACTTAATTTTTTTTTTTTTTCCTTTTAAGGAGCATTTTAGCTATGTACTTTTTTTTTTTTTTTTTAGTTGCAGATATTGCCAGTTCAGTAATGTAGACATAACGGGATATAGAAAGTGTAGCGATAGCGTCCAGCTCAAACTGTCTTCCTCGTAAGGTTCAGCACCTTCTCTTCTATGTTTGATCAATCCTTAGGTTCGTGGTTTTTAACAGTTATTGTCTAAAAACATACTAAATATTTTTTTCATTCTAAAAGTTACGTGAAACGGCAGCCTGATCTCTGGTTGGTTATTTTATTCTGCAGAGGCACAAAGTTTGAACACAGTTTGTTCTGTAACTGTTAGTGGGGAAAAGATGCCTGCAATGACTACTGAAATGCAGCTTCAGGTGAGTTTGCATTTCCTTCAGAGTTATTCAGAAGTATTGAATTTTTTTTATCAATCTGGAGACAAACATATATGTACAGTGGGTAAAAAAAAAAAAAAAAAGAAAAAATCTTCTAATAAAAATAACATTAATCTCTTTTGTCATTTCAGGTTTTACACTCAGCACTCTTCACATTTGATTTAATAGAAAGTGTTCTAGCTCGAGTAGAAGAACTCATTGAAGTGAAAATAAAAGGTGGAATGGATGAAAATAGTTAGGTCAGCTGAAGTATTTGAATTAACGTACTTCTTGTAAGATCATTTTGACTCTGAGACTTTAGTTGAAAAGGAGGCTACCAACCAAAGAGCAATTTAGAGCGGCCTCTAGAAGAATTGCAAATGCTGCTCTTCATGTCTTGTTGCTGTTCTTTATTTTCTTCCGCTATTGTTGTGTGCAAGTCACAGAGATGACCTATTTACTAAAGTACTCCTCTTCAGAATTCAATGCTTTTTCTTAAGTTTAGAAACTAAAAACAAGGGGATTTTTTTTGTTCTTATGCTGTGGCAAGGAGGTATGGTTGTGCATTTATTTTTCTGTTTATCTTCAAAATTTGTTAGATAATAGTTGCTGATTGGTGCTGTGAATTACAAAGATTTTTATAACGTGACTGGAGAACCATTAATTAAAAAGAACCATTTAAGCACAAGGTGTTTTTTATTGGCACTTTTTAATGTTGACAAACAAGCTTCCATATTTACAGAAAGGATTGTAAGCTATAGATAGATAACAGTAGAAATACTATAGCAAATGAAACCAGGTTTGAAGAAAAACACATCAACTTGGAGCCAAATAAGATGTTAAAACCTAGTAAAACAGCAGATAACACTTATGTTTGAAAAACACAGTGTATAAGATTTCATACGTACACCTGTTTTGCATGGGAAACCTGTATTTTGGCATTATTTTGATCACCCTTATAAAATTTTCCTTAAGATATATTAAATGTTTTGGGAAATTATAAACAGATGAGCTCCTAAGTTCAGAATCAAGTTAAAACAACAATGGCTTTTTTGGCCAAACAAGGATGACTTTTGGTTTTTTCTTTGAATGTACATTGGGTATAATGTATGCTATTTTTCACTGTATAGTTATTTAATACAAGTTTTCATTGCAGATTCATAACTTGTATATACAGTCTTTTGAAATGTAATTATATTTTTAAGAACATTCTGTATTTTGTTTAAAATGTAGCCACTCTATTTATGAATAAAAACCCCAAATACTAAATTAATTGCAATGTGACTGGTACTCCTGAAGCATCTTCCAAACTGGACTGTTTTCTATTATTTGGGCTTTTGTCATTGCCATTTGGTAACGAATATCATCTACTTGTGGCTTGGAAGTTACCTTAGAGGAAAGAAAAATATTATGAGTAGGACACAATAACTCTTAGGTATATTCAACATCTTATTTTTTCAAATAGTACAAATGTAAAATTATTCAGCAGTGAAATTTGAGTCATGTTTTCTGAAGTAGATATTCAGGAAGGATGACACAGAGGTGATTGGATGTATCCCTTTAGGTGCAAGACCAGTCCTAAAATAACCAGTCCTGCCAGCATTGCATCTGATTATCTGGGTAGTATTTCAACAGGAGTTGGGTATGGGCAGCTCAGGATTAGTTGGGTGGTGTTGCTTCCTTGGCCATGTCTGTTAACCTGGGGCAGAAATGTCAGTATTTAGGCCTTATACCAGTTACAGATTCTCTGATAAAAGATGAGCTCATTAAACTCATTAAACTGGCTTTGCACTGTATCAGTAAGAAATAGTGAAATGGTAACTGATAGTTTTGTGGTATATACTGTCATCACTCCTTTCGGGGCTCTCCTGTTGAAATCTGGTGTAAACATTCTCAACAAGTAGAAAATCAAGTTTATAGGATCAGCAGTAATCTTAATACAGCATGAACCTAAAAAGCTTTTAAGAGACTGGGCCAGCCATCAGTAGATTCCATAAAAAGTTTATGTACAACATTCAACATTGTAATAAGTATTTAAGAGCTTTTGCCATACAATAAGCAAGATGTGACTTAAACATTTTTAAAATGATGAATACTCTGAATAGGTTAATGCTTATTATTTTGAGATGCCCACTTTAGGAAAGGATAAAATGTAAATTCATATTTGTTTTCTAACATGTCATTCACCCTCCTGTTTTTATTTTTGGTACATGGGATGCTGCTAGTGCTGTTATAGTTAGTATCTAAGTTAGAATTTTCATGGAAAAGGTGCTCTTTAAAGAGGTTCAATAAATATATTTCAATAATAATGTGTTGATGCATACAGAATATGTTGCGGATACACAGATAAATTACACTTATTAAGCTGTAGAAATAATAAATTAGTATGTACATCATTAAAATCCACAACTAGAGTTTTCAAATTGGCATTTTTACCTTGAAGTCATTACATATTTAGATTTCATTCTGGTTCTGCACTACTAAATGAAGTGGTAAATAAGAGCTGAATTAGAATCATAGAATAGTCGGTTGGAAGGGACCTTTAAAGGTCATCTAATTTGTCTTCATAGATGCTATTAAGAGTTTTTAAAGTTACCTTTAACAATAGTTTAAAGACTTGGCTAAAGCATCGGAGTAACAGTCCTATCTCAATGTATTAGATGGATTGTGGTCAATATGACCCAAAAGTTTCCATTAAAGTTATAGTTCTTGGATATTCCTGGCTAATATACTTCTGAAGAACTGATTTTTTTAAGTATATGCAACCAGACTTACCTTAGCTATGGTTAGCATTAACTTAACAGTTTCAGCGGTATTATGAACTGGTATTATACGTAAATTACTGCCCAGGAATCTGCACATCAAAATAAATAAAGGTTAAGGTTACTTTTAGAATGCACATTTAATTTGTTACGCCATAAAACTCAAAAAACATTCCCATATGATATAAACAACTTCTTACTGTGCCTTCACCACAAGTACATAGAAGACTGCTTTTATTTTTAAAGGCAACTGGAGAGTTTGTATAACCATCTGGTCCCATTTCTGCACCACTTGTTTAGGTGGGATTTGGAAGAGCTCATTTCTTTTTCTAGGGCTCTTTGGCAATCAATCAGTCAACACTTCTTAAGCATGTGTACATGCAAAGAGAACTAAACCCTCTTCTGCTATATTGTTGAAGACTGACTGTTCTCAGTGCCAGTAAAAAAAAAACGTTTGGGTTTTTTTATGGCTTTGGAAGAACACAGGAAATTATCTATAAACACTGTGCTAAAAATACTTCAGAATTTGAACTAAATCTTTGTAGTGTACTAGCTAAATATAGCAATCTGTACATCAGATGCGATTAAGATAATGGGATAATTCTGCTAAGAATTTAATGAAAGACTTGTTCATTCAAATAATTTAACCTAAAATTCAATGTCTTTCTACAGATAGTGTTATTTATATGCATTCATTCTTGAGAACGGAATCTGAAGATTTCAAATACTAGCATCAGTTGTCCTTCAGTGCAGTTGTGGAAGAGAGAGAGAGAGAGATTGATCAAAGCTCAGGCAAGCACAGAGCCTTTCCTTAAGACTTGTACCTAAAGTGTGTTGTAACAATGACAACAAAGTTGGCATTGCTGCTGTTCACTGTTGTAGAGCTGAAATGTGATAGGGACTTAAAATTCCACATTCTTTGTTGTTAACTAATCAAAAATTTAATCTAAAGAAAGTGCCCAGCTGCTCAGTTGCGTACTCCCCTGTGACCTCCCCTTGTGACTACCACCTGTTCTTCCCGCAATCTGTTTGATGACTTGGACTCATTCACATTAAGACCTATGCTGGTTGGATGCCTGATCTAAGCTGGGCTGCCCATTCTTCTAATTAGCAAAAATAAATGTAATAGGCAGTGTCCTTCCCTAAGAGCAGGTACTCGGGCCACTGTTGAGTTTTGCTAAAATCTGATGCAGAAACTGTTTTACATTTAGGGATTTGGGAAATAAATAGATGCAACTTTGCTAATGCTAGCAGTGGGCTAAGCAAAGGGTGAGCGAACAAAGGGCAACAAAGAAACAATTACATGTACTTACCTACATCCGTGAAAATCAATTTCTATCAATAGTTTTCCTTCTAATTACAGCAGGTCTAAATTTAGTTTGTATTTTATTAATTTGATCAATGGGCAGAATACTGGCCATTAGAACACAAGGCTGGTTTTTACTCCAAGGTGTGTAAACTTTAACATAAGGATTTACTGAGGCTATTAGTGGAATGCTCATTTGAGTTGTGATGATAAAGATTGCTTTTCTCCTCCTTCCCCCATCACATACACAACCTTACATAAAGTGTTCACAGTGTTGAACAACAATCCTGTAATGTGTCAAGGGACTTTGTTTTTTAACAAGTCCCACAGGTGACTTGTAGTTTGAGAGAATATGGCACAAGTTTCAACCCCACCGATGCAAAAGCTCAGTCAGTGATTTACGTACAATGGCAGAACTCCAAACTGCCAGGTAGTAACAAAGCGCATGCATCTAAAATACAATTATGCCTTGTCAACATCAAATTGGTATGGCCTGCAATGAAAAAAACTATTATTTGAATAAAAATACTGTCTTAGCAAATGGAATATAGTTTCAAAACATCACATTTGTTAGTGATCAACACGTGCACAAAACCCCTTGTACATAACCACAAAGAAGACTGAGAATTAGCATTGCCATAAGCTGCATAACATGTTCTCGCTGAACGGCGGCAGAGCTTTTACGACCTCTCATGAAAATTTATGGAATTTTCACAAATGGGTAATAGATTTCCTACTTTTCATCCCATACACTCTGCTACTCATCAGCATTTGGCAGAATGCCCAGGATTTAACGAAACCGGTGCTAGTTTCAAGGAGGTAAAGATCAAAGACTCCATTAGAATAGTCGCTTCTTTGATGTCAGGAGTGAAAATCAACTGCAGTTAGGCCTACTGTGCCTACCAGAAAAAAGTTCTAACTACAAGAATGGAGCACAACCTGATAACTGTTGTCAGCAGCTTTGTACTGAACCGTGCGAGTTTTCAGGCTTCATTAGAAAGCACAGATAAAGTTTTAAACAAACCAGTTTTAATGGCCAGTTTCATACTTTTGGTGTAAAGTAACATTGATTATTTCAATTGTTCTGGCTCTGTATAATAGACTGTTCCAAGTAATCAGATTTTAAAAGCTGGTAAAGAATCTGTACTTTTCAGTAAAGCATTTTCTCATAAAGGAAGCTTGCCTGTTCTGTTTTGAAAATGACCATGAAAAGATGCTGACAGACCTAAGAAAACTACCTAATTTTCCAGTTCAAGGGAAAACTTTAAAAAGAATTCTATTACATAGCCCTAAAGTAATTGAAAGGGATGATGTTTGCTACGTTTTGAGGAACGTCCCCTTTTGTTACCTATGACATGTCAGATTGATTCACTTTGCATTTGCCATTAATAAGCATAGGCTTTCAATAATTTTCCAGTGCATTAGCAAAAGAAAATTCATATTCCTGAAAATAATTCCTAAAATTACATTCCCCAGTGTAAGACTGCTACTTCATTTCTGCCTAGCAATAAAAATTTTGGTTTGATGTTGAAATCATACCTTCTCTGAATCCTAAACATGACATTCCATTCTTCTGGTCCATGACGAGCAGCTGACAAAAGCAAAAAACTGTTCCGATGAATGTTTATGAACTTCTGAATTCTTTTGAAAAACATCTCTTCCCTTGTCATAAGCAAGTCTTGAGTATCTGCCAGTATAAATGCAACACCTATTGAAGAAATTGATATAAATGTATACATGATGGCAAGAACATGATTAAATTCTCACCACAAACCAGGAAGCAGAATTTTTATTCAAACTTCAGTTTAAAAGGCAATGGAACAGAACACATGAATGCATTTACACATCTTGACAGTGAAATGCAATCATGAGATTTGTCCAGTGATGACTAGTATTTTTAAGATAAAACTACAAATAACACAGAGGTTATTTTCGACCGTAACATCAAAAAAACCCAACTGTTCAATCCACTCAAAGTACAGACATCTGAATGCCTTTGAAAGCAAATGCTTCAGGAATAAGCAACTGCTATAATGGAATGAATTTAGGGCAAATGCAAAGTCTGATTGAAGGGCTCAGCAAGTCCCTTTTCTAAATGAGATAAACAAACACACCTGTAACATCTTAAAAGTAAGCTTAACCATCTGCCATGAAAAATGAGATTATAACCCCGTCAACTAAATTATTCTGAAAGGGAAAGTTAAGAAGGCTGATGTTTAAGAGACTTAACAATGGAGGATACAAAAGACTAGGCCAATGTGTGCCTCATTAATCCTTATAGTTCAGGAATGCTTCAGTTTAAGGATCTCATCTACTTGCCTAAAGCATCTTCTGCTCTAAAAAGGAAGAGTAGATATTTCATGTTTGCAGTTTCAGTGATTTCCTAATCAAACCTGCTCATGGATTCTTTCCCTAACTCCTCTGCTATCACCAGGTCTGCAAACTCAACTTGGAAGATGAAAGCCAAGGGTCCTGGTTCACTCTTGTGTTTACAGCCATGAATACTAAAAACCCTGATGACTGTCTTACATGTTAGTGGCACTCAACATTTTAACAACGTTGTCACCAAATCTCATGTAGCTGTTCTGTAATACATCCCAAAAAAGTATAAACCAATGAAAATGTTTCATCCTCAAAGCTCTCTGCTCCAGCCTCTGATTTATGTGCAATCACAGCACATCTCCTTCCACTATTGCAAGACATTCCAACAAGGTAGCTTTTATTCAGTTTAGCATAGCCTACAACAGGGCCTGATCTTGTACCTCATTACAGCTTTTGAGTTTAAAAACATAAACTTCAAAGTACTTTACCAGAGAGAGAAAAAATCACAGATCCAGTTTCCACTGATTCTGAGTATCGAACTCGGTGTTGTTGCCTCTGTAGAATTGTAGAAATTTCATGATTCTGAATAAATTTTAAAAAGTTAATTAAACTTTTTCAGTTAATGAAAATGTTAAATATTTGCATTGGAATTTATCACACACTGAATGACAATTTTGTATGCATACATTCAGTTTGCCACAGGAAACTCTTGCATAATACATAAAGAAGCTCAAACATTTTCAGTCTATTTTTGTAAGATGTGCTAAAGGAGGATTTGCAGAAGCAATGAAGATACAGTAGTGTGTTTGTATGACTCTGGTTAATTAAATTGCATTATTTTCACAGATATGGGCATTTCATTTGGAAGATAATTCAGAAAATCTGTATGGGACATGATTAAAGCTTTTTGACAGAATGCAATTCAGTCAGGAAAACTAGAACATGGCACTATGCAACATAATCATCTACAGAATGGAGTTGGTTTGGATATATTTTTCAGCCTGCATTTCTGCAGTATGTTCTACAGAAGCTGCTCACACACACATTTTAAAGATTAAATCACTGAATCCTTTTTAGCTAGTAGCGTGTTACTTAACCAGCCCATTTAAAACGTAGCCTACCTGCCTGTATAGGGAAGTATGATTTAGTGAAAGAGTACAAAATAAAGTCAGGACAGCAAGTGAACCCTGAAGGAGACAGTAACCAGAAGTGTTATGCTTTCAATTGGTCTGGAAAGAGAACACTCAGCGATAGCCGCTTATGAGGTACAACTACAATTTTGGAAAAACTCTCTGCTTCAGAGTCACTGCTGACAGTGACTTTTTATTTAATGCACAAATATAAATAACAGCTATAAGAAAAGCATAAATGCACAGGGAAAAGAGCAAGCTCATAACAAAAACTGATACAAAGCAATGCCTTTGTAACAGAAAAGCCATCTTAGATTTGTATTCAGCTACTTCTATGTCTCTGCTTATTGGGAGACCTTACCAACAGCAGTACTTTTGAGTAGAGCTGGGGCTCTTATTTATCGGAGTGAGTTATGCTGGCATAGCTGATGAGATCACTGCCCTCCCATACCTCTCACCACATTACGGATTAAGTTGCTCTTGAAGCAGTTCCCAAACTGGAACAGTTTGCAGGCTGATATTCCAAGACAAGGAGGCAAACAAGAACAGGCTTTAAACTGAGGTGACTCAGGAATTACTTTACTACCATTCACTCATTTATACAGCAGAGATGGGGTGATAACCTTGTCAGCCAAGCTAGCATAAGATATCCTTGCTTATGAATCAAAGCCCTCTTGCCTGTAAATTCTCTGCAGCTGGCATGAAATTAGTCTCAGCTGCAGGAAGTAATTACCAGCTCCTTGACATACCCTTTCACTTTACTGACGAACATAGTCCAGGCTTCTGATATTAACAGATATTTATATACTTCAGTATCTGTAAGACTCGCTATTTTAAACTGAATTGCACACTTACTGAATAATCATCTATCCCAATGTTGATACTGTATAGTAGAAAATAAAGTGTTTAGGGAGAAATTCAGAAACTTAAAAACATTTCTGATGGAATTATTCATAGTGCTAATTTGAAAACAGCATCAGTGTAGTGCAAAAATGATGAGTCAGGAGGACAATCCTAAAGCAGTGTAACTCAGAATAGCAGGTGGCAAGACTACTAAATAGATGCAGAAGTTGCTAGGGGAAAAACTACACACACAAAAGAAGAAACACTACTATAGTCGAAACAAATTCAGACTAATATCACTCTTTTATGCTCAAAAAACTACATTCATTGACATCGCATAATAAATTTCCACATATAGACTGGAGGAAATGCTTCTTTCTGTGTTTCTTAGTGAGTCAGATGCTGTTCTTGACCAGTGGTATTGTACCTGCAGAGCTGTACTCATAATAACTGTTGTTATCCATCTTGACTGTTCTTGCCCACCATTTGCTGTCATTTTTTTCAAGGGTTCAATGGCTCCGCAGTGAAATCTCAGCTGCCGCCTTCTCAAAAGCTTGGAAAAATGACAAATATTACCTGCCAATTAAAGAGGTGAAATGTTTAAGGCACATAGCTCCATTAAAGATCTGATTAAAAAACAGGACACTACCCAATTCTCCAAAACATATACAGGTGCCCACTACCACTGAACTAATTTAAGATAGCAATTAGACACCTCAATGCCTTTAAAGAATCTGCATCTGAAAGGCAGAGTCACAGAGAGAGCAGCATAATGAACAAATTACCTCAGAAAAACATTCCCAAAAGCACTTAAAACAACTAATGAACATTTGTCCTGCTTCCAAAGGGCATGTTTGTCACTGTGCACCTTTTACACTCAAGATACTTTTGGGAAGACAGCCCCGGGCCTCCTGCCCAGCCCTAAGCAGCCTCAGCCTGAGCACTAGCTTTTTTCATCTACGTTTGCATTTCACTCTTCTGAAAATATTCCTGGATATTCAGCTTGGCAGGCGTTTCTATTTCAGTAAGGCTCCTGTGGTGCAGCTGGGGACACTGAAGAGCTCCCTGGCAAGAGCACGGGTCAGCCGGGGGCTGGGTCGGGCTTCGCCTCGCAGCCCTAAGGCGCCGGGGGGGGCGGGAGATCTGGGTTCCACAAAACCCTTGTGCCAGCTGGTCCCCAATATAAATTTTAATCAGGCCTCTCCTCATTTTAAAAACCTGGGAAGGCGCTACAATGAACTCCCAGCGGCGCTGCGGGGCCGGCCGCAAGGCGGGCAGCGGCAGCCCTGGCAGCGGGGGGGCAGCAACCGCCCGTCCCGCGCTTCCCGCCCTCCAGTGCCGTGGTGTCTCAGCCTGCGGTACGGTTTGAGACTCCCACAACGATTTACTGTCAGACACTGTGAGCGCTATGGCTTCAGGAGGAAGGGGAGGCCTCGGGGGTCTGGCACTGGGGCAAGAAGTTCTCAGGATGGCAGCCATCATGGAAGAGAGAGAAGTCCTCAGCAAACTTTCTAATTTATATTGAATGTGATGTTCAAGGTATGAAATAACCCTGTTGGCAAGCTTGGGTCAAGTGCCTGGGTCTTGCTCCTCCTCGTCCCTGCACCTGGCAAGGCTCGAAACCACTGAGACCTTGAATCCCACATACCATAGCTGGCTATGAAGTAAATATTTTCACAAATTCAGACACTAGAGTCTTCTAAAAATGCGGTTTCCCCTAGTGTTAGAAGAGACCTTACTGAAAAGTAAAATTACTGAAAGAGAAATGAATCCCGTGTTGCTCACAGCAGGACAGCCTGGCAGCTGGGCACGGAGCCCTCCGGCATCAGGTGGTGCTGCAGAGGATGGAGCGGGTCCATCCTCGGCATGGCCGCTGGCCAGGGCCTGTCCAGGGCCCCCGTCTCCTTCCCATGGCCCTCAGGAGGAACCACAGCTGCTCCTTACCAACCTTGCCTCACAGGTCTGAGGAATTAAGAGATGGAAAACAAAAACTCCGAACACCCAAATGAATTGAACATCACTTAACTGCGAAGAAAATAACTCGGGCCTTGGTGGAAAGCGAGGAAGCACCTGTCTGCTCCGCTGTGTTGCCCTGGAGCATACGGGGACAGGCTTCTGCTGTTATGCTGCTGAAAGCCCTATTTGCTTGTAAGCATTCCCATAAAAGTCATCCAGAAACTGGGTGTTGGCCTGAGAGACTGCTGCCGTACAAGTGTAGATGGTGTGGCATTTTTAGATGATAAAAAGGACTGAAAGGACAAAAATGTGGAAGGACACCAGGCAGAACAAGTGGGCGTAATAAACAATGATGGTAATAAGTCTACTTTTGCATAGGAAAAAAAATCTTGAGGGAGTGTTGTTAATGAACAGCTAGTTCTGCAGCTATTTCTGGAGAAGAATATTCCAAATTGTTTTCTATAACATTCTAAATATAGAAGGTATACAGTACAAAAATGTGGAAGCAAGAAACGGCACCACTTTCAGTGAAAGAGAAATACTGAGAGTGTTGGAGCTGCTTTTTTTTGTCACGTAAGAGGAAACAGCGCTTCTTTTATATGGTAAAGAAGAGCTGGAGTGTAGAGTCATTAAAAGAACTGAAAAAGAGCATTGATTTTCATCTCTGCTCTTCATCCAGTAGAATCCAGACTCATGACTATCTACTGAAAATCTGAGACTGTAGTAAAAGCTTTTCCGTTTTCAACTCTTTTTAGAGCATTTTGAAATAGAAGAAATTGACCTCGTTTATATATTAAAAATGATACATTTAAATAGCAAATTGTCTAGCTTGCTTAGAAAGCATTAGACATCCTAATGATTTAAAGATGACTCTTCTTTTTGTTTCAGACAAATACGAAGTGGATTCACAGCTGATCTATTTCTGTTGGTCAAATGCATCTGAGTTACAGTTACCCCTCACTGCAAGGGTATGGAAACGTCACGCTACTTTTGATAGTAAGTCAGATATTTCTACTACTGAATTTTTAAGTTTCTGTGGAGTATACATGTGAAATACAGCAAATTAAAGGAAAATAACAGATGTATGAGGTATCTTGGCTGCAGTGTTCTGCAGAGCTGTGACAGGACCAACAAACTGTGAAGCTGTTTCATGTAACACAGTGAAGCCACGTACTCTGACTGCATACAAAAATCAGGAAGAACATCAGGAATTATTTTAAAATACAATTATAAAATAATAAGGCAGCTTTATAGTGAGCATTGATGATCTCACTGACATCTGACGACACGAAGTTTGAATTCATGCACGTTATGGAATCAATTTGTGTTTCAGTACTAGAGAAATCCCAGTGGTAGAGAGTAGGAACCGGTTTGTTGTAGTGGTTATACTTGATTTATAACACTATTGTGTATCTGAATTCGTATTTCAGAAGGTGTCTAATATGTACATGTAGTAACTGAATTACAACAATTCAGATGGAGAAAAAATAACAGGAGGGAATAGAATAGAACAAAAAGACGATTCATAATGTAAATAACCTTAACGGGTGAGTAGATTTTTGTTTCCTTCAGTGTAATGCTGTTAGAAAGGTATGGTACATAAAAGAAAGGATAAATTATTACATTAAAAAAAAATTTACAGATAAATTTAAACACTGGATTTAGGCTTCTGGGATACCTGTGGATGCCTTTTTCCTCTATAGCTGTTTATCGTACATGAAGTTGAACACCCACCAACTCAAAATAACCTTGAGCGGTATCAAAATACAATGACGGTTAAGTACAGGACAGTAAGAAAAAACAGAACCTTCACAGAAACTGCTTGTCAGTAGTTTGACTCCAGTTGTTATATTTTAACTTGTGTAAATTCTGTGTATCTTAATTTCAGTTGGCAAAAAGTTATACTGGAAACTGAATATATTTCTGCCTGTCACTACATTTGACAATAGTTCACATTTGAAATAAAAATAAGACTCTTTGTGAGTGAGAAATTCTGAGGGGAACGGACCCCACTGCCTCCTGTGTAAGAGCCACCCCAGCCTAACAGTCGTCTGGTTCAAGTCGTACACAATGGGACATGCCGAGCCCCCAGGCTAGGTACTGCTCAAGGGATGATTGGCTAGTAGCTTGTTTTGTGATGCCGCTTAAGTCTGAATCTCACCAGGTGACTTGGCTTTCTCTTTTTATGAGCCTACTTGTCAGAAAGCTAAAGAGAGCTTGGGCTTTTCTGGATTGCGTATTCTTCAAGAGTATTTTTCTCCCCAGTAGTTTCCCTTTCAAAAAGTGACCTTGAGGGATCCTGTGCTACCTGGTATTATGAGCTAAATTTATTTTACTACTTACAGTTATCTCTGCTGTGACAGTTTCTGACATTTTGCTAGTCTTAGCTTTTAATCTCAAAAGCATTCCTTTTTCCACATACTTACACAGCGCATTTCACATACAGGTGAAGCTGCAAGAGAGAGAAAGAACAGGCCTATGTCTGGCAGCATGTCAAATAATTCCTGGGAGCAGAGCAGAGAACCCCATTTAGGCAGGGGTAGAAGGATCTTGGGATTAGAACTCCCGTATGATGAAGATAACGGCTTAAACATGTGGATGAACAACTACTTTATGACAAGGCAAAATCTTTAATCAAATTAGTGTTTCTCCACGCTCTCCTGGGCTATATCCTGTATGTTCTAAATCAGGATAATTTCTTGATTTTGTAGGGCAACTGCACAGGTATCTGGTATCTCTCTTCTCTATAGATTTTTATGAGAGAACTGATTTTTCATCTTCACACACATCACCTGTCTTGTCCTCTGATGACATGATCCAGGAAAAAGTAGGGGTTTTCCTTTCAGAGAAGAAAAAGGTGTGAAGGTCCACTAAACAGATTGAGGAGAAAATGACTCTTTTTTCACAGTTTACGGAGCACAAATAAAAACTGATGGCAGCAGTCCACAATTTCAATGAAGTACAATGACTCAGCATTTAATTTACACATAGGATTTATTATTTTCTGTCATACAGAAATCAACTGAGAATCTTCAGTATGTAGCATGGGGAAGAAAGCTTGTGGGACTATGCAACTGTACAGAGATTCTGGAAACAGAAGAAGACCATGTTCACAAGGAGTCATTTGGAAATATGGTTACTTAGGTCCCAGCCTTTTATTTAGGTGTGAAAAGCAATCGGGTGGAAAACATGCAAGCATTCAGTTTGAAAGCTTAACACCCCCTGCCTCACCTTCTCAAAGACTGAGATGTCAAAATATTCTGGAACCATAAAGCCATGGACTACAGTTAGTGACTCAAACTTTTCTCCAAATGCATCCCATTATATATGTATATATAGGATTAATCTTGGTTACTAGAACACGATAAACCAGAAAATGGAGATTGAAGTTTCCTTCTCTAACACAAAGATACAGGAGGACATTTTGTTACAGGTAAGAAGTTTGATTTATAGGTAGGTCTCATGTTCATGGACATGAAAATTACCTCATTCTATGAGGGTAACAAAAAGTTTTTACACTGTCTACACTGAACCTGGCATGTACATATAGTTTGTCCTATTTATACTGATCTTAAGCTTATTGATATAATTCTACTAAGAGGCAGGATGCCATGCCATACTCAAAAAAGGGTTATAAAATAAAGAAGTGAAGAACTAAAATAATTTCATTAAACACAAGAAAATCATACAAATGACTAAATAAGGACTGCATAAATGAGGATGCTGTAAATTTAAGTAATTTGGTGACATCAGTTTCAAAACTGGCTTACACAGTTATAAAGTAAGTTACATGAGCCAAAATTTTTACTGTTTACCAGTCTTTCTGTTCAGACACCTAAAAATATCCTGATTTTTATAAATATGGATCTGATACAACTCATGCTAATTTCAGTGGGAGCTGAGAAAAAGTCAGAGTCACTTTTACTAGCATGCATAAATATAAAACCTGATAGACTACCTGTGTAATTGGGCTCACTCCCCAAATTTGTACATGTGAGCCTCTGTTCAGGTTCACCAGAATATGCACTCACTTTAATCCAGTTAACAGTCACGTTTTATTAACATACAAAGCCTATTTTGACCATCAATGTCCTTGTTAAGTATATCTAGTTACTGAGTTATAGTCAACCCCCTCAAACACTGAGGCTTCATTTACTGAAGATCTGATCAGTATTCATATTTTACTGTATGATAGTGAAATATCTTTTGTTGCATATAATGCAAAAAGTTAGATTTCTCAGGACTTTGATTTCTCTAGTGGAGCAGTCTTCTGAGCTGGGAACTTCAGCAATAATCAAGGAGAACGGGGAATCAACTTAATGGAATTCCATTATTAATTATTTCATACTTTAACTGCGTCCAGATGGTTCATCAGGATTAGAATCTCATTAAGTTGAGTACCATATAAAAACACAAGTATGCACAGTGCGTGCCCCCAGTGCCAGTTCCCTTACCCTTTCTGGAAAGTGAATGTTAACCTGAAAGCAAATCTGCACATGTTTAAGTGGATTCACTCCCATGTTTGCAGAACAGTGGCCTAATTGACTATACAGTATAGATTGCAAAGCAAAGAATAAGAGGAAGGTCAAATGCAAGAAATAAACAGGTGTGTGTGCATGCATGCACCGTATAGCTTCTTCAGTTATTAGTTACCAAAGGTTAAGAAAATAAAATTAAAAAAAATAAAAATCAAACCCAGTATTTTCCCCCAGTTGATACCCACTTTTTATATAAATCACTTTCCTCTGTTACAGGTTTAGTTTCCTTAAACACACATAGTAATTTTTGACAGATTGGTTTTAAATTAGCCAAAGAATAGATTTCAGCTGCAATTTTTCTAAAATTGAACACATTAAAGCTTATTTTTCAAAAATAGCATATATAGCTTGTGTTCAAGAGATAGAGCTGAAAACCAGTATGGATTTTCTGCAAGAGATGAAAGCTTATATTGGATTTCAAATCTAAAAGCCCATTTCCATGGAATCATCTGTTGTAACAAAACTGCTGCTTCTCATTCTTTTATCCTCAGTTCTCTGTAGTCCCGGCAAGAATGTCATCTATCAATGTATAAATGTTAAATCACCCCAGTCATGAAATATTAACAAAATGCATACAATTATGACTTCTAAATTGAAGTCTTTCTAGCTGCAATTTGTCACATCTACAATTGTACAATGTTATTAGTAGGGTAAAACTAGAAAACTATGAAATAGATATATTGGAAAAATAGCATTTCTATTACATGCATTTAACATACGTAAGCCCTGAACCTGCTTCAGCTGAGGTCAACAGGAGTTTTTCCTTTGACGTTAGTGGAAGCAAAATCAGACAACTTCTTAAATGTCTCGATTCTGAGCAACAGATGAACAGTATAATAGCAGTTCTAAATTCCTTCATGCAAAGGTTTAGATTTTCTGGAACAAAGTAGAATGAACATGCTACTAATTATTTTCCAGATGGCAATAGTATATACTAAATTTTTTAAATAGCCTCCTGCAGTTTGTGCCTAGAACAGGTGTGTTATTTTTTTTAAAATATTCCCTGAAAGAAACTGAGATAGACAGTGCTAGGGGAACAGATCCTATGGGCAGTCTTTGTGTGAAAAACATGGGAAGCTCTCTTGGCCACTAGTTCCTCCAAAATAATAATAAAATTTGCAAACTCAAAAATTCACTGCAATTTTGAAATAAATTAAAACTTTAAAAAGTGTGGAATAAGATTATTAAACGTGTACAGTTCTGTCACACATAATCCAGAACTTAAAAATATTGGAAACAAGCCATATTTCTTGTACATCATTACTAATCTTTTCCAACAATACCCAAAGTAGTTTTATTATAATGAGAATATTTTTTATCTCAAATAACTACTTCCGGTGAGCACCATGTTCCTGTCTGCTGTCTTTATTACCATTTTACATGCTATTGACCTTGATACGGCCCTAGCATGCTCGCCTAACTTTGAAGTTATCCCTGTTTTTAGCAGGTTGGACTAGAGACCTTTGGAGGTCCCTTCAAGCTTGAATTTTTCTGTAATACTATGATTTTTCTACAATTTTTCTATAATTATATGGTTTGACAGCAAGTTTTTCTAAGAGAAAAATGATGAATATACAGAGTGTCCTTTCCACTGCCCCTACCACCAAAACAGATGTTTGTCTTTTCTTACGCTCTTATCTGATCACTTGTGGTAGCAGCCCAGACTGCCTGCTGATCTCATTCCACGCATGCTTATCTCTCTTGATCTTCACATTAGGTCTTAGTCTCCTCACTTCTTTTGATACACTATATAAATATGGTATAATCTCATGCCTTCAAAAAACAAACCAAAAAATATATTAACTGGTGTGCTTTTTTAATGGTTGCCTCAGTGTTTAAGCTCAGTTTTCCTTCTGCAATTCTGTCATCCTTTACCAAACTGGCATGTGGTTGCCTTTCATTCTGAGAATGCCAGTATCTCATTTTGGTAACAGACATTAACCAGCCTCAAAACTGCTATTTTATACTCATCTGTCTTACGAGCCATCTTCAATGAAGCCAATGGAGCTTTTTCCCTTATATCCTGTCATCCTCATTTGACTGTTACCACCATCTTTGTTTATTTCCTTTGCTTACCTAATTGTTTGTTTGGTTTTTTTGACCAGATCATTTGGAAGAACCTCCACTTTCCTCAGTTTCCTGTAGCGATCTGAGTGTTTGGGCCTCAATTTCCTTCTTTTTCCCTCTACAGTATGTCTACTGATTTATTCCACAAATACTACTTTAGCTAGCATCTATATATGAAAAACCTGCAGGGCTGCTTCTCCAGTCCAGACTAGACTCTAATTTTTCCAAGTAAAAAAAAGTTGTTATGCTTATTGGCATCACCTTTTGGAGGTCTGGCAAACTTAAACTTAATACATTCGTACACGTAAAACATCCTTCCTTAATTGTCACTTTCATAAAATGTCATTCAAAGTAGGTAAAACCAGGGTCATTATCTTAATCTCTGACTTCCAAGTCCTCTCCTCTAAATTTCGCTGATATTTCATTAAATTTTGTGTTACTAACTGTAGGAGACACCTTTACCCATTCACAATCTCATGTAAGCTGCCAATATCACCTGTTGACTGAAACGTCGTCTTCTCAAGCTTTGACAAAACAATTTCACTGCTCTTACTCATTCAAAATACTTATGCAAAGGTACATTCTTAAAATTATTTTGACTATACCATCTCTTTAGTTTCTTCACAGATGCCCTCTCACTGTTTCATCAGCTGTACATACCTTGTCTTTACTGCAGAGGTCATTCAGGACCTCTTTATCACTATTCACTTGGAGCCCATGACACTAGCTTTTAATGTTTGTACATGAAATTTTCAAACAAACCTTCGTCCGTTCTCTCATGTTTTGGAGAAGAGGCCAATACAGTGGGAAAATCTCTGTCAGGAGGCATGAGCAGGACTCCAGAGAACTCAAGTGACTGACACCATTAAAGAGACTGCCACCTACATCTGCTTAAAGCTTGAACACCCCCCTGAATAAGGGAGGACTACTGAACAAGGTGAACCACAAACAGTTTAGATGACACACAGGGCTAGTCAGAAATATAGCTTCTTACAGCTCTCTCATTATCCAGCCTCCAAATCGCACCCTCTGATTTTCCCTTCTCAGAATGCATACAGAATAAAAAAATGACAATATTTATACTGATGGTGTGCTGAAACCACTCCTAATCAGCTAGACAAATATTGACACTCCCATTTTACCTTTCCATCCATGTTTTTTTTTTGTCTTTTGTCTTAACTTGGATTATAACCACTCTGTGGGAAGTCCTTGTTTTTATTCTGTGTTTGTACAATGTCTAGCCAGTCGGATGCTGGTCTGATTAAGCCTCACAGGCACTCTGGTAACGCAAATTAGAAACAATACTGCTTTCTATTCCTGCTACTTCTACAGAGACTACTTGGCTGTGGGAAGCTGAATTCTATGGCTGCATATGTATCAACTGAACAATACACCAAATCCTCATCACTGGTCTACTGCAAAACTATTAAAGGAACTGCAGTGTCACTGGGGGCTTGAAGAGAGAAGCTAATTAAATTTTCGTACAACTGGAAAAGTAAATGAAAAAAAAAATCAAGTAAAAAACCCCTATACATGATTGTATTTCGTATGACAAACATGGAACTTGGTGTGCCACTTTTCAGTGTTACTTTTCAATTCAGTATGAAGTTAAAAAATATTGGTAAAGCAAAAAATAAACAGGGACCCTTCTTTCACTTTGTCACTTTTCCTAATCCTTTGTCTTTTCCTTTCCATCATTTCATTTTGTTTAACATGTGAATGCCCACTACCAGAATATCATCAGGATTTTAAGGTTGATTAAACTTTAAACAACTTTTACTTTAGTCTTTTACACAGAAATTGAGATACCACCATTCCTCAGCATTCTGTAAGAACTTCTCTAGAATTTAATTTTTTACTATGGCTAATACTATAGTTCTTTGATTTATCCAAAAGATTATCCACCCTTGATATACCTTATAAACTTGAAGGTGAAAAACAGGTTTTCTTAATCATTTGCACTCCTAAATGTTCTTCTAACTCACCCAATATGAAGACTGAGGTAAATACAGCATATTACATTTAAAATATTTTTCATTATAGTATCTCAGACTATTTATTGTCCTAAAAGCTAAAAAAGTAGTGAAAAGTTTTTTATTGTGAGACTGAACTTCTTCCTTCCATGAGTTTTGGGTCCTCCTTCTTCATTATAAAGAGAAAGGAAGGCTTACCTTTTTTTTTTGTTTCCTGCCTTGATATAAAAGAATGAGATAAAACTCTCCCTCCATTTAATTTGGGGAAAATAAAACATCACTTTTACTTATGTATCAGAAGTTCAACAAAGTGGCTTTGCAGATAAACTGTTTTGCCTTAGAGCTCTTTATTATGTCAAGTCCAAAGATAAGACAAGTCATCATTTCTTTAGTCAAATGCTGGGGCAACTTCATATTTCCACACAACTGAGTTTCTGACCATGAACAAAAAGAAAGGAAGTTTCTGGAGAAAATTAAGGTGCACTGTTGGAATTGTGCAAAAGCTCGCAAAACTGACCATATTATCAGTGGTTACAGCTAGCTTATGTTGTGCACTTAAGTAGTTTTAACCAAAAAAAAAAAAGTTAGTTGCTTTTTACTGCCATATGGCAGCCACCTCCGAAGGCACTTCTGCTAATAACAAAGAGGAGGTAGAATACTCCCTGTTTAGATTTTAAGCTGTGTGAAAGACAAGCCCTACTATTTTCGTAATGCAGATATCAACTAAGAGCCTAACATTAGCAGGGAAAACACTCTACGTGTGTCAGGAGGAGTTCTGACCTGGTAAGAATTACAAATAGAAGAATAGCTTCTCACTCCCTTCCTTCCCTGTCAAATCAGAAAAGACAATAAACAGTCCCATCCACACCCACGTTAATAGCCGAAAGTAGCAGAATGAGCAGTACTGAGAAGTATATCCTATTTCACTCTTAGTCAAAAGAATGGTTATGCTGATAATTAGTCTCATTATAAAAGCCACACTAGAGGTATTGAGGAAGATGCAAGACTCCCATTACCCTTCCAAAAAATGTAGCATTTAAGTGATCAAACAAAACCAAATTCCTGAGAATTTTGCTATGCCTCAGACAGCATCAGAAGGGTACAAATGTAATGAACCGAAGCCTGAAGGTAATTTTAGCCAAGGTCAGACTCCCGATGTAACACTGACCACGACTTCAGACTGAGATACACTTTTGGAGATATCAGACATACTATTTTAAAACAGGAGCAGCATCCTACAAACTCCTCTCAATTCATGCATTATGCCGTTAAAAATGTTTACTTTAATATGTGCATTTCCAAGAAAGAAACAGTGCTCTTCTATAGCACAGACCCTCTGAAGTCTTATATTTAAAGGAAAGACAATTTAAAAAATTTATTGGAAACTGCTAAACAAACCAAACCAAAAATACAAAAATCAAATCTGGAAGAAACAGATTAAACAAGCTGCTCATATTAGTAAGGCCCAAGGCAAATTCATATTGAAACGTTTTCTTTGAACATAAGTTTATGTTTCCATCATTTAAAGCAGTGTTGGCACACATGACCTTTCGACAGAACCATTCTGAATCTTTATTGTTGAAAAATTAAGTCACCATATTGGGGGGTGGGGGGGTGGGAAGGAGAGGAATAGCTCTACTTATTGTGCAGTCATCTTTAAATTCTTGATCCATGAGAATATTAAAATGTCAGAAAGGAAGATGAAAGGGAGGGTGGAAACCAAGATTTTTCTCTCATGTCATCTAATTTTTACTAACAATTCTAGAAAATACATGCTCAAAGTTCATTTTTAGAAAAGACATACAGTTAAGTCTTGAAAAATTATTGTACTTGTGGTTAAATCTAGATTATAAATTAACATATTTACCTCAATATATCAGAAAGATTGCCTCAGTATCAAGAATTGCTTGTTCTTGACTGATGCAGTATTTCATTATTGTATGGAAACAACTCATCAAAAATAGATTTGGGGAATGGGTTGGAGTTCAGCTGCAAACATTTGATCACGTTAATGATGGGTTTCCAGTTCAAGAATTGTCCATTCCCCTTGAGGGGACGAACAGTCTTCAGATGAAAAGCTTGCCACTGTAATGCTTGCTGAAGAGTCATCAAGTGGAGACATTAGTTCAGTCCACCTACTGAATGTGTCAACTTGTGATGTACCCTGAGGATTCGAACCATCTCGTGCCAGAAACAGTGTCTGATTGATAAGACATTGTGCTAAGTTAAGGTCTTCAGGAACAGAGTTTTTGAAACCTATGTTTGAGTCCTGCTCAGATAACAGTTGCCTGAGAAGAGTCCAGTCCTGTTCTGCAAACTGCTGATCTTCAAAATCCACATCTAGAACTGCTGTTTCTGAATCCATCCTCTGCTCAATTGCTTCTCCAACATCCATCTCATATATTGGAGAAAGGGTTTTTGAAGGCCGATGCTCATACATGCAGGTTTGTGCCATTGTGTCATAATCATCTATGTCTCCTGAAATAATTCACAATACTGTACAATGTAAAAATTGCAGATGATCCTCCCCTCAGGGCTGTGTAGAGCAAAATTTAACTCATTCAGGAAGGACAATCCAACCAGGTTAAAAAAGGGGGGTGGGTGGAGGGTTATACAAAATTGACAAAATTTGAGGCATTTATTTGCTATATAAAAACCAAAGTATGATTTATAAATTAAGTTAAAGCAGCAATCACCACTGGTAATTAACAAGAACCTCCATAATTAAATTTCTGATACAGAAAATGACAATGTAAATATACACTTAATGCACATGGAATTTCTCATTTACTACATAAATTAAATTTAGACCAGGAGGTGCATGGAAGGAATTAATAGAGAATGATTACTAAATGATGACTTAAACTATGTCAGCTTACAAGAGAATTAAAACCAAAGTTGTTTATCCACAGGCTTATTTCTACACTGCACATGCAAGGGCAGCTGCAGGCAAGGGCAAGCAAACTTAAAAAAAATAGTACAGACTTTTAATGTCTTCTTTTTCTGTGCTCTGGCTGAACATAGATCATGACCAGCATTTCATTACTCTGAATACACAATAGCTGCAATCAACACTATTGTATATTTTTTGATGGGATAAACAGACTGAATTATTGATATAAAGAAGACAAAACACAAAACTAGACAAGTATTCATCTAGCTACATGAAACAAGTTAGAACTTTTCTTTATATAAGCATTAGTTCTAAGTATAATCTCTCTTTTAGAAATAAGCTTTTACTGGTAAAATTTAGAATTTTAGACATCTCATAAACTCTAAATCAGAGTTCATACCTGCTCCCACTGATGCATATGGCAAATATTCAGTTATATTCAGTGGGAGAAGGATCCAAATTTGTGTATAATATATAAATAAATAAATTACAACAATAATGAATATAACTGTTTGGGTAAACAGTTCAGTGCGCTTTAGTTAAGGTTATTACTTTAGTTATTGCACATCCCATTCAGACATACTACATGTTGTCAAGCAGACAGAACAAATACTAAGATTCCATCAAAAGCTGATGCTGTCAATGTTAGATTGGATCAAAAATAACTGAAGTACAGACAACTGCATCCAATCTTTCTTTTAGCATTACATAAAATCTCTTTTTCTTGTAGTCAAGTTTCTCATTGAACAGCAAGGTATTTACGGATATTTCAAACAGACAAGCATTCTCTACCCAAGTGAAATACTTAAAAATACTTAAATTTAATATAGTTTCAGCCAAAATTAATTCAGTTCAGGATTCAATCCCAGAAAAATTGTCAAAGCTTTCCCTATTAATTTGTTTTTGAATGACTGAATGTTTCTATTTCTGTACATTACCTGGAAGTAAATCAGTATTAGCGCATTCAGTAGTTGCTGGTTGACTGTCTCTCACTTGACCTTCCTGAGTCAGTATCTGATTCTTACTGGCTTCTACAGGTTTTGCAGAGCTGCTCTTTTGCACATCAGAATTAGATTCTCTCTGATGAAGATCCAAATGACATGGCCTTTCTTGAGATTTTGCATCATTGTCTAAGTATTTATTGCACTGGTGAAATTCACTAGCCACCTCATTCTTCACGTTTACTATTTGTTTTTCTCCTGGGCAGGGACTAGCTGCTGAATAGACTTTCTCTGGGCAATTTTGTTGAGTCATTGGAGCACCTTGATTCTCCTTCCCTGGGATTTCAGTATCATGAAGATGTAGGAGAGAGCTTTCGCTTTTATCTGATCTATTGTCCCTATTCTTATGCTGTTTGCAATCCAGGAATCCATCTTCAATTTCCAGTGAGTATCTTGAATAAAAAGTATTTCCATGGTGCTCTTGAGAAACACTGTCAAATACTTCTGAAGGAGTAAGAGAATCTATTGAATGCTGACGTGAAGTACGAGTTTCCACTCTGTTATCAGATCCCAATTCTTCACATTCATCTACTGAAAGTAAAACAGATCGTTTGAAATGTTTAGTTTTAGAAAACTCTTTACTTGCAGAATCATTTTCTGTTGCATCTTCAAAAGCTAAATTATCAATTCCTTGGAACTGTTGAGTAGGAACATTTGACGGAGGAAAGTTTTCTGCAACATTCTCTGCTTCAGATCTGTCATCTTCTGTTTCATCAGCAGAAGAAGAAACTTGGTCTGCTTCCTGAGTAAACTGTGCATTGCCAAAAGTAGAACTTTTGCTTTCTCTAGTGTTGGGCTGTGCACTTTCTGGATGGGACCAAATTTCAGGTCTTTTTCTTGGTATTTCATCATCGCTCGTTGAATTAACACGGAAGAGATCAGAACCCTCTTTTTTCATTTTCACTTCTATTCTTAGGCTGCTGTCATATATTTTTAATTCCTCAGGGGTACTTGTGTCACTGCTGCTTCTTCCAAGAAAATCATGGCACAACATAGTGCTGCATTTAGAAATCCCTCTTTCATTGGATCCTTCATCATCCTGAGAGCCTCCAGCATCATAATCTTCTGATCTTGGTTTTATATCATCAGAGGATGTGGTTGCACTGCCAGTATCTGATTCAGGACTCTCTTTTGGATCTAGGGCACCAGTACTCCAGTGGTCCACAAAGGGAGTTTCTGCATTTTCGTGGTTTTCTGGCATTTCTGTTGGATCTATAGACTCTGTGTAACTGGGTGAATATTTTTCTGTTATTTGTTCTGTGGAACATTCTGAAACATCATCTAAATCTGCTGTAACTGATTTGTATTCAGTAAAGGCTGATGTATCACACAGCTCATCAGCTGTAAGAAATCCTTCCATGTGAATCTGAGGAGATGATGTCTCATCCTCCTTATTGGTTATCGTTCTGGAAAAGCTTGGCAAAGCATTTTCACCATAGTTAAGACCTGTTTCAGGGTTTAATTTATCACTTTGTTCAGTACAGACTTTTGTTGCTTTTGAATGTTTCACCAGTTCTGAAGCTTTTTGGTTGGTTTCCTTGGAAAAGTCTGAGTATCCATCACTGGAAGATTGTGCATGACAGTGAAATTCAGCTGTATTATCATCTTTCTCTGTACCTTCAATCTGTTTAATTCCAGTCTTATCTCCACAGATTTGTCTTGCTTCCTTTTCACTTTGCAGTGAAACATGCAGTTTAGAAATAGTTTCTTCTGTAATTAGAGGAGGAGATTCAGATTGTATTTTGTATTCCCCATTTTCAGAAGGATCTGATAACTTTTGTTTATTGGGTTGACAGGACACCAGCAGTTTATCTTTGCTTTCCATCACAGATTTTAAAGATTCACTTTGCTTTGCAGAATAGCATTCATTATCATCATGAAGTTGACCTGCCATAGCACTGGCCATGTTTTTTTCAAGTTTCTGTCCTGAACTTCTGCGCTCAGAAGACTGCACATTCTTCTGGACAACAGGAGATTCACTCCTTGAATGTTTTTGGGCAGAGGACTGAGATTTTAACACAGATTGCCCAGCTGTTTTCGGTTTTGGGTCTTTATTATTCGTAATTTCAGCATGTTTTGATGGAGCCAGAGTTTTAGGTGTTATTTTTGCAGTGGTTTTTGCTACAGGTGTTTGCAACTGCTTAACACTCTTCTTCTTGGCTGAAGGATGTTTTTCTGGGAGTGTTGTCTGAGCCAGATGTTGTAACACATTTTTTTCTTCATTATGTTTTGGAGACATTCCTGATTTCAGTGAATTTGGTGATTCCCCCTGAGGTCCTAACAAACAGTAAAAAAAGACTGTAAAGATTGTATATGCCAGTCAAAGTATATTCACCAAATTTATGTTAGTGTTTATGTTGAGAAGCAAGTTACTCAACTTTTTATGTAACTAAATGATTTAAGGCTCGTTAAAGTATTAAGAATTGAGATCTTAAACAAATACTAGACAAAAATACCATCTTGCACTTACCTGCCGCCTTTAAAACTAAAACACTTTATGGACAGTACATAAAGGAATTACTTCAACCTGGAACTGCAGTAGTCATCACTGGAATAGCAAGCAGCAGCTCTCTAATAGAGCATAGAAACACTGCACAGCAGCTTAGCACAGGAAGTGATGAGTACTGTGTTCAATTTATATCATAGAGGAAATGAAAGTAGGCAGAAAATAATTACATTAGTTATAATGCGATTAGAATACCAGAATTAATACCCCTGCTCAGTCAGAAAATACTGCAAGATCTTTAATGACCACAAATTGACAGTACCTGTGTTTTCTGTATCATAATGCATTTAAGATAATATAGCTTGAATAGTCTTTCCACCCCCTAGTAAGTGCCAAGTCCAAATGGGATTGAAAAGAGCTCCATCCATAACACTTTTTATCAAACAGGGTTTCCTCTCTGTGATCTGCAATGTCATGTCCCACACTTGATTCCCCCACAAACAGCTGTTGAAATCAAGTATTTGTTTGTGGGGCAGATCAGTATGAGTAGTGCTACCCTTGGGGGGGTTTCACCAAAAAAGGGAGGCATAAATTAACAATTCATAAAGAAGTCTGCAGTCCAGATCTTTGATGCATATTATAAATGCTTGACCTACAGAATTTCTGTTGAACTCAGTCATGGTTCCAAGTGCAGAAGTGCAGGGGATCAGCAAATAAAAGACTCTGCAAAGCAGATTAAACAAACAGAAGAAAACCAGCAATTGGCAGTGAAGACCGTCTTTGAAATATTTTGAATTTGCCACACATTGATTTTCATTTTACAGTTTAGGATCATCACCAAAACGGAAACATGGAAAATAAACAGAATTGTTCAGAAGATTTTGCCAAATGCTTGCACTAAAATATGACAAAGCTTTGCATAATATTGGCAGACTGTTTCATTGCTGCATGAAACTTTACCTTGGTTCTTGGGAGAACTGATCGGTGTGTTTTGAGCCTTTTGTTGTGCTGCAGAATTGCTACTCACATTTCCTTTTTTCTTTAGAACAGCTTGTACATTTTGCTCATTACACCCTTTTCCAGTCGATTTTTTTGTCAGACTGCAAAGAAATTATAAAATCCATTAATTCCCAGCATAAGATAGAGCAATGTTTAACTATATTTAAACACGCAACATGTTTTAATATGCCCACATATATAAACATTGTAAAAGCAACCTAAATGGTACACTTTTTGAAAATAAAACCTATGTGTGTATATATATTTTTATATATATACACACATATATAAATGACCCATTTCACAATTTCACAGTGCTTCAGCTGTCTTCCTGTCCAGTTTAATCTAAGGTATCCCAGAAATTATAAGCTTACAACACCTTGTGTAGTCATTAACTGTTCCAGGGTGTGGAATTCTGAATGACCTATAACAATTTTAAAATGATTAGCATGAAACAAACCAACAGAAAAGCCAGACCATTTTTATCTTTACAGCAATGTTTCCAATAGCCAACTCAAATTGTTCGCCTAATAACATGCAATAGACAACCATTCTCAGATTAGAAAGAACATGTTGACTTAACAGCAAGTTTAATAGTTCACCTGAAACTTTTTTTCAAACGTAGACACACATATCTGCATAAAGCAGCATATTGATTTGTAACATACCTGCTTGTTGTGATGTTAGCCTCAAGCTCAGTCTTTTTTTTTTTGTTGGTGACTCCATTTGATGTCTTCACAGACAGCTTTGTTTTCACTATAGTAAAGTAAATTCAAAGTTAATTATAGGGGAAGATGCATTGCATCTAAGTACCGAAAAAATTCTAATAATGAAGATCAGGTATTGAAAAGAGCATAGATGCTAAACTTCTACCATTTTATATGGTTATCAGTTGATCATAAAGTCAGTTAATAGAGGAGAAATTTTATATTCTTATCTCAAGTTAATATTCATTTACAGGGGAAGAAGGTGACTCATCAGTCTATAGTAAATTTTTTTTAAAGCTTCTCAGGCTGGTTTTCAGTGTATGACCAGCCTGGGACAAACAAGAAAGGGACTTAAAAAATTCATTACCAGTTTGCTTTTTCCCTTCCTCTAGCAGTTTATCATCTTTGGGTTCCTCTGTCTGTTCACTGGCAGCCTGGATGTCTATGCTTGAGTTTGCTGACTTGCTGGAAGTTCCTGCCACAGTTACTAAGGAGGGAGACTCCTTCCCTGTGGTTTTTTTCAATGGTTTTGTTTTGATCTGCACACTTGAGGTTACTGTCAGCACTTTAGGTCTGGCACCTGCAGTTTTTCCTTCATGGTTCTTTAGTCCTTTGCCACTTCCTGAATTTTTCTGTCCGCTTGCAGATGATGTCTTTTCTGTATCTTGCTTGGTAAGCATGCTTTCAGCCTTCACGTTTCCATTATTTTCTATTTTTGTCTTTATAACAGCTCTAGCCTTTGGTGAAGCAGCTTTTTCCCCAGGTTTTGAATCCTTAGTAATCTTGGAAACTATTTTTTTGCCATCTTTCCCCTTTACATCCTCATGCTTTGAAGCCTTATTAACAGTGTTTCTATTGGTGCTTGATGTATGTCCAGATGCTCCTAATCCATCAGATTTCATTTTATCCTGATTAGTGGAAGAATCTCCCCAGCAATCTTTCTTGCCGTGTTCTATCTGGGAAGTATTCCTTATACCAGCAGATTCAGTAACAGATTTGTTTAGCTACAAAAAAAAAGCACCAGGAAAAAAACCAAAAACCAACAAACAGAAGACATTTTAACACCAAACTATCCATAATCTTTCCTTTCTGAAACACAGCTACTTCTTAAGTAGTACATGAATCTAAGGCAACAAAATTCAGCAAAGAAATAATTTTTAAAGAGATTATATTTTAGCTCAGTTTGGTGACTTTCAAAGTACTAGAAAAAACTTGAGTGCCTAGGAAATCTAATGTGAAAAACTGCTTTATATAGAGGATATAGAGATATCTAAGTAGAGTTTCACTTTTACTTCGGGAAAATTACTCTGTAATATTTATTTATATTATTAGTGTCTGCTGAAGTAAGAAAACTTTGAGTTATATGTGCATATTTTCCAGAGAGGAATAAAGACTGTGAATTATTACAAACATAAAACCAAAAACGAATTTATAATACACATGATGTCTTTAACCATTACCAAAGGATAAGTGACAATATTTGTTTTCTCTCTCTGGTAAAGAGAAATACTGAAACATGGAGAATTAAGTGCATGAAAAGGAATCTTTGTGATATCATTGTCATTAAATGTATTCAAGACCATCAAATCATGTGAAACCCATACTGTTTTTCTACCAAACAGTTATGTAGTTTTGAGTGTAAGTTTCAATAGAAGAGTTGTTGAGGGCACTACAAAAATATTTTTTCAGGACAGGGAGTATAACAGACTCAGTGCTGTGATGGCTTGTGATAATAGCAGAGATTCATTAGCTCAGTAGCAAACCATTTGCTCTGGGAAACAGATCAGCTTCATTACATAGCAACAGGGGAATGCGAGATTCTGAGCACAAATTCCTGTCTTTTATTTGAGCTTATCTGTTTGAAAATGTAGCAGACCATAGGCTGAGTCCTGAGATGTTTTCAGCAATGGACATTACTGATTCTGCAGAAATAACAGTTGACCAAAAAATCCAACTTTATCAAAAAGCAAGTTGCATTCAATAATATGACAAATTAATATCCAATTTAAAACACATGATGAAAATAGTTTTGTTTGCAAACTTCTGAGTATTTTTAATGTTTGGATATAAATATTTACCTGAGAACTAGTGAATACAGGTTTTTTGCCAAGTCTTCGGTCATCACCCTTGTCAAATGCAGCTGTAAAAGGAACAAGCAGTTTCTTCACTATTTAGCAGGAAAGAAGCGAGACAGAAAACATCCCAGACTACTCAATTAACATCATCTGAAATCAAAAAGCAGTTCTTTGTGTCCTGTAATTATTCTAGGAAGGCTAATTTTGGTGACATGGCAAATGTTAAGGGGAAATAGTAGGTTTTACATTTGGAACAAAAAATGTGGTATCTATAATGAGGTCACATGGCCATAATAAGCAAGTTGTTTAACTCTTCTGTTTCGCCATTTCCATAGTAAGACACACTTTTGTTCACCCAAGCTTAGCTCACTTAAAGCTTGCAGTGCACTGAGACCTTTGAAAGTGTACACAATTTACAAAAAAAGAGAGACCTTCAAATTCAGAGTACTAATGACTTTTAAGTGATATACTGTAATCTATAGAGTATTTATTTATACTATTTAAAGAAAAGATTAATTATATTAAAGTAAATTATATTAGTTTTCAAAAGTGGTAAAGTCAAAATACCTAAATTTACACAGTAGGATCATAGTGCCTCTTCAGAGAGCATGCGGTGTAATGTCATGAGAGTTATCCCTGTGATTGTCATGTGGAATTTTCAGGCAGTGAATGCCTTTTTTTTTTTTTTTTTGACTGGTCTACTCTGAGGGAAGCATTTTTCAATAAAGCCTTTAAATCAATTGCGCTTGTGCAATACAAAAAGGATATTTATAGACACTGTACAGACCCAGAATCAATAAGGTTTCATCTTTGTTTGCAATAGTGTTTCAGCTGAAAAAAGGTTTTGCAAAAAAATGTGTTAAAAAATTTAAGCATTCAGTGCCTCATGTTCTGACATACTAATTATACGTAAAAAAAAAAAATAAAATCTATCTATATAACACAAAAATTCTGCTGAATTCTTATTGAAGATACTAAAAATAATTTTTATATAGGTCTGTAAAAATCACACAAAAGGTATGCTGAAAATGGCACCCCAGGGATCTAATCCTTTTTCTAGCAATGACTCTGCACATTAATACATAACAATATATTAAGACAAAATCCATATAAACTTATCCCTAAGAAAACATGAGACGTTGTAAATGAAAAAAACCACAATATCATCTGTCTTCTTTTGGCATTTTTCCTCCTCTATTATAGCCTTCTAATTCTATATAGCTTAAATCTCTAGAAGATAAACCATCACCAGAAATCATTAAGATGAAAGTTGATTTAAGTTATCCTAGATATATTTCAGCAGTATCGTGTGATCGCTTTGTCTGTAATTAAAAACATCATTTATTCAAATATTTCAGCCTATCCGTTTACATATAAAATGTATGCTAGCTTTGAGTTACAATTTAATCTAAAAGAAAACAAAACAATTTCTGGCAAGATGGAGTTTGGACAACTAAGGCACACCTTGGTCTTAAATATTTTTTTGTATTGAAAGCACTAGTGCAAAGCAGCCTAAGCATTATTTGCAATAAGGACACTATCATCCTAAAAATAAAACACCCCAAAACAAAAAAACCCCACCCTTGTCTCTAAAGCCAGCTCTGCAGCTTCTGAAAGATTTTATAATCCAGAAAGAAATCATAAACCTGTTTGATACAGTAGCCGTGAGGTGTTATTTGACTACATCCCTAAATCATGCTTAGAAAGACTGTCACTACATCCTTCTATCAGCATGTAATCGTAGAATAAAATTTTAGTCTATAGGAATTAAACAATTTTATAACTATCATATTGTAGCTACTAAGTCTTTAACAAAAAGGACACCAAAATGTTTATTTCTGCTTTGAATCAAAAGTGATTTGATTTTAGAGAAGTCTTCAACACATTCTTTTCTAACACTGTACTGTCAAAGCTGATATTCAATCATAAACCAAACTCCATTATCTGTCCCGCAGACTCAGAATATTTGTGTACTTCAAAACAAAGAAACGTTCAGAACAAAACCTCCTTTTTGTTGGAAGTACTGCTTGTTAAAATTTTGAGAGAACACTATGCAGCTCCTCAGGGGCTCTCTGCAGTAGCATACACAATATCACAATGCCAATCAACTGTGAAGCCAAGCTATCTGCATTTACTCACAGTGCACAAGATAAGCATTATGCAAGAGACAAGCAATAGTTACACATTATGTAGGAAATGATAAAGGATAGGAACTGAATTCATAGAACGGATAAGCTGCTTTGTGCAAATTTAATTCATCCAACAGCGCTTATCTCCTTAAAAATGAGACAGATAAGGTTTTTAATCCTACTGCAGTATTCTCAACAATTTAGACCAGCTGTAAATAAGAACAGAGTCCATCTACATGGTTTTGGTTCCTATTATATACACTCCTAAAAATAAAAAGCACAGAAGACTTTTCACAGAAAATTATTTACTGATTTCCATGTCTGCAACTAGCTAAGCACGCTATCGTGCTTCTATTCATAAATACCACTTCAAAAACCTATAGCATTGCAAATTTTGCTTTAATTTGTATCTGGTTCCACAATACCACCTACATTTTATCTACCAAACAGATTGCTAAAAAATTCTAATGCCATTTGATGCCAACATACCTGCTTGTATTTTCTGTTGATGGTCTGGCCTCATCAGCTTCCAGCTTTCTGTGTGACGAACAGCATAAAAAGACTGAACCAGGAAGACCCAGAGCTTATCACGCAGAGCCTGGATCTTGCACGTAAAACCCTGTGTTCAAGTAACAAATCAGCAGCTGGCGAGGCACATATTGTCATAGCAACCAGTCATTATTCCTTTCAGAATCTACTTACTCCCTAAGCTAGATCAATGATGTCATCACTTATATTTTATAATGGCCTGGTAGATGGAGATGCTGTTTTTGAAGAATTATTGCCCACCACAGTAATTTTTACACTACTTTAAAACCAAGTCACTGCAAGGCATACTACAGCACTAGAAAACACCACATTGTTCTTTTTTTTCCCCTCTTCCTTTTATTTTTTCTTTTTCCTTTTTTTTTTTTTTTTTTAAATGAGCCCCATAATAGCTCTTTACTGTCAGCTGTGTCACAACAAGGTCAAATACTCTAGGGAAAAATAATGTATCTGATTAAATTTTCATTGCTTTTACCAAGAAGATCTACAATAGCACCAGATTGCAGTAATTCATTTTGCATTTATTTTTAATTCTTTCCCTGTAGCATCATTCTGGATTTTAATCAGGATGTCATATTATTCATGAATTATCCCCAACACTACAGTCAACCACAGCTTAAATATCATTATTTAGATTGTGTGAATATACCCAGCATATTTCACACATGGAGACTGACACCACCCCCCAATCCAAAAAACCCACACATTACATTAAGAGGCAGTCCTTGCTTCAGGGGACAGTCTTAAACAAAAGCAGATGTAGCTGTGACTTTCACAAAAAGAGGGAAAAGATACCTACAAAGAATATGGTCTCTTCACCTGTATTTTTAAGGTAATGCAACATTTTGCTGAGATTTTTCTCATCCCAAATTTAAAGTGATAGTAAAGAACAACAGAGCAGTGTTGTCCATGGGACTTACAGTCTCAGTAATACACAAGTTGTTTTTTTTATTGCCATAGATAGGGTTTCTCTTTAAAAAAATGTCATATCCAGTAAACAAGTGCCAATATTTTCCTGCACTTTCAACAGGACCTTTGGATTTACGCAGGTGCTTTTCTGCGTGACCCCAGTTTGCAGGACTGAGCCACCTGAGCTCAAATCACACCATCTGATTCGAACCATTACATGAAACAATACCAGAATAGTTTCTCCTACAAACATTGCACATTGAAAAAACCTACCATCTCCTTCACATTTGTAGAGTCCAACAACGTATCCACAGCTACAAGAAGAAAGCAGCTATTTTCATTATTAATACTTTTTTCAATTGCATTAAAAATTAGTTCTAGAAGGTCAGGTTTGCTGCTCATTGCCTGTGCCTGAGGAAACAACAAAAGGCAGCCATTTAAAACAAAAGAGTGTACTTCATATGCAAAAGCATTTCTGAGCAGAGAGGATCTGCTGTCACGCTGTGCAGGAGGTATTCCAAAGCTGAGCATCTTCCTTTGTATCCACTCCATAACCCCACCCCTCCACAGGCCTCTAACAAATCATCCTGAGGCCCCTCGCTAACCCAAATTTTAGCAACAAGCACACCGCGATGAATTTATAGCCACATGCAACTCTAGATTCAAAGACAAAATGCTTTAACATCTCCCTACTTATTTTTTTAATCCTCTATACATATATTAAAAAAACCCATCAATCTTTCATGGGAGAAATGAACCGGCTCGACGACGCAGATATGTTCTCAGCAGGACCTGCAGCTTTGCCACATTCTTGCAGCTCGCAACAAAAATTAGTAGAAGTTTGATGATGAGTATTAGCAGTACACTCATTCTTTTAAGTACATGCTGGTGTCCTAGGGGTTTGATGAAAGCTTTTTCCAAGTTTATGTATATACTTACCTCTTTGCAACACAGAAACCGTCCCACTAAATTCATCGCAACTTTTGCTTAACTAAGGCACACAACCTGAATTCAGTATCAACCCTACATATCAAACTATTAATAGGCTTTAAAACAACACTGTTGTTGTTTTAACAAAAACAAAAAACTTAGCATTGCCTGATTTTTTTTAAATTTTCCAAAAATTGTACCGTAAAGCAGAAGTTGAAGCGATTTTGATTATTTAGCAGCCTGAACTATCCAACGTGTGATATAATTCAGCTGATTTGGAAGCATAAAATAACTTCAGGGCAATTTTACCTGCAACAAAAGAGAGAAGCCTTCACTTTCTACTACGTGTAGGAAGTTTGCCACAATAAATGTTACGCATTCTTCTTGTAGCCTGGATGCCAAGGCCACAGCTGCCTCTGTCCATTTCACCTGGGGAAGACTATTGATCAGCCGGTCACTCTCCATCAGAAGGATAGCAGCGTTCTTGTAGTTCTTAGAACAAAACCAGAAATTAGCCTGTTTAATGACCTAAAGAATTGCTGCTTGTAAAATAGCTTCTGTTCAGTTACTGAACACTTATACAACGATCCAATCATGTATTAATTTCCCTTCTCTAAATAAATTTGGATTTTGAGAATTCTGAGCATTATACCTACCTTCGAAACTAAAGCAGAAAAAGAAAAATCTACTGCTTCTGTTTTGCCTGCTGAGGTTAGGAAATAAAGTTTTCAGTAGGTTTTACTGTATTTTTTCCAATTGTGTATCATTACATGCTGCAGCCTTGAACAAAATAAGGCAAATGTTAACTGGAGAAACTGAACAGAGAAAAAATTTTTAGGTCACTGAAAGATGTAGTAAATTCTTGAATAAAATGAGTAAGTGAAAGTTTCAGGTGAGTGTGGATGGCCCAGCATTCAGGATACATAAATACCAAAGCACTTTCATAGTTATGAATCCTTTTGCTTTACTTAAAAGGAGTCAGACATCAAATATTTGTCTTCCCAAATGGAGTTTTAACTGAACTTACCCTCTTTTTTTGTCTAACATTTCTCTAAGAAACCTGTTATGCATATAGTTACATTTAAAACAAGCATGCATATTTCATAATATTTATTCCCCTGATCTGTGCCTTTGGTTCTTTTGTGCATTGCATCAGAACAGTACCTGAGCAGAACTTCTACTGGCTAACACATCACTTAAAAAGAACTTGCAATTTATTGTTATCCACGTCAGAACAGACTGAAAGCTCTACTCGACATGACCTCGCAGGTCACTGATAAATTATGCAGTAAAGTCAGTAACACTGGAGAAAGCAGCAATTCAGATAGGTATTTGACACAAAACCCCCTATTGTAAATTCAGACGATAATCATGTTTGACCCATGCAAAGTAGAAAGCAGGGAGGATTTTTATTCATGCATGTTGTAGTTAAAACATAAAATCTGGCCAGCCATTGTTCAACTATATTTTTTTATTATTTTACTCATCTGTGGGCAAACCAGTTTTCTTCTATGCATATAAGGTAAATTATGGATTAAGTATATGCTTATGGTTTGATCTTGCTCCCACTGGACTCAATTACAAGCTTTTTGAATTGTCCAGAATTCAGCCCCTGCTCACAAGGCAATAAGCATTTACTCCCATTAGACACTTCCAGTGAAATGTAACATTCCTTCACTGACTTCTAATTAAATCAGCACTTTGTAAGAGTGGCTCTAACTGAATTTTACTTCTCTTGTTATATTTTCTCCCTAACCATTCTAAAGTGGTTCCTAACCATTCTAAAGTGACACTTGTCTAAAAAACTGGAATTTTCTTGCATGTAGTTGAGATACCAGGGATTGGTACCTGAACAGTGTTTTAAACTGTACTCCCTTTTTAATGTTTCTGTGTTCATCACTGTGGCTTCCCACAGATTTTCCCATCAGCAATGTACTTTTCTTCGCACCTTTTCTTCCTCTAAAGGGCTTCCCCACATTAACTAGGTTTTACTTTTCCAAGATGTCACAGTATTTAACTGGGTGTAACCATTAAAAACTTTTACAACAGAGACCTGTAGCAGCAGAGAAAAGAGGATTGTAAAACATACAGTAGCCCCTCCAAAATTAGACCTTTTCTTCTTTCTCCCTCAGGCAGCCTTAGGCATTTTTGCAGATTGTGAAAAACTCCACTGGGAATTCCACAAGTTTTTGGACTGGGTGTCTTAAGAGCTCAGAGTTAAATGATCACTCAGAACTGTTCTGTGGGCAAAAGAGGCTTATGCTTTATTTAATTTTGCAATTCTAAAAGCTTTCTAGGCTTCAGTCCATAAAATATCAGTAAATCTTGCAAAGACCCACCAACACAAATTTTACATCATTAAAATGGGAACCAAAACACACTCTAGTCCAGCCTGCAAAAATCTTCCAAAGAAGCAGAGCGCACAGCTGGAGCAGTGCCAAGTACCGCAGTGCCACGACTGTTCTGCAAATGCTGGTCGCTTAAAGATAGCTCAGGTATTTCAACACAAACTGTAACCACAGCCTCTTGATAGATTACAATAGGCACAGAAGGGAAGGCAGGCAGGCAGGCCTGAGGTGTCTCAGGTTTACCTTCAGGCTGTTCTGATAACGTTGCACAAGGGCACCTGGAGGGGAGCCTACAATTGCATCTACATACACTCTTATCTATGCTACACACCTGAGCTAGTTTGGAGATGGGTGGTGGTGTAACTACAAACACCTGTACATCAGAATGAACTGATCTGAATGAACGATCCTGAAAATCTTACTTAAAACTTCTCACTATTTATACAATATATGACATACAAAGCTATGAATATTTTCTAGGAACAACTGAGTATACTGATCTAATATAAACGGCAGGATGCCTAGTATCTTCAGAGTTATAGCTGCACTCTTTATTCTGTTAGAAATTATGCATTCTGGTAGAAAGACTTTGGTTTTTATTACTGTGGATACTCTCGAGCTTCTCTTGCTACAGCCACATAGCTCTGAAATCTCTTGCTTTCATCAGAAAATGCAGTAACAGCCTCTGCTCACACCTGACCTGCTGGCCTCAGCACTTAATGGGGTAATGCTCCATCAAAGAAGTCCTGAGAAAAAAAAGTCCCAAGAAGCCTTCACAGCCTTTTTGGCGAGGGGCAGTTCTTGGCCAGACCCACTTAAGAGTGCATCTCTTGAAGTAGGGGTATGTCTGGCAGTGTGGGTAGCCATACCTGAGCTACTGGATAACAACAATAACAGACACAGGTACAAGGATTTCAGCACGAGACCTAACATAGCTGTCTGGCGTGTGCTAGAACCAACGTCATCCTGTGCATGTTACCTGAGCTAGCTGGATTAAACTTCGTATATGCCCATCCACATTACAGTCACATACATATACAGTCATGCTTGGCAGCAGCTGTACAGGTTTAGCTTTAGCTCCTCTACCTACTTTTTGTATCTCTGTTACAATTCTGTGTTTATTTACAGGCTAATTACTAGACCAAATTCCTGTTAACAGGTCTAGTTCAAATCAGTTACTTTTAAGTCAGCTCTGAGGGTAGTTTTATACAGAAACACAATCATAAAGTATTTAAGTTTAGGGCGGTCTAAATTGCAACAACGTAAATATGTGCCACAAAAAATGAATGTTGAGCTTTGGGGGAACCAATTCAGTGCTGTTATTTGAGAAGTAGAAGACATGTATACTATATTGTAACTTTATTTTTGAAAAGTCAGCTTGCCTGTAAACAAATGGCTTGTGATCACTAACAACCAGTGATCACCTGAAGTCTGAAAAAACCACACATTTTTTCCAGATTAGAATACAGGCAAAGAGGAAAAGGCCACCACAAATGATGTATGCCATCCACCTAACAGGAATTGATACAGCAATTCCTCACTCTCTGTTCCTCACTCTCTGAACACATAATGTTGCGCAATGATGTCACAGTTGCATTTCATGAATTTGTTTTGTATCTTTATGCCTGGACTTGGATGCGATTATCACTAGACTCTGTGCCACAAAGCATAACAACGACATCTGCACATCAAAATCTGTTTTAAAATTGTTATTTTAATGGGAACTTTTACATAGCTTAAGCGTAGTACAGATTTAAAATACTATATTAATTACCTCTTAAATTACACTGCACAGCTAAATAAAGAAAAAAATTACATTGCTCTATTTTTATACAAAGCACACTATGTACTACTTACCAAAGACTTAACCAACATAACAAGACAGTTGTTCTGAAGTTCAGCAGGTAAACTGGCAAAGCTTCTTTCTGACAGACATTTTGCAAAATGTTTTCCTACCCATCTGTTGAAAAAAGAGCCTTTCTTAGGTAAGGAAGATGAAAAATATTTTATCTTCACTTATTAGCATCAATGATACTTCTGAAGTATCGTGAAGAAAAAACGTGTTTAAAACGTGAACATTTTATATGCCAAAATAAACCCAATCTCGCAAAGTAACAGAATTTCAACAGAAAGCAGAGAAATTAAAAACATAAACCATGATTCATTTTGTTACTTACTTCATGCAAGCTGCATATAGGCTTTCCACTCCCACCGAATGAGCAATAGCCATGCATTCTAGTACAGGTTGCTGTTTTCCAGGAACAGGCTAGAGTTGTTAACAAATTATTACAGTTACTGTACATCCTCACTTACAGGAACTGTACAGAATTACAAAATCTTCAGTTCTAACAGAAGTACTGTTAGCTACCATTTGTTTGCCTTTATGCAGAATAGGAAAGTCATCTGCTTCCACATGTCAATAAAATAGTATTCAGCCTAGTGAGCGTAATGCATTAAAATGCTCACTTCTAAGCAGTTAGTTTTTAAACTAATTTAAATTGAACAAAAATATTTGCTAAATACATGCCCATGAAATCTGATATGCAAATATATAATATTTCCATATCCCTATTAAGAACAGCTACATATACAATGGAATGTATTAAATTATGTTCTATTGACTTGATCATGTGGAATACTGCTTCTCATCACTTGTGGTTTATAAGCGTCTATAAATAGCTTACTCCCATCATCAATCCCCATGAATTTTGCAGATTTACACATAGGAGTAGGGTCTGTTGACTTAAGGTAACATCTCGACCACACAGTTGTTAAATATCTCATCAACATGATGTGTAAGTAATAGAATGAAAGTTCTTCTTAGGCTTTAAGGTTCACAAAATAGCATGGGAACTGACATACCTTTTGGAAAAAATTGCAGTAATCTCTTTTCAAAATGTAGATAGCCACTTCTTTCAGCCCATCTAGCCCATACATATCTGCAATGCCCAACATGCGACTAAAGAGAAAGCGGTAGTGACAGGAACCAAGTCATTTTCGTATATGCATTTTGCTTACAAGACAATTTACATGCTAATTTCACTGCTTTTTTCAGTCAGAATTTACTGCAGAAATAGATCAATAACCAAGTGTGAAACTTGCTGAAGAATAATCTTCAACCAGGAATATATATTGACCTAATAAAAATCTTCCATCCAGCAGGTTCAGTCTACATAAAAGGAAGCCTCAGCCACTGGCTGGGAAACTGTTTAGGAGACTCTCAGTTTCTCTACCTTAAGGGTAGCAAGTGAAAAACATATTTGTGCTGGCAGACCTTTGGCATTTTGTAGTTTTTTTTCCAAGGATTACATAAAATGTTATTGATGACATTGTATCTGAGAATTATGTCCCTTCCAAATACTAAAAAGCACAGTGAGCAATCCATTAATTATTTTACATAATAATCAATAGCATGGTTTTATTTTCTATCTCAATTCATTACCTAAACATTGACATTAGAGCATATTATGAACAATTCCATATTTTTATTTTAGATACGCTTTGAACAACAATTTCTAATACTAAGAAATTGTAGTGCTTTAATATTTGTGGCAGAGTTCAACAGCTACTATTTAAATGGTTTCAGGGATAATTCACACATTTCAGAACTTACTTGAGTAATTCGAGATTCTGTATAAAACTCATTAAAAGCTATCCAAGAAGAAAATGCCAACATTTACATTGATTGCGATATATCATCTTTTATGGATCCTATACTAGCTACTTGGCCTTCGCATCAACTCAAATGATTATTTAAAAATAAATTCCAAATAATAACTATCATATATTATCAGACCCTGTACATATTATTATGAAAATCTGAAAAGTAAAAGGAAGGTACAGGCAAATTGGGAATTATTTTGGTATAAAACACCCTCCTGTTTTTCATTCTCCTTATGTAATATTCCAAAAATATCTGTCCCACCTTTTTCGGTACCTGCCAAATAAACAAGATTTCTTCTACAGATTTATTTTTGGAATTTCCTCAAGTATGTTTAGGTGTAATGATCATTGTATTTGACATCTTTGTCTTATTCATACTACATGAAGAATTTTCATTTTGACACTTAACTGAGAAAATACAGAACAAGCACAAACTACAACTAAAAATAATAAAAGTTGACATATACCCAACATCAACTTTGTCTGGGAAGTCCAGAACACCTCCATATATAAAATGCAAGATGACACTCATTTCTGCATGGCTTATGCTGCAAAAAAAAAAAAAAAGAAAAAAAATACAGGTAAAGACATGTCCAGAATAAATCCCACCCCATCACATTTCTCAGCCAAAGGAAGTTGGTCAAAAGGCTGATACATCATCCAGTCATTCTGTGAATGAAAGATAAATGGTCTAATAAAATTAAAGATATTTTCAAAAATACTGCAATGTAAAAGTATCTAAATTGACTGTATTTTGGGTGAATGTTGCTACTCAGTAGTCTTGCTGAAACTTTGTAATACTTTAAATCTTTGAAAATAAGTCATAACCAGACTAATACTAGTAACCAGATTATTTACACTGATAATATGCAGAAAGGATTTTTTTTTTTATCTCCGAGCTCTTTACTAGTAATAAGTCAATTATCAACCAACCACAGTTAAAAACTGTATTATAAAAATTGCTTTTAATTCTTGATTTTAGGAATTATTTAAGCTTTTCCACAATAAAAATAACATTTAATAGTTTTACTACAACACTAAGTAGGAATGTCGCATCTCAAAATATTCAGAAAAAGTCTTTATGCTTTGATTCAGATTAAGAAATATGGAATTTCTACACAGAGTTGTGTTTGCATTCTCGCATCGTCCCAGCACTCTAACAGGGAAAGGCATAGAATGTCTATTTTAAATGGTGGACACGATGTCCTGAACAATACATTATTGTACTTATGTACATCTCGGTATGCACTCTTCAGAACCCCTAAGTGCTGTATACATTAGTATAAACAGAATATAGTCATGCAGATTGAGCTAAGATCCTTTACAGCATTAGACATGTTTAAGCGACAGACAGTGATGACTAAAAACAAAAGGGGGAAAAAAAAAAAAAAAAGGTTGCAACACGCTAAGCAGCAAAATCAACACACTTGTCTCTCTATGAATTAGTACACGATAGCCATAAAATCAGCAAGAGTTTCCCCACAATCTTAACAGCTGTTATCTTAGGCAGAATTTTTATTATTTCAGAATAAGCCATATGTACTTTAAGCGTTTAAAAAGACAGCACAGAAATCGGCACCAAGCAGAAAACTGAACTAGAAAAGGTAAAATAAATAGATATGATTCTTAGTAACAGAAATTATGAGACATTGGCATGAGAATATACTCATATAAAGATTAAATACTTCTCAGGAGAAAGCCTCTACTGAGAAATAGGGATAAAAATTTCTTAGCCATGTAGAAATTACAGGGAGGGAACCATAAATACCAGAGTAATAATTGACACTCAGCCTCTAAAACATACTATGTACAGCACGAAAACTAAGAAATCAATTAAAAGTGTATAGTTTTATAAACTACACAAACTAACTATATAAACTAGCTGCCAAATCAGCAATTGCTCCTGATTTTGCAGCAATATTATACAGACAGAAAACTAAAATTATGAAAACATGAGAAAGTATCACTTGGCCAATCAATTTTATATTAACACAAAGCAATTATACTTTGTAACATTAAGGTACACAGTTCCTTCTGAAGAAAGCTGAGTCAGCCAACATCACGCCTGGACTAAAAAAGCTAACATGTACAAGTATCAGTATTAGTTTGCTTTGAAGGAATATTTAATATATTACAATTGATTTTTTCTGATACTGAAAAGAACTAACCTGGCAGTCCCCAGTTTATCTACACTCTTAAATATTCATCCTACACTGACAGCTCCATTATTTTCAGCTCTCACACAGACAGCCATCATGAACAAGCACATCGGTCAAAATTGTTTTAGCGTATGATGCTGAAATATCATTATTAAACACTATTTAAGAAATGTAATTGTTTATTTGTCTTTCCATTTTAAGTATACTCTTATTATACAAATGGTTATGAAAATAAATTACATTGTTCAGACATTCATAGTACTTTCATGACATGTACAACATGAAGTGAGAGAATAGAATTGTAAAATAAACTGTGAATACTAAAACATACTCTACAAAAAAGGATTAGTACTCTTCTGCTGATGAAAAAGATGTCTTCCCTGAACCATCTGGCAATATTAACAAATACACTACACACGCTATTTCATATTGAAGTCAAAACAGTACTCAGGAAATATATCATGTTGAAGAAAAGTGTCAAGGCAGATTAATCTTCAGTGCTCTATACACAGCACGGTTGTTACATATTTGCAGTGATTTTAAATTGCCTACCTTTGCTTCCAAACGACTTGCAAAGACAACACTTACCCTTGAAGAGTGATGTGCTCTTGGGAGCTTTCAGCCCAACTTCCACTCAGCATAGCAGCAAAGTAACTAGATCTGGCACATAAAATGGCCCTGAGAGAGAAAAAGTAAACATCATTCCACAAGATACAAATATTTATTACGAGACTCTTTGATAACATTGACTTAAATCTTTGCCCTTTATGCATTAAGGTGTCATCTGTATACTGCATGCCTTTGGACACCGTGTTTGGAATTTCAAAATATCCTAAAGAAAAAAACACTATTCTACATTTCTCAGCTAAAGTTTGTTTCTAGTATGACTTTGACATTCACAGAAGAAATTAGTTATCACAAGCATTTTCCTTTTACAGAAAATGACAAATTTATTTCTTCTGTTCTATTTACCAAATAACAGTAAACAACCTTGCTCATACAGCCCCATTTTAACCAAATAATTATATCCTGAATTTCTTAAACTCTTTTTATACTACAAAATGTGTAATTATTACAATGAAGAGAAGGATAAAACTTCTCTTACTTGAAACTGACTGGCCACCTACCAGCACATCAAAAAACTTGATACTAACATGTAATACAACAATATGATGTGTTTCCAGCACTATTTGAGAAGAACTATCAATTACTTCTTTTTAGACTTATTACCCTCGTTTATTTACAAGGCATAACTGGCCATAAATGAGCTAATTTGATTTACTACTACTTCCATCAAAGGCAATAAAGAAACACCAGACCAGTAGTCTGTGTAGCTCAGTGTTTCCACCAGCGTCACAGCCTTCAAAAAGCCAGATGAAATGACCTTTGTAACAGAAACTTCTTAAGGTGGAAGTGAAAGGGCAAAAAGAGAAGACAAGACAGTGGATCAAAAAACTGCTTTATGATTTCAGCTTTCCAGATTTACATCAGTTATAGTGTTAGCCTTTGTGTATCTTATCTGGGCTACTGCAGCCATAGATAATATTCTCATTTATACAGTTTTTTCTTGACACTTACTAAGCTTCCTATTATTTATAGAATTACTTTGTGTCGTGCATTTCCTGTGGCAGAAAAAGCAGTGTCGTATTAGGCATGAGAATCCTTTCTTTTACATGTATTTGTTGGCTCTTAAAAATGTTTCAGAGTGCTCTCATTTTGCGTAGGAAGAAGAATGCTATTTATGGACTCTTTTCTAGTCATTATATATTCTGGAATCTCATCTCTCTCCCCTCCTCCTGCTTCAGAAGTCTCAATACTTTAAATTAGGAACTTCCTGCACATTCGTCCTGTGATTCATCCAGCAGTAATAATAATGAAGTTTTTACAGAACATTTCATATTTCAGTGAAATAATGTCCATATCTAAATGGGTACTACATCTCAGCTTTGAGCATGTGAAGTTCTGAATACCCACAAGACCTTGTTTTTATAAGACACAATAAATACAGTATAATGGAGATATGAAATACACTATCTCCAATTTTGTATTCTCTTCCAAATAAATTTTAGGAATGAGCAGAGCTAGATCAACTGCAAGGGCACAGTTGAAGTGGATATTTCAAAGATTCATTTAAAATAAGACAGCTACTCAGTAGAATATGGACGTATTACCTAAAAATACACTGATAATATTTTAATTAATAAAATACACAGAGATACCAAACAAATATGAAATATATTTATCTGTGCTCTCCTAGTGGCATTGTTTGTGCCACAAGTTTATTGCTGAACAAATTGCTGACTTTATCCGCTCAGAGCTCTGTAAGAAAACAACGCAGCACTGGGAAGATGCAAACTTGGCAGCGCTCTCGGAGCACTACTGCTCACACTGCGAAGTCTATTGGAAGTTCACAGGACTTCATAAGAAAGTACAGAATGATGAGATAAGTGGGTGGGAGAAAGCAGAGACTTAAACTGTCTTCCATTTGAGAACTTAAAAAAAAAAAAACCCACCCTTAAAATAATCAATCATACTGGTGCTTTCATGACAATTATACCCAAAGTTAGATTTCCCTTATTCACTCCTACTGCTCATGTGATGCAATACTAAAGCAAGCAAGCCTTCTGCCTGTTTCAGAACATCCTTCTTTTCTCTATGATTTACTGCTGTATTTTTTGACGCTTAGACTACATACACTGCTCCAGGCAATAAGTGGTCTAAATTAAAGAACCTCTGCTCATAGAATCTTTCTGTTGACTTTCTTTTTGCATTAAAATATATATTTCTCCAAGTTGTGGACCTGAGAACATGACTTCTTCTAGTGTACACCAGAAGAAAAAAATATGCTCAATTACACTACTACTACTGTTAGGTCCTGGTCTGATCGTTGGTCCAGGAGAGGTTCATAATGATTCTGAGGGTGTAATTAAGTAAGTTTCTCACAACAACATTCTGGAAATTTAGTATAGATGCTAATTGTATTATTTAAAAAAAATAAAATAACCTCCCCACACTATTATGACGTATCTTCTGTAAAGACATTTGTCATGTCAGTAATATAACCCCCCCCCCACTGGTTTTGTGTTGAGAAAAAACTAAAAACAGAGGAGGATTTTTATAATCTCTCTGCAATTTATCTACTCAAAGGGAACAAAATACAGGCTGTCTAGTTTGCTATCTCAAGTGCAAACAGACTCATATCAAAGGTACAAGGAGTGGTACTAACACTTTAAGTAGCTTTCCCAAACTACAGAAGTCCAATAAGCCAAAGTTCCTAAATGGTCTTAGACTTTAGATCTAATAAAGGCTGCTGACAATCTTTACATCTACATGACTGAAGTAATGAAAGTAAAAATCACGTTCTGTATGCACAGATTCTGAAGAGCAGAAAAAAAATATAATTACTACTCCAGAAATTTTCTACCTATATGGTAATTTTGTTCAGCATTAATAGCTGAATAGTTTAATAGATTCTTCATTCTCTTCAGAGAGCACAAGTTATTTAAAAAGAGGTTAGCAAAGAAAACCTCTATGGTATTTATACGTAAGTATATAGTCATTGTATGAGTTTACAATGGAAATCTTAGAAGTGCTAAAACCACATCTGTATTCACAATAGTTGCCATTAATGACCTAAATAATTTTCATTGGTATCAAAGCATGGCGACTTCACACATAAGACCTAAAATCTATCAGTTCATAGCTGGTACCAGCACCAGCAATAACTTTCTATAGATACACAGTACCAGCAGCGTTTTATACCGGAAGGATTTTTGTTGAAAAACTTTACAGTAAATACTTATGTACCTGTGAGCTTGAAAATCTTTGCCTTCTATGCGAATATTAATATCTGGACAACAGCACTTCTTGTAGAGCATCATTAAGTCTTCTCCTAACAGAGATGCAGTTTCTAGTTTGCAATTACCTGCAGATGAGAAGAAATAACTATTTTCACTTTGTCCGGTGTAGACTAGACTATTGACAGTGCACAGGCAACTTAAAATACTTGAAAAAGAAGAATCTGACATAATGAAAGTTTTTAATATTGCATATTCAAGCTAGAATTTTCCTTGAAAGATTTTCCAGATCTTGCATTTTACTTCTTGTTTTGACTTACCAGAAATTTGACCAATGCTTCGTATTTGATATCTATATAAGAAGTGCTGCAGTTACTCCTTCATAAAATTATGTAGCCAGTTTCTTTTTTTTTTTTTTTTTTCCTACAAAGACCTGGTACCTCTGCATTAAAGAAAAGTGGACTCTCAAGTTCAGGGTCATGTACTGCTACAAGCTTCTGCCTGAACAGATTTGTTGCTTGATCCTGCCTTACTGGCACAGCTGTAGCAGCCAACACCTCTGGTGTGGATGCAGTTACACATTTCCTTGTGTTACTTATTTTATTCACAGTTGCAGTAGGGAAGATTCTGAAAGATTCCAAAATCCTCACAGAACAACTGGCATAATTTGCTGGTAAAGGAAGGGAATGGAGAGATTCTGCTCTGTGGAAGTCCTCACGTGGTGAGGACTCCTTTGCTGTATTACAGAGAAAAGACAGGATACGATGCCGATGAACGTGCCCGATGCCTGGCAAGCCCTGTCAGATTTATTATGCTACACGTTAGCTGGGAACCGCTCCTGCCAAACTTCTACAGCAATTCTTTTTTTTTTTCCAAAGCGTGAGAGAATGAGGTAGACCATAGCAAAGAATATCCACGTAAGCCATGTTACAACAGCAGCTTTAATCTTTGCCACATTTTTACATCTGTGTATTTTGATAATTATTTAAAAGAAAAAAAGAAAAAACAAAATAAACAAAAGTGTAATTCCAAACCTACCTGCAGGATCATTGTTGCTTTCTGCATCAGTGACTACTTCTGGAATTTCCTCTTCTTTCTGCACAGCTCCACTTGGAGTATTCTGATTAACAGGTGTTCTTTTACCATCTCCAAGACAATTTGCATTTGTTTGAGTGTTCTGAAGAGCAGCAGTGTTGTTTTCTTGTATTAATTTGGGTTCCAATACTTTTTTCATCATAGCCAGCTCATCTTCTTTGAGATTTTTATCAGATGAATATACAAGCCTAGAAGATGACACTAAATTTACTCCTGTAATTTTTAATTCGATCAAAACAAATAAGAAATTACATTGTTCTTGTCTAACAAAGTTCATGACCAGAAAAAAAAAAAAAGAGCTGAACTGTACAGTGCTTAATAATATAAAAACCCTTTTAAAAACAGTATTTCTGGAAAACTTATTTCTGCAATGCTTAAAAAAGCACAAACAAGCATTACAAGTAGAATGTAGTATCAGGTTAAAAAGAACAAAGGCTTCTCTCCCTCACTTTGCTTTTTTAATTAAAGAAACTATAAAGAGCAGACAAAAGTTTATCTACCAGTGAAAGCAGAAAAAGTTGTATCAATAATGATCGATTTATAAATCTTAGTATGACCAAGAAAAGGCATTCGATTTTCCTTTAATATAAGCAAATTTATAAACCCCAAAATGTATAAACCTTGTAACATCAAGTTTACAAGTATAAAGCCATAAGAATGGTATAGAGACATAAATGAATGGTATTAGAGATATAAATTTAATTTCAAAGGAAGTGCTTGAAAGCATGAAAATTTGCAGTTAAGATTACCCAAGAGCTTCACTTTGCTCATACAGTCATTCCTGCTTCCCACTTTCCCATCTGTTTCACCAGCTTATTTTTGGCTCAAGATCTGGAAAGGCTAACAAAGCCTGCAGTCTCTGACTGCGGAGATCTCGTATTTATGGAAAGATACTGCACTCCAGCAACTTAATAAAGCCTTAAAAAGCCAATGTGAACAGATAACATGCTTTATCAGTGGTTTCATACCATATAGATGAAGTTAGCGAAGTTTAACAGAAGAGCTACAGTTACTTTGGGTATAGCAGACATATATGGATCTGCATTTAGTCACCCATTCCATGGCAAAGAGGCTTTATTGTTAATACTGGGAACACAGTAATTTGAGTATGCTACTTGAACACTCTCCTCTAAAGGTGCAGAGAAAACATACAAAGAAATCATCTTCCTTCTAAAGCCTTGTATCTAAGGGACTGAGTTAGGTAAAATTATTTTGTATGTGACACGTCAACAAGAAAGAATGACAACAACCCAAAATGTAGGGAATGGGAATTTAAATACTTTATTAGATTTTGAAAGCAAGGGCCAGGAAAACATGTGATAGAAGTATGAGAAATTCACATTGAAAGAGTAAGATTGGTGGTCCCTCTTTACATGGGTTTTAAAGGTTGTTGTATGTACTTTCAGAACTCCTAAGTTCACTCCTGTGAACTTGGCCTGACCATCCTTTGCTTTTCATATTTACAGTAACTTAACATCCGTGTTTTACAGGTCTATTGCAGCAGGACACAAGAACAGAAATTCAGAGTAGAAACCCACTTAACCTAGAGATTTCCAAATTCCACAGAAGTATTCTGAAGTTTTATCTTCAAGTTGTTGTTCCCAAGAAATGGCACATAAGACAATGGCAGTACTACACAAATCCAATCATTTCCACTTTACCCCCTGATCTTCAGTGGATGTTAAGCAAATACCACAATTACAGAAGTAAACTGGGAACGCATACTAAATGCGAAAAACTACAGGAAGATCCCTAGTAAGGGTTTGTTGAAAGAAAACTGTCATTCGTAACATGTTAGGTTAAATTTGCACTGGAACTTTACTTACCTTTCTGTTGCTGCAGAGCTATTGGATATTCAACATGCAAAGACAGCACAAATTGACTTGGAGGGAGAAAGAAAATTAGCAGCAACAGATACACCCCTTTGCCATAAATTCATTATTTTAATGTTCTTGCTTACTTTCTGCTAGTAACTGAAAAACATATCCATAGGGAATCTGATAAGCTAGGCAATGAGGCAACAACTTCCAGGGAATCCTCAGGGTATTTTCAGATAAACTACGTAAGAAACCTCAGGAATGCAATTCTATTATCACGAGGGCTTAAGTCAATAAAAATGGCACCCTTACCACAACTAGGAACTCTGTAATTAAAACAAGTTGCATGTTGTTAAAACAGAACTAACTGGTTTCTAGATCTGAAAAAGTTATTCTATTTGAAATATTTTTTTTCCTGTAAAAAGTCAAGAAACGTTGATTATCTCAGCTAATGTTTAAAATCCAGTCCTAGATTTATTACTTCCAGAAACTCAGCAGAATATCTGTATATTAGAGTCCTGCTTAATACAGACTGTAAATTTACTGCTTTGAAAGACTCACGGAGGCATCCATTATTCTGCTTCACAGACAACAATAATGTTTTTACTACATCTTTTAGTTTTCCTTTATCTCAGTTAAATCTCATTAGATGTTCTTTCCAGAATGGAAGATTCTGCAGCTCCCTAAAACCCGTTATAAAAAACTTTGTTTGGCAACACCCTTTATTTTATAGGCTCATTTCTAAAGGCAGGGTGAAGTTTTCTAGACTGCCTTCTACAGAGTATCAAATGGTACTTTCCTGCATAAATAAAAGCTAGGGAAGTCTTATCCACAGCAAGAAGCCACAGCTCAGACGTTTTAGTGATAACATAAAACTATCTCTTTAAAACACAGCTGCTGTAAGAAACCAGGACCCTTACTGCAGAATTATGACATGAATAATTTTTACTGTTCCAAATCTCTTGAGTGGGCATCAACGTGACACCTTACTTTAGTAAGTTTAAGTGCAGAAGATGAAAATTCTATAGTTATAAACAACTTCTTTAAATCAGATAGAGGTATCATCAGGAGGTCTTAGAGCTTAACCAGTTTTGAACTGAGTTAAGTATTTACAAGAAAGCAGTTTTCATGGTCACCTGAACAATATAAGACTAAAACAATAAAAATGTTCCAATTCTTCCAACATCCCTAATGATCATCAGGAAAGTGCTAGATTGCACTCACTGTGACTAAACTAAGCTTCCTAGAACACATAAGAAGTATGAAGTTATTTTGTTTTTCTAACAACACACAGCCTACAGAAACATCTCAAAATGCAGTTTGAAAAAAAGCAAGAACATTGTAGGCAGTTTGCAAAGTACTAAGAAAACACTAAGTAGCCCAATCAAACTTACTTTTGTGCATCTAAAGATTTCATTCACAGTTTTGTTTTTAAAGGTGTCCTGAAGTTATACCTCCTCTCATTTCAAATAACTTAGGCTAAATTATTTAGGAAGCTTCTCGGCCTTAGAGCTCTCTTTAAGGCCCGCCTATTTCTATCAGTTGTAGATGCACAACAGTCTTGAAAACCACAGTCTCACCAGAAGAACAATCACGCAATTCTGTTCTCAGAACAACCACAAAGCCAATGCTGACTAGAATCAGTAAGAGGCTTTGATGCTCACTAAAAATATAAAAAACACGATCACAAAAAAATCCCAAGACAATATTTGGATTGAAAAAGAATTTTGAGTTATAAGTTATAAATTTCCTTACTGTGGGCCACAATCACTGTCTGCAAGACTGATGAAATTCCAAACAGAAATGTTGTATGCCACTAATGACCACGGAGACCCCACAAATAAGAAGAGAAGTGAAAAAGGACAAGTTTTATTTTAATGAAATACCATATTTAAAAGCGTAAGGAATCCATTTTGGTTGTTATTTCTGAGAACACCAAAAGCCACTGGAATTAACACCATCATCACCAAGCTTTACTGAAAGCTGTTAGGACAGCCTCCCCTATTGTCCCCAAGTCGTTGTTATTCAAATAAATACATTTAAAAAAAAAAAAAAAATCGCAATGAATTAGGCATCTACCTTTCAAATATTCCCTACAGCAGCTTCCACCTGCTCTTGAGAGTTCTTCACTGACAGCCCGTCTGGAGTTGAGTTGCATGCCAGCTTCTCCTTACCCACCTTCTCCTTAAAAGTTTTACATACATGTACACACACATCATGGATGCCACTAGAGAAGTGCCTTTGAGCACTTACACAGTGTTCTTAGACACCTGCTGTTTAAACAGACAGGATCATGTACATGTTGTTATGGATTTGTTCTGTATATGCCCAGAATTGCAGAGCATTAGTAAGGAGAGTACAAAGCAGGTCTGAACAAAAGCCATTAATACCAGGGGAGAGGATCTTTTTTTCTATCTTTACTTCCCCCCCCCCCCCCCCCCCCATCAGCTAGCAAGACGGACTGATTGTTAAAGTCTATCAGAACATCGGAAACTTCTCCATCACAAATACTATGGATAGCACGAAGCTGTCAGCAGAAAAGTCTGACACACATGAAAAGGGGAAATTCTGCTGTTTGACAGTCCATCAGTTCACCAAGATACCATGGTGACTTTAGAATAGAGGGACAAGTACAGATGCCCAGAACAGAATTCTTACTTGGTAGTGTAGAGGATAATACAATTAATGAAAACAGACAAAAAAGTTGTTTTTCTTTTATTTATAAGTTGTACAGATGCTGCTTGTTGTTTTCAATCGAACTTGGTGTAGCCCATACTAGAACTTCATGCAGAAACCAGATGAGCACTGAAATATCTTCTGTACATGTGTAAAATGCTGTATTATACAGTTTTATTTAAACAAAGCAATGTGCTATCATAATTAAATGCCTCAATAAAACCAAGATCTATTGACTTTTGTAGTAAAGATAACACTGAAAACGTAGGAAGTCTTCAAACCACTCCTTGCCCAAGGTTTTAATGAAAAGAGACAAATTCATTGTTTCTGTGTATGTGGAAAGGAGATAAGGTCACCATTGTTTGGCATGTGTTTAAAGCCTGTTTTCATCAAAAGAAACAAGGCATCATGGTGAAAGCCTTCTTCCCCCAACAGGATATACCATCAAATCTAAACTACAAGCTGCATGTATTATCTTATTTCTCTCCCTCCTACCTTCCTTGCTTAGCAAAACCTAATTATTCTCAATGACTAGCTTAGCTCGTATTTATAACCACAACAAACTAAATTGGTGCTATAGTAACAAACTCAGACCAGAGAGTATGATTGTATGAACAAAAGCCATTACGTTAGAACAACTTAGCTATTCAGAGGAGCAAATTCCTTAATCCCTTAACTTGGGCAATAAACACTTTGTTTCTCAACTTTCTCAGCTTTCACTATTCACTGGAGATAAGCATTTACAGAGCATTTTAACTTCCACAATTTAGGATTTATTGTTTCACAAAGTTTAAGACAGTCACATCAGATTTCCCATGTTGCCCATATTTATAGGGCAGTGTTTGTTAATGCCATTTGTTTGGGAAGGGATGACTTTTTTTCAGCTGCATCACTGATGCCCTTCTCTTGCAATGCAAGGGAAAGAGTAGTTGTTGAGCCACAAAGTGCACCCACGAGTGCGACAGAAAGCCCTTTTTGCAGTTAGCTTGTTTTCAAGTTACACGAATCAGTCACTCGGAGAAGTTCCTTGCATGGTAGGGTACACCACAGCAACAGGCAAGAGCAGTATGAGGAAAAAAAGGATCATATCAGCGTAAACTGTATAACCTGCAAAATTTCAAGAACACGGGAGGCGTGCTATTCTTCTGAAACAGAGTGGCCTGCAACCATAGCCCACTAGAGGGGAATGCAGAAGCCTAGATATTAGTAAGGATAGTATAGATATTAGTAAGCTACCACGCGTAAAGGAATTCAGTGTACACGAGCAGAAGTCACTTTTATTTCCTCCAGAATAGCCAACACCTGACACGGACTATAACAATCTAGCAATCAGTAAGAATAATCTCCCGCACAAGTTGTTTAAAGAAATATTTCCCTTTTTCAGTACTTTGTAATCCAGTGTTACGGAACTGTAACTGGGAATTGTGTTTAAAGAATGAATATTCACAAACAAGTTGTGTTGTATTTGGTGTAACTGCTGTATGAAAACCTCACCTGCAAGAGAAGGTCAAGCTGAAAATAGAGCTAAGCCGTCATCTTCTGTAGTGTCAGTCTGATGTCACGTAATTTTAACAGGTACCCCACCTTCTGGCTTCCCCCCCGCCGCACACAGGAAAGATTCTGACAAACATGAGCAACAATGAGATGGCAAGAGGTGTGACAACTGACAGACAAAACCGGAGCAATGCTATAAGGTATCTGTTGTATTAATACTGGTTGCTACAGCCTAAAATTTATTCTACAAAGGAAAGGTGTGCATAGTTTACAGAAAAAGTTACTATCACCATGCTGTCTAGGAGTTTACCTTCAAGCATGTTTTTGTCCGCACTTAAGCTAGATGTAGCATCCTTCTGCTGCCCGATACAGAACTATACAAACATAGCACGGTCGAAGCTTTGGCTGGTCTACTTTGAATCAACTGCTGGTGCTGCAAATTAACCCCCGTGGCAGTAAGCATCACAATGACTATTGTATTCCTTTGTATTTGATCTGTATTTATTGCTTTTTAACTGGATCTGACTGTCATTAGGTCCTTCTCTGACCTTCTTTAAATAAGGTCCCTTTAATACAAATATCAGAAGACAATAGCAACTATATTTTTATTTCTCAAGCTGCATGGTTCCTATTTCCTAAAGCTATACTTACTAAAGGGTAAAAGCAGTTTGCCTCTCAAAAGGCGAGATATTAACGATCTAATGATCTGTGACAGACTACTGTCCTTCAGGGATGCTAAGCTGCTCGCTTCTTGAGGCAGACTGCAGAACCCTGCTTGAGCAGTCATCTCCTCCCATTGACATACTTGCAATCATTGATCCCTTCCAGTTGTGTTACGAAGAGTGACAGAAGGCTGTTGGAGGGCACAGTCAATGCTACATTAGCGACACTGGGCAAAAATGTAGGTTGAATGATGTCTGCAGTAGGATGCTGCACTTCCTGCTGCCCAGCAGTTTCTCGCTGGTGTCCCCAGACAGTTCAAGCACAGGGAGGGAAACAAAGCAGTGCTCCGTCGCTCATCTATTTCATGCTGAAGCTAGGCAGAAAGATCAGCACAAAGTTCACCGTGTCCTCCATCCTGCTCAAAATATGCTCAGAAGTTTGGCAAGAGGAGCTGCACAGCCTTCAGCACACAAGTGACACGTAGCCTACATGTCTCCCGATTAAGGGAGACAGAGGCCCAAAGGAAGTACGTCTCACTGAGATGCATCCCAGACACAGCTTGTGAGAAAAAAAAAGATCCCTAAATCCCCAAGGAAAAGATCACTTTTACTTGGGAAGCTAAAATAAAAGCTGAACACAAACAGGAAAAGGGATGAGATTTTGTTAGAGCTTTGATGGACTCTTCAATACTGCACTAGTATTCCACTTCTGTTCTACAGAGAAACAGTATTTATAAGCAGAAAACTTAAAACTTTTGTAGAAGACTACAACTTTCTCTTGGCAGCTCAACTACAGGTCTCTGTTATGACTCATTGTGGGGATTCATGTGCTCCAGGAACTAAGCCACCTTTCAGGCAACTTCAAGCTGTAATTTAAGGCTCTGTTTTGGATTTTTGAAGATCTAGTTCATTTGCATCTTAATCATAAGAAACCACTGAGATTCAACAGCTACTGATATTAGCAGAAGTCATCAGTCCAATAACAAAATTACGTTCTTTTCAACAAAAGCTGTTTCCTTTCCTTGATCCGAAGCAGTTCAATGTGGTCAAACTCCAGTGCATTCTGTGACACACATTTTCACAAAATATGCTATCCGAGAGGATTCAAAAGCTGAAGTACTAAACAGCACTGAAGATTAAGCTAAGAAAAACCAACCATCTTGCAAAATACACTTCATACATAGCTTAGAATATACGGGGAGGTTCATCTGAAGAATCTAAACTCACATTGAAAAGATAAAAGGTTTATAATTAGATGAGCTGGTTTAAGTGTGTTTTTCAGTACCATGCTTTTTGGAGAACATGCAGGACCCTAGGGATCATTACTTGCCTTCCAGCAAACGCAGACAAAATTGAAAGCAAGTATCAGTAAATTTTAGGCTTATTAAGTGCTTACATTAGGAAAACAAAGGAATGATATAACAGGACATAAATAAGGAGGTTATTCCCAGTAATTATTTCCCAGTTCCAAATTAAAATTATTTCGAATTTTTAAACTTTGCATTATCATGCTTCTGCATGAAAGTCTTCCGTGCCACCACCTACATGAATGTGAAGCTAATTAATGAAATGGAAGTAATAATGGAGCTAAGAAAAAGGCAGGACAGAAACCATGCTGCTTTGTTTCTTACCACTTGTTTTGCTAATGCTCCTGCCAGACTTTGACACCAACCTAACAAATGCCTGTTTATCAGCCTCTTCCACTGCAACGATACCATGTTTTAGATATTACCCTCAGTTCAAGATGTTTTCTTTCATGCTTATGATAACTTTAGTACTCTGAATACATATTTTTAGCCATCTGCTGCCTTATTTACAGATTTAAGGAGCGATTGAGTGAAACCAACAGGGAGAGGTCAGCCTAGGTTATATTTTAGGCACCAAGCTTTAGAACTGCAACACCTTCCCCTTCCTCTTGCCAACGCTCTCAAGACCTTGCCAGTGCAGACATTTTCTAGGCACATCCTGAATTCATCCGAAATCCCAGAGTGCCTATTGCTCTGCTCCTGTGTGGGCCCCAAAGCGCCGATCGGCTCTAACATCAGCCCTGTTTCATAGAAGGTAGGTGGCACCACCATGGCTTTGCCAGAGAAAAGCAAACGCTGCTCAGTTCTTTGAAAGAAGGATTACAGGCTCCTAGAGGCAAGGAGGACTGCGAGGTCTGGTGGTGGCACCAGGCAACACCCCTGATGTACTCACCCAAGGTTTGGAGCAAGACAAGTGAGATGCCAGATTCGTGCTAATGGCTGGCAAAGGGAAACACGGCAGCCCTCGCACCAGTCCCCGGGGAGCAGCCAGCCCACACGCCGCACTGATGGGGCGGCACACCTCACACAGGGATCCCAGTTCCACGGGAAAGCCGTGCTTTATTTGGCCCAGGCTGCGGATCAGCAGGACGTCAGCGATGACCATGCTTTATGCCTCCTCCTGATGCACCTTCATCTAACTTGAAGTCCTCCTCGGCTTCCATATCCCTAACTTTTACTTTTTAACATGATGCTAGAGTCGTTTTTCTTTGCTGTTGTTCATTAGATAATGTTGTTTTACGAGGGTATTAGTAGACACGGACAATTTTCAAGGCTACGTTCACGATTTTTGCTGCGTTTTCTCTTGTTCTGGTACAAGGCCCTTACATCCCATAAAAACTACGCTACGCTGGAGAGTTTCCCCGCGTGTCGTCGGCAGCAGAGGAAAATAAGCGAGTTAGAGCAAAGTCCTCTGCAAGCGCCGCGGGAAGGCTGCGAAGACACGGCTAGAAGGGGGAAAGCTTTAAAACAGGTGTTACTACCTCGGGAAAAAGAAGAGGCGGGACACCGGAGGGGGAGTGCTACGGACGGTGCCCGCCGCTCCGCCGCCCCCGCCGCGCACTCACCGCAGGAAGCGCCGGAACTCGGCGGGTCCCACGCCGTCCAGCCGCAGCACCCCGCGGGGCGGCAGCCCCCAGCCCAGCCCGCCGAAGAGCCGGGGCGCCCGCGCCAGCAGCACCGCCCGGTGCGCCCGCAGCGTCGCCTCGCCCAGGCGGATGGTCACGTCGGAGCGCGTCCCCTCCGCCAGCAGCCTGCGGGAACGCACCGTTACCGGCGTTACCCCTCGCGCGGAGCCGCCCCCCGGCCCGGCGGCCGCCCCCCGCCTACCTGCCGAGGTCCTGCCGGAGCTGCTCGGCCAGCGCCTCCTTCAGCTGCTGCCGCTCCACCGCCGCCGGGCCGGGGCCCTTCGGCGCGGCGCCGCCACCGTAGCGCCCCATGTGCCGGCAGCCGCTTCGCTCCGCGCCCGGCGCGGCGGCAGAAACGCGGGGCGGGGACCGACGGACAGTCCCTCAGCGACGGCGCCGAAGGGGCGGCCCGCCGGATTCACGAAAACAAGCGGGACGGCGCTCGTCGCCGCGGGCGGCCGCTGCCTTCCCGCCAACGCCAGCGGCGCCGGGAGCCAGGGAGCCCCGCGGCGGGGGCTGCGGCGCCTGCCCCGCTCCTTCTCGGGGCGCGCGTCTAGCAGCGGCCTCCGCCAATGAGGGCCGGCGGCGCTCCGCCTGGCCCCGCCCTTCCCGGCGGGACCCCCCGCGGCCGGGGCGGTACCTCCCTGCGGGGGGCGGGGCGGGGCTCGGCGGGAGGGCGGGGCCGGCCCCGCCGAGGCCCGGCGGCCGCGGGGCGCGCGCCCCCTGCCGGCCGCGCGCCGCCCCGGCCCAGCCCCCGTGTCGGCGGCCCGGCCCCTCGTAAAGGCCCGTCGCTCCCCGCCTCCCTTTCCGAAAAGACCCCAGCCTTCGACTGTCGCCTGCTACGTGCCCACCCGCGGGACTTCGCACAGAGAGCAGGAGCCGGAGCTCCGGTGGGCAACTCCGCGTGGGCTGGTGGCCAGCAGGCCCCAGGCAGAGGGTGCTCCTCAGGTAAAACCGTACTCCCCAGCGATATCTTGAAAACCGTCCTTGAAAGGCGGCTACCAGCCACGGACGATGGAAAAGGCAATATCAATTCCATTATCACAATTCTGAGGGGACCCTTCCTCACATTTTATGAACTGCGGGCACGGAAGCAGAGTGCCAGCCACGAGCTAATTTTCCCATTCCAGGCCCCCCTGGATCCTCCTCCTTGTGAGGATTGCCCGGAGTGAGATGTCAGCTGGGGCTGCACCAAGGACCTGTGCCAGAGACCACGGGTCGAAAGAGAGGACACACACGGGAGCATGGAACTTGTTGGGACCTCCCAATAGTTGTCAGCTGTCTTCTGCTCTTGGTGTGGACAGTTGGTTCGGGTCCACCTGGCTCCGATGCCTCCTCTGATGGGTCCTTGCTGATCCGTTCCTGTTCCCAGGGCACCGCGCTGGCTCTGCAGGTGGAGAGGGAGCCTTTGGAAATGGAGCGGGCAGGTGACTCGCCTCTTCTGGGGACTTGGCATTTTGTGCTTTTTTCTTTGTAGTCAGCATCCACTTTTCTTCTCCCCTGCCATCACATGCAAGTTAATTCTACCCTCTGTTTCCATAATCGCTGTCTCTCTTCCTCCTATAAACACAGGAACTTGGCAGCAGTTCTTGGAGACAAGAACAGTAGTTGCTAACATAAAAGGATAATGCCAACAATGGGGCATTATTTCCAAGAAACTACAACAATCGTAGCATGAGGAAGGCTGCACAGTGGACAGCCGCTTCAGCTATTCAAACCCAATTCTTAGCTTCAGTCAGAAATCTCCTCGTAGGAAGTCAGATAAAGGGAGTAGTGTAAGTTGCATTTTATTAGACAGAGGTGGATTTGATACATGTTATATCTTAATTTTCCATTCTTCTTGTTCAGACATGTTGAGTGTACAGGTTTCCCATTTTTTAGTCAAGAAAGAAAAACACATTGCACAAAGCAGCTGCATTCAACAATACAACAAGATCATAATTCACTTGAAGACTAGAAATGTGCCCAGAAATTTTTCAATCATTCAGTATGCTAAAATATAGATAATAAAAAGAGTTAGTTACTGTATAATGGTAAAATACATTAAAAAAATTCAGGTCAATCTAGAATGAAAACTCATGACTTCCTTCAGTATGGCACCACTCTATTGTTTCATTATAAATTTGTAAAAGGCACCACACATTAAAACTGTAAAGCAAGGGAGAAAACAAAATCAAGCAACTTTCCATGATTTTCTTTTGATACAAATACATATATATCTTAAGGCAGGTGTTTTTATGTGCAAAATACAAGTATACAGGTAAAACCAATGTTGGTATCACATATTCTCATACTCACTTCTTCTTTTAGCAGTAACATTGGTGCCCAAATGTACAGTACACTGAAAACACTTTTCTCTAACAGAGCTCAAAATAGAAGGCAGGCTGGAAATATGGCCCTGATAACAATTAGTTTTTAAATCTGAAGAGCTTTTATGTAGACCCCTTAAAACATGTACAAACAGTCACTCTCTTTTTCTTGTTGTCTCCTCCTTTAGAAAGGTCCATATCAACTTGTTCACTATGTCAGGTTGATCCTGCTGGAGCCAATGACTGGCTTCAGACAAAATAGTTAATCTGAAATGATTTTTGACATAAATCCGTGTAATTTCTGCCATCTCAACTTCCATAAACGCGTCTCTTTCTCCCCATAACAGCAGGGTTGGCATGATGACTTCATGGTGCTGCAGAGGTAGGCAGCTTTAAAAATAAAACACACTTAGTTAGGTCCCTTTTTACAAAAATCACCAAGACAGATTTCAGTCAACGTAGCTTTTAAAATCAACACAACAAATCTCACTGCAAGCTTTCTAGGTTTCAAGATACCTTCTATCATACCAAGAAAACACTCCCGTGACTCAAAGCCCTTTGAGTGTTTTTAAGGATGGTAAAATTATTAGAAGGTAATTTTCCTGCAACATGTCTGTAATCAGCAGTTGATTGCAACAGAGGTCTCATTTTTGGAACGTGAACGATGCTTCATGGTGCACAGCTCAGGAGCCCCATGATCTCTGTAAAAGGGAACGTGGAACAACACAGCCAGAATTTTGTAGGTCAGTGGCTTCCCCTTGGTTGATGAATGCTATGGCAAATTTCTGAACCTGCATTAGTCACTGCAACTAGGTTTTAGTGAAATATGATGCTTTGAATGACATTTAGACTGCAGTGTTCAAGGCATCAAGCTACCCAAGTAGCCAAACTGCTTTACCAAAAAATCGGTTGTCTAGGAAACGGCAGGCTGCTGGTTTTGGACACTATGGAAGATACCAGTTAGAGCGTTTCAGACCTACTGAAAATTAAATATCATGTAGTACAGCTGGAAAAAAAAAATCTGTAGAAAAAGATATTTTATAGAACGTTAACAATGCTGAAGTCAGTTACATTCACTCATCTACGAAATTCATGCTAAGATTCAAAGTGCATCAGAGTTCCCTTTACAAAGAGCTACAGTATGTTTTTGAAGGCCTTGGGCTTACATACCTACATCTGTATGCCGTGAAAGAAAATTGTTCCTTAAAAATTTGCCTTTCATGGATTCATAATCTCTTTAAAACTGCAACATCACAACCCAGAGCCTTGGCAGACTAGAAAGCGTTTAAAGATAAATACATTATAAGACATTTTATCGATACTTTGAAGAAAAGCCCTTAGAAAGTAAAATGTTAATAAAAATTATACCAGCAACAATGACCTGTTTTAATTTTCAGTAAAAAATTATTATTTTTTCTTAATACAATTATTTTAAATGGAATATTTTATAAATATTTCCTCGCATTGAAGTTAGACATTAGGAAAGATACAGGTAGCTAGAAATGCAAGACTATTTCAACATAAACGATATTAACCCACCAGAATTTATTCCAGCTCATCTGTTTCAGAGATGCTGAAAAAATTATCTAATTTATGCTCGAATTGCTTACTCTTAGCCATGTATTGTAACAGACTAGCTGTGGCAATTCAAACCAGATTCCGTCTGATTAGATACTAATTTTTATTATACTAATGATCAAACATGATTATTTTAAACCAGGAATGTATAAAGAAGATTTTCTGAACAAACTTTTATGACAAACTTAAGTGCTACGTTTAAACTTAGGAGTTAGTGAAGAGACTATGCTCTGTAAAAAGGGAAAGACAAAGAAGATGGCATGCATTAGTTTAAGATAAGACAAAGAAATGGAGACTTTGAAGACATTCCTCCTCTCTACTTATACATAATATCAAGAAATGTTAATAAAAGATCACTTTAAATAATAATTTAATTTAATTTTAATTGATGAATTAGGAAAATTCTTAAAATGGCTTTTGTAGGAGTGGATTTTAAATCTCATTTTTCAAACAGATTGACCTAGCCCACTGAACCATAGCTTATTCATAGTATCAGTTTTAAAAATTGATAATCTGATGATCTGATTCAGTGCATTTAGACTAATCCCTTTACATTTTAAATCCAGTATCCTGGATCTCTTCGCTATTTATATGTGTATTTTTTCACTACCGTAGGGTCTACTATTATTGTTTTGTGGCTCAGTGCCATACAAGATTTGTAGCCCCACTTAGGAGAAAACTACCGGGCTTTTTATGCACACTGCATAGATAAACAACCTGTCATTTTTCATTGCCTATGAGCTACACTGTATTTCTTTTCAATCTGGAATATGGCACATTATATTGTGGCTGAAGTTTCTAGAAATCTCCTTTAAGAAGGATTAAGATGCAGATTTCACATTTAGAATGGGAAGTTTCACTCATGATGCTTAAGTCTTTGAAAAACAGACTCAGACCTAACCAGCAGTTTTTCTGTAAACAAATACTGAAGTACTCCTCAACTGCTATAAGAGAAGTAATCCCATTTTCTAAAAAACAACATATCAACAGAAATTCAAGCTTCAACTGTTTATCTATCTCTCTTAACCAAGCATGATACAAAAAGCTTTATGACTTTCATTCCAAGTGTTTGTATCTATAGTGAAGGGAATGACTGCTGTGCAATTTATACAAGGACGTGTTGGTGATGGATGAAGTAAGTGATTTCAATCGTCTCTTTGGAAATAACTTTCCAGAAAAATTAAGCTCTGAAGAATGAAACTCCAGGTGGATAGTAATGAGTTGGAACACCTTTAACATGTAGGTTGCCAGTGGCAGCCCACTGGGAGTTACGGTGAATACAAGTCATTAGCATCTAAGTGCTACTCAATGGCTTATACAAGAGGATGTGAAAATTTCAATCCAGTTTTAATATTTAATGATTCACAACCCGTAAGGTGTGACCATCAGAATTGGTGGCAAGAACTGAATGAGCTGAAGACCAATCTTTTTTTTCCAGTCCAAAGCCTGCTGCACTGTGGCTGACAGCACTTATATTCTCTGAATTTAGTACAGGTATATGTTCATTAGAAAAATAAAGCAAACAGTGCATGAACACACACACACGCAGAATAATTAATAGCTGTGAAGATACTTTCTGATTAATAACTGACACTAGACATTTTTTGAGACTGAAAAGGCCTGACAAAATAGTTCAAACATAGGCAACTCTCACATGCGTCTCATCTGAATCCCACAGCAATTCAGCTATCCGCTATCACAGATATTTCAGTGTTATTGTCAGAGAATCATCTGGTTAATGTGCACACTCACTGATGCGAGGTGCAGACGTAACGAACAAGGCTCAGGGCTCTCGTGCCTCTCCAGCTCCTCATTAGCCCTGCCCTGGGGGCTCCTGCAGTGCAGTTGCAGGGCCAGGGAGCCGCCGTGCAGCCACACGGCTCCCCATCGCCCTTGGACATCCCAGCTGATGTCACCACCACTCTCTGCATAGCTTTAAATAAGTATACTGTTACCAGCACAACCATCTTATTTATTCCCCATTAGTGTCTGTGCTTGGTGTTATCTTGTTTAGAAGAAAAGATATCAGTTCTCTACTTTCTCGTTCCAGTTTTGTCTCTTAGCCTGTACAGACAGCACCTGGCTCAGATTCCCATTTTCCTCCCAGTGTTTCCCTGCTGACTGCTCTCCTGACAGCGGCAGCATGGAAGGCACAGAAAAAGCAGTAAAGGTGGCACAGAATTTGGACCACGGAAAATGAAAAGTCAATCTCCTTCAAAAAATCGACTGTCTGAGTTTAGGGAAGGAAAAGAGTTGTAATTTTTGAAGAATGTTGGGAAGCTGGTCTTGTGTTAGAGAAGCATGTAGGAGATTTAGCACTGCTGAAGACTGGAGGCAGTAAAGGAAAAAAGAGTTCAACCCCACTCCTGTTGGTATAGTCCTTCAAGTTAGGGCTACAAGTCCTAAGTAGAGTATATGCAGAGGTAAACACCTTCTGGCTCTGTTACGTTTTTGGTAGGTAAAAAGTGGGGGGAGGTCAGTCTTTAAGGCCAAGCCAACTCCTTCTGGGAAAGTTAAAACTGTTAGAAAACTGCTGGAGAAAATAAAATAAATATTAAGCTTGCAAAAATATTTCCTATCGTGATACTATCTCTCAGTTTTAGTCTATGCATGCTCCCTGCTATACGTGCTTACTGCTGCCAGTGAGTCTGATGAGATCAATGCAGGAACAAAAAAAAACAAAGATAGGGTTAGTTTTAGGCTTAGTTACAAAAAAAACCTACCTCACTTTTTTTTTAAAAAAAAAAACAGCCCAAACAATAAAATTAAAGTCAGACATGGGTTTGTAAAGTTACAAGTGAGGGCAACTTACTTAGATGCCATATTATCTAGCAGTATTATCTAAGAATAAGCTCTTCATAGAGCTTCTTATTAGATAATATGAACTGCAATGCAAACAATTAATTGATGTTAATTTTGTAAGTATTATTTAGAGACGGATTTTTGTGATTGGCACGGGTTCTGTGAATGAGGAATCGTCTTTGCTTTATTAGATTTTTGAAACAAAGATTTTCCTTGTCTGCACTCCGGTTGTGTCACTGTTTTGTGTGGGTCTCTCGTACAATTGCCTTTGCATCACACTGCTTGACACAACGCATTTGTTACCTGCTGAGACTTAACAGTTTTTGCCTTCTACTTTAGCGGCAGAAGATGCGATAACATTTTTGGCCTCCAGGGGTCTCTAGAATATTTTACCTTGTTTCAGAATGTTACACCCACCTGAAAATGCTTCTGTAATGGTTAATGGGTCCAGTTAATGCTCCAGGTTGTGAAAAGACATAGAGATAAGCTTCAATATCCTCTGCTGTTAATCTGCAGCCTTTCCTTCCAATTCCAGTGGCCTGGCTGGTAAATAAACTTTTCAGAACCTACAAAAGAATAAAAAGCCACCAGATAAGATAGCTAGAAAATGTGATTTCTCTCCTTCAAGAGGATACACCTTTCTAAAATCTATTTATACATTGTTTAGAGTATAATGAATGGTTTAAATGCTTTTTTAGAGAGTTGTGTGTAAAGCACATGGTAAACTTATTCCTGCTGTAACTTCAGAATAATTAACTACAGGCAAATACCAGTATTACCAAGTTACTCAGTTCGGCACCCTGACCTGCCACCTGTGAAAGCAAAGGCAAGTGCAGGCACATACTTTTCTTTGGGATAGACCCCAGCAGCTGACAGGGAGGGAAAGAGAATGATCCAGGACCTTCCCAGCTTGCTGTGCCCCATCTGCGTGCAGCTCTGGGAGCTCAGCCCCGGGCTGTATGCATGTAGGAGGATGCATGCCTGCAGCTGCTTTTTCCCTTTCTACATGCTTGTACGTATTTTTTAAGGTTATACAAGGTGTTGGCCTTGTTGGTTCCTTAGGCAGAATTAACCACCTGGCTGAATTTAATGCCCAGACTCCCAGGCTGCCTGCCCCGGCGCAGGCTCTGAGGGATAAGAGGATGCCCCACTGCACACAGGAGCTTCAGACAAGTCAACAGGAGTTCCCCAGGCACCAAACGCGTCCCACTGGCATGGGAACCAGCAGACTGTCTAGGTGGAGTAAAGCACTGTAGTGCTGGAGGTTAAAAGTATGTACCTGAATGCCTCCCAGAAATGCAAAAGCAAGAGTTAATCTCAGAGACTCTATGTACTTATATCCTACTTTATAAAAATATATAAAGCTTAAGAAGAAAAATCAGAAAGCTCTGTATTTTTTCCAGTAATTACAACTACATCAGAAGGGATCAACGTAGGTGGCAATTCTTCCATCACTCACAGTTAAATATATAAACAAGAGCACTCATTTTGCTCACCTTGAAATCATTTACTGTAAACATGAATTCAGGAAACCATGGCATTTGGAAAAAGAAGTAGTAACCAGATTTAATCAATTGTGATGGATGTCGTAGAATGTATTCTGAAACAAAAATGCCCATGAATTAAAAATGAAAACTGATGACTCAAACAAAATTACTGTTAATATTACTATTTTTTAAACTTAAAGGAATGTTTTAAAAATATTTTGTTAGAGCATGCTATGTGACAAAAGATGATTATTGTTTCAGGAGTAGGTATATGATGTGGCCATTAAAACTTAATTCTTTTATATGTTAATAGAAACAGTCAGTAAACCAGAATCCTGCCAAAGATTAGGTTGAGGGCAGTGACATTGGAGAGTTTAATTGCATGATAGGTTTTCACTTAGAGATCTATTTGTGTAGCTAGTCCAAAGCATTTTTTTCAACTATGGAATAAGAGGCATAAATACAAGTCTAAGTATTTCTCTCATCAAAGATGTGATGCACAGAAATCCATAGAGGATAATCCACTTACATCCTAAAGACAGCATCAATCCTGTTCACAGAAGTACAGAATTTTTCTAACAGTCATCTTGGCAATTTCAAGAACCGTAATCAAGATTGCATAGTGTCACGTTTTAAAGACACTGGAGCATATATAACAGAAGAACATGATATAGCCAAATTTACATTATCTTTTTTTTTTTTAATTTGTAATTTTGTGTCTCCAGTGAGTTGCAAGAGCCAACACTGATATTCAAATATCTAAATTCCTCTAAGCAACCACCGAATGTGTGCAGGTACTAGGAAGTCTAGAACCTATCCTTTACAGATGCAAATTCAGGAAGGCAAAATTGGGCTCCCAACATAGGAGATAATCTTGGAAATACTAATTCTGGCAGTGAATAAAAATGGGTTTTAAAACAAAGTAAACTGAAGTGTCAGCTATCTTCTAGGCTTTCATATCTTACACATTCTTAAATTGCATCACCCATTATATTTTTCTTTGATGGACCATCATCAGCACTGCTCACTTTACTTTTCTGCACAATTTATAAACTGTGTCCTTTCATTTAATCCACAGTAGAACAAAGTTGATCCAGGGAGACTTTATAATGCCACAGAACAGATTTTGTACTTTAACAAATATGCAAACAAATACTAAGAAATACTATAATAAAATGTATTTGTCTTCTATACAGCCTGGTTCCTGCTCTCAGTGAAAATACTGCAAAAAGCTCCTGCTTGCTCACTTGGTGGTGAACAGACCTTTCCTTGGGTAAGTGAGGCTTAACTACTTGGCAAAATGTTCTTTAATATCTTAGAAAGGTGCCCAAGAACACTGTGAGAACAACATGTATATGGTTCTGATTCCATAGTACTGTAAAGTCAGATTTACTTTCAACTGAAATGAATATTAAAGCTGAACTTAATATTTTTAACTATTTCTGGGGAAATGGGGTGACCTTTTCAATGGAAATAGGGTAAGGTCAGCAATTGAAGAAATTAAAATTAGTGAGATATTGCTCTCATTTTAATTACTGAATGTTGATCTAATCCCTATGAAATGTTTTGTAATTCTGGGTAGTAGACAAGCTCAAATCCTGTCATGCAACAAATTTTGCTAGTGTGCCTAAATCCTTTTTTCAGCTCACTGCTACTACATTCCTGAGCCTCTCATAAGTAGCCTGGAAAAGCTGTCTTTTTACAATTAGTATTGTACAAGACCATAAATCATCGCTTGTCACCTCCATTAGGATTAAATTTTAATGTCTGATTCACATTTATATGAATGCTGGTTTATGCAGATTTAATAATGCAGTGAGGCCTTAACCTAGGTGTACTGCAATACACACCCCTGTTCAGGGAATTTTATCCTGCCAAAGTTGAGGAAAACAGATTAATGTATATGAAAATTATGTTTGTAGACCTTCAAGGGTTAAGAAAAACATCAGTTAGCCTGGCTGCAAGCACTCCCACCTCCTACAATAAATTATTTCCAAAAATCAAATACTTGATACCTTACTTCTTCGTAAAATACAGTCCAGATTGTGAGAGGCACTGAGTACAGGCAACTTATCTACTGAACATCTAAAGGGGTAAGTAGTTGGCTCTTTTTAACAACCTCAAAGCAAACACAATCTTAATGAAAATGCAGATACTCTGGATTAACAAAGACTAGTATAAAACTCACCTGTAAACACAGAAGGATGAGGGAAATTAACCACAATCAGCTTAGTCACCATTTCGGGGTAACATATAGCCACTAACCAAGCAATCATTCCTCCCCAGTCATGGCCAATCAACACACACTTGTTGTATCCTACCACATAAACACAGATTTGTGCTTTTATTTCAGTGGAATTCGTATCCATACAAATTATCACATACAATAAAATCATTATTGGGCAAAACAGGTGGTCCAGCGCATTTAATAATGTAACTATTTAATACTGCAGTACTTCCATTATTAATGGCCAGGAAAAACAGAGCACTATTATAGTTAAAAAATTAACAAATAATTAAAGTTGTTTAATTGGACTTCAATTACATTGTGACTATACTACCTTAACGTCAAACTAAAGTCAGTTGGTATCCAAATAGCCACCCTGTTCACATCTTGGCCAATATAGGGTCATTCTAGTGCACATACATTCATCGTGTTTAGGGAGTTTGGAGTTTGAAATTGCAGACAGAAAGACTGAGCAATCTCCCGAGCCCCTCCTGAACAAAACTAATCCTTATTAATTTCTCTGAATGTGGGAGGTTATCTAAGCACTGAACATCATCATTATGCAAGAAGTGGGCGTTGTACTTAATAGCCACATATATATAGCATTTATAAACACACATAAATATACACATTTATATCCTTAGTAGGCCTGTAGCTTGTCTCTATATGCTGTTTTGATGGCAATTTTTAAAGTTCTCAGCATTCACATACTTACTCTTCCATTGTTAAGAATGGTAATTTAACAGCAGTAAAAGGGGGGAGAAAAATAATGACTGTGTTTTTGAAAGCCTAACCATTCCACCTTTAACTAGTGTTGGAATACATACTATCGCATCAGATACCATCACCCTCCTCATTGAGGATTGTAATGCTGAGCCCATACACTACAAATGAAATGTATAAAAGCCAAACTGCTTAGAATCCTGACATAAATTTGAACACCGTTGACAAAGCACCTCATAACCCCTCTGGAATTGAAATCTTTCGGAGCACTTTTGGTATAATCAAGTTCTCCAAAATAATTTAACTTGGGATTAGAACAAACAAAGATAAAAAGCCTCAGAAATACTTTTTCCAAAAACTTGTAAATCCCTATGAAGTTGAATTATGATGAGAGCACTTCTCAAGCATAACCATGGCATTACCATGGAAATTAACACAACTAGCAAAGGTTGCAAAATGTAAACGCAGTGTGGGGACTGCTTGCCCAATCTTTTGACAATATTCAAATACAACAAGCAAAGCAAATCCTAAATTCAAACCTTAGAACTGGGATCACTGCTTTACTATTTCTTCATGTGAAGTGCAGCAAGTTGTTTCACTATCCGTAGAGCATCCAGGGAATTAAAATGATGCAGAGAATGATAGTCTAATCCCTTGTCTTGCTGTTGGGATGGAAGGGAAATACCCTTCACTAGGTATTACAAGAACAGCTACTGAACTGAAAGGGAAAATTTTGCAGACTCTCTTCAGCTCCAGACCGTTACACTGTGTATTTGCCACAGGGAGCGATGTGTCCCTTGTTCTCCCTTCTGTTCTTCTCACTGTTGTATAAGACTGAGTGATTCAGCTCTGAGAACTGACTACTGTGCAGGAGTAGTATTTTGGGATTTTTTTTAATACAGCAGATGTACTGTCATCATCTTCATAAAGCCCACAATATTTATTCCAACTTGTTTGTGCAAGAAAAATGTCACCTGATTTAAATTCTTTGCTCTGTAAGTGCTATTGGACTCTAATTCAGAGCATCATCCACTAAGTGCACTGGTTAGGAGTAAATTAAGACCTTCTTAGGGAAAAAGACCATAGGTCTGCACTGCTGGATTTCAAAGCACATTGGGAAGATTTTCTTTTTAAACTCATGATGAAAAATCATCTTTACATATTGTTTATACCGGCATACACATCATAATTAGAAAACAAAAAATTCATTGATAATAGTCCATAAAATATGAGTATCCTTAGATTTATATCTATACATATCCGTAATGTGTATATGTTAAAGAGACTGCAGTTTAAAAAAAAAACATACATCAATCCTAGATCTTTATGGGGTTTTTCCCAGAAAATCAAGTAATCTATGAGCTGAGTAGTTTGTCTTTTACTAACGCACCTAGAGATTCCAAAATATCCTTTATATCTGTTATCAGGCAATCTAACTTGTAATTTTCTTTGTGAGAAGGCGCATCTGTTTCTCCATAACCTCTCAAATCCAGGGCCACCACTCGATATTCACTTTTAAATTCCCGCAATTGATGGCGCCAAGAATACCTAACAAAGGGGAAAAAAAAAGTTGGAGTCATAAGGTCAAGCAGTATGATACCAAAATGCACTCAATGCTTTTTCTCCCAAATAGCTGAGGGTAAATTAGCATGGCTTTGTTTGCAATGAGATTCTTTATTTCTTTCTGTGGTACATAGATGGTCCTTTGTGGCTATATAGTAGTTTTGTGCTCCCTTCCTGAATTCCCCAGTAAGGCAGTGGAGCGGCCAGAAAGGGGGCATGGCCAGAGTCTGGGTGTTTCAACAGTTCCTGGAGCCTGGCATGGTCCCTTTGCTGCAAAGGAAGCAGGCATTAACCAGAGGACACAGAGGACTATTCTGTTTTATCCTTGGAGCTGTAGTATCATCAAAAAAGTAAGGTCTGAAAAGCTTTCTCTTCTCTCTGGCTTACTCACACACACATTTTGATGAAGTAGGGAAAAACGCCTCAAGGCATGCTTTGGCGTGGGTTTTTTTTCTTTTCAGAAAAGAAATGTCAGAGAATTAATACACTAAATAAACCAAAGAAAGAAATGCAATGAAGAGCAAATGAACTTGATGAAGTTTATATGATTTATATTATATACACTCTCATCTGTGTCTCTATACTACCAGAATTGCTGCAGAACAATCTCTCAATGTGTTGGTACTACACAAAGTATTTCATTGCTTGTGTTTCTATGGAAAAGAGTGATAACATTACACAAATGAAAAGACACACATGCAAAATTAAGAACTCGGGCAAAGGCATGGGCTATTCCTCACTCTGCAAGGACTACCTGTTATTGAAAGGTCATACTGCAAGGACTACCTGTTATTGAAACCAAATAAATTTCGGAACAGCCAGTACCAAGACAGACATGACCTCATCTTATGCTGTAACAGAAATGTATGAAAAACATGATCCTTCTAGACATATATAATAATGGCTGCACCCCTCTGTGATAGGATCTAGCATTCACTTCTGCTTGTTTCAACAATCTCAGATAAATTGTATATAACATATTGATCATTAGTGAACATAAGAGCGATGTACAGAATTCTGCCTTAATTCAAACAGTGCCTATATCAGACCATTGGTCTTCCACTTTAGCTTTGCCTATTAGGGTTTTTGAACTTAATTACTTAATATTACAGTAATGCTCATTAATTATAGACATTTGTATTCATATAAACAGAACAGAAAAAAAAGACAGAAAAAACAGAAAGTCAGAACTTTTTCATTTCGGTGCCATATAATGCAAACACAAGATTTAGCTGAGATCTCCAGGAATGCAATTTTTAAAGGCATTATACAATGGCTTGGAAGCTGAATTTGCCATGGTAACTGTTGTAGCTATCCTATATACTTCAGTAAGAAGAAACGATGAGGCCCATAAATAAATAAATAAACTATTTTCATTTTCAGAAAATGTCTACTTGCTATCCTCATCTTCTGTTTTCACAACAGCCCATCAATCACCAACTATCTGACCTACCAAAAGGATAGGTTTTATATTCAAAGAAATCCTTTTACCATATATGAAATGTAACTATTGCACAACTGGTTTGCAAGCAGAATTTGGAAATGTTGGTGAATGCTTTCATTTTCATAAGGTTGAATAATGGAAACTATTTTGTCACTTTCTGATCACATTATTTCTGAAAGGCAGCTTGTACAAAATTTAACAGCTCACACACAAGTCTTCCAGGTACCCAGTTGTCTCAACACATGCCCTATTTAAAATGTTTTATTATTGCCTTTCCACAACATTGATAATAATTTTCAAGTTCTTATGCATCTAAAGCACTTAATGGCTCTGATGCATTATATTCTTAAGTGATCTTTCATCTTCAGACAGTCACAATAACTCACTAAGGTCAGTATTGTCTGGTTATGATTGTCCTACTTATAACCTTGAGACATTTGAAGGCAGAGGATTTGTTACAATTAAGAATTGTAACTGAATCATATCCCTTCTGTTAGTTTGTTGGTTTTTTTTGCTAGCCAAATGATACAAATTTGATCCTGCTTTAAATACCTCTTAAATTGTGATTATTTTATCTTGTGCTCTCAGAACAATCTCTGTTCTTGGATAAAAAAATCTTCACTGAATTAACAAACCAACATCAGTACTGATAGCGTGACTATTTTATAGACTATTGGCATTTAGTCTTATGTTTAAAAACAGTTATATAAACTATGCTACTGGTGGTCCCAGTGACCTATATAACAGTTTCTCATTCATTCCTTTTGAATGGTCAGATAATACAATATATTAACTGTCACTCACCATTCTAAACTGTAAGGATAGCTTTCTGCTTTTTGAAAATAATATACCAGAGCTCAGTAGAATATTTATATGAAATGCTAAATTTTCCATTACTATTCCCACTGTAGGGGAAATCAGCTGTAGTCTCAGCTGTCTTATTGTGTTAGAATATGCATTATGCAAGGTATGCATAATGTTTGCATAGAATATGCATTCTCCCATCTAACTGTCTTTTTAATCAAAGTTTACAGTTTTAATCCTTCTAGATAGCAATTTATTTTTAGAACAAGCTACTTCTTTGAAAATTTATCTTAAAATAAATATGACTTTCTACCACCATCCTCAAGGCCGTTAGTGTCTACAGGAAATTGCTAAGGGAACAGAAATGACCTCTGTTTTACCTGGGTCAATTTATCATGCTATGGCCTGAGTCCAGCTTGAAAGACCACAGTTCCAACAGTGGAGCCCTAGCTCCATATCTGAGTTTAAAAGGGAAAAGGATCGTTTAACTTGCTGAATTACTGGCATCGCCACTTCTACCGTTCCCTTATTGTTTTTTCTGTAAGCCATGCTTCACTAGTTAAACCTGGCAATGACAGCCTGAGCAATGTGGTTAAATCATTAGACACATGACTGCTTTTCACTGTTACAAACAAACATTTAGGATTCAGTTTGATTCATCATTCATCTTATGACAAACTAATAATAGAACCTTTTTCCTTGAGTAGCATTCCGAAATTAGGCTGCACAATAGCCTATAGAACTCGTAGTTTTTCTTTCCCTCCCCCAGTTAAAAATTAATGTATAGTATTTTTAATAAATGCAGCAATCCATATTGCCCTTAACATATAATGGATCCTCATTTAACGCCCTCTGCTATAATTCATAAGTTTAGCCATATTAGTACAACTGTTATCCAAACAGGAAATTAATTAAAAATGCGCAGTTCCTCCTCAAAGTTTGAAGAAAAGTGTACATACTTGGGGAAAAATTGATTGACAATGCAAAAAAGATGGTTGTTTTGCGTCAGCCCGCAGGAATTTTTTTGTGGATGCTGCAGTTAGAAAACATTTCAATAGTGTGTTCCCTACTAAAACTTCATTCCAGTACTTAGTACTCATAGATACATAAAATGGATCACACTGGGGCTACTTAAGCTGAGAAGGTCACTCTCAGGTATCTTAAGCAGCCTCTTCTGTACAGGAAAGGCGTGTAGAGAGTTTTACCAGAATTCTGGAAAGCCATGAAGCAGCAGCATGAGTGGTTTACCCCTTTCTCCAGCAGCCACATAGTGGAATCTTAACCCTGAATCCTAAAAACGAGAGAAAAAGAAGATGTGTTTTTATCGCTGCATAGAACTGCTATACTGGGGTTTGAGAATGAATATGGTTTCAGACAATATGCCCTTTAAAAAAAACCTAAATTGTCAGTTTTTGAAGCTGAAGTCTTCTGTGATTCTAAGCTCAGGTATCTGCTACACCCTGGCAATGCTGCGCATCCCACCTCAGCTGCCACAGCTTCTTCCAGTGAGGACCATCTTTAATAAACGTCAGGTTATGGTGACTGCGTGCCAGTTCAGCCACGAGCACGCTGACCTTTCTGACAGAGCACCGCCTGGCACGGTGACTAGGACACACAGGTTATCGTGGAAGCCAGCACCTTGCTTTCACACAGACACCAGTCATGTGCTTTACAGAAAGGCTTTAAGACACAGTATACTTCAAACGCACTTTCAGTCTTTCAGTTAGTTTGTAAGATTATGCAACTACTTAAGACCATCATGTTGCCTTTTGGTGCAATAAAGGACCATGCAGATTCTTAAGACCCCAACCAAATCAAAATTAAATAAGTAGAAAGCAAGTTGAGTTCTGTTTGTTTTTATTGTTCAAGGTTTCAGATTCGCTTCAGAAAAGAAAGCCTTAATGTTATAATCTTCTTTCTGCCATATCTATAGTCACTATTTCTGATGCATTTTTTAAGAAAATGGGTCTTACGAGAATTACCAGCAGGCAAGTTACTCAGTGTTAGCAGTGCAGAGGCTGAACACTGACATACCATCAAAATGAATGGATGTACACAAGCTGACCCTAACTCAAGATCAAATCCAGCAGAATTTAAATAAACTGAAATTGTGACCTGGAGTGTTTACTGAATTCTGGCACAGAAGTGGATACAGAAGTTGGGAAAGAGCTCACAAAATACAGCATGCTCTTTAGAAGTCATGTGAAGGAAACTGCAGGAAGAAAGGTTGTAGAGCTCCTGAACAAATGTCAGAGCCTGCACGGTCTCTCCTATTTTAAAGAGGGAAGAAAAGTCCCATGCCTTTGCTGTACATCAAGAGCTTTTATCAGGCCAAGGATCACAAATGCATAGGAAAAGTTTTGCTTGCCAGAGGTGCTTCAGATGCTCTGAGCTACGTCTTAGCTAAATCACTAACCAGCTTCAAAACCATTAAGTTACATCTTGATTCTTGAAAGGGCTTTGAAAAGGGAACATCTGGGGTTTTTATACTCACTATAGATATAACAGGGACTTCTTGCTCAGTTCTGCCCAAAATTACACTGGTATTTCTCCTCTGCCAATGAAGTTAAATTCCCTGCAGGTAAAAGTATCTATGTGTTTCCAAGTACTTAATGATCTCTTCCTAGAAAATCTTAGGACCACTGCATCATCTTCACCTTTTTCCATATCGCTCTGCCTTTGATCCTTTTATATTTAAAAAAGTGGCAGTTTCTCAGTTTCCTTCCACAGATTCTCTGCTCAATTTAGTGAGGGTAAGCCCTCCTCCATCCCGCTTCTTTCAGTTAGTGTCCTCTAGGGAGTTACCTTCAATGTTTATATTTTAAACTATTTATTGCTTTTAAGGACATTCCATTTACTCACAAAAATTCTATCACCATTTGTGCAGCAGCAGTTTAAATGTCACACGCTCCAAACTAAGCCCATCCTCTTATCTTTTCAGTTGCTCCTTTCTGTCCCCTTTTTTCTGCCCCCTAAAACAGACATAGGACATCGCCATCTTTTCTGAAGCACGCTTTTTTCTTTGTTTTCTTGAAATCTGTACAGATCTGTAGGACACATGCGTTTGGAAAGTAACAGATTAGCCTGTTACCCAACGGCAGGAGCGTTTCATATTTCCTGAAATGAGTGACAGACCGTCATCCTGACAGCAACTCTATTTCCCCCCAAATGCTCTTTTATTGCTGTCGCACCCCTTACTTCCCAAGCAACCCTTTCATTTACTGCTTGGTGCTACAGGGAAAAAGAATGTGAGTAAAAGGCATGTGAGTAAAAAAGCACGCACATGCCTCCTAATGATAGAAAAACACCACCAAGCAAATCATGTGAAACTGGGAGGCTCAATAATTTATATTAGAAACACAAAAATCATCTGCACAGATCCCTCCGAACTGAGGTCTTTGTGTTCATTTTACTCAAAATATCACAATTTGCAGCGTGTTCTTTGCTCACCTGTAACTACAAAAGAAACCAAGCCAGTACAGCTTCATTTAGAGCATTTGGTGGAGGAGCAAAGCACAGGCAGAGATCTAAGACAGGTACAAAAATTGACTGGTGGCTTTAACGGTACAAACCTTAAAGGCAGGGCTTAATCTTTCGACTCCTCCGACCCTGATGCACCAAAGGAGCCCTCGGGCGCAAGCGGACAAACCGTAAACACCGGGGAGGGCACGACAGAGGGAGGGTGCGGGAGCAGCGGGGCACCTACCCACAGGCGGGCTGGGAGAGACCCGGGGCCGGCGAGCGCCTCTACCGCCCACCGAGCCCGCACCCCGCCCGCCCGGGCACCGCATCCCCCCACGGCAGCCGGGCCTGCGGTTCCTCCCGGCGGAGCGGGCACGGCACCGCGTCCCGGGGGCAGGCGCCTACATGGGAGGATGCAGAGGAGGGCATGCAGGCTGCCCGCCCGCCGAGGAGGGCGGGCAGGCTCCGGGGCGCCATGCAGGGGAGGGACGGGCTCCCCCCGCCCTCCCCCTCACCTTGATCCGGACGTAGCAGTGGGTGCCCAGGGAGGGGTCGTTGAGGCAGGCGGGGGGGTTCTCCCGCACCACCCAGCGGAAGGTCTCTCCCGGGCGCCGGCCGATGCTCCAGAGCAGCCGCAGCCCGGCGATGCAGGCGCACACCCCGCAGTAGCTGTACACCAGCGCCCAGAACAGCAGCGCCCGGGCCGCCACCATCACCCGGCGGGCGGGCGGCGGGCACGCAGAGCCGGGTCTCGCCATCGGGCCCCGCCGCCGCCGCCGCCGCCGTCCCCGCCGGCCGGGAGGGGCTGGGAAGCGCCGCCGCCGCCAGGAGCCGCCCGAGCGGAGGCACCGGGAGCGGCGGCAGCAGCGGCGGCGGCGCGCCCGCCCCGCGGCCCCCCGCGGCCCTCACCCCGCCGGGCACAGCGCCGCGCCGCCCGCCCCGCCCGGCTGCCGCCGCCCCGGCCCCGCTAGGCCCCGCCGGCTCTTCCCTCCCCCCCCTTCCCAAATATTTAGTGGTGAAACCGTCCCCGGAGCGAAGGAGCGGGGCTGTGGGCTGCGCGCTCTGGCAAAATTGCCAAATACACCGAAACTCACCCGAAATGTCACTGCGAGAAGCGCGGCCGGGGTAGGAGGGACAGCCTCACCTCCGGTGCCTGCCTGGGGTCCCCGCAGGCCACCGCTTTGCCCGCGCTGAGCACGCACTTGCCTTATTTAGGTGTGAAAGGAAGCATATAGGTATGTGGCTGCAATCTAGTGTTCCTCAAGACTCTCCATTCTTTCACTGCGGCTTCAATGTATTTAAATAATTTAAAGGTGATTTTGTAAACGTATTACACTAACCTTCCTTGTTACATACTATTACTGTGAATATATCTTAAAAAGATACAAATTTTGAGCTCCAGCACCAAGATTTATAGATGTATTTTTTTAAAACTTGTTTTAGTAAGAGAAATCTGCGAGTCAAGGAAGTTGGATCATCATTACCGTCTCTGTTGCGACAGCGTTAATTTAGTACTGAGGCCTCAGCCGCCCAAGGCCAGCGTTAGAAGCTGAACAATCTTACACCTGCCCATTAGCTGGGAATCGCTACGTGCACAAGGCAAGGAATCAGTCAGGTACGAGGCCGCAGATGCCGGGATAAGGAGAAAGGCTCCCGTTAGCACCTATCTTGTGTTAACCGGCTGGCGTGCAGGCTAACTTAGAATCGGAACGGTTCCTGTAATCCCAAACTGTAAGAAAAAGCATAACTATATTCAACAATTGATTTTACACGTGACAAAGATGCAAGTTATGAAAAATTACAGTTTATTAGTTCTATATAAAGTCCTATAGTCCTATATAGTCCTATTTAGTCCTATAAATGTGGGCACAGTAGTTGCTGACTACAAGAAGAGTAGAATTGAGCTTCCATGTCATATCCTGGCAATTCCTGATCCAACACACGGAGGGGCCTGCTGGCCTTTACTCCTTGATCTAAACCCCTTGCTTCTCAGACTGGAGAGTGCAGGCAGGTTTGAGACTTGTAGAGGCCACATGAGAGGCACAGCTAATAACGTAGGCCTGTATGCAACTGCCTGCATTTTTTGGGGGAGGATTTTGCCAAATTTTACTTGAATTTTATGAAGACCAAAATTTGTTCTTAGTCCAGGTGAATTTGGATTAGAACTTAACTTCCAAGAAATTTTTTTTTTGCTCTGTCCAGCAGCGCAAGCAGAAGCTGGTACAAAGGCACCATGTCTGTTAACTCTAAGATATGTAGTTTAATGAGCTATTAAAAAAAATGGATAAGCATTTATACAGATGGAATATGTATCATTTTTCACTATGCATGGAACATGGCTTGTAGACAATTTTTGCCTGTAACGTACCAAATGCTTTCTCCTACTTGTTCTAAATTCAGACTTACAAATATAGACACTGATGTTCAAGATGTTCAATCCTAGTCCTGTTGAAGGCAGTGACAGAATTAACGCTGGCTTCAACCAGTTCAAAATTTTTCTTTTTTAAAAAAATCAAATAAAAATCCTAAGCAGCAGAAAGGAATGTTATAAAGAATTTTCCCGTTACTGCATTTTCATGCATTTTAAAGTTTAAATGACACAAACCTATTACCTGAATTTATTTTTTACTACTAAAGATAGCATCTTCAAGTAGCTGTAAAAAGCTGCCTGGCTTCCTCTTCCCAATAACACAGATGAGGTATCAGCAGCCCACAGCAGCTGACAACGCTGAATCACACTGTTCACAATCCCCGCCCATTGTCTCAATGTGAGCCCTACACACTTAAAGTCAGGAGTTTTATCACGCCGCTGGGGAAAAAAGTGCTGGGCTGTTTAAGGCTCCTTCCTTCTCTTGGGCAAGAAGAGAAGGAAGAACATCAGAAGCTGATGATTCAGTGAAGACACTAACCTCTGCAGACTCCAGTAGGATTATATGAATCATGCCTACCAAGCCTGAGCCTTCCGTTCATGCTCAGATTACTCATACCGCCGACCCTAGGATTAGCATATAGCTAATTTTTTATGCCTCAGCCTTTGTGCTAATAACCATTTTTGTTATTAGGGAAGGGAAGAAGCCTTCGCAGCTTCTCAATATCAGACTAGCTGTAGCAGGATTTTCCCTGAAGTGCACCTCAGTAAACCAGTGACCCAGTTAGAGAAGTTAGAAAGTTTGGCAGGAGCAAAGCAAACAATATTGTTGTTTATATCACAGTAGTCATCAAATTCCTTAATCAACCAGTAATCAGAATGTATTGGTAGAAAACATCCCCTAAGAAAAATTGGAAAACCAAGGTTGGAAATCCTGGAGTTGACTAAAAGCTTCTGCCTACCTCTAAGGAAAGATTGATGGAAGCCCAGCAATAGGTTAGACACAGCGTTAACAAAACAATAGTAGCCATCTAGAATATAAGAAGGATCAAAGATGGAACCATGATGTGTCTTATTACAAGCAGGTATTTGGGCAAGCTGTGCCATAGTTCTTGTACAAGCTGCAGAACAATTTTTTTCACAAGTCAGTCAGTCTGGTTTTAGTTTATACATCACTAACTACCTGGGTAGTTTTATGACAAACTTCTAAATTATTCAAGCCTTTTGCCTGTGGAGTTTCACTCTCTCATCTTCAGATATTAGGTATGGATCCAGTATCAGAGCTGGAAAGAAGATAGTGCTGGGGACCTGGCAGTTCCTAGTGGCTTTTGCACAATGAAATTGCTGCACACCCTTCAGCACACCCTGGCTCAGTGTTTCTGGGCATCTCCAGCTGTGCTACTATTGCTGTCCTATTTGCCAAGGAAGCAGTAGAATCCCTCGTTTATTGAGGAACGCTGTCTTTGTACTCCAGGACCACGCTGCCTACATACATGTGGCAAACCTGTTTGTACAAGGCAAATACCTGCCACAGATTTCCCAGCATTTTTCAGACCACCACTTAAAATCTTCACATATCTCATATGAGTAAGAAAAATTGAGAAACCCAACAATTACTTTTTGTCTTCCTTATATTTTGATTTTCTCATTTTCTGCTCTAAATTGCTGTTCTAATGGGTGCTAAGCCAAACCACCCCCAGGGCAGATTGTCTTATGAGCTTTGACAATGTGCTTTGCCCTCCATGATGTGCCATCTGCCTGCTAATCTTTTGTCAGTTCAACTAATCCTGTTTCTCCGAGAGACAAAAGAGGACAACTTTGCACATCACTGACTCTGCCTCCGGCCTGACCAACTCAGAGTTGACAGTAAAAAATTTAACATACTCCATTTATTAGTGACAGAGGAACTTCTTAAAGCTTTTAACTATCTTACCCTCCATTTACATGTAGATACAATCTACTAGTGTAGACACAAGTATAAAAATGACACATTAGTGCAGATGTTTTCACAAATGATCAAGGTAACTTAATGGTGTAACAGAAAGTACATATTTTAACTGTTAGGTACCTAACAATACTTAGCCTGTTTAAGCAGTCTTTTTTTTTTCTTTTGGCAGGCTGTACCTCCACAAGTGGTATTTCCTGCTTGCTTGAGTGTAGTGACAGCTTTGGGCAAACACAATCATTACAGGCTTGCTACTCACACATCTCCCTTTCCTCTGAACTCAGCCTTCTGTCTGGAGGTAGGAACTGATTATCCTCTTTAACTGGCTGGTAGGTTGCAAATAAAGGGTTTATCAGATTAGCGTTAGCAGCGCTGACGTTTTGACTTTAAGTCATCATGGCTATAGAGAGTCATGGAAGCTGGAATTAGTTTTTGAAGGGGCAAGAGCACCACTTCACACTGTTAGCAATGCATGTATGGTTATATAGAAGGGGTGAAATGCAGAGAAATTCTTGCCCTTCCCTCCATCACCTCCTATTTCTGAAGCAAGAAATCTTGAGCTTGCATTGACCGAGTCAGAAAGTATGTCCAGATGTTGGCGAAGTAGTGAGTCCTGAATGTGAACTGTAGTATTTTATTGCAGGAGAAATAGCTATTAATGACGTACAAAATCCAGATGAGGGCAGGCCTAAATCACTTTTGATGTGGGTGTGAAACAAGACATCCTAACAGCACCACATCACATTATGACCCATCTTATACCCCAACTCCCCTTCCTTACCAAGGACTCAAGTCTCCCAAACAGCAAACACTTGAGCATGCAACCAGGCAAGGCTCATGTAAGAGGACTTTCCCTAGACATTTCAAGGGGCCATACCCTAATCTGAGCATTTGTCAACATACACTCTTTCTGCTAGTGAATGAAATACTACCATTCCAGCAATGGCAGAAGTAGTAGACACAGAGCAGTATTTTATTGCAGAATAGGTATTTCGGCACTAGCTCAACCACCGGCTACTTGAAAGATGGGGCTACCATTTTTAGGCATGCTTTAGCTGCCATTTATTAATTTAGATGCAACTTATTTCCTCTATCTGAAAATTCAGCTATTTATGGAAAGTCTTGTCCACTTAGTTTACCTAGTTGGGTGGTCTCACCACAATACAGGCCATGTTACCTTCAGTCCAAGAACTTGACAGACCAGAGGTCTCCACAGGGGGAGAGAGTTTCGAGGTGGGGGTTCAACTAGATTCAGTGGTCTCCAAAGAGGCATGTGGGAAGAAAATATTTAGTACAAACAATTTTTTTTTAAATTACAAAACAAAATAAACATAACTAAGCAAATGTAAATAAACACTATTTTAAATGTTTTTAATTCAAATTTTTATGGATTTTTAGAATGCACATAATATTAGTACAGTAAAACATTATATAATTTATAGATGAATAAATATATATGTCTTGGGGGTGTATGCTTAAAATTTTTTACTGATGGGATGCATGATGAAAAAGGTTTGGAGACCACCGAACTAGATTATCTCAAGGGGGGCCCCTTCCACCCAACATTTATGTAATACACATTGTGCTTCGGTATTAATTCTATAAAACAATGTTTTATTAGTCCTGTACTTAATTTGAAAGAGCTATATGTAATCAACAAGAATGTAGGGTTTTTACACTCTAGTTTCTACCCCAGACAAGCATCCCAACTTTAATAAAATCTTGCATTAATCAGAAAGCCTTTCAACTGGAGCCAGAAGTGGCATGTTTTAGATAATCTGGGAAGAACCAGAACCATTTGGCAAACACGCTTGCACCCTTATCCGAATGTTACGGTAACTTAAAATACATTAAACAGAAGATCAGCATGCCTGGGCCTTAAAAGACATGCAAGTATACAGGATTCGCTGTTGAAGTTACAGACTTCCAGGAAACAGGGTTTTTTGTGATTATAAAAAATGTTAAACAGCCTTTAGAAATTATCACTATTATGGAGATCTTTTGTTGCAGTCCAATTTCTGTGCGTGTCATAGTAAAGTGATTATTTTAATAGCAATCACATAATTCACAAGACCTTGGTTTAAAGTAGTTTCTATAATATACCATGACTTAATACAGTCAAACACAAGAATTTGACTATGCTTAATATAACAGATTCTCAAGTATTTCTGAAAAAATGATTTAAAAAAATGATAAAAACATCAAGCTGATACTTTCTCATATATATACATAACATACCAAACTGTAATCAAAAGAACTATGTTCCACCGTGTAACAGACTAGATTGCATATATTGTAAACAAGCAGGAAAAAGATGTTGTGATGCTTCAAGTGTCAATGAGCAAACTTTTAATATTAAGAATTTTAGATGAGCTTACACGTTTTTAAAGTGGTCTTAACATTTAAGCTTGTAACTAGTGCATTTTCAAAGTTGTACCATTTGTAGTAGTTGTTGTAGTAGTATATTAACTACAGCTGGCACTCGAGATATTCTTCAAAAGATGCCATAATATCGCTCTGCAGATTCATATCAATTGTACAAGCCATCTGCAAGAAAGCACATTAGTGTATTTCAGAGCATTAGTTAATACTATGCAGGTGAAATATTTAACAAAGGTTTAAGAAAAAAATACAAAGCTCCTTTACCAAAAGCGTATGCTTCCTCTGTTATTATAAGTTTGAGGATGCATGTTGTTCAAGTCCCCTCTTAAAAGAGCTAAACGGGACAAAAGCTTCAGTAGACCTTATCTGAATCTAGCGTGACCTCACACTGCAGTTCTAGATTCCCTTGTACAATATGAATTTTTTTAAATGCTTAATCTAAAAAAAAAAAAATAGTAGCAATTAAGAAACATTTGTAACACACACCAATAAAAACAGTAAGTCAGTTTTAAAAAGGCTCAGCTTTGATATTTTAGACTGGAACAGTATGACTAGCACTTTTGTTGACATGGAATACGTTGAAGATTGGCAGCTTGTAAGCCTTGGGGTTTGAAGTTATTCAAAGGGCAGGAGCTCCCCTTTAAAATTTTATTTCTACCATGCAATTTTTCTAAGCTTATAGGAGTAATAGGACCAAGCAGATATTTTTTCATATTCTGCCACTTGAAGACCTACTTTGAGTTTCCTATTTTATTTTCTGCACTAGCTCTTCAGGTAGCATAGTTCTGTTGTTTTCAGTCACTCAGGCCCTTTAATGTAAGGGCCTGAGCTAACATTTTTTTATTGTCTACTAAAGTTGATACAAAATCAGCTGGCAAGAGTCAGCAACTTACTGCTTCTCTCCTCCTGCGTTCTTGTTCCATTTTTCTAGCCAAGTTACGGTCTTGAACAAGAGTGCGTTGTTGAGCTTCAGGCAGTTGTTTGCTCTTTTGCTCTTTTTGAGGCTCACAGTCTGTCGCTGCCATGGCATCCAATCCTGTGCCTTCATGGCCACTTTAAAGAAAGCAGGAGAGATCAGTATAGGATAAAAGTTGTTTCTTCTTTTTCTTCATAACAAGCCTTTGCACCTGAAGAGAATTCTGTGAATAACTTAAATTCACTGCATAGCACTCAAACTGTGATTCTGTTTTACATGTTGATTCAATGTAATTTCCCTTTGCAATAGGTATGTGCTCACAGTTGTTGGGCTGTAGTAGGATAAGGTTTCCTATGTTCCATTTCCAATCTATTTGCACACAGGATTTATATACATGCTACACAAAGCTTACACGCACTTTCTTTGACGTACACACACGCACAAATTTCTGTTACTTTCTTGGCCCGTGATATTTTGCTTCTACCTGCTTTCTCTTCAACTAGTTATTCGAGTTAGATTTCACTAATTTCAGGCAAGCATCTGTAATGTCTTATTCCACAGAGCTACATGCCCAGTTTCCTCCTCATGAAAAACTGTAGTAGCTGAAGATGCCTGGATTGTTCGCTATACATTCTGAACAAGAAGCGTACTCAAGTCTCTCAAATGCTCTGTTTATTAAAATCGTACACTCCAGACAAGTGACTTATTCTAATACAGCCAGTGATGAGCAGGAGAATTTATGAACTAGCCCAGGCCTATCTTTCACAGGGTCAAACAGAGAAGGGAAAAAAAAAAAAAAAAAATCAAGACTATTGAAGAGGGAACCAAAAACAGAGCTTCAAACAAGCGGCAAACAGCAATCTAAGATATTACTGCAATGCAGTAATTAGTAGGCAATCGAGTATCCCACTCAGCATAATAATAGACATCACACTGGGGTACATATGTGGGCACTCACTAAAACAGTGGCTGCAAACAACTAGGGAAGAATACTACAGCAGTAGCTTATTGAATGTGTTTCTCTACAGCAATGCAAAGAATTCTGCTGGCTGAAGTGGTGCATACTGGAACTCCTTTAGCTATGTTAACATCAAGTCCTTGAAGACTAGATTATCTGGCTTTCCCTTCCGATGGGGAAGATGGGGATTTTCCTGGCTACAGATATAGGAAAGTAAGATATTGAGGATAGGTGTGAATTCTGGTCATGACCAGAGGAACTGAGTGCTCCAGAGGACAACAACAACAAAGGCGTCCCTAAGAAGTTTCTTTGCTGAAATGATACTGATTTGCAATTGAAATGACACTGATTTGCAAAAGAAAAAGCCACTTTGTGCATGTTGGATGTGCAGTTGTGCTTAGAGTGGTACAGCTCCCTCCCTCATCTGACACATGGCTACTACCTAATCCAAACCACTTGTTCCTGAATAACTGAGCCATCCAGTACCATACAAGCAAAAAATAGAATAATATTTTAACATACGTGGTTACAAACCTCTCTTTTTCTTGAGGAAGGTTTTGCTGTTCCCTCTCAGCTTGCACCAGAGGCCTTTTTAACTCCCGGACTTGCCCATTCCTCTTCTTTAACGCTGCTTTCCTGAACTGTCTGAAGCTCTCAGCAGATGTTTTTACTGGAGCTGGAAGCATCATCGTTTTACATAAGCTTACCCAGGAATCTATATTCTTAAATCCTGTATCCTGAAGTTATTAGAAAAAGGAAAACATGGAAGAAGCAGAAATACTGTACAACTACTAATCATCCATTTCCTGCTTAGTTCTTACATTAGCACAATGTTGTTTTGACTGGGCCTATTTGGGAATATCTACAACAAAATATCCTTACTTTGGCAAAATATTAGTACAAACACAGCAAAGCAGTCTTCAAAATGTTTTCTCATCAACTTTGAGATTCTTTAGCAATATGCTAAAAATTGTTCATGTTTGTAGCTGTTCTTACCTTTACATTGACCTCTCCATTTTTTAATTCCAGAAAAAACTTATTCCTTAAGCATATGCAAGGTCCATTAACAATATTTTAATACAGAGAACATCTCATTTCTATACATAATCCTTATATAACAGTAGTTTTGTAGTAGGCTTGTGGGTTTTGTTTGTTTTAAATAACTGTGTTTTCTCCCCCTTACATCTAATGGCATTTTCTTCACCTTAAGACAGCATAAAGCCAGTATTCTTAAGAAATACTGCTTCTAGTAGGTGGTCATATGTTTATGAAGGGAACCAGAGCCCACAGATCATTTTTGTTTGTAGCACTATAAGTGAGATTATAACCTGTACAGGTTATAACAACGCCCAAGACCTATCAGACGCTGAATATTTGAATCATAAAGAGTCAATCATCAGATTTTCAGAGAAGATCCCAGGACAGAGAATTATTTATCTTAGTAGGTGTACTCAGGCTCTCCTCCTCAAATAGGACTTGAGCAACACTTACCTTTCTTGAAAGAATTTTGAATTTTGGCTCTAGCGTGCTTTCACCATTAGGTTTATCATTAGGTGTACAATGACCTGATGGGAAAAAAAAAAAAATTTTTCACTCACATTGATTTTATGGACTATGTTTCCTCAAATTTAAATGATAAAAATTCAGTCATTCTAGAAACTGACTTAAGAATTTACACTATTTTTTTTCTTCTTATTATTCTTTAGTTCAGAATGACAGAAATGCTCCCAAACATTTCCTAAGCTTAAGTTGAACTGGACCACTTCTCTTCAGTTTGGGGCAGGGAATGGAATGGTTAAGATCAACTACAGATGAGAAATTAACTCCTGGTTAATTCTAGGAGAGGTACCAGCAGAATGCCCAAAAAGTATGGTCAGAAAGTCTCAGCTTTCTGAGAGCACCTTACTAGTCGCTCACCTCCTGTCCTAGCTCCTCCCCACTCAGCCCTTTTCCATTTTAATTCATAGAATCGTAGAATGGTTAGAGTTGGAAGGGACCTTCTTAAAGATCATTGAGTTCCAACCCCCCTGCCATGGGCAGGGACAACTCCACTAGAGCAGGTTGCTCAAAGCCCCATCCAGCCTGGCCTTGAACACTTCCAGGGATGGGGCATCCACAGCTTCCCTGGGCAACCTGTTCCAGTGCCTCACCACCCTCACAGTAAAGAATTTCCTCCTAATATCTAGTCTAAATCTCCCCTCTTCCAATTTAAAACCATTACCCCTTGTCCTGTCACTACATTTCCTGACAAAGAGTCCCTCTCCGGCTCTCCTGTAGCTCCCTTCAGATATTGGAAGGCTGCTATGAGGTCTCCCTGGAGCCCTCTCTTCTCCAGGCTGAACAACCCCAGCTCTCTCAGCCTGTCAATAATTCCAGCATTATTTAAGAGTACCTCATTCATCATGTAAATTTGTTTTGCCTAAAGCTCTCCAGCTTACTTCCTTTTTTTTTTTTTTAAAAAAAAAGGCAAATAGGTCAGCTAGTAAGTGCTAGTCATCACATTTCCAGTAGCCTACAGGGTGTATGAATACTCTATGCTGTTACTTCTGTATTACTTATGAGGGAAAAAAAAAACCCCAATACTCTGTAAGATAGCTAAAGCAGAAGTGCTATTTTGACAATACTAACTTCAGATTATCAGGTCTGATGTACTGTGTTACTGTAGAATATCCATATTATGGATATAAAAAACACTTTCTCCAAACCTTTTACAACTTCGAAAAACTTTTTAAATGCAGGAAGAGATACAATTTCCTACTGCTATAGTAAGACTGAAAATAGACTTTTGTAATACTACAGACTGGCTAGAATACCACATTGTTAACAAAAGCTGTGTATTGTAGGGTAGGTGTTTGGGTTTTTTAGTGTCTTATGTATTGCTTTGTTATATTCCCTTTCAAAAGAGCTCCTAGGATGAAAATCACAGAATCTTCATGGTTGGAAGGGACCTTCGAGATCGAGTTCAACCACAAAAAAAAAAAAACACAGACAAAAAAACCAACCACCAAAACCACCAAACAGACACAAACCAACAGTCTCGGGCACTAGAGCATGCCCTGAAGTGCCATGTCTACATGTTTCTTAAATACCTCCAGGGATGGTGACTCCACCATCTCCCTGGGCAGGCTGTTCCAGTGCCTGACCACTCTCTCAGTAAAGTAATTCTTCCTAATATCTAATCCAATACTCTGAAAAAGCCACTATCTTAGAACCAGAAAAAACCAATACATTTTATATCATTCAGCAATGATCCTCTACTGCAGTTTAAGATGTTTCAGTATTTAAGTAAATGTTTAATAAGAAACTTAAAATAAGGGTGGGGTTTTTTTTTTATGCAAAGGATAAAGGTTTTGGATGCTTGAATCTAGAATGCTGAAGGCAGAGTATCAAACCCTCAGCAGCCTCCAAAAAATCAAGATAAGAACAGACCTTTACCCTAGGCCCCCACACAAATATACCACCTTAGAGGGAATGTAAGTAAGCAGGAGAGTTTTCACCATACAGTGAAATAAAACAGGATGAGAAACCTCTGAAGACTCTCAAGTACTATTGAAGAGTGTTCCAAATCCTGGTATCTTCATTCTCATGAATTCTAGATCCACTGTTAAGATAAATTTGATCAACCTGTTATACCCACCAAGATGTACCTGAAGCAAACTTACGAGGAATTTAAGTTTATAGTCTTGTCTGTCTTAAAGCTCTAGATATAATACAGGAATACAAGGCTGAGTCACAAGTATTTGCAGCAACGGGCTTTGAAACATGCATTTTGGAGCTACTTCCCAGAACCTCTCACTGAGAGACACTGCTTTTTAATCTGAAGGGAAGCTTGTGGTTACTGGTTTCATAAGTTAAGCTTCTTAACAAGCCACCACTCAATTCAGCAATACATCAAACCTGCACCCATACTGGAGGGTCATAAGTCTAAAATCAAGAACTCTTGTTTCGGAGATGCAGGTAACCTCACAGAAATGCCTGAGATGGTGGGATTGTCTACAAAATTCAGTGAGTTGCTCTAAGCATCCAATTCTAAAACGAGTTTCCCTGGTTTCATCTAAGTAAATGCATCTAGTACTGAGCTCTCTTGACACTATCAATAGATTACAGTCCCTACAACAGTTCCAGATTAAGCAAAGTTTTTGTTGTTTGAAAAAAACAAAACCTCAAATCCTGCATTTCACCCCTACTCCTTCCAGTTTTCTACAGGAGTTAATAGTGGAAAGTCTAAGATAACACCGAGTACAGCTGGGGCATGTATCATTGCCAAAACAGTCAAACACCACTGTATTATGGAAGGGGGCAGGTAACCACACTCACGTAACAGTGTTAAAAGCTCTGCTGTGCAACATAATACTGAAGCTCAAGTGTACTCAAAGGCAGAGTCTCATGACTGGATAGTTCCCATGTTAAACACAGGAGCTCCTCTACAACTGCCCACACAACTATGCTTTGAAAAAGGGGAGAAGATAGAAACAGTACAAATTAAATGAGGATGAGGAATAGAAAGTTAAGAGGGATAGAGACTAATCAGTAAACAATTAAGTATGGAGGGGAACAAGGTTTCCCAATAGTTTTCGCTCTGCCTTTTTTTTTTTCTGTAAATATTAAAACAGCAAGCTCGATTTGTTTCTGCTTGTTTTCCTAGTCCTTTAACATATTAAGATAACATCAAGCTCTTGCTAGTCACAGTCATGCAGTACACCGGACAGGAATTAAAATTTTAAGCAGCCTCAAAACTTTCTAAATAAAGATTATTAGTTGAATCCATGGAACCCATGTACCAGCTGCTACAAATTTAAACAAAAGGGGTCAGTATGTGTATGCACAGGTGTGTTAACACCATGAAAATACTGGTTAGAACATTTTAGAAAATTAAATCTCAATTCTTAGAGTTGCTTTAATACTACTCAAGTACCCAGCATTATTATATGAGAGTTCATCAGTAAGACATCTGTGCCTTTTAATTTCATCAAGTTTCCAGAAGCTTGTTCCCTCCCCTGTTCAAGTCTATACCGGTAGTCTAGCGAGAAAAGAGTAAAGAAGGAACCAAAACAATCATGTTTGTTAACACTAGACTCTCAGAATGGATGTTCAGCTCAGAATTCTGTAGTTTGAAATATGTGCAAGCCTATATGGAATGCAGCTTTCAGGGAACCCGTGTTCTTATAATAATTGCAGATTTGTTCCACAGTGAAAACCCATTTGACATTGCTTTACTGTCACATCCTTGTCACCAAGAGATGGAGATGGTAACTCAAAACACACACACAAAATGCCTTTGGAAGAAGCTTCAGCAGAAGACAGCTTAAAGGCCAGTGAGGTTAGACAGATTGAAGCATTGGTTCTCTCAGACTTTCTGGAAGACTGGGTTACCTATGCCTAATACTAAATTCAGAAAGCTAAGTTCTTAAATCAAAAAGAACAAGAACCAAGCATCCATTTAACTTAACTTTTTTTTTTTAAGCAGCAAATCAAAAAGAAAAAGAATGAAGAAGGGAAAACTGCACCCCCTCCATTATTCTGCAAACCAATTAATGTACAACTGTTCAGCATTTTATTTCTTTAAACCAGATTCATATACATTTTTAACTTTGCACCTCTGATATCAGTTACAGTTTTTATTATGACAATACATACTTTGTTCTTGACACATGGATATTGAATCAGCAGTTCTCTCACTGGCCTTGTTTTGAAGTTTATTTGATTTGTCTAGATGTATTGTTTTCTCAGCTTGTTCACTCCAGTCACTGCTGCCAGCCTGGAAAGTTGTGTTGGATACCTAGAAAAGAAGTTAGACTTCAAAATATGTTCTGAAGTGCTAAACATATGGATTTTTATTATACAGCAGCAGGTTAAAGATGTAGAAGCTTAGAGCAGTAAATTGTTGTAGCTGTAGCTCCTATAAACACCAGGAAAGAATTAGATTTCATTCATATTATGCTAGTCAAAGCAAGTTCTTACATTAACACTTTGGATTTAGAACATGAACTGCTCAGAGATGCCAAGTGATGGAGTGGGTAGAACAAGAAACCCTCTTTAACCCCTAACATGGTACAACATAATAGAAGTTGGCTTTTACTGTTGTAAAGCCAGCTGCTCCACTCTAGCTTATAGGTCAGGGTGAAGGACAGCTGTATTACTCCAGTTCAGGGGTAGTTTTTCCCCTCTGTGCAAGACTGTGTAGTAGCCCTCTTGAACTGGGGAAGGTGTTGCACAAACCTGAACATCATAAGATAATAGACTTGCTGCCTTTGGATAGTGGACACAAATGGGGAAGGGCAAGTTGCTCTTCTTCCTTTCTTACAGGACACATTGTTATGCTTATAGACTCAAGTGGTAGTTTCTATCCATTTCAGAAAAATAAAAGCTATTAAAAACTGGCTAAAGCAGCTATGCTTGAAATCATGTTGAGAAAGATAGTTAAACATGTTAAAATGCAAGAAATCATGCTGCTGCAGTAACATCAATAACTTCCCTTGTAACGGAGGCCCTTCTAACCAGGATCCTATCCAAGAACATATTAAGACAGATATCAGCAGTGCCTAAATATTTCACAACCTCATCTATGACCCTGAAAGCCCATTTCCATGGCTTTAGGAACACAAAGGAAAAGTAACACATTTTTCTAGGATAGCCTCTATAGTCTTCAGAGTATTACTGAGCTTATGAGATTGATATTTCTAGAAAACAGGAACATATAGTGTAAGCTGCCCATCTCTTGTGAAACTGTAGATTTACAGGGTGGGCTTTTAACCTGTAAGTGTGCAAGGGTCACTTAAGTTATAGCACTGAAAATAAAATAAGCTTTATGGTACATTATAAACTTGATATATTGATCAGCCAAACTCTTTCCTTTTTTGTTGTAGTCAACAGGCAATGAATTAATGCCCTATTAAAGGATAAGAATAACTTTGTTAGTGGAATTTTAGATAACTTTTGTCATAAACATTAGGTGGCCTTCATTGCATCAAATTCAAGCTTGGAATGTTAGATTAGATCTTGTTTTAATGAGTAAGAACATGCTTTGAAGAAGTTATTTGAAATGAATGCATTGGAGAGAAGCACATATTCACCTCTGGAAGAACACGTGTGCACTGGGCAACAGAAGACTGATTTGTCCTTGGAGTACTCTGAGGAGTTTGCTGGTCTGGCACATCATGCAAAGCAGATACAGCTGGGATTATACCCAAGAAAGAAGTAGCATACGATTTCCCCTAACATGCAAAGTGCAGTCCTACATCTCAAAATTAGGTCACTGTTTAGATCTGTGGATTAACTGGATATGAAGATATGTATCCTAGCTGCACAATTTGAGACAGTTATTTTTAATTAGTTTTTAATTGATTTCTCAGTTAATCAGTTATCAGCTCGAGCTGTCTTTTACCAAAAACTCAGAAGTCTCTGAAGTTATCAGACATTTTGAAATAAAAAGCTCCTTGGATCAATTTTCTAAGCAACTTAATATTTTATATGTCTAGACAACAGCTATCAATTCAGAGGTCCTATGGCACCAAGCCTTAAGTTTAGCTAATAGGGATTTCAGACATGAACTTGAGTAGCAGTGCTGAGTTTAAGCATCTAATTCCTGCTTTAAGGTGTTCAGCACTTCCTGTAACCCTAGGTTCATTAAGGTATCATTTTCCATCTCATCAGAGGGAGGCCTGTTTTAATAGTCTTCTGGCCTGCCACAAATGCCCCAGTAATCGGAACTTAGTGGCAGTCCTTAGTGCTGCCACGTTTTATTTACATCATGATCTTTATAATCCGTACCCTGCAACAACTTCCTATTACCCACTTGATAACCTGCAAAACTCCAAGATAAGCTTACATTAGTTCTGCCATCCCTTCTTTCCTCAGCAGTCAAATATAGCCATGCTTCTAGCCATAGAGATGTTACCTGAGGGAGACTGGGAATTTTGTTCTGATGGTTTAAGTGATCTATTCTGTAAAGGCTGAAGCCTCTGCAGTACATTGGGAGAGAGCTGCTGCAGTTCAGATGATCCATGTTTTTGCAAGCTACTAGTAAGGGATGAGGGCTGTGCTTGCAGAACAGCATTGCAGGATGTCCTCTGCAAACACAGTGGTATTCTCTAGAAAGATATTGCAGTAGTTAATACAGCCAAATCTTAATTTTTATAGCTCTTTGATCCCCCTTCCCCACCACCACCCCATTGCACTGTTTATAGGATTCAGTAGTCCTTGTAACATGATACTAATCTAGCATTTTCTAAGAGTGTAGATGACAAAAACCCATGAAGTGCATTGCCTTGGTATGAAGGATACAGAGAACAAAACATAACATGAGGATTTGAAGTATGATGTTTGTTGTTACTCAAAGTCAGTTAGGGGCCATTATAAACGACCAAGCTGAAGCTTAATTCCTATATCCTGTTTTCTCAAGATTATTGCTGTCATTCTGTCACTGCAGAGATTGCACTTTTTAAGGAAAAAAAGGGTGTTGCATAATTCCTGCCCTCAGTCTTTGCTTATGAAGATGCAGAAGGAGCAGCTGAATAATAAATTTGCAGCCTAGTTTCCTGTATCCAACTAAGCACTCTAAGTGAAAGCAAGTCTATTGTAAGAAGAATGAAGGCTTTGCTGTGATCTTGCTTTGAAGTGTGAGGCCCCTATGTCTGGTAGCTTCAAGGGAAATTGTGAAAGGCAGCTAACACTGGCAAGAATTAGCAGCCATTGTATGTACAGGAATAGAGCAATTCAATCTTAGACATTAAAAATTATTTCTAGATAAAACTTCTGTTGCTTGTAATACCATCATAATAAGTAATATAAAGTATCCTGAAAATGAATAGCATTGTACAATTTATTTATTTTCAGGTGTAGAAATGAGGTTATTCATAGATAAATATTAAAGTGGGGTTTGCACTGTTTATTAGGTCAGTCCTATACTCAAAGATCAAGTTGGAGAGGATTTTCTTTTTTTGGGGGGGGTGGGTGGGGTGTATGGAGCATTCTCTCCCTCTCTTCTTTTCCCTTCTCCTTCACCCACCACAGAATTACCACAATGATTGTAAGAGGCAAAAAACCTCAGGAGATCTCCCAGTATGTCAGTTTCTATACAGATACATAAGCTACTTTTAACAAGTGGCAGTTTTTACATCTCCATGTAAATCACTCCTACAGAAGAAATAGCATTCAAGTCGTATTCATTAGTTCCTGATAAAGTTGTGTCGTTTCCAATACCATTGTGGGTAAGAAACAACTTCTAGGGCAAAGATGTTATATCCATTCCAGTCAGTTTACCTTAGGCTTTTCCATGTAAGTTGGACAGTTCTGCCTGGCTCCAGCCTGTTTTGAGCAGGTTTCTGTAACTGTAAATACAGCAATGTAGGCAGAAAGAGAGGGATGGAAAAAAAGTAAGTCAGCCTTTCACATGTTTCATTATTCACACATACGAGATGCGAACTGCAGTTATACCTAGAGAGCCAGACCTCACAGTGAAAGGAACATTCTTATCTTGAATGCTTTGACTTCAGCTTGATGTGTTTATAGAGCTTCTTCCAGATATAAAAAAAACCACAAAGATTCCTGCAGGATCATGGTCTTTTCTGCCATCAATGACTTCACTGTGTTTGCTTCCCCACACTGCAAAGGGGCAAGCATTCATCTCGCCTCACACTGTTACCTCACACAGATACCCACATCGGAGACCTCCAGCTTGGCAGATCTATTCTGTGCTAGAAAACTAAAGAGACTTCTGTGTACAGAGAGAAACATCATTCTGATATCTTGATGCTAAAGCACTGTACTGTCCCTTGAACAAGATTGAGAGCTTAAGCGCCAGGGTAGACTTTGGCTCCGCAGTCAATGCTGTTAGCACTTCTGTCCCTTAGTTTAGGGACTAATCCTTACCCACAAGGTAAGACACCCTTCATGCTGCGGACCAGAAGATGAAAATAATGTACATCACACTTTCAAAAAGGAATCAAATCCACAAGAATAAGCTATAGCTCAATAATCAAGTCACAGACCTTCTTCTAGCTAATTTTGGTACTTAAAGTTTTTCACTGATAGGTTGAGTGGATATTGTAATGGGATTTTTTAACCTACAAACTCAAGACATTAGTTTAATAGCACTGGAATTGAGCCTTCAATATGGGGCAAATCTACAAGGGTAAGTGAAGTCCTTGGGTAAGCACATGGAACAGTAGATGCTAACTGAGAAGGCAGATGTTTTGCCTATACAAACAAAAGAGGAAGTTCTCTGACCTGATTCAGAGTCGCTGCTATCTGAGGAGCTAGAACCACTGCTAGTACTGCTGCCAGAGTCTGAGGAGCTGCTGCTGTTGCTCAGTCTGCTTGGTCCAATACTGCACTCAGCGTTGTTTTCAACTGCAGGAGAAAAAGAAAGAATTTAGAACAACCTGCAGTGGAGCATACTTTATATGCAAGACTAGGATCAACCTTGCTAGGTTTATTTTACCATATAAAAGTTCATCTTCTGCTATTTCCTTGTCCACTGTCCATTTAACAGTGGATTTGGAGCTTTATAGAGGAGCTAGTTGAATGAATGAAATAGCCAAGGAAGAGTTATAATCACACAGTTTACAATCCTAAAGTAGGTTAAAACAGCGCTGTCTTAAGACACAATTCAAGCAATTTCCCCCATAAGTTTTACTGCTGTCAAAAGCCTGTTTCTGTGCTTGTTCCTACTGCCAGACTTGCATGCTGAGGCCTTTATCTATAGCCAACTCTCCTCTTTCCCGAGCCATATGTACTCCAGAATTGTCATCTTTTGCCACCTCCCCACCATCTGACTCTTTTACATCTGCAAGGTTGATCTAACTCAGTTTATAGCGATTTTTGCAGTCAAAAAAGCTTTTTCAAAGTGTGTTGCTCTGATGGAAGCTTTGAAAATGAGAAGCTACATGGATACCTGTTTCCCTGGACACAAGTGTTTGTTAAATGCCAGCTTAAGCTCTTCCTTGTAAAAAAGCCAGATGCCAGTTGTAAAGACTCCCTGGCCTGCCTTCACCCTCTCTCCACAACATATCCTTCCCAATTGATTTCAGCTGCTTCTTTAAGCTTTTATTTCTAGAATGTTTTCAAGCCATCATGTATACCAGACAGGAAGACTGTTGCCTGAGCTAATACTGGATGCAAGCCTGTGTCTTGCAGGGCTTCTATCATTTCAGTGAACTGCTTTTACGTAGGAGCTTAATAGATATCCGATAGAGGGCAATAATAGCACTCACTAGTTTAATGAGAAACAACTTGTCCTATAATAGTAGCATCAGCTGTATTGATCTGTTCTCCCTGACAAGAGCCACCAGTTAAGTGTAGATATGCTCATGTATGTACTGACTTTCTGGCTTTGATATCGAAACATGTTATTGCCTGAAAAACTGAATTGATTCTCCTAGGGCACTTGCTTAAGGATAAGGCAACACAGCACTCCTGTCACCGAGGCAGAAGTTTTACTAGCATAACAGCATTAGTGGGGCTGCAATCTAACAAGTATGACTAGATTTTGTTATTCTTTAATCTAAGCCACAGAAAGTGAATTGCAAACAAATACATAGACTGTGGGACACTCCTCCTCCCCCCCCCCAGTTTTCATATGTAATGGAGAAGGTGTTCAGTGTCCCTTAAGCTCTGAATCTGTTATCTTCACCTGTAATAAAGGATTAGGTGCAAGAATAAGGAAGATATTTTAGGCAGGGCAAGTAACTGACCAAATTTGCTCATGTGACTCCAGCTCATTCAACATAGGAAGAGTCTTAAGACTAGCAATGGGAAGCTTAAGACATCAACTATTCCCAGAAGAAAGTCCTCATCTGCATAACAGTGCATAAAATGAGTTTCTCCCCTTGGGCTTAAGCCATTTCTGTTGCAAATGAGTAAAAGTAAGAGTCACATTACACTTGAGGTTCTCCTTCTTTGGGTTTAGTTGACCATTGACATCCAGCAGTCTCTTCTCTAGCTCTTGTTTCCTCTCAGAATTAAGTTCTTCTTTTGACTTCCTTGTTTGTTTACCTGTACATGAAACAGAAGTTAACATTGCAGCAAAACAGAAAACAAATCTAGTTGGTTTGTGGGTTTTTTTGGGGGGGTTTGTTTGTTTTAAAAGCATTATTTATGCAACGTACCCCGCTGCTTTCTAGGTCTCTTCCTCAAACAGGTTGCCACGTATTTCTCTAGTTCTCTAAGTGTTGAAGCCTTTAAAGTTTCAAAGTCTATTTCTATCTCATCAGGGTTAGAGTTCCTCAGTGAAGGTTCTCTTGACTGTATTATATGGACTACTTTCCCAAGCTTATCTCCAGGGAGTTTATTTATGTCCAAACTCAACTGTCTTTTTTCATCATAATTCATAGGCTTGGCACCATCTTCATCTTCTGACTTATGTGCCAACAAGACCTGCTGCATGATTTTCTTTGACTGACTACAAGAAAAAAAAGTGTACTGCAGTAACAGCAGTTTAAAATAATTTGACACCCACACAAGTCACCCACACTTACAAGTTTAAAGACAGCTTTTTCTTAGATTTCTTCTTGTGTTTTAGATTTTTCTTCTTTTGAATCAGGCTTTTTATTTTGGCTTTTTCCTTGTTCTTACTTTTTTCCCTTTTAGCCTTCCCTTTTTTCTTTTTCAGTCTAGGTAAGTATACTCTGGTCAAAGTCTGCAACTGCTGGTGAACAGCTTTAAGCTATCAAAAAAAAAAATGAAAATGTTGATAGTCTTAGGCAGTGTATGATGAACAATAAACTGGCCCTAAATATCACAGGGGATCTGTAGCAGCTGAGCTGATATTAATAGAATGTTTGCTTTCCAAACGAGGTTTATTTTCCAAGCATCTTACTATAGTATGAATTAGTCACAGACTATGTATATAGAAGATGCAAGGCTACTTATAATGTTAGAAATGTCTGCATAAAATATGTCTTCTAGCATCCTGTGAAGAATAAGAAAAAAAAAAAGCAAAAAAAAAAAAAAATCACTGTAGGAGTATCCAGCAGTTTCTCTTTAATTTCAAGCATTTGGGAAGCACATAAGTGCTTTAAGTTAGACCTCTACAACATTACTCAATTAGGCTAGTGGGACTGGGCTTGTGCATCTTCAACCCATAAACCCCAGATCTTTTGCAATATAAAATAGCTAGTTGGGAAATACTAACAGCTTCAGAGAAAGGCCTAACACAAAATTGTTGAAACCTCATAGGAATTAGAAGGAAGATAGACAGATGATGAGAATTAGAGTTCAGACACACTGAAATAGTTCACTATTTCAAAGGCTGTCTTACAGACATGTGTTTATAAATTGATGATGTATGTGCTACTCTGATAAATGCTGAAAGCTAAACTGTCCCCCATTTGACTAGCAGAACAAATGCTAGTTTTCCTCATAGTTATCAATATAGCAGCAGAAGGTCAAAGCATTATGTTCAAGCAAGAGCAAGACCCATTCAACTCTTAGCCAGTGAGGCAAAGCCATGCTTCGCATTAGCATGAGATTCCTTCTGTTTTACTTCATACTGAACTTTCTGAAGTAGAATTTTATGACTTGCTATTGTGTGGCTCAGAAGAGACTGAGCAGAACGGAGCTCTTCAACTATATGAGGGAAATGGCATTGTTAGAAGAATATGCCACTAAACTATATCTGGAGTATCTGGATGCTCTTATCACACCACAGCAACACAGTTTTATTTTTTAGGAGTTTGAGAGTCATTTGAAGGAACAGGAATAAAGTTCTGTATTAAGGAAAAAAATACCTATAGAATCTTTTAAAAACTGATTCTTGGTGCTAAGCCTTAGGATGGACAATTGCAATTGACAGAGATATTACAAGTCGTGCACATTGAGTACTAATGCTTACTTGCTCCTGAAGCTTTGCAAGGTGCATTGTTCTCTCCTCGTCAGAGTCTTCAGATGATTTTTCTTCTGAAGAGTCATCATTACTGCTCTCACCAGAATAAGCTTCTGTCATTTCTTTTGTAGGCTGCAGCAGAGGAACACTTGCAACAGGTTCATCAGGAATTTTGGCAAAGTGCATCTCAAAAACATCCTAAAGAGTTAGGTTTGGGAAGAGCAGAGAGATCAGCATGTTTTGAAGATTTCTAAAAGCTTTACAAAGTTGCTGCTTGATTCTAGACCTACACACCAACATAGTAGTTGCTAACATTAGTAGATGCTACATCAGGGCATGAAATGACCACAGAGGAATCTTATAGTTATACTCTTTTTCAGGTTTGACTTAAGTGATAACTCACCTGAAGTTTTCTTGCCATAGCAACTATTTCATGGTCTGGAGAATGATGTTTGTAGTAGCTCATGAACATTAATCTAACATCCATAGCAAATTCTTGTATATCTCTGTATTCTAAATTATCCATTTTCTTCTAGAGAAAAAGAAAATTGATGCACATTTAGGGCTTAAAAGTAGAGAGCATCACCATGAACTAGCAAAAAAAGAGGAGAAACAAGAATTTTGACATCCAGTATCAGGTTCATCTTGTACCAAGGCAGTAAATATTTTAAGAACCATTATGGAAAGACCTGCATCTCATTTCAGCATTGTCCCTTTAACAAAATAAGAGAATTTCCTCTTTTAAACAGATTTTCTAACTGTACTTGCTGTAAGGACTTTCTAGTACTAGTTTCAGCACTAGGTCAAGACCACAACATTTGAGTGATTTTATTTGGTCCTGCACTCAGTACTTGGTTTTGATTTTAAGCATGGCATTTATACAAAGCCTATTCCATAGCTGTTTAAGTCAAAGTAATGGGCTAGAAGTTGGGAAAGAACCTTTGTATTGCACAAGCCAGTTTTCAAGATAGTTAATAGACTGTTGAAATTCAACACTCCCCACAAAGGTAGATATTAGCTTGGCTAAATACTTCAACCGCAGACAGGTGTGCCCAGTGTCCACAAAGCACTAGCCACATATCTCCATCTAGAAGGGTTCCTTTTCACAGAAAATGTGAAAGGTGTCGCATAACTATCCAGTGTTGATGTTCCAGATCACTTCACCAAGGGTAATGAGATTCAGAGAGAAGCAGAAGTCGACATTACAGAATTGCATTTTGTTTTATAGAGCATTAGCAACAGCATTGCTTATACATACTGAAAGATACTTAACATGCAGCCTGCTCGGAAGTGCTTCATGGATATGGTAATGCTCTCACTACTTATATTGGCTTGTTCAACAGATAGATTTTCCACTATGCACATAGTCACAATGAGATTTAGAAGACTTTTTTCAGCGAGCTGTGGCTTAGTTTGTAGAGAGAGATAAATATATATGGTTTCTATGCCCATTATTTCTTTCAAAGGAAAAGCCGCTTTTGTGACACATTTTCAGCTTACATTATTAAAATCCAGTCATTACACAAGTTATTCAAGCAAGCATACAAATATTCTGGTTCTCTCTTGAAACATACTTACTTTAATTGCTCCCAGGTCTGTAGGACATTTGGTGATCCCTTGGTTCTCACCAAGTGAGAAAGATGCCACTTCTACAGGTTTTAAGAAGGGCCACGCATATGCTGCATGTTTCTTTGAAAACATTTCTTTAAGTATTTCATTACAATGTTTTAGTTGTTCTGACAACTGAATCTTTTTAAGACTTTCAAGTGACTGTTGAGAATCTGGCAAGTGTCTCTTCAGAAACTTATTTGGTATCATACATTCATTTTCACCTCTGCATACTTTAATGGCCTTTTTTTCATTAAATGTTGCAGAAGATTCACTGCTTTCTGTGATTATTGAAGTAGTAGGAGTTGTAGTGTCAGCCTTCCTTTTCACACCTTTTTTTACCTATGAAAAGAAAATTTTACAGTCTAATATACAGGTGTCCAGAACAGTGAGAGAATGGTCAAGCTTTCAGAGTACACACACACAAAAATATATCTAAAAAGTTCCAGAACTTTTACAGCTATTGAAGTCAGAGCAGAATGTGACACTTCCACAAGTTTAGACTGAAAACCTACAAGGCATTACAAGATCAACACACCAATGTCAACATTAAATGTAAAGGAAAGAACAGGGTGTACTGCAGGTCAGGTTGTGGTCAGTTTTTAGCCATTTGGGAAGAGTCCAAGAAGGTGGTAAGTTATGAAGTTACCACAACATGACTGCCATGGAAGGGGAAAAAATTACTGCAATTCATTGTAAGGCTAGTTGAGGGCTTTATGTACAAAGTTTGTCTCTATTTTTCTTTAACCTGGGTGGTAGCGATTCAATGTGTGCTTTGTCATCAGTGTTTGGACTTTTCAGTAAAGTATAAATATACACTGTAGGAGAGCCTGGGACATGTGCCTGTTCCTCATTGGAAGAGCAAAACCAAGTCAATACAAGAGTGTTTATCTGATAAAAATGTCAGATGCTCATGTACAATTCAGATTGCAGTTAACAAGAATTTGCTTTTGTGAGCTACAAAAACCTTCCAGGCTAGTTACACAATGTTTAAGCAAACATGCTATTTGGGGGGAATCGAGCATTTGGTTCACACTGAAAACACAAAATTATTAAATAAAACATAGAAAAAGCTTTATTTTAATACTGAAACTATTATCTACACCTCAAGGAAAGAACAGTTTCTACATCAAGGTGAAGCCTGCAGAAGTATAGTAGTACACTTCAAGAATAACTATCTTAAAGTTCACTTTGTTTCTTTGAGAACAACATTTTAATACCACATTTCTAAGAAAAGATGTACCCAGCAGTCATCCCAATTTCTGCTTGGTCTCTAGAATTAGTACTGGCCCAGTTATTTCGCAGACACCTAGAAGATTTAATAGAGATCTCTTACTATCTTCTATCACAATGGAAGTTCTGAAAAGATACTGCAATATGCATGGCTCCTATGGTTTTGCTGTTAGTGCCTGAAGCACCAATTTCAATACTTTTCTTTCTGAAAGTTATTTGAGGAAACTTACTTTTGTTACAGGGACTGCAGTTGGCATTAAAGCAGTCAGTTGAGCTGCAGACAAAGGAGCTAGTGTAACCTGATGTAGCTCTTGAGTCATCACTGGAGGCTGCTCACTGCTTTCAGCTTGTTTCTGCATTGCGCTTTGTTCATTTGAAGTCCCAGGGTTGGGCTGCTGCATTTCTGGTTATTTTAAAACAGAAAGTTTTAAAGACTTAAATGTTGCAGTTGCTTTCTTTCATGATCAAATTGAACAGTTGTCAACAGAACCACTCTTCCACACCCAAACTACACAAATAACCGTAAAGAAGAGCAACATTGGTATCCTCCTCTACTCAGCACCATTAGTGCCTCAGCTAGAATACTGTACCCAGTTATACATATTTGGCTTCTAGGAAGCTGTGGATTAACCACAGAGGTGAAGATGGACATCACACTAAAATTTGTACATTGTAGGAATGTTCTTGCCAAGAAGAGAATCAAGTTGTTTTCTACATACACATAAAGATGAAGCAAAGGGTGCAAACTGGATCATGAAAGTTCATTTTCCTAAGCATAGGTAAAAACTGCATATATTGCTTAGCAATATTACATATATCCAGCACTTATTCAAGGACAGTTTAGACCAATGTTTTTCTGTATTTGATTTGGCTGGTGAGGTTAGTAATGCTTTTTTCAGCTCTGTTCACACCTGTTAGTTTGTATAACACAACGCTGAATAACACCATGACATTCTCTGAAATGGAAGTCAGTTTTTTTTTTTCCCTCAAAAGGGAAATAAGCTGTGTATATAGATCTATCTCTGAAGCTAAAGCCTGGAAAGACAGGACAGAAATATTTTCTTGATCATCACAGTATGCTGTAATATCCAATTGAAAACCAAGTGCCTAGAACATTTCAAAATTTGTTCAAGCTGCACATTTGTGTGTGCAAAGGGAATGAGGAACTTAAACAGCATTAATACCAGCAAGACTGTGTTACAAAAGCATCTGAACAAACTGTTGCAATCATTTGGGAACCAAAAAGCTGGCTGAGCTTCCAAAACATTTCTCAACAGAAATATTTTCTGGGAGTCACTTCTACCTATTCAACCAACATGTTCTGCCAAGGCAATGAATTGCTTGAGATTTTACTCAAATAAGCTAGTAAGAGCAGGAAGCCAGATGAGTATTCTCCTCTTCCCCCTAAAAATTCTTCTGAAGGGACCAAGAAATCCACTGCCTTTCCTTATCCACCTACCAGAACACTGAAAGCTAGTGTTGCTCCTCAAACACACCTTGAGGAGAAAGCTACAGAGGTCTATCAAACTATAATACTATTTTGAAGGAACATTTTTTTTCAGATACTACCAACAGCAAGGACCACTACACCACAAAGAGCAGTAAGAGGAAGCAAATGAAGTCACCAAGAGACCCTTAAGAGCAGTATAGTTGTATAGCTGAAAAGAAGTATCTGTTAAGTGACCAAGTAATAACCAAGCTAGCCAAGATCACTGTTCTATGGCTATCAGAAGGTAAATACTTAAGAGGTATCAGGGTAAGTATTGCAGCTCTTTCAAGACATAGCTAACACTTTCTCCAACAACTGACAGCCTTACTTTCAGAACAATTTGGAAGACTAGTTTGGAGGCCTCCAAATTAACACATTGAGATGCACATGTGGTTCCAGGCACTGCATAGTCTTACTTCTATCAATATAAATATTTATTCTTTGGCATTGTTGAGAGCTTAGTTGTAGAAATGAGCACTTTGTGCAGGTGAAACGGGTTATAAGAGCAATTAAAAAGACATAGGAAGTCAGTGATGAGTAATAAGTTACAGCTGATCACCTGGCCCCTTTCAATTAGGCTTCCCAATGTCCCTTCAAGCAATTACCCTGTAACTTCCTCTTAAGTTTGAGATGTCTAGACTAAGTAGCCCTTTTTGTGGAAAAGGGACATTTCACCAGAAGTTTGCCTGTGAAGCTATGCTATTACCCTACTGATGAAGTTATTAATTCTGATTTTTACCCCCTCTTAAGCACACTTCATTAGTAGAAAATTAGGAAATTTAGCTAATACCTATAAAAAAATATTATGGCTGCACTGAATCTGCTAAAGCCTTATAGCAATGTTGTTACTTTTTGATATGTTCTGGGAAGAGTGGAAAACACCCTGATTGCTCGAGAGATGAGTTGTGACAAGCTACAGAGAATTCCCTGTTTCCAGCTTTTGCTTAATATATAAACAATTTAACATCTAATAGAGGCCTTACCTTCTGGCTTCTTTCCTTTTCTCTTTCCTTTCTTGAGAATCACTAGTCTTTCTTCTGGTGGCATTTGGGCTATTTTCTGCATAAACACTTTTTCTAGTTCTTGGGCCATAAACACAATGTCATCACCTGGCTGCAAAATACAGTCAGTAACATTCAGAGTAAAGATGAGGCTACAGCATTGGAGGACTACCTTATTAAATTAAGTCTACAGAATCCTGCTCCAACAGACTGAAACAACCCAACAGTACAGAGAGGTCTGCAAGTCCTTGCCATCCCTGCCCCCCCAACTCACTTTAATACAAGTTGCTTCATTATTGAAATACTCTACCTCCCACTGTCCCATTGCACAGTCTTACTTGCTTTACATCCACATACTTCCCACAACAAACGGAAAAGGGGGCAGATCTGTACCTCCCTTACTCATTCCTATGTTCTTAAGAAAGCTGTTGGAGCTTAAAGATATTAAGGCACACCCAACAAACATCCAAGCACAGGGAGATGCTCACACTCCAAGTTCGGTTAAACTTGTTGGAGGAATGCAGCACAGCTCAGGGTTGCTTTCCTTAAACTTGTATAGCAGTTACACTGTATATGCTTGCTGTTCATGAGCTCTGCAACTAAAACCCAGAGATTTTGCAGGTGGAATCCTTGTGCAGAAAAGACTGTGCACTCAGCTGTTGTAACAGCAGGCTAGACTTCACTTACATGCCCTTAGTCAATCCTAGCAACAAAGCCCCCCCACTTTTCAGAGAAAATTGTTTCAAAAAAATTGTGAAGACATTGACTGATTTAGTGCAGGCTCTAATAACCATTTGCTTGTTTTAGACTTTTTTGCATTGTTCAATGGAATTGGTTACTGGTAAGCGCTTGTCTTTTGCATACCTTGTTATATATGTAGCAGTTCAAGAACATTGTTTTAAAGTCTTCAATGCATTCTGCAGCTTTTGTGTAGTAATTGTGTTCCAGACGCTTTTTAATGGTGCTCAAGTCCATAGGTTTCTTTATAATACTGTAATAATCCTGTAGTTTCAAAAGAGTTAGTTGCACAACAGATATCTTTAGTATTAGGACATTAAGATTCTTACACATTTAGTTATGAAAGTTAATGCAATTTTTTCTTGCAATTTATGTTGAAAGGAATGTTATTTAAAGGAAAACTTTCCCTCATAGTCATAGGTACCACAGAAGTAGGTGTTCAGGAACTCTTCACATAATATTTTCTCCTTGCTCTTTCATATAACAACCACCTTTCAAAGAGTATTTATTTCAATAGGATCCAGAACTATACTGGTAGTAGTACTTATGAAAAGTATACGTACTTCTAGTTTGTTATCCCAAAGCCATTCACCTGAAGTAGCACTCCAGTTTACAGAACGAAGGGGGAAAAAGAAGCCAAAGACAGACTTTGACAAAAACAGAGACTCAGTCACTGACAAAAAGAAGTCGCCAAGTTTCCACAATTGCTGATCAAATACTTCATCCCCTGGGTTATATTGGCTCTCCTCTCAGGGTTAGTCTAGTGAAGATGTGGCAATATGACTGAAAGGCAGCTGGAATGCGAACTATTGTGATTATTTTAGTAGCATGGCTAAAAGGCTTGTGATTAGGAGCATGAGGCTAATTTCCTCCTGGTGCATTTAAGAAATCATAACAGGAATATCTCCATTAAGTTCACATATACATTATAATTGTGTGAAGTTACTACTACTTCAAGAGTCTTCTAAAGCTGTCCCAACAATTTGTTTTAGTGCAATAAAAAAAGCAAAATACATCATAGTGCAGACTGTTGAATTTACCAAAACAAAACCAAGAAAAAATTTAAATAACGCAGCTAATAAGTATTGTCCATTCTGCATATTCTAACACCTGAAGGAGAGAGGCAAAGGAGACAAATACTTTCATTGTCCTTGCCACGGAGCCAGAGGTTTGCTTGTTATTGTGCAGCAGTTGAACTAACACATACTTTTAGAAGTCAAGTGGCTGCCTTAGAAATCCAAAGAGGCAGAACTGGCCTGAGGCCAGCTGCAAATGTTGCTACAACTCTGATTGAATGACCGTTTACATTAACTTTAAGTGACAGTTCCTTCCAAGAAGGAAAAAGATTAAGAAAAAGACACAGAAAGATAGTCACTTTGACTGTGCTTTTGGACAAACTGACCAAATGAGTTTGTCACAAGAAACAGCTGCAGATAAAGGCTTTTGTCTGCTCTAAACACAACCAATGATTTTGTAGAACTAGTCTTGGAAATTTGAGAGAACTAAATACAATTGCTTAATTTGGGAGAGAGAGAGAAAAAAAGGAAATAAAATGATGGGTTTATTTAACACCTTTCTATTTCTCTACCAAGAGTGGTATCTTCAGAGCAAGATGCTAAAGTTGATTTCAAATTAAGGAGTACTACAAGTGCAATTACTTCTATGCATCAAACTGGATCCAGATTTGCTTATTTACTTTGGGGTCAATCAGCTCTGCTTTTCCATCATAAAGTATTTGACATCAAAGGAGGCTGGCCAGCTCATATTAAAAATAAAAAACCTCAAAGGGCAAAAAAGAAAATAATCATATGCAGTGTTAAGAAACATGACTAAACCAGCAGGGAGATGGATAGAAGACAAATCAGAACATCAACATCCAGGAACTCCAAGAAGCCTGTCTAAGTGTTCTTATTATCCCTTAGAAATACTGATTTACAACAGTGTCAGATCAGAAAGCAAGTGAACAAAGATGCAGCATTTAGTATGAATCAGAGAGAAAACAGTTTTCTTGCAGACTTGGATTAATGAAAGCAGTTCATATGCGAAAGTAGTCTTCCATGACCCGTTGGATCAGAAAAAACTCTTTTAAACCAACAATAATTCACGAGTCCTGCAATACTTTATGTATTAACACTGATTCCCAAATGGTTCTTACAGGAAGATTCAGTGCTGCTGCATCTACAGGCTGATGAAACGGCCAGGAAAAGTTGTGCCTCCACATGGCTTTCATGACCACCCTCTGTAAGTACTGAAGTTGGTTTGTTTGGCAACCACTGTTATTGTTATTTATATATTCTGGTGGAGGCGGGTTAATAATAATAGAATGCTGTTGGCTTGGAACAGACATCTTTAGCAAGTTTGTATATCCACTTGTTCAGAGATCTTCATTATACACCTAACCTGGGGGAGAAAAAAGAAAAATAAAGAGTGTTTACTAAAGATATCTAGATTTAATGCTGTTTACATGTTCACTTCTGTTTGTGGAGTGTCAATACCGTAGCAACAGGTATACCTTCATGGTTTAACCAAGATATTTGTTTTACAGTACATAACTGGATGTGCTGGACCACTAGAAGTCAGTTCTTTAGGTTATAAACAGTTATATCTGTAAAAGCTTAAAGAGGAGGCATGTTGAGATCTAAGATTTACCTAGAAATAAGCTTCCTCACCAAAGTTCATCTATCAAAGTCTAGGAATACATCCTCTGCCTCCATGTGCTCCACGGATGGGAGTCCTATAGAAGAGGTTTAATCTAAGCAGCAGCTTTACAGCACACACTGCAAGTCTCACTTAGCACACAGCAATAGCGAGGTACTACCTTCTCATGCATCTCAGCCAGGTCACCACACAAGTCCTACAACTGACAATAAAGTGTTTTTGTTTAAGTGTATTTTGAAACAGTGCTTTTCAGGCTTGTGTACATTCACAACAGTATTTTCTGCTGCTGTGCATCAGCTTTGTTATCTACCAGAGGACTATAAAAGGCTGGTTCCCCTCACCTAACAGTTTTGGATCATTTAAAGAATACTGCGAGGACCAAGCATGGTAATTTGTCTTTAGCCAGCACAGTGTTGCTGTGGGGGAGCAGAATATGCAGGTACTTCAGAATGGCAGAGGCTGTGTTTTGGGGTGCATAACACCAGTACTAAGCTAGGCAAGACCTTCACTAAGTACAATTACAGAAGTTCTAGTCCTTGCCCACCTTCTTAGCTCATCATTGAGTTACACTCAGTCAAGAGTCCCACTTTCTTCTCCCCCTTAAGACAAAAAAAAGTGTCATATTTTCTCATTCTAACTTTAGTACATTGGTAAACCAAGGAAACGGTTTCTTTTTGTGCATTCATTTGATCAAGCATTACTTATTCCATTCTCAATTTGTCCTGCTTTCCGCTAAAATAATCCAATAGTCTGCTTTTCGTCATGGTATAAAGTATTTCGTGAATTTCAGAAGAGATCATAATAAGCTAGCTACTGTTATCAGCACACTGCTAGAATAGCATCTATGCCCTACTCTTACAACACCTGTAACATCCCATTAGACATTACATATCACACATCTTACATTTTCATCTTTGTTCTTTATTTCAGCATTCAAAAGCATGCCTCTTCTCAAATAGCTCTTGAAGTTAAAGAGCTGTTCCGCTTTCTCCCCCATGCGTTCAGTCTAGTCATTTACAGAATGCAGACGTCTTTCATTGAACAATACTGCCATAGAGGCAAAAGATTTCTTTTTTCCTTAAATAATGAAAACTTATCAAACCTGAGTTGTTAATACCAGGAACAGTTCTGGGCTATGAGCCAGCATACCTGCTTAGACACTATATCAGTAATACATTTAGTACAAGATCAGATTGCTTTACTCCACAATAAAGCAGGTATCAAAGCCACTGGTATTTTTCATAATACTGATTTCACTTGAGAGGACAATTTTAATAGTTTAGGCAGGAAGTTTTAGTTTCAAGTCACATAAATAGCAAGCCGTGTTAGCTTTAAATTGGAGGCTGATCATCCTCTGTCACCTGTCTTTTCTGATGAGATCAAATCTAGCACTTACTCTAAAGCAAACTTCAAAAACCCCAAAGGGAACCTAGTTTCCTAGAATAAAATATTCTACTGCCAGGGCACAGTACGTGCAAACCAGCTTGCACTTTACAGAGAAGATACCAAACTGTTAAGTGTAAGGCAGACTCTAATTCTGAAGTTAGGCATTTCTCTGCTGCCTGCTTTTGCAAAGCTAGTTGGTACAGTGGTAGGTACTGGAGTGCACTGCAGTGGGGATCTTGGCCTCTTAATTCAGAAGAGACTTCACAAATATAATTCCCCCCCCCCCCCCCCATAACTCACAATAGCTCCTCTTAAAATACTCAAGTCTTAGCTACCACCTTACAGAAAAGTTAGCAGTTTTAAGCTGTTAGGTATCATTTTGATCTCAGGTACTAAGGCACTAACAATAGGGCACAAAATGTTGCATTTTTGTGGTTGTCAGTCTTGCAGCAACTTATTTTCTCCTAGGGAGTAGTAGTATCAGACAAACCTGCTCTTTTTGACTACTCATTCTGTACTTTCAGTTGGAGATGCCTATAGCTACCCAGAGGGAACCCAGCCAGCTGTGGTACTGAGAACAACCTTACTGGCATTCTCCTTCCAGTCAGCTCAGAGCCCTGCCTGCCTCCTGGCACAGGCCAGGGGCAAGCTCACTGGACACTGTCTGTTGACGCAGTGCCACAGTTAGGGCATCCGTATCACCCTTCCTCTGTGCAAGGAACAGCCATTTGTTTTCTAGAGTTTGCTGCACACATTTAGAGTTTGCACTCCTTGGAAAATAGAAACACCTGCCTAACATGAAAAGTGAATGCAAATGTAATTTCTACTCCCCAGTACACAATCTCAGGCTTTGCATTTCTTTTACTCAGATGGAGACACACAAACTGGTAGCAGTATCCAAAACAAGAAAGAACCAGAACTTAATAGAAAGTTTTATGCTCAACTGAGTCTGGAAGGCCAAGCAAATTCCAAATACTGAGTTGTCTTGTGCATTCTAGCAAGAGGGGGAGGAAAGAAAGGAGGAAAGCACAAAGATGGAAGGAATAACAGCTGCAAAACCTGCAATATCCTCATCCTTTCCAGCTCTACAGACATACAAAGACTTTTTATAATAACGTGCACATACAACTAAGTGGTAACCTCCATTCTCTCCACCCCAATATATGTTTCATGTTTGAAGGAACATAAACTCTCACCCCCAAGCAACATATAGTTGCATCCAGTCCCAAAAGTAGCTCCTTTGAATATAAACCATTTCTTGCACCAGCAAGAGTTGACAACAGAAGTTAAAACAAGCTAAAGAAGGTGAAAAACTTAAGTTGAACTCCATATACATTACACCTTAGATAGGAAAAGTGCATATAGTTTGCACCACCACACATCGTGCTAAATGCTAACCTTTTCACCAATGTATATATTTCAGAATGGAAAAATCCAGACACACACGATCTGCCTCTCCTATAACTGGTCAGTATTAGAAGAGCTCAGAAGAGTTCTGAGGCAGTTTTAAGAACCCCACAACCCAGCCAAGTCCACCACCCACACTTTTCATCTGTTAGGCCACACTACCATTTTTCCCTGATTCTTTCTGACAAAAAAACCCCACATTGTGTGATATAAAGTGCAAGCTGTTCACCTTCCCCATCTGAAGCACAGAGGATAGAAATTGAAGAAAGAAAGGGAAAACCTACAGTTTGAACTTTAAAAATTCCCATCATAAAAAGCAAATAAATAGCATTTAGTGCTGAAATCAGAATATAAAATAACATCTAATTTTAAAAATTAACACAGTAGAATCTTGAAGACAGCTCAAACTTGGCATTGAAAGTGCCCAAGGAAACTAGGAGATTGAATTTTTGTGTGCATAACACAGTGTCTCAGGCCTAGATGTCTAGCTTTTATAACCTTAATTTATGCCAAGGAAACTAACTTCCATGCCAACAAAAGTGCTAAGACTGCATCTTCCAAAGGACAGACAAGGGTTTATGCTTTGGTCAATCCCTCCTTTACTACCTCCCCCACATCTCCCTAGTCACATAGCACTCTTCTCTAGCTTAAAATAAAACTCCAGTTTGTATACTGAAGCAAAAGTGTGATCAGATTCCAGCCAGCTAGATTGTTTGATATTTTTCAGACCACCCCTTCCCGGCTCCACACGTCCTTGAGCTGCTGAGGCAGGTTGCAAAGGTCAAGCAGTCTCAAAAGAGAAGCCTTGGGTGTTTCCTTAAAGCCCAATTTGAAGTTTTTAGCTAACCTGATAGAGATATGTTTTTTTAGCTTAAGAGTAAAAAGCAAATAGCTCACATGAATGACATCACTGGAGAAGTCAAGGCTTTTGGCAAAATATCACATCCTGTGATAATAAAACTTTTTTTTTTTAAACAAGGAAAAGATTAGTTGTTATTATTGATAGCTCTCTAAAAGTAAGCATTAGCTAGCCTACTAAAAAGGTGGCTATTTCCCCTTACTTTAGCTTAGCATTATATTACCAACATAGAACCTATGTATATATATCTCATCCTACTAGTCAGGAGCAGCAGCTCAGAGAAATATTAGCATACCACATACAGAACAGAAGCATACCATCTACCAGATTCTACAGATTAAGAACATTTCATCTTTCAAGACCTTTTTAACAAGTTTTGTTTAGCTGATAGTCAATTATCACATAGAAGTTTCACAAACAATATTAAACCCCTCCAAGTTGATATATCAAGCCCACCCAGATCAGAGAAGAGCCTTCATACTCCAAGTAGCACAATCTTGTCTTTCAGAAGGACAGTTATTCCCCTACAGACCCCCATAAAACAGCATTTCATTATTTTTAGGACCTCTCCTGGGATATATCAAACAAACATTAGTTATAGAGACAAGCCATGTAAATATTAGATCCTGAGAAACCACAGACTTACAGCTACTACCACAACCAGCCAGCCTTACTAGCCTTAGGCAATTTAACTTAACTACCATCCACAGAACAGAGGAGATACCTTTTTACCTTAGTCTTAGAGAAAGCTGCTACTACAATTCCTCCCCACCCAAGAGGTGAAGGAAGAACCGAGTTTTAGAAGACACAGAGAACTCTTTATAATCTACTCGCTCCCTCGTTTTGCTCTCTAGCCCACACCTGCAACCCTAAAACCTGCCCTATCTGTGATTCTCATTGGAAAGTTATCAGTATAAAATCGGAACAGCTGCTGAAGGCTAAGACACACCAGATGGTTATTTATACCAGAACTACTCACTAGTTAGTCAATAAAGCAAGTGAAGGGATGCAAAAATATGAGTGGTTCTATGTAGACCAATTTTTGGTTGGATTTTCATATCTTAGCTTTAAAGTATTAAGCTTAAAGATAATGGAAGTGCTTGTGTTTTATCAATTATCCTGAGTCACACTGCACTGTGGTATAAGAGGGATGCATAAATAGTGTATCTGGTTAAGGGCTCTTCAGTATTCACACCTTTCTTTGCTCTCCAGTTCCATTACTTAAATTAAAAACCAAATATATTTAGTAAATGCTGCTGTAGCATGAAAGTGAGTACCAAGTTTTTTCCTATTAAATTTGATTTCTTGTCATTTAAACTACAAAGACTTGGTATTTAGCCAGTTTGTTTTTAATTTTGGCTATTGACTAAGCTTTTGTTTCTCTGAGTGCACCTAAAAATTTCAGCCCTGGTGTGCTGTAGTACAAAAATCAGATTTGTATTTGATATGTTGTTTCATTTAGGTGTGTGTGTCAATTTGGGACCAAAACCCGTTTGGATTCTTATCATGCAAGTGATTAATCTGCATGCTTTTTTTTCTTCCCTTCCTCTCCCCCCCTTTTTTTTCCCAGCAAAACGTCCTGGTTTACTAGGCCAACTTTAATTGGACTTCTTTGTTTTCCTGGCAAAAGCATGAAGTACTGGTATGGGATCCAAAATACTTAGGTAGATCCAGCATGTATTCTGACTTCAGCAGCCCGATCTGTTAGAAGCATATGAATAAAGTTGTTGGGGCAGCTGTTTGCTGCTTTTACTGGCACCTCTACTGAGCTAGGAGTAGGTAATGCAAAGTTTATTCTTTACAGGTGACAGGAAGGGGATATTTTTACTGAGATGAAAATGATTCCTTTATTTGAAGCAGAGCAAGTAATAGAAACCTTGCTCAGTGAAGTGAAGCAAGGAAAGGGAGTGGAATCCTCTCTGGGTAGGTCTCAAGGTTTGTTGAACTGAATGATCTTCTTGCTATAAGACTGTTATTGGGGACTGTGAAGTTTTGTTACTATTGATAGGGTTGGACAGCGTGATGGGAAGGGTACTGGCAAAAGAAAAGAGAAGCTGTTGCCCATTAAGTGTACTTGTTTGCTGTCTTACTCTGCCTTTTGCCTTTGACTTCTGGCTTGTCTGCTTAATCCTCCTTTGAATCTGTTTTTGTCTTGTAAAAATTTAAGTCAGCTGGATTTGTTAGGCTATGCTGTGAATGGGGAAGCATTACGTTTGAATATTATACTAGTTTGGTTTGTAATCACTTAGAAAACTGAGTTTTAAAGAAATCACTACCTTCACATATCTGATGTTAAGCTGAAAAAGAGTGTATTAGGATATTTTTTGTTTAATGTAAATATAGTGTTGAAAAAAAGACTTGAAATATATTGTAGTATTTCTTGCTGGTTCCGCAGCCTCAGCGCTTGCTACAAGTTCTGATCCTGGCTGACTGTGACCTGAGGTCAGGTAGCTGCTAACAATACTTCTGGTGGTACTCCCAAAGGTGATTACTGGGTAGAGACGAGAAGAGGACAACAGAAGTGTGGAAAGAGGATGTCACCTCTGTGCTTTTGTCCTCACCCAGTATCTGCTGTTTCTAAAACAGGGTGGCTGAAATGTGGAACATGAAATGGCAGACTTCTTGACAGTTTTCTCTTCCTGTAGTGGGTTCAACTGCATCTTTCTGAAGATGCCGTGTTCGGCAAAGACTTTTAATCACTTCTATCTGGGAGACTGTAAGACAGTGTACAAGGTAGTACCCCAAGACTCCATGAACATGGTGAGTATCACGGAAATAGATTGATTACTCTGGATTAGATATTATATTTGAAATTATTAATCTATTTAGAATGTTAAAGCAAGTATTACTGATCATTCTTAAATGTCTACAAAGGTAGAAAATATGTTCTGAGTGGGATCTGACCTACTGAACAAAGACATTTGGAGGTCCTGTGGGTAGAAGGTATATTTTTAAACGCTTGCTAAGGAGTTGTGAAATAGTGAACTATCTCTTTGTTGTAATCTTTAAATAAAAAGCAGTATCTTGCTACAGGGTGTGTTTTTCAGTTGCTATAAATCATGTTAGCTGATATTTGCAAGTTTCATACATTCTGGTGAAAATTTCTATTGCAAATAGCCATTTATCTCTGAATCATGATGACATCTTTCTGATTATAAAAATCCATATAAAAATTGTGTAGTGGTGATAAACAATGCCAATTGCACAGGTCATTATGTACTGACAACTGAGATCCAGAAATTAAAAAGCTGTATTATCAAAAAGAAATTTGGGCACCTAGTTTTCAGCGCTCTCTAGGCTTAATCATGTATGGAGAGCGCTATCCTAGATAGTAGCATTAGTTTGATGCATATGTTAGTAATTCACATTGATATATGCTTACTTTGTGGCTTTGGCTGTTGCTCTCACACTGTTGAATCACCCTCATAACATGTGAAAGGCAAACAAAATTGAAACCTTGTGAATGAAGACTTTGATTTGTTTTAATTTAATACAGTTGAATGGTATTTCCCAAAAGTATTCACTTAGGCCATGGTAATTTTGTTCTCCCAGTGAGCATTTAAAACACCACTTCACACTGTGAATGCTGTCTGACAGTGTACATAACTATGCAAGTAACAAATACTTCAAAAACCATGGGAAACAGAGTAATGGGGACCGAAGCTCCCCACAAACAAAATGTGGTTACAGAAGTCAGCTCTGCATTACAGCAAAACATAGAAATTGAAGTTGATGACTACTGCTTTAATTTGTAGGCCGGATTTGGCTCTCAGATAATACTGTAAATTTGGAATAACTCTACTGACTTCAACAGAGTTGCCTTAGGTTTCTGTTAGGGTAGATGATAGCAAAGTGTCATTGCCCTGTGTTATTAATTTAACTCACTGTATCATTCCCCCAGTTATTTATAAAGCTATGTTCATCTGAGAGTCTATGGCAGGGTACCTGTGAAAGTTGTGCAGGCCGGTCTTTGGCACGTACAGGAAATTACAGTGAAAAAATTCATCCATTCCAGAAAGCAGCCCTGTTCCTGCTTACTGCTGCCTTTCTCACCCATTAGAGTGGTTTCACATGCTAGAGAAATCTCACACTTCATTAACTCAGCCTTCAGCTAGTGTCCAACCAAGACACTATTGCAGAATGATCCCTGACTGGGGCCATATTACATCATCAGCTGAGAGAGCTGGCAACTACCTATTTCTCTCCCTGAAAATTAATTTCTAAGCTCTTTCATTACAATTAAGTCAATTATTTTTGACATTCATCCAGTGAGACGCTCCTTGTACCCCTGCTGCTGCTCTCCTGGGCTCTGCCAGCCTGTGGATGAGCAGTCTCCTCTGCCTTGTTCCTTTGGCACTTCATCTTCTCACCCGAAACAAATGTGTCCCTCCATCCGCTTTGCTCCTGCCTGGCCTTACTGTTCATTGGGTCGGGAAAGGATGTCTGCTTACTCCTTGGATCTTCTAAATTCTTCCTTTACCCATATTCCCTTCACTAACTACCTCCTCAAAGTAATTTCTGTCTGGTTAGGCCTTAGCTTGTGAGGGCCAGCTTGCTTCTGTGCTTCCAGAGACCGCACCTGAAGGTGCATGTGGGGGCTACTCTACTTTGAAAGGGAGGGTGTCCTGTGGAAGCACCCATTCCTCTGTACACTGAGCATGAAAAGAAGCCCTCAGTTAGTAAGGCTGGTGTGTGGTCTTCCCTACATAGGACTTTAATGCATTATTCTGAAGAGTTCAAGTACACGCCAGTTCTTTGTCCCATCCCATGACCTCTAGGCATAGAGAGAGAAGGGAAAAAAAAAAATTTGCAAACTCCCCTGACATGGAAAAGGGGACTCTTTTCACAGTGTGTAAAACTGGCAGAACGAAATTCTCAGCGTGCTTTTCAGAACCAGATTTAAATAGGTTGGCAAGGGAAAATGACTAGGTTGTTCAGTGTATTTTTTTACCCCTCAGGATGTTGATATTCCATATCAGCACTAAATTTGTGTAAAGTTTGTGGTTATTAGAACCAACTAGGGTGCAAAGAACAGAAGAAACAAAACAGCGTATTGAGTCTGAATTTCACCTTTTTCTTTTCCTTCATGGGATGCCCTCTTCAAACATGTCATAAAGGGACCTGTTCTTTTCTAGGAGGTCCTCTAATGTTCACTTAAAGCAACAGCACATGATAAAATCTTATGTGTTTAGTCATAAATAGGGATCAAATTTCTGTTATGTAAAATATGTTAAATCACATAATTTATAGTAGTTTGGACAGAATCTGGGGCAGTCATTTTCAAGTGCATCTATGGTGTGGCAGTGCTGCCAGAATATGATTGACTCCAGAGAATCTGAATGCCGCTTTCATGAGTATTGAAAGGTTTGGACACTCCCAGTGCTGCCTATCTCTTCCTTATGCTATGTGAGAAACTCGGAAAAAGAGGCCTTTGCAGCCTTACCTGCATACTGAATTGAATTTGTTGAAGTAGTGTTCTTACACTAGTTCAAGTTCCTGAGAAAACAATCTTTTTCTGATTTAGTAATGGTTTATTTCAGCATAATTTGAATTTTTAAACCCTCTTCAGTGGTGGCTTTATGCAAGCTGGGTTGACTCTACATTGCAGCTGGCTAGGAGGATGTGCATGTTATTAATTATTGTGCCTCAGCTGAGACCTAAGAACTTTTTGAACTCCTCTAAAACAGTTGCAAGCTATTATGTGTTCATACCCTTCATGATCTAAGCTAACCCAAAGCAGATCTGACTAAAATGAATTTCAGCATAATCATTTGCATTAATAAAATTGTCTCAAAGTTGTGCTTGAAATGCAAAACTTGAGGTGATGATTGAGGAGTTACATCCCCAGCTATGTGCCTGATCCCTCTGCAAGAGATTACTACCCTCACAGCAGAATTGCCTGAAATTTATACTTTTATGCGCTCTCATCCTTTCCAATCCCAGATCATTCACTAGGTACCACTTGGGGATCCTTAGCAAAATATCTTGCTATGTGTTTCCCGATTGTTCCAGTGTCTTACACTGTTGCAGTCTTCTACCAGTAGATGTCAGCTCCGAACTGGTGAAAGTTTATTCTGTTTGTTTCAAGGTAATTAAAATTAGTGATTCTGTGACATTGGCCTTCTGATATCAAGTTGCTTGTTCAGAACATCAGAAAGCATAATGTCACTATTCAGATGTGCAATGTATGACCAGTGTGACATTTGCACACACTGTGACATCTGTAAAGACAGAGAGAATTCAGGCTGAATAAATGTGCAACTGAAAAAAAGAAAGCCAGTTATTCTGTACATTATTAAAATTTAAAGAAAGATTGTTCAAGATCAGACTCTATTACCAAGTGAACATACTTCTAGGTTAAGCTAGTAAATCAGGGCAAAGGAACCGCTGTGGTGCAGGGGGTAGTAGTAATTTGTGGCAGCCTCTACGCTGCCAGAAACAGAATTACTGGAGCATTTGAGGAGTCCCTGCCCCAGTGAACTAGTTACCCCTGCGAGAAAATGTGAGTGGGGGATATGCTTAGTCTGTACTGCTCTGTTGGTTTTTTTTTTCTTTTTTCTTTTCTTAAAATTATAGGGCTATTTGCAGCTTGTGTATTTTGCTGGAACATAATCTGAGAGGCAAAAATTTGACCATTGTTCTTTAGGGTAGCATGGCACTGTACATACAACCACAAGATGGAACAGGAAGAAATATATTTCCCTATATACCGTGGACGCAAGTGCCATAGTGCTGTGCCTGCTTACTTTATGGCATCTCCTCTTCAGGTAGACCAAAAGACTTACTACCATGCTCTTGGGACATGTGTGTGTTCCTGTGTTCTGGGATCTAGCATGCACGGGACAGTCTTATGTTCAGAAATTCCTGTTTCAGGGGCAGAAGATGCTATTAGTATATTCCCACACTTTCCATACAGCTGTAGCCATTTCTGCTGAGGACTCCTGGAGACCTACCCCAGAGATCTTAGTGCCTCTGCCATGGAACTATGCTGAGCTGGTCTGTGGTTTGCTAGGAGAGCTTGCTGTGCCCTGCGAGGCAGGGACTTTAGCCCACCGTCACATCTAACCAAGGCGCTGCCTGTTCTAGCTGTTCCTCCTGCTCAAGTCCACATTTTAGAAGTGGATTGGTTCCTCCTGCTTGCCAGCAAGTTGCTTATGCTGTGGAGTAGATGTTTGGTAAAATCTGTGTCCTTCAGAAATGTTTTTTCCCCTTGAAATGCAGAAGGCACAAGGCACAGGGGTTGAGGACACAGAGCGGACAGGTCTGTGAATGCTGCGTTTCTATGGAGGGGCTGGGGCTGGGTTGAAGCCGTGTTGTACATGTCTGGGAGAAACAGTGGTGGGAGCATCCAGGAACGAGACCATGGAGCTTTCTCCCAACTGTCAGGACCCTGAGAGCAACAGCAGGCTGGGCAGCCCCTTCCCCTCTCCCGGGGGTGGGATTCGCTGCCTGCGCTTGAGGCCAGCCCTGACATGGTGCAGCTGTGTAGCCTTGGACAAGACCGCTATGAAAGGAATGGTGTGAGAAGGGCCTGTGAGGGGCCTCCTCGGGATCTCCCTCTTCTGGCTCAGGCCCTTGCCCTTGCCTGAGCTATGTGGTACTTGTGCCCCTGCCTGGCCATATCCCTGCTAATCCTGACCCCTAGCTGGCTTCCGGCTTCCTGGCTTGGCCTGGGACCGGCCTTGTCACCATGAAATTGTCTGACCATCACTGGACTGTCGGCTGACCCTGGTTACTGTTGTCTGCTCACCCCGCTTGGGGACTTTGGGATGGGGACATTGCTGGTGAGGCCACCATCAGTGTCGGGTCCATGCTCACCTTCCCCAGTGGAGGAGCCAGCTTCTGCTGCTCCCTGACACTAACCTGCTCTTACCGATGGGTGGCCATCACAGGCCGATTTATGTGACGCATGTTACAAATTATAATTTATAAATACATGTATAAGCTAAAATTAAACTTGCATTGGCGGTTCAGTTCCCTGTACTAGTACTGTGAAGTCTGTAAAGTGATTAATGATGTCTCCTCAAAATCCATGAAGGTAATAAATAATAGATGTTTTTCAGAGATTAGGACTTTTGAACAGATAAGCGTCCTATAGATGGCATACCTGCTCCCACTTGGTCCTCTAAAAAGAGAAAACAGATATGTCAGTTCCAAGGGAATGTTATTCCTTATTTTTGCAGACTGTGGCCTAGCTCAGTGCACAATTGTGAATGTCAATATAGTAAATACAGGAAAGTCAAGTTGCACAGTTCCAATGTCTTTAGGAGATTAACTGCCTGTTTGCTTAAAAACTTGACTCTAGTGACTTTGCTGCTTAGCGTGTGACATCAGTTGGGGAAAGAGGGCTTCCTTACTATTCCCATTGCTCAACCAATGGTATTTCTTTAACATCAGAGGGCCAGGCATGGTAGAACTGGCTGCAAATGTTTGAGGGTGCAAGAGGGTGATTTTGTTCAGCTGAGTGAACGTTGATGCTGGTGACAAAAGTCCATTTGGATACAAGTGTAGTATCAGGGCCATCAATTAGATTGAGCTAACAAACCCTCCACCTCTAGATACAAAAGTATTTTCATATGGGGTGTTTCCAGAAGCCTGCTTGTTTACAGAGCTGATGTGGGCAACCAGCGAGACTCCCTTTGTTCCTGGGGATGGATCAAGGCGGTAGGGAAGAGACACCCTGCATACCTACATTGAAGTGACATAGGGGGTGAGGGAATTTCTGAGGGAAGCTGTAATGATTTGAACAATTTTAATTAATTTATAATTAGATTTTACTATACAACCAGCAGTTAATTTCTCACAGGCTTTATGGGATTATAGGTTTATTGAGATTTTTAAGTGTTAAGTGACCATATGTTTTAAAGGCTTAATATGGTTTTAGCTTTTAGGTGATTGTGACATTTTGCAACTTTTCTAAAGCTTAGTAATGTGTTCTTTGGCTCTTCTGCATGTGCATAACACATGTAGCAACATATTTTAAAAACAAACCAAATCATTAACTATTCAATTAGAGCCAAACCATCTTAAGCCTACTAGCTGCTTGTTCATACACAGAAAATAACTCATGTGCAGTGTGAATTTAAATTATCTGTGTGTTTATGTGCTCAAAACACCTAAATAGCTACAGTGAAATTATGTGAGTCACAAATATGATTATTGAAGGTCAATCTCGGTGGTAACAGTGATCTGAAGAACTCTCCCACTTCCTGGCCATCCCCAGGCTTCAGCAGCTCCTATAACTGCTTGTATGAAGTGGCTTGAAGCTGAGCATATGGATGCTGGTGCTTCAGAGCAGTGGCACTGATGTTGAACTGGGTAGAGAAGCTGTTATCAAACTGTGTATGCAAGCTCTTGACCCCAGACTGGTGAGTGATTTCACAGGCACAAAGTCCTGCTTCTAAGCCTCTGTGCTTCTGCAAGGAACCTGCCCTGTCATTTCTGCCTTCACAGAGCTGCATTTTGCATCCACTTCTGTGGAAAACTCATCCACAGCCTGCTTTCTTTCCCTCCATCATTAAACACTCCTCCCTGCATGCATGTCAGCAGCAGCTCGTGCTATTAGTGTCTACAAGCACGTTATGTTAAGAACAGTTTAATAATTTTAGAATGTGGCTTGGGAGAGCCTCTGTTACCAGTGCTGGTTCTAACTTTGTTTCAGGCCAGAGAAGTCCTGGAGAGTATAACAGTTTCTAAAATACCATAATGGAAAAAAGAACTAATATTTGAGGCCAGTGGGAATATTCCACCTCTCTGTGCCAAGGAGCCTGTGAAGGGAGCAGTGTATCGCAGATGGAGAGGCTTAGTAAGTGACCAGCGCAGTCCTTGGGAGTTTTCCCTGTCCAGAAATCTAATAGACTGTTACTGCTCTTAGTCTAATAGATAATGCTGCCCAGCATTATTCATTAGGGAGGAGAAATGATAACACAGTGCTGCACTGGGATGCAGATGCTTGCTATTGGAAGAATGGCTTCTTCCCTTTCCCCTCCTAGCTCAGCTACATTCTGCAAATAAACAAGGAAGGATAAGCAGTGTGGACACACAGCGTTACACAGCTCTGTGCTTGCAATAGTAATAGTACTTTACTAGTCAGAAATATTTATCACCCTATCAGTGTGGCAATGTATGACTTTCGCATGGGGTGAGGTGTTGTGTTAACTAAACCTACAGTCCACAGCAAGGGAATGAGGAACCTCACACAGGAGGAGAAGAGAGGTCCTTGCTGAGTCCCACTCTTGCAACTAGGACTGTCCCAACTTCTGTGTGTCCTTGGCCTCTGACTGAAGCTAAGCCATTGATACAGGGACAGCTTTGAGGGTGGCAAAGGAGAACAGACTACTGGGGTTGAGACTGCAGGCTGTGTGCTGATACTTCTGGCCCAGCTCCGAGAGCTGAAATGTCTTTACCTGGAATGGGCAGGGGAGCGTATGGAGAGGCACGTTTCTGGGGGTTAGAGAGATGTGGTGAAATTCTGGATGGTGGTACTCATGGACAATGAAGAATGAGCAGAGAGAAGGGAAGAGGGTTTTGGTACAACCTTTCTTTTAACTGATGCTAAATTGAACGTTTGTTCAGTAACATGATACAATAATACTTAAATAAATGTGGAGGACTAACCCTTACCATGGGGTGTGGGCAGAAGCTTCCATATCTGATTCTCTGAATCCTGCAGTTGGTCCACCAGCATGGAATTGCACTATGTACGTTTAGTTTTCTTCATGGGAGGCTCAAAATATGTTAAAATAATCTTTTAAAACAAAAAATGAAATGTTGAGTCTTTGTGGGGGACAAATAAGCTGAAGGCAAGTTGAAGATGGGAAAACTGTCTTTTTTTAAAAATAGATGGCTGGCTGGAGTCTGTGTTTTAGCTTAAACAAGGGTAATACAATTTGTGCAAGACTGCAATAGCAGAGCATATTTATCTAACTTTTGTTTATTATTATCTAGTTTTCTGAATTTCTAAACCTCTGTTTCAACATATTTAAAATTCCTATTTCATTTTCACAAGACTACATTTGGCTGTATTGCGTGTGCAAGGGCTACAAAAAAGGCACTATATGTGCATTATTGCTGTACCTTTATATTTATCTACATGCCAAGATTAATCCAAGATGTGGTAATGTTTTGCCTTAGAGCAATTGTACCAATGAACCTTAACCCTGATCTTAAGAGACTTACTCTCTGTTCCTGTGACAGTTTGTTTATTCTTCACTTCAGGGCCTCTTTTGAGCTAAAACAGCCATTAAAAGCAAATTGTTCTGGACAGCTTTTCTGCCTCTGAGTAACAAAAACTGTGCAACTTATTTTCATTTCTTCCTATACCTTTTCCAGGTGATTCCTGCAAACATAAATCCACTGTAGTATACATCTGCAGCACTGGAATATTCTAAATGTGGAGAAACGATGCAACTCATTAACAGTGTGACCGTTCAGCATTCTCTATTTGTGAAAACTGCTGCATGCAGGGGACAAATCCCACTGTACTTTGTGTACTTATCATTGTGAACACAATGTGTATAATGTCCATGCTGGAGGAAAAACATACGTCCAGGTGCTTCGTATATTTTCAGTTGTTTCTGTAGGTTGTGCTGCGTGAGCGGCAGATAAAATTATGGCCAAATTGTAAAAGAATGTTAAGTGTTAAGCGTTTAGCTCTAAGATAGATCTAAACCTCTCTAATTCAGTGGAAGGTGTAAGTACTCTATTTATTCTTTTTAATAATTTTTAATAATTTTAAGTTGATTAATTTGATTAATCAAATACTTGAAGAAATATAATCTCAAAAGTGACTAGAATATATCCCTCTATTAAGCAGGCAATTTTTTTTTAACTTCGTTAAAAACAAATATATTATCTGTGAAAAGTAAAAGAACAGAAATGAAAAAGGATTGTTTGTAGTACAACTGTAGTACAATGGAGATATCAAGGGAAAAATGGAGCCCGCTTCAGCTGCTCTTAAAGTTAATAAGAGCTGGATCAAACCTAGGATTTCTTGTCGCTCTCATGAGGCACCACAGCTCTTGACTTCACTAATCAAGACTCAAACCTGAATAATTATGAACTATATCTTCCTATTCACTAAAGAAGAAATAACTCCTGGCTAGATTTAACATGGTAAAACTTGCTTCATTAAATCTTTTTTAATTAACCAAATACCTTACATTATTTCAGGTCCTGCTATACTGTTTCTTCTTATAAGAGAACTACTAAAACAGAGACAACGGTCAGTTCAGGAATATAAAATTATTTATTTTAGAATTGTGTCTAAAATGAAAAGTAGTTAATCAGAGTTGAAGGTATAAATCTTTATCAAGCTAAAATCTCAGGCTGATAGTGCAAGTAGGTTTATAGTAGAATAATAAATAATTTACTGTCCTTTTAAAAACGTATTTTATTGAATTGTAGTTGCAATGTAATTTATAAATTGCTGGAAAGGAGATAGATTTATTTTTTTCTTTGCATTTTTGCAGAGATTTTTCTTTCTTTGTTGCTGCCACAGAACAGAAACAGCAGTTATTTCTGTAGTATGGCAAGTATTTTTCCTTTTTTTGTGTAATCCTAATGTAACTGAGACATTGCACTGTTTAGAATGAAGAAAATATGTATGTATAGATCTATATGTATAATGTTTATGCAAAGTCTTATTTTTTAATAGAAGTATTTGTATTGTTAACTATAACTGAGGTTTCTATCTAGTTCCTCTCTATTTCTATTTATTAGAAATTATGATATAGGAAAAGATGAACAAGTTAAAATCTGATTGTTTTATATTGCATCTCATTAATTTTAAAGCTGCATAATTGTAAACTCTACAGTAATAATTCGGATCAAATTTATTTAATAGGCAGTTGAATAGATTGAGGAGCTGAAGTGGAGTCTTACAGGATACTTTAGATGTTCTGTGAACACTTTGTACTACATGCATTGATGGTAAATTTAAGTGTTAAGTGTTGATGGACGCGATGAACAGAGGTGGGAATGAGTTTCTTTACAGCTGCAGCAGTTTGTAAATATGAGGGTTATGACAGCTTCAAGAAGCTGAAACCAAGGAATTCTTGCAGAATAAGCACCTGCTTGTCAGCTATCCTACGAAGAAAAATGAAACATTGAAAGAAATCTCAGACTGTTTTTCCTTTGCAAAATCTGCTTATGTTCAGGTGTTATTGTCCTGTAGTGAGGATCTGAGGACTTAAGCAGATTTTACAATGCGAAGAAATCTTGTCTTGTCTGTGTGATTTTACACAGGATATGTAAATTTCATAGGTGGTGCTCAGTTAGCTGTAGATTTCAGCAAAATTATGTAGGAACATAAATAATTCTGATATTTCATGAAATATGAATAAAGGTCTATTCAATACTTTGCTTTCTTGAGGCTCAGGGGAAGCCTAAATTGAATGGTGCTGCTGAAGCTCTTTTGAAGAGATATTCTTTAAAATTTTTACCATGCCATGTACCTTTCCATTAATTTGAAATAGTTTTCAATTCTTTCAGTGTTCCCTTATGATTAAAAATTTTGTCAAATGCCAGTCCTCAGTTATGCAAAGTTTCCAACAAGGGCTATTGGACTTGTTCTAAAGTAATTAACCTGAGTGCTGGAAACATTTCACTTTTCTGCATTGCCACTTCTTTTTATTATAGAAGGGAACGGTTCTCTGTAACTGTGGGGCAAAATGTTTTTCACCTAAGTAAAATTCTAGAGAAATTGTCTATTTGACATCTACAAACACAGAAAGCCCAGAGCTGCTGCTTGCAAGGCGTCCTCAATTCCCTATGCGTCCACTCGTGCAAGTGGCTTTCCCAGCGTCACATCGTTGTGTTCTGTGAATGTAACAGGAGTGGAGAAGATGGAGTATGTCATATATGTCGATAAGACTCCTGCTGCCACAAAATCTTTCTCACCCAAAATTACAGCAGGCTACAGCAAGATTAGTTTGCTCAAAAAAAGTGATAAAAACACAGAAAAGCTTTCAAACAGAGAGGTGAAAAACTCCAATTAAGATAGTTATATATACTAGATGAATAAGCTGTGCCATAGAATCATAGAATTGTCTATGTTGGAAGGGACCTTTCAGATCATCGAGTCCAACCATCAACCTAACACTGAAAAAGCTATCACTAAACCATATTGCTAAGCATGATGTCTACCCATCTTTTAAATACCTCCAGGGATGGCGATTCCACCACTTCCCTGGGCAGCCTGTTCCAATGTTTGATAACCCTTTTGGTGTAGAAATTTTTCCTAATATCCAATCTAAACCTCCTCTGGTGCAACTTGAGGCCATTTCCTCTTGTCCTATCACTTGTTACTTGGGAGAATAGACTGACCCCCACCTCTCTACAACCTCCTTTCAGGTAGTTGTAGAGAGCGATAAGGTCTTCTCTCATCCTCCTTTCTCTAGGCTAAAAAACCCCAGTTCCCTCAGCTGCTCCTCATAAGACTTGTTCTCCAGACACTTCAACAGCTTCGTTTCCCTTCTTTGGACTTGCTCCAGAATCTCAATGTCTTTCCTGTAGTGAGGGGCCCAAAACTGGACATGGTATTCAAGGTGGGCCTCACCAGTACAGGGGGACAATCACTTCCCTAGTCCTACTGACCACACTATTCCTGATATGGGCCAGGATGCTGTTTGCCTTCTTGGCCACCTGGGCACACTGCTGGTTCATTCAGCCACAATGTGTCTAGTCTTTTACAAAGTAATAGCTAGAGAAGGAATGGCTATTCACTTTTATCTTACAAAACATGGTGAATAAGATATTAATGAAACTCAAGTGTTTGGCCTTCAAAACTGAAAAGAAGCTTTTTTCATACGATGTGTATTTTCCTTGGGGGAATCATTATTTCAGGATACTCTTTGATATCTCGAGTTTAGTGGGATGTAGAAAAGGAGTTGACAATGAAAAAACCCCAACAAAACCAATCCCAAGCTTACTCAGATTTGATATACTGTTAAGAATAAAGCATTTTAGAAAAGAGATAAATTCTTATGTTTCTGAGTAACGAGCTCTAGAAGAATCTTTCCCTGAGACAGATGTGACCTAACTACCTCTTGCAAAACTCCTTGAAGTTTTATGAAATAGCTGTGGCCACGGACAAAGCTCTGCACTAGCTGAACCACGGGCCTGATCCAGCACAACGATTGTCACTCCTTCACTCTGATGGCAGTACTTCCCCCATGATGTAGAATGAGGTCCTTGTGGTGCCTTGATACCTACTAGTTTTAGGAGGAATCTGTGTATGTTCAAAGAGGGCAGTTCCTGAGGTTGCACCAGGTCAGAGAGGCCAGCATTGCACTAGCTTGTAGAAGCACCAAGTGTTAAAAACTAGTACTGCAGTTTTGGAAACTTAGATGTACTTAGATGAACTCAGGTTCACAGGTTCTGCTGACTCCCAGGTAGCTGGTGGGGAGTGGGAGCTTCCGTTCTTGCTGCCAGAAGGTCTGTGCCACTCCAGGTAGAGAAGTCAGATACGTCTTGGCATAGTCTGCTTAAGACGGGGGAAAGGGAGTATTGGGCCATCTTTTGCTAACCTACACCACAGGGGTCTGTGAGACTCCAGGTGTGCCTTTTCTTTTCTTATCTGCTCCCTGTTCAGCAAATCTTGGCGACAGACACAGCTGATGCTTCCAGGCACACTATAGTGTCTTTTGCTAGTAAAAATACTAATTGGCATCTTAATGAAAATGTTATCAATGCAATCAAGTTGTCTCTTGTTGATCCTGAAGTATGTGGTGTCACACACTGCAAACAATTTATTTTCATGTGTAAAGGAAATATGTCACCTCCAATGTGCCCTTGCTTTACATCAAAGATACACTGTTAAGAGTTTGATAATAGGAACCAGCATGAAGATCAAATGTTGATTTTAATTTATACAAACAATTTCTATTAAACAGCTTCCATGAATGAGGCTATTGGAAATTGAAGCCTTGAAATTGTTTTATAGTAAATGAAGCATTCAGCATCTTAGTATTTACTGCTCGAATATGATTAATTATATATTATGCTATTTACTGTGAAAGCTGGATGCACTTAAACATAAACTCTGCTAGATATATATGAGCTGCCCAACTTGGATGCTTTTTCATTCTCTTTTTGGCAGTGGATATCATATATTCTAAGTGAAAACTCCAGTCTTTTCTCATTACTGTTGCATGTCTAAATTCAAATATCTCTCTTATAATGCTGGGTGTGGTTTTAGTTGCTTTATCATTGGCATTTCCAATAGTTTTGTGGTGGTAATTTGGAACCTAAATAGTAGACATCTCATCTCTAAAGTAATGCTAAAATCATAAGAGAAATGGAGTGTGATACTACAAAATTAGGCCTCTTTTACCCCCTTTGCCCCTCCCTGCCCCAAGGGCTAAAGTTGGCTGAGCCACAACTAGTTTAGTTGAGAAGTTTGTTTACAGTCTTATGCAAGGACTTTTCTTCTGCATATGTTATAAATAAGAGCTTTGGACTAATAGGAAGATCCTACAAGGTTACTCTGACATCTGCAAGTTGTTAATGGAAGTTACATTCCTGGTCTAAGGATCTCTCCAACTCTCCCCTCCTCCTCTTCTGCCAGATCTCTGCTAGAAAAAAGGCCAGCCCCTCTATGTGTGAAGAAACTGGTTCTGATATCTCTTATAGTAGCTATGCGGATAATCCTTGTGGTAGAAATCCAGTCTCTCTCCTATGTATCAACAGTGGCTTAACTACATGACAATTACTGTGATAATAGAAAAAAAACTCTAACTTTTGGGAGAGCAAATTGCCTGGTGTACATACGTCTAAATGCTAAAGTTCACAGGCTCTTTAATCTGAAGTGGCCTGATTCAGCCACGCTAACTTGAGTTAAATATTGTGTGAATTTTCCCAATCAGCAGCGCTAGCAGGACTGGGCCTCAGCTGAGTAACGCAGTATTCTACAAGGAACAAAATTCAGCATCCTGCAATAGAGTATGTACTTTTTTCTTTGCTTATTTTGGCCTGAGTTTTATCTTTGTTTGAGTCTTGGTCTTTGGCTAGTATTTGATTGCTAGTACCACTAGATCTGAACTCGTGCAAGCTGAAACACTGGGGGGTTCCAACTTGCATCTCTCCAGGCAGATGACCTCATTACAGCTTTAGTCAACACAACTTAGACACCCAAGCAATTTCATTAACTCTGAGGTGACCAACTTATTAACTAATTGGTAAACACATCAGTAATTTGTTGAACTGTGGCTTGCTTTATGGATAAAATTCCCTAAAAAATTCACTGGCAAAGATGAGTAAGATGATAACCCTAAACCAGAATACCAGAATAATCCATGCACTGTTCTGGCACACAGAACAAGCATAAGTTAATACTAAAAGTAGTAAAGTAAAACCTGTTTGTAAAAGTTGGTTTGTTGTTTGTTTTGGTTTGGTGGTTTTTTTGTTTGGTTGGTTGTTGGTTTTTTTTTAAATGTAGTATACGGAAAAGGGAGAGAGCAATGTAATTAGATATTGTAATTAAAATGTTTTGTGAAATTCCTCAAATTAGCTGATAATTATAGTAAGCTCTTTTGTCAGATCCATAAATCAGATTAAATTGATTTTTGGTATTTTTTTTAAATTGAAAGGAGAAGTATTTAAGTTTAATCTGACCAGTTTTAGTGTATGCAGAAAACGTGGTAGATAAGTGGGAAAGACTTCCAGGCAATTTGTATGTGCAGTTGATTGCTTCTCTTTTCATACATGCTAACTTTAAAATGAAAGTGACAGCACGTTTCTGCAGTATATAGTCAGTCAAAATATAATTAAAAAAATTACAAACAATTCTGAAAGTTTTCAAAATAATGCTTATTCTCTTGAACATGTTACAAGGACTGTAAGAAAGCAGAAAAAGGGACAAACTAAAAGAAGATTGCTCAGATTTACATAGCTAAATTAACAGTGGGCTTATATAATGCTTTCCTTTCTAGTGTGTGATAAGCCTCATGTGCAATATTTGTATTTGTTGGCAGATGGAAGATGGGAGCAGAGGGAGGTGTTTCTCATTTAAATGGATCTGCTTTTTTTTTTTTTTAATAATAACCAAGAAATAAGGTATCCTTTTACTGTGCTTGGCTATACGTACTTTGTTGCTTAAAATTGCCCTGAGCGTATTAATAGTATAGCACAGCATTCAAATAATATCATTTGTGGTGGGTGTGGGAGTGAAGACCTCATAGCTGGGTTTGGGAATATCTACCATGGGAAATCTCTTATGAAATAACTGTTACTTCGCCAGTGTGGTCCGTTCCAAATGCTAACCATTTACTCCTCAGATGTTTTTCATGAGCCTTGCAGATAAGATATCTCTGTGGGGATTGATTTAGCTGCATGCAGAAAACTAAGCTCTCACCAGAGATGGGAAAATCACCCCACCTTTCTTTCAGTTTGGTGGTAGAGGGGAGTGTTAGTCTCTGGAGCTTCCCCCCACCCTTTAACATATCAGATTCATATTAGCAATATTTATTATCTAGAAGGGTGACTCAGTGTCAGCTGATTTCAATTTTTGCTTATAGCACCCTGGAGAAAAATGTATATCTAAGCAACAATTTACATTTTCATTTCTATATTTTATTGCAGTGGAGCTGGTTACAATACCATAGTAACAGTTGCTTTGCAGAATCGCTTTTGACAGCATTTGATTCTTTGCCATAGTGGAAGTGGTTAATAGGTTTGCTCGTGGTAAGAAATGGTAAACTTGCAATTCTGAATAATTAAGTGCTATTATTTCGTTGAAAGAATTTAAGCAGGAAACGTTTGTCTTTATTTAAAGAAAGCCACATATTTACAAAATAAGGAAAAAGAAATATTCAGTGCATTATTTTGCTTCAGGACTGGCTTCATACATAATGTGGTTGCATATTATATTCAACAGCGTGCACAACGTGTAAAGACAATTTTACAACTTCTACAGCTGCTCACCACATGTGTGGCTGCATGGGGAAAACAAGTATGAGCTAAGAATGCTCCCCAACTTATGCCCCTATGAGAGATATATATGGTTACAGTAAAAAATGTACATATAGATGGTGTTAATAAAATGCTAATAGTTACCAAGGATTAAGTTTTGAGTAGTACAACAAACCTGTATTTCAAAAACTACATGTAGAACAAGAAAATTCAACTAAACTGCTGAATATGTTGGTTTGAACTTTCTTTTACCCACAGAAATTCAACACATACACAAACCCCAACATGGGCTTTAGTTTTACTACTTTACTTAGGATAGAAATTACTCTCAAAGATTAACTGTATTTCTTGTAATTAGAAAAGAGAGCAGCCCAGTCATTTGTTTTGTCTGTCTTTTGCTAACTTGACCTACCAGATGCTAACTTAGTCTTTCTGCTGGGTGGATGGTTTCATTTCTTGACATCACACTTTTTTGCATAAAAGGTGAAAGAAAGTATGTTGCATCACGGAAACCACTTTTGGTTTTCCTTAAGGAAAAAAAAATAAAAAAGGTAAGTGTTCTCATACCTATGCTAAATAAGTCTCTTTTATCATGGATGTATGTGGGATTTATTATGCAGCTGTTAAAAAATTACCTTTGTAATCCCTTCTGCATTAAAGACAATTAGCTCCTTTTTATATTTCTAACACTGAAACTTTGGACCCAAAGAATTCAGCTGCTTTCTCTTCAGGGATCTGCCTTCCAACCCATACAATGAAGTAGGACGGTGGTTGAATATTTTTACTTTGAAGAGGTAAAATCATTTAAGAAATAAAGGTAAGCACAAGACAGTATCTCCTCTTGTATATCTGCCTCACACATACACGTATGGATATGTGCAGTTCCAAGTGTAATAGAAGAGTCATTTGTGTTTTGTTTGAGAGGGGAAAGAGGACTGAGAAGAAGGATTCTACAATCCCTTCATGAGCAGTCAGTGAAGTTCTCCCTAGCAGAGGGGACAGTACAAAGCCTAGACACCACATGGAGTCAAAATAGGAATAAAGAAGGGCAGAGCAGCACATGAAAGCTGTTTCTCTGCATTGGCATAGATTTGAACCCCCAGAGATCTAAAAATGTTTTGTGAATTTGAGTTCACTTTGAGTGTGAACATCTTAGGATAGTATCAGATGCATCTATTTGGCAGGCAGCAAGTGTTAGTGCTGCCAGTGCCCTGCAGTATCTTGTCTGTAAGTTTGTCTGGCCCATGTGGATCCCTATCCAGCAGTTAGACTAAAATTGTGTCCTGTGAGGTATTTGGGATATGCCTACTTCAACATTCTAGGTTGGATCAGAAGAGGGCTTTGGAGATGAATCTCCTGGTCATTCCCACATCAGGACTTTGGTTTGCAAGATGGATTGCAGTCTCAGAGTACAAAAATGGGATTCCTCCTGGGTGAAATTAAACTGTGACCCGGGACCTAACATGCACCAACAACTAATGGATGTGCAGTCCACACTGGAATTGGTTGGAAAAAACTCCCCATAAACCGTGTGTAGTGTAGACATCGGACCCTCAATACATTCTGTTTTGTTCTGTAGACCTCTTCCTATTGTACTGCCCTAGTTGTTAATAGAGAGATACCCACAGTCTGATCATTAAAACATCTTGCTCTTTTTAAAAAAAAAAATGATTATGAGAATCTGTTCCTGTATCTCTTATTCCTTCTGGAATTAATTACTATTCATTAACAAAGTGGTTGGTCTATTTCATGGGAGAAACAGGATGAGACAGATGGAGGCCAGCCAGTGTTCTTTAGCATGAGGCCTTTCTCACCCTCATAGTGATAGTTTTGTGGCTCACGCATTAGGAACAATTTTCAATGTAGTTAACTATTCTTCTTCTGTTGCCTCTTGATATCGAAATATCTGATGTCTAAATATATGGATATCTGAGTAACATAAAAAAATGTGTTCTCCTTATCTGCAAGATAACACAGGGCTCTCTGGTTTATAGATTTTCCTATCTGTCTCTGTGTACTTGGATGTATTGGTGTATTTTCTAGAGCAGGTAAATGTTATCCTTCTGTGTTTTAAAAAGAGTATGCTGTGTAAGAATGGTTTGTGGGTTTTTTTAATTCTCCTACACTCCCCAAAGATCAATTGAATGAAACAGATGAAGTATCAAAAAGAAAATGCAAGTCCATAATGTTTCTTTCTTAGTAATTTTGATCTCTTACACCCTATGCAAGTTGACTTTTTTAGGTACATTTTAGCTAGTTCAGAAAAGCATGAATTTTTCAGTATAAGCTTTGAAACCTCCTGCAGATCTATATTGCTGTGGTGGATGCCTACCATACCAGCCTATAAATACCTCAGAAAAAAGATTTTGGTGCAGGTGGAACTCCCAGACCTTGAGACAAAATTAATCATTAAGGCAACAGCAAAATTGAAAGACCTGAACAGAAAATTTACTGGATACATAAATTTATGATCTCTGCTAAAAGTATAACTTGCTTTTGATTGTTTCTTTTTGTTCATGATTTTCGATAACACTGAGTGTGGAATTTTGTTGTCTATCTGATAAACTTCAGATGGTTCAACAGATGCACAGCTCACACATGGTGAGTGTAAGCAACCTGTTTCGTACAAAAGGTTCTCAGCCCTGTGATATAGCAGGGCCTGGGTTGCCCTGCTTTTAAGCAATTTCCATGTGATAACATTGGGGGCACTGGCTCTGACGTACTTAGTTTGCTGATGTCCTTCAGCTCATTATCACCTTCATATTGGACATTGCCAGTTCTGGGGAACAAATAATTCAGAAATACATAAAATTCTTGTTAAATTGTGCAAGGCGGGGAATGTTGGTGGGTTACAAGAAGCAGCTGTGAGAATTACTAAGGCTTGTGCTTGGGCCCTTAGTGAGGAATATTAATGAAAATACAGCTAGTTGAATATACTCTAGGCTGCTTGTGACCTAGTATTTCGTATTTTTTTGTCTTTGGATCTGTGCAATGATTGGTGGTGTTGGTCAGTTTATTTCATGGTGCTTTCAGCTTATCTGTGTGGACTTCTATGTTGAAAGATTGTCTTTCTCCACAAGCCCTGTTCTCACTAGTGCAATCAAGAGACCCAAGAATTGGAAAGACCGATCGTTTCTTTCAAGGTTTGGTGAAGGACCAGATAGGAGGTTGGGTTGTTTTTCCTCCTCTCTCTCTTTTCTCAAGACCTCTCTTGATCTTTTGTGTATATATGAAGAGAAAAGAAACTTGCAATTGGCTTTTTTAATGTGTGAATGGCAACAAAGAATGGATTTTGATAGCAATTCACACACGTCTTCACTAAATAATTGATACTTTATGAATCTATGTATGACATGAAAGTCTTCCAGCAGCAAATTATGTGTCAAATTTAAGTGTAAACCCTTCAAATATTATATGTACGCACTTGTCTTACATCTCCACTCAGACTCAATGAAGGACAGTTAAGAGTGATAGGTCACATTCCCTGGCACATGTGTTACTGTAACTCCAAGGACGATGAACTAACATGTGGGAAAAACAAATATCCCACATAAGGCATTAATCAGTAGCAGTCTAAAGCAAAATAAGGAATGTAACATATTACAGATCACTTGGAGGGATGAAATTGAGATCTAACGCTTGCAAAAAGACTCTAATTCTTATACATATACACAAAGACAAAAGAGTATGTCCTCTGAAATAGTTAACATTGCACAGTATATGTGAAGGAAAAACTTTAACATTAATTCATAATGCTCGCTAGATCTAAACAGAAAGTCAAATAGTAAAGTATAAAATTAAACATTTTTACACATTCCTTTTGTACAAGTACTGCTAATTTCTGTTGTAAAAGATAAATAGAAGTGTATTCTCCGGGAGCAGTTCTGAACCTGGCACGGAGCAGCAGTGCAGAATTCCTTCCTCAAACTTTTGGAGTTCAATCAAGGAGTAAATTGCAGCCTGGGCAATACATCACTCGATGATTCCCAAATCCAGAAATTTTGCCACAGGCAGGTATTTAAGTTCATATGGCTAGTAGGTTTAAATGGGTGACTTCTCCTTTTGGGGGAGAAATTTTGGAAACAAAATGTATACTGAAGAGAGACTCATTTTATGGTACCTTTATCACTTTAAAATGTGATTGCCTAAATTGAGCTCCAAAAATATCAGTTTCACCTTATAAACACCTCATGACCTCCTCATCCTCAAGCCCCTTTGCAAACAGACTGATAACAAAACAATAGCTTTATTTAATAAAATAAGGACTTGCAACTCCTGTTTTTTTCTGCGTTTTGCTTGGTTGAGTTGGGTTTTTTCTGTTGGTTTTTTTTACTTCACATGAAATTTTCTAATTTCTCTGGGATTTATAGCTAGATTCTAAACATCTAGCCAATTTATTTTGGGACAGAAATACAGCTTAAGCAGTCTTATTTCAGGAATTTTTACTATTCTGGATGAAATTTACTTTGTGAAAGATAATGACTATGTATCTAGCTGCTTGATTTTTGGCTCTGCTTAATATGTGAGGCAGGCTGTACTTGAATCTCCTTCCATTTCTGTGTCATGACCCAGTGGATCGTGTCCTTGCAATCAAATCAGATTGGAAAGGGAAGAAAAAGAGAAAAACAAATCAACAAAAGATCAAAAGGGCTAAAAGAAAACATCCAAGTCACATAACTGATACAGTGTGTTAAACTGCAATGCTCAATTACTTTGTCTTGCATTCCTTTGTTTCACCTGCCTTTGCTAATTGAAGTTGTTAGCTCTCTATGCGGCAGCTTTGTCTTGATGTTTTTCAGTAAAACATTTGGCACCCTGTCGATATTATATAAGTAAAAAATAATAAAGTAATTAGGTGGTTGTATACATGAGAAGATTTTAGCCTGTGATATTTACATCTTGGCTGCAAAGAATTCCACCCATAATATGGTCTTGAAACCACAAGCATGCAGTATAAAGTTCAAAAGAAAATATAGCAGTTTGGGGCCCGATCCTGCAAACCACATGTGCAATTTTAGTCATATGTATAATTCCATATTTTAAGTATTAACAAGGGTGAGTATGAGTTATTTAATATGTGGACTTGAATCTGAAAGTATGTGTATATGTTATTTATTAAATAATTTTTTTTATATTACTAAATTCTACATGTGTTATGATCAAACGTAAAGAGAATCGTCCAGAACTGAAGAGTTTAAAGTCACCTATTGACTTCTGCTTATTTGGTTAGATTTTGGATTGGGCTTTAAACAGACAACATGCAATATGAAGAACAGGAACCAGCCAGAAAGAAGTGATTGAGCAGTGAAGGTATGCTAGCTCCACACTTTTCTTGTTTGATCTTTTGTTGATTTTTCCCTTCTCTCATACGTTCTCTCTTTCTTCCCTCCCTCTTGTGGTCTGTTGTGTTTGCACTCCTTAGTTGAGGGCCTATAAACATCTTATCAGAAAAATGTTGGAAGGAGGGCAGGGGGCATATCAGAGTCAGTGAAAGCAGCGTGCTGGGTATAGGGGAGGCTGTGCAAGGCATGCAGGTAGAATGGGAGGCACAAAGGGGATGGCTAGTCATGCTGGAGGGTTTTTGGTCTTTTCCCTTCCTTTTTTTAACCTGAAATCTTTATGAATGTGTTATTTGAGTTGGATATGTAGCATCAGTTTTGAGTTCAAAACCCACGGTACCTTCCAGGATTGGGTTGTGTATGACTTGCCTGTGTTTGGAATTGTTCCAGATTTGCTGCTGTACTTAAAATTCATTCCCTGCCTTAATCCAAAGTAACTTTCAAGTGTAGACAAGCCTAACAGTTCAACACTAACACTTACTTACCTTTGGCAAAAGTTTTAGGTGTTCAAGGAATGCAGGATCATTCAGTGAGGAATGTAGAATTTTACCTCATTAGTTTGTATTAATGAGTTATTTCCTAAGAAGCTTTTAATGGCTTAATTTTATTAACATATTAAAGGTTGTATGGGTAGAGTCATATATAACGATGGCGTTACTGCAGCGTAACAACCCATACCTAACCAGCAACCTATGGTTAAGGCTTTTAGACCTTTCCTTTCCCTGCCTCCAGCTGCGCAATGAGACAGTTCAGGTTAATCACAAAGTTAATTTTAATTAATGGCATTTTACCTCAGAGAGGGACAGAATGGGTGATCTGGACAATAACTGCACTCAATCTGAACATACTCCTTGTGCTTGACCCCAATTCCAAACCAGTCTTATGTACAAGATATCCTTGCAGGATGCCTATTCATCCATTCCTTTTTTGAAATTTAGTAAATTAGGATATTAACTCTTTTCTGGACTTTCAAAACTGCCAATGCTTACCACACCAAGAGCATGGCTGCTGGCCTGTTTTCTGGATCCAGGGTTACAGAACCTGTGTTTACTTAATGTGGAACATGATCTATAGATTTAAAAGCAAACAGTCAAATAGTTCTTAGAACAGTGTGGTCCTTCCTATGATTTTTTTTTTTTTTAATGCTATAGTGGCTGGGACAATCTTTTAACCTTGAAAAGATTCTAGACACTGTATGAAGAAGACAGTTTTGTGAGAATTAGCCCTTACTAATGTCTGAGAGTAATTTCTGTGATCTTGAAATACTTTATGACAAGAAAACATTTTCATACTGAGTTGCTCATTTGTGGAAGTCTGTGCTTTTCAGGATTCGAATCTCCAAGTCAATTTGAGAATAAACATTTTGTAGAGCTATTGTACCCTCCATTTCTTTTGGTGGGTGAAGTACTTTTAAATAGTGCTATAAATAGGCAAGTGATCATCAGATGCCTACATCCTATGTAATGCTAATACAGCAATTATTTAAAGCCCACTGGTACTTGTGGCAGTGGATTCATCATAAGACTATGTTCATTAGCAGGAAGTACATTCAATGTCATACCAACTACAGCACATAGTCCCTAGCTCCATGTTTGGTCCCAAGGCCCCAGTCTAGTGTCATTACAGAAGACAGAGAGGGTTCTGCGTTTTTTAAAACTGCGGAAATTACCCAGGCCAAAATGTTTTTAGTATGGTAAGGTTTGTAGAACAAATGAACTCTAATTCTGTTGTTAAACTCCAATGTATTAAAAAAATGTTAGTTTACATGAAATTTGATTTCACAAAAAGCTGAATGCTGTGGCTTTGGTTCAATAAATCAGCACTGGTTAACTATAAATAACACTCTATGATCTTCAATAGTGTCTGCTTAAAATTACGTGCTTGGAGTTATTTGTCGAATCAGCAGTAAATGTGCTAAGCTGAGCTCCTTGATGGATATCCAATATGTCGGGCACTCAAGAACATGGCTGACACTAAGGCAATTGGCCTTGTGTAAACCCAGAGTAACACGGGATCTTGTCTGTACCTTATAACAGTGTGTGTGATGTGAACACCTTTGGCTTAGGGCTGCTGAAGACTGGCACGTGTATACCACTTATTACTGTAAAGATCTAAAATAATATGAAGGAAGGGTGAGAGAGTTGGGGTTGTTCAGCCTGGAGAAGAGAAGGCTCTGGGGAGCCTCTGTGGCCTTTCAGCACTTAAAGGGGGCCTACCGGAAAGATGGGGGCAAACTTGTTAATAGGGCCTGTTGTGATAGGACAAGGGGTAATGGCTTTAAACTAAAAGAGGGAAGATTTAGACTAGATGTAAGGAAGACATTTTTTACAATGAGCGTGGTGAAACACTGGCACAGGTTGCCCAGAGAGGTGGTAGATGCTCCATCCCTGGAAACATTCAAGGTCAGGTTGGACTGGACTCTGAGCAACCTGATGTAGTTGAAGATGTCCCTGGTCATTGCAGGGAGTTGGACTAGATGACCTTTAAAGGTCCCTTCCAACCCAAAGTATTCTATGATTCTCTGAATATAAAATGGTATCCAAATTAATAAGCCCTGTCCCTGGGAAGAATTAGTTAGTTCAGGTCAGATGCCATTTTAACGGATTGATACTTCTGGCTTGGGTGACGTGAACTCAGCTGACTCCACAGTACAGGTTAGAGCTTTACCACCATAATGAGAAGTTAGTAATTGAAGCTGGCCCTTAATTTTGTGTGAGTAGTCAATGTGTAGTTGTTACCCACAGAAGTCTTCCTACTGAATTTCACAGGCCTGTGCAAATAAAAGCGTTGGTGCTAATGACTCAGAACTGATGGTGTCTGAAAAAAAAAATGGAAAGGAGGAAAAAAAAAAGAAATTAAAACCGCCAAGTGATGTTAATAGTTTTAACTTGGTGCATAGTTTTTAAGATAAGAATTGGCATTTACTTAGGCTTAATTATGTAGCACTGAAAACCTCTAAACCTCTTGAAAAAGTGAACCGTCACAGCTTTCATACATCTTAGTGAGGATAATGCATTACATTGCTGGATAGGGCCTGCTAAGTGAAATAATCCTGCCCTGGACAAGAAGTGAATGAGTAGATCAGCAAATACTTAAAAAGTAAGTAAAAATGTAAATTATGTATATAATTTTTTTTCACAGCTGCAAAGATTGAACATTACAGCTAAGATTACAGGATTTTTCCCTGGTTTTAGTAGGAAATTAGGTGTTTTCTGTTTATTCTGCCACTAAATGCAAAAAATAAAAAAAAAAATAAAATTGCCAAAGCCAACTGTGTATCATTATGTTCCTGGGTGAGCCAACCCACGTACCTCGTTATACTATTACGTAGCAATTTTTTACATCTTCAGTCCTTGAACTTCATATACATCAGCTCTCATCTGAGTTATATACTAGTTTATAACTAAAAATCAACGTTGAGCATGTCTTGGAAAGTCTTGAACTTTTTCCGACACCAGGGGAAGCAGCGTGAAGTCTGAACTATGACCAAGGATGCTCAGTGCCTGACAGAGTTGGCTCCAAGGATAAGAATCGATTCTCAACCAACATCGGCGAAAACGGTGAAAATAATTTGGCTGGGACCAGACCTGTGTACAAAGAATTTGGTTTTGCCAAGAGTTATGCACACATTTGACTTCACACACCTGAACAGCTCTCATGGCCGCTCATTTGAGTGAATCTAATCTGTATAATTGAATCTTTGCAGGATTGGGACCTAAATGAGTATTTAAAATAAAAAGAATTGGTTTGCTTAAGTTTCAATCCCATTTTTAATCAGCGGTCTGGAATTTCAGCTAACGGAAATATAGTAGACACACCATATGCATTGAAATACACACGTTGCATTTAGTGCTGTAGAATATTAATTTACTTCTTTGTTGAAGGGATTTCCCCCACCTCCACATCTCTCTTTGCATCCTGCATATAGACTGAGAGTGGTAAGAGAGGAGTATGTCATGCTCCAACATGCACAACTTTTCAAACACTAAAAATAAATCAAAAATTGTGTAAGTGGGCTTAGGCTGCCGACAAGCAGTCTGAACTTGTATTTTACTTGTTTCTGCAGGTTTTATAAGCCTGTTCACTTTAATGTGGACTAAATGCTTATTATAGCAACCTTTGATTTACTTGCTAGAGGTCTCTTATATACAGCTAATGTAGAAGCTTTGAGGCCTGGTCTTTGGGGGTGCCCAGCACGTTCCGAGACCCTGATGTTTGCTGATGTATGGTACGTGCAGGAGAAGGGTATGAGTGAGACTCCTCCAAATAGGCAGAGATCAAAGTTAAGTCTAACTTGGCAATGGATTATTCTAGGATGCAAAGTGGCATTTGAAGAGTGGCTCAATCGTGTCTGGACTCTCTTAACCCTCCTCTTGGGTAGATGTAAGAACTCAGCGCTGATGAATCGGGGACAAACGGCCTGATTGTTAATGAACTCATACAGAACTGTAAAAAAATCGACACCCCCCCAGATTAAGCTAGAATTTTTTTTTTTTAAACATTCTGAAATTCCACTGCATTTCTCTGTATCTCTGCATGGTCTCCATGCCTATACAGGAGTAATTGCTTATTTGGATAATAACGGGATTAGGGCTCAATTTTGCGATGGGAGTTTTGCTGTATTCATGTTTGCAAAGTGCCAGTAGTGCAGAGTTCCCATGACTTTTGAAGGATACGTTAAGTAATGAGAGCAGGAGAGCGGCACAAACCAGTCCTCCTCGTTTTAAGAGGCTGCCAGAAACTAATTCCCCGCTCATCCCTGGTGGAGGAGGAGATCACCGCCGCGCCGGGCTGCGGGTGGAACCCTCGATGCAGCTCCCTACCGACAGCTCACCCCGCACCGTCTTTTGCTCCGTGCACGTACGGTGCCCGGTGCCGGCCGAGGCTCTTACGACGTCGGCTTGTAGGTGATGCCGGCGTGCTCCCGAAGGCAGGGTGCCGGGCCGGCTGCGCTGCGGGCGACCCCCTCGGCCCTTCCCCGTCCCTGCGCTCCGGGAGCAGAGCCTGCCTCCGGGGGGGCTTTCACCCCGGCTCGGGGGGTGTACGCCGGCATCGCACAGGGGCTGAGGGTGCACCTCCTGCCGCCTCTTGCATTCGGCATCCGATGGGAAGCGCAGGCCCAAACAAAACTAATTGAGGCGGTCTGCCGAGGGCTCAGCGTGCTTTTTAACGCAGAGAACGTCAAGCTGCGGCCGAGGAAGGCGGGGGGGAGGGCGCCGCTGGCCGCGGTTGCCGTGCGCGGGGTCCGTCGCCGTTGTCCCCCTCCTCAGCCCGCTTGTTTGACGCCCACCGCGCGGGGTGCCGCCGGCCCGTGTTTGTTACCGGGACGACATTCCCGCTCCCCCTCCGCCGAGCGGGCGGCTGCTCAGGTGCCGGCCGAGGGCGCGCGCGGCCGGGGGCGCGCAGGGCCGGGGGCGCGCTCGGCGGCGGGCCCGGGGGGCGGGGGCGGAGGCCTCCGTCCGTCACGGCGCCGTCCCCGCCCCGCGGCCAATGGCGGCGCGGCACCGCCCGCCCCGCCCCGCCCCGCCGTGTGCGCCGCGCCATGGGGTTACTGGCGGGCCGGGGGCCGGGCGGGCGGCGCCGCGCCTCCTCCTCCGCCTCCTCCTCCCGCGCACCGCCGGCCGGGCAGCAGTGGCCGGCGCTGGGCGGCCTCGGTGCGGGCTGTCCTCCCGTCCCGTCACCTCCCGGCCGGCCGGCGCCGCGGTGCCCATGGCGTAGCCGCCCCGCTGCGCGCCTGCCCCCGTGGGACGCGGCGTGGACGGACCCGCTGCCAGGTAGGTGCGGGGGCCGCGACCCCCGCCCCGTCGGGCCGGGCGGAGGCGGTGGGCGCAGCGCGGAGGTGCGTCGGACGCTGGGGCGGGCGCCCCGCGACGTGTCACCCTCGCGCGGGGCTGAGCGGGGGCGGCAGCGGGCGGCGGGAGGGTCCCCCGGGGGGCCGCCGGCCTCCGCGGAGCTGCCGAGCCCCGGGGTGCGGGACCCGTGAGGGAGTGGGACGGGCAGTGCCCGCGCGTGGGCGGCGAGGAGCGCTGAAGCGGCTCGCCGGTGCGGACGGCGCGGGCTCCGCGTGAGGGTTCAGCGGGGAGCTGCGGGGTGGGCTGCCGGAGAGCCGGAGCTACAGGTGTCCCAAGGAAGATCGTTTGGGTCGGGCTGGCCGGGAGGTGCTGGGCGAGTTACTGGCACCGAGCAGAATCCTATACAGATGTGAACCCCACCGTGCGTATTGGGGTCATCGTACCCTTAATGGGGCCAGCTGGGAACTGAGTAATGTACCGGCGGAGCATGAATTCAGTATATGTCAGAGTAACACAAAGGCCAGTGTCATGTCGCTTCGCTACAATTTCATTCAGGGGTTGTTGACCAGCGGGATTTACTGTTGCGTGTTTTGCAGGGGCTGTACTGGAGTCAATTCACTGCAGCCTTCCGAGTACGTCGCTCCTAGCAATAACAATAATATGCCATTAGATGTAAATGAAGTAACTTTTTCAACTTTCCCTGGTTTCAGGTGCACTTGTAATTCCAAAGTTGTTGTCAGCGGTATGGGAAACGATACTTCTTGCCTTCTTCAAAAGAAAAGACTTTGTGTATAGCTGCATGCGTGGTTATGCATTTTCCACTTGCTGTGGATGTAACCAGATGTAAATCTACTTATCTCAGTTCTACTCAGTTGTAGCTGTTATAATTTAATTGCCATCACTTATTATTGTCTTCTCAAATGCATGATCGTCAGCACAGTTCAGTTTTGACACAAGCCTCTCCATAGAGTTTGTAACCTATTAGAGAAGGAGTTGGATGAACACGTGCCATGATTTTGTTCTAAGAAAGAAGTTTTCCTGGTTCGGTCTCTACTTATACTAAACTAAGTATTTATTTCCTTTCTTGATGAGGCCAAGCAGACTGGTATTAGACGCTCTTTGGGGAGAGAACCCAAAGAGGGAGAGCCACCTGCTTTCTGATGGCTTGCGGGACCCATTAGGTTTGGCTTGCAGTGACCTGGTGCCCTGTTGCTATCGTAGTCTCATATGCAGAAGACGCTAAAACGACACATGTAAATACGACATCTCTCAAAGACAAAATCTATTTGTTTATCAGTTCTTGCCAGGAACACTTTGTTTCCCTTACAGTCCACACTTTTTCCATGAATGCCAGGGACAACATGAGTTTGCAGGTGGGTTTTAATCAGCACTGCCCAGGTGTCCTGTCAAAGTACATCCAACGAGAGCGTTAGCAAAATGTGAATGGAAGATGCTTATTCATTTGAAGAGCTCCAGTGTAACCCATGAAGGCTCGCAGGACTTGAATTCTAGCTGGGGAGAAGCTGCTTTCGTTAGGACAGAGACCTGGGCTGACACCAGCTGCTGCAGCCACCGCTCGGCATTCCCGGCTGGCTGGGGGAGGAAGGGAGGGACGGGTGTTGGAGGGGGGGCAGGTTGTTGGCTTCCTTCAGTGAAGAGTCCTTTACTCTGAAACTTGCTTCCCCCAATTGTTTGCTATAGTCCAACCTTGTGAAGTTTAAAGTGACACTTCAAATTTTCTCTTTTCCAGCATGCTTTCTCTCTCTGGGGAGGTCTTGTTTGGTTGATGATTTTGATCGTCAACCGTTTTGCGTGTCCAGAGCCTCATCTGGTCAAAGTATGTAAATGGTGTCTACCATGGGTGTGAGTTCTTTTAAAAATCAAGTTTCAATTTTTGTTCTCTGGTATGCAAAACATCTTTTATATACCCCGGCATCTTGATGCCTACCTCTAGGAACAGTGTTCTGAAGTTAATTGGTAAACCAGCAGGGGGAACACAAAACTTTCTGTCTATGAAATCTCTCTTCCTACTGCAGTTGCAATTTGTTTAAACCCTGGGCCTATATGTTTGATAGTATTTCTTTAGAAGATGAATGTCAATTTAATTGGAAAAAGAAAACTCCACAACCATACGTTGGAATAAAACATTGTTTTTGAATACTTAGTATTAGTTTGTTCTAGCAGGCGTGTCACTCTTCTGAATGGAATTTCTGTCATGTTAGCCAGAACTGAACTTGAAAAAACATTAGAGGTTTATTCAAGTGAAATTTCTCTATGAAGATGTTTGAGATGAATTAATTAAACCCAAGAAATGATATTTTGAGTAATCCCCTAAAGTTTTATATAATGAGCTAGACAAAATATTTTCACAGTAAAACTATTACTGTATTACATTTATGATTGTAGATAGAAATCTTGAGAGCTAAAGTTGAGTTGCAAAAAAGTTGTATTCTCACAAGAAACTATTCCTAGTATTTAGGGTTTCCATAAGAGAGAATATTTTTAGATATTCTCTTAGGTTTTAAGAAGTCATTACTAGCTTATTTTTGTAAAGGTCAACTGACACTCCCAGCATGGATCAATTATGATTTTGCTTTTTGATTTGTATTGGCGTAACAATTGGTTACGTCTTTTGTGCTGGGAACGCTGGATGTAAAGGCTGTTGCTGAAGAAGGTTATCTGGATTACTTGCCTTGATCCATATTGCTTTCTAGTCTGTGAAGTCTGATGCAGCCAAATGGCAAATACTTAAGGTATGGGTATACAAACAGATTGCTGAATGCTAAGTGAAGATGGGAATTTGCAGCATGTCAGCTATTCCCCGGTAAGAGCCAGGGAACGGGCTCTTACCCTGCAGTAAATATGAGAGAACTTGCTGCTTATACTTGGGCGTTAAACTGTCTTTCACTGATGGTGGTGTAAAAACGTGCCTGAGAGCATTTGCCATGGAGTAGCCAGTTTGCTTCTTGTGAGTAATAACAACTGTATGTTCTAGCCTTAGGTCTTGGAGCAAATGGAGACAAAATATAATTTCATTAACAGTCCCTGATCAGATTTAAAGGGGGCGATGGTTCTGGAATGGCAATGACCGAGGTATTAGATGAATATGAATTTTCTTCCAGTTGTTTCAGTGACCAGGTATATGCTTATTACAGTGGCCACGCATTCTTCTCTAAGATCATTATCTGATGGTGCCAGATACTGAAGGTAAAAAAAGATGCATATGAAGTTCCATTGATGATCTTCCTCTTCCATCGTTTTTGTGGAGTCACAAAACTTTCTCCCTTAGAGGGTTTTCTGAGATGCTGAAGTACATAGTTCGTAAAGTCAAAGTGAGACTTCTGTTAAAAGGTTATTTGAAAATAGCTCTAAAGCTTTGCCTGATTTGTCTTAAAATTCTTTTGCTTGATATCTCCAATAATATTCTGTTAACATTCAAGAAATCAATTACCAAGCCTTGGGCAGTTTATTTAGATCTCAGAAAATACTCTGTGGGATACAGATTGCAAATATCTTTGCCATCAAATTACTTTTGATCTAGTTCCACAAAATATTTGTGTATTATAAATAGGCATTGCTTCTATAGCAGTAGTATTTGTGATGATTAACAGCGGTATGCTAGTTTCTAGCCACTTTATGAATAGAAGCATGTTTTGCCATAAAAACGTACTAGCAAAGAAGTAGTGCAATTGGACTTGCTTTATCCATAACTGTGGATTCGCATTTTTATGTGCTGGCAGCCATCCAATAGAGCAGCATTTCTTGTGCTGTTATAGCAACAATTAACTCTATGGTAGCCAAAATGAAACAGATTTATACATCTCTGGAAATCACTGAAAGAGGGACTTTTATTTCCAGTCTGGCAAAATAGATATTTTTTTTTTTTTTTTTTTAAAGAACATCCGTTATGACCTTGAGTATCTGAATAGTCAGATTTGTCAAGTTCAGCAGAGAACGTTTTATATATTGCATTGGAAGTGTTATATTGTTGAATTGTACTGCTTACAAATAATTATGATTGGCAAAATATACTAGTTTATCATGTATTTATAATGAAGTAAATTAATTTATTGAGGAAAATGTGAAAATCATTATTTCATATTCAGCCTGTGAATAGTACTTTAAAATTTAATTTAATTCCACTGTATTTAGCACTTCTCTTTAATAGTCTGTCTAATTTCAATACACTAGTTGGCCAAGTTCAGATTTTTATTGTTTTCTTTTCATTTTTTTTTCTTTTGCATCTTGCAAGAGTTTGGGAGCCAGCTGGAAAGGGCCCCTCTTTTAAATCAGTTTAGTTGTGACCTTGCAAGAGACCTATTTAGATTGGAGGAGAAGAGCTTATCTAGAGGTCATGGGTCTGAAACAGGTTAATTATAGAGCTAACATGTATAGGTTGTTTTTCTGCACAGAAGGCAATAGGGGCTGTGATACATAAGGTAATGTTAATGATTCTGAAAGAGAACGGCAAATCACTTATACTCTGGTTTCCTTTGTAAGCATAGGCATTTTTTGTTGGAAGTGAGTGTAGGTTCATTGTGTGAGTCAGGGACAATAAAAAAATAATCCCAAAGTATCCAGTAAGTTTACTGTGTAGTATAGATCTGCTGAATACATGTATTTCTTTGCCAAGAAGCTGGAGGTGGATTGAGGACTGATACGTCCTCTTTTGTCTTAGATTTATAAAGTAGTTCATTAGACTGTTGCTGCATTTGACATAATGTGACTGAGAGCGATGGCAGTATTTTATCACCAATGCAATACTTTGAGAATGATTTGAGTGAAGCAAAATCCTGGTTTGATTTACAAAACAGCTATTGCAGTATTTGAAAAGATGGGCCTTTTCTTATATTAAGGCTATTACATTAATGGACCAGGTCACTCCTCCACTATGTACAGCTCGCGTTATGTGATGGCTTAGTTCCTCCCTGCAGTGTTTAAAATGACCAGTGTTTCTGAATACTTGTAGACCCAGTGGTTTGGTTCACGCCAGTGATGAGGTGCAGTGATTTCCTTCTGGCATACAAATTATTTATATGAATATAGGAATTTATTGTGGCCTTCCATCTTCCTAAACTTATCTTCAGAGCTTTTTACAGTCTTCATGTATACATTTAATATAAAATAATGAAACACAGGAAATTCTATATAGTAAAAATTACATGCGAGTATATCCACATTCTGAGTGCAACAGGCCAGTGATGTGTATCTTGATTGAAACAAATCCTATTCGCAGTGCTTCTAAATGATAATTTTTTATGAAAAAAGTTTTGCCTCGACATGAACATGTTTCTCTGCCCAACAAATGAAATTACACTGGTTATTTGGCAGATGATTAGGGAGAAGATAGATTACTCCTACACAAAGGGAAGCTCCTTTTGACTCATTCTTTTAACTGTGTAGCACTTTAAGATCTTCCCTATTTGTGTGGGAGAAGTTTCCTATCTTACAGATGTGCATCTGAAAATTTGGTGGCTAACAGCTAACTTCTGATAAACGTGTATATCTTGTGTTCTTGTTTAGCAACCTGAAGAAATAATCTATTAATCTACCTGCTTTCTAGAGTATGCCTTAATTTAGAGAGCAAAATTCAATACACGCTTTTTTTTTTTTTTCAAAATGCAGTTTTGACAATGACACTTATGTTTAAGTGACCTAGTATTTAATATTTTAACCTGTTAATTTGTCTTGTAGTGTCTTATGGCCAGTGACAGTGGGGAGGGCTGATTTGTATCACCTCATCCAGTTCCCTTGTAACAGGAAATGCTGTTTTTCAGTGCTGTTCAATTTGCTGACCACCTCCTCCACTCCCCCTGCCAAAGAGGATTGCATCCTTATATAGCATATTTATACTTAATGCCATAGTCTTGCTTTTCATTATTACCCCTTGTGGGTTTTTCACAAGAAACCCAGAAAATTTCGGGTATTTGTACGCCATTGGTTCAAAACCACTTTTCTAAATGTATAGATGTTATTTCAAGTTTTTAAATCCAACAGAAGGTTGCAGCTAGAATATTTCCGGTTACAATTCTAAGGTTTTGCAGTTTAGTCTTGAAAAAATAACAGTATCAAGCATTCATTGACAGAATAATTTGCCGAAATCTTTCACCCTGAGTGAAAGAAGCCTTGCTGAGTTGTTGGTAACTTTCCATCTTCCTGTGGCTCCTTCTCCACAAGGAGATGCCTTCTTAGGGTTATATCTGTCTTGATAGGTACATTAGAGCTGTTATCTGTTTAGTTTAGGTGTGCAGTTAGAAACCAAGCCAAGTAAAACGTAAGATAAATTAAATTTGCGTGAGGTTGTTGGCTGCTACTGTGTTTGTGAAGAGTAAGATAGTCCAGTGCCAGGAAAACTATTCTGTTTCCAATTAGAAACCATTAAAAAAATAAAGCAATTAGGCCAAAGAAATTTAACTATGAGGAGGAAAGGTTGTAGAGATTTGTTTCATGCAATTTATGATCATCTTTGTTCAGCCTGAAGATTCCTATACACTAGAAATCTTTTTGGTTTGGGGTAAAGCTTTCAGAAGCAGAAAATCTGCTTTAAGAAATATGAGCCTGGTTCCTCTTAGTTGCAGTGAGATATTACTGGTTGAGTGTATTTGGAACCTGAGTTTTATTCAAATGGAGATTTTTTTAGACTCATAGATTTCTTGGGCTGCCATAAAAACTTTAACTCAGTCTTTACGTATGTGCTGTGTTTTCACTGAATTTTTAGAGTTGGAAGGGACCATAAAGATCATCTAGTCCAACTCCCCTGCTGAAGCAGGATTGCCCAGAGCATGTCAGAGCATGTTACTCAGGACTGCATCCAGGCGGGTCTTGAAAATCTCCAAAGAAGGGGACTCCACAACCTCCCTGGGCAGCCTGTTCCAGGGCTCTGTCACCCTCACCGTGAAGAAATTCTTTCTCATATTCGAGTGGAACCTCCTATGTTCCAACTTGTGCCCGTTGCCCCTCGTCCTGTCACTGGGAACCACTGAAAAGAGTCTGGCTCCCTCCTCCTTCAACCCACCCTTGAGATACTTATAGGCATTAATAAGGTCTCCCCTCAGCCTTCTCTTCTCCAGGCTAAAGAGTCCCAGCTCCCTCAGCCTTTCTTCATAAGGGAGATGCTCCAATCCTTGAATCATCCTCGTTGCCCTTCGCTGGACTCTTTCCAGTAGTTCCCTGTCCCTCTTGAATTGGGGAGCCCAGAACTGGATGCAGTATTCCAGTTGTGGCCTCACCAGTGCAGAGTAGAGGGGGAGAATGACTTCCCTCAGCCTACTAGCCACGCTCTTCCCTATGCAGCCCAGGATTCCATTGGCCTTCCTGGCCACAAGAGCACACTGCTTGCTCATTGTCATTGTCCTCCTTTTTCCTCCTACATGAATGTTCATCAGGAAGGTGGCATATAATTGTGCCACTGGTATTCCCTGATAGGAGCAATGAGATTTTTCATCCATCTTCGAACTAGAAGTCGGAAGCAGAACTGCTGGAAGTAGTGTTGTCTTTCTAAGTAGATCTTATGGGGGGCCTGCTGTGGCCATGTTGAGGTCCTGTTATGACTTTTTTGCTTGTGAAAGAATAGACTAACTGCAAGTTGCACAGAAAATATGTGGCTGAAGCTGGTATTAAATTGCAGGTTGCTTGAGCCATTACAGTATAAGAACTGTACAGCATCCCAGCATCTCATTTTCTCCGCTCCCTTTAGAGATGCTCTGATGTAGGGTGTCCCCAAGGGCTTTACTTCTACTTAAAGTAGAAAAGTTCTGATTTGGTACTCAAGTTACATGTAGGGTGTTGGTCTTTTAAACTCTGTCTTCAGTGCCGTATACGCTCCATTAAAGATTCGATAACCTCTAGGAATTTCTGCTGTTGTCAAAAAGGAATCTGTTACAGTCTCCTTCTTGTGGAAGAGTCTTGTGTACTCCTTCCACTAAAAGACTCCTGAATGCACTTCCTTCCCTTCCACCTATTGAAACCCTCCGACATCCTGATCCTGTACAAGGCTATTCTCTTGTTTACACTTGGTAAGCAAAACCTTGCCCCATAGCCTGTAAAGATTCAGCTGCATACCTCCATGTGTTTGGGGGAAGGGAAGTCCTGGGAACATACAATAGAATGATTTTTATCATGTTTCTGTAAACTGTCTCTTACTTTTGTACTGTATTGTGCAATGATTATTCAGCTGAAACTTCCACAGCGTCTGATGTCTTGACTTTCTGATCTAAACTCACAGCAATTCAAGTCAGGTGATTTTAAAAAGTGCTGGGAAGCTGAAGGGAATGTTGGTTATGAAATGATACTGAGAATAGATACCCTCATCCAAACCAGAGCTTCATGCCAGCTGTGGGCAAAATAGGTACCAGGTAACAAAACCAACCTCAGTAAACAGTTATTAAAAAGGTGGAATGGTTTCACGTCTTTTATGGACTCATTTGTGTATATTTTGTGGCTTCCTGTAATTTGGCAGGCTACATTGTAATACATTAATAAGAAAATAAATAAACAAAATGTTAAAACAAAAGTCACATGGAATAAAGGGGCACAATTGCTAAATGGCATAAAACATCTTCCCTTGGCACTTGTCCAGTTCCCATAGCCTTTAACTGTGACTTGTTGAAATGTCCCATTACAAGCACAGCAGCATGTGAACTGCAGGACATCAGAGTTACTTTTTCCCTGGGCTTTTGATATGTCAGGATTTTTAGTTTTATTACTATTCATATATTCCATGAAAACGAGACCACTTTGTTGTTTCTAAAACAGAATCTGTCCCCTTAATAGTTTATGAATAAGTTACTGTTTTGAGTTCTGAATGGTGAAAATTCATGTATATGCCTTGGACATAGGCATTAAAAAAATACATACACATTTTTAATTCCACATTAGTATTTGCTAACCCTATTAGTCAGCTTTCTGACCTGTATGTGTGCAAATCATGCAGAATTGACAGAGGATTAATGTCATCCAATAAAAAAGAAATCTGCTAAAATGCATGTATAATAGGAATAGGGTTATAAATGAACTCTCTCAAAAACTGTTCTATTCCTAAGTTTATAGAACTGCTCGTGTAGTTAACCATTCCTGATTTTTTTCTTATTGAGTTTGGGTATATTTGATGACAAATGATTGCCTTTTTTTCTTATGCCCATATGGAATGTATGTATTTGTTGCATTTGCATAGGGAACCAACAAATGGGAGAAAAACTGGTTAAATAAGTTAAATGGTTGCCATGCGTAAAACAAACAAACAAAAAGTGAAAAAGCTTTGGCTGTGAAGGCCTTCTTGGATGGCCTGGAAACTTGGGTTTGTGTTGCTATGGCAAAACAACACAAAGGGACAGATCCTGCTGGCTTTGCTCAAGTGTCCCCATTCACTTTGGTAGGACTTGTGATGTGACTTAGAGGAGGAAGATTTTTGGCTTGCTTTGGCGGGGAAGTATTTGTTAGTATTGTGGAGAGCTGTGCAACCTCTGGCATCGTGCATGGAAAGAGGAGGGAATTACCAGAGTCCATGTCGATAAGGAGGAGAGGAAGTGGAAGTTATTCTTCAGGCAGTAAAGGAAAAGGTTAGACAACGAGGAGGACAGAGTTAAGGCAAGGGAAGAACTTGTATGGGAAAGGTAGATGGTGATTAAAGAAACAGATGGTGAGTTTTGGGGAAAAGGCTTAAGGGAACAGAAATAAAAGAGGAAAATAAAGCAATAAGAAGCCAATTCAGCAGTAAATGTGGCAAACTCCTATGCTATAGAAGCCTTTAATAGGAAACAGAAACACCCCTGTGGCTGTGGCCACCTGCAGGCATATATATTGCTAGGCTGGACTGTGCAGAGCAGCTTTAAAAAAGTAGGCAAAAATAAATTTACCAGGAGAAGAAAAGTGGGTAAAAATTCAAGCTAGGGAGACTGCTGATCTTATGAATAGTAATTTGTAATAGGTATTTTGGTATAAGTACAGCAACAAGCTGAGTAGAAAGGTGCTCTAATGTTCTGAAGAGAAAACTTAATCCTAGGGCTTATACTTGATTATTTGCATTTGTAGTTCTTCAAGCACTTTAGAGCAGAGTTCTGTCCCCTTTTTGGAAAGCGATAAGCAGGTGTGGGGATGGATACCTTTCTGCTGGTGACAGAACAGCGCAGAATGTGATTTCTTAGATTTCTTAGCCATCCATAAACCACAGAGACTGATGTCCTGGGAGCTCCACTCAGTAAGGGCTGGGAAATCCTTAGTGGGAAGGTGGCCTTTTTTTTAAGAGTAAGCAGTATGCTTCTAACTTCTGAATTCTTTGGTCATGTTGTAGGAATAAAGGTGACTTTTAGTTCAAAGGATAGCTTTAAAAAATCCACAAAAGACTGGAATTCTGAGGAAGACGAGTAGCAGATTTTTACAAAGAAATAATAATTTGGTTAATGAAAGCTGCAGAGATAACAATAGTGTACTGAAGTGATTTGTGTTTTGTGCTTACTGCTGCTGGCTCCAACAAAGTCAGATTCTTTTAAATACCATTGAGTTAAGCAGTGTTTGTTGTCCTCTAGCTTAGAGTAGCAAAGAGATCTGTCCTTCTGTGGCTTGCCACGCTCACAGGCCAGTTGATACGTCCCAGTGTTCCCCAAAAGCATCATATTTTTCACTGGTTTCTAGCTAAGCTTTATGCATAAAAATTCTTATGGACATTAGAGGCTCCTACTTTAAATCAAATCAAAACCTCATACTTCTTCCTCTTCTTGTCCTCATATACTTCAAAATGTGTTTCCCCCCGCTTCCACTCCTCCAGTGTTTTTTCAAACCTAGTAAAATCTAGTAGTAGTAAGATCCTTCCTGATGTTCCCAGTAGTGCTCGTTCCTGGTTGCATCTACAGAATTATACTTCTTAACGAAACAGGCTCTTTTTTGCTTTTTAGACTCTCACTTTTATCAGGACTAGTGGCCTTCATGACAGCAAGCATCAGTGAAAATGACCCCAGCAGACTGTGCCTCCCAAAGTACGCAATTGCTCTGGCTGCAGATGCCCTCTTTTCCCAGCCTTTCTTGCAGCTTGTAGTAGTATAAAGCATTGGCATGAAAGCAGTATGTTTAGTAAACCCGAAACTCTCATGTCATCTTCTCTTCCTCTTCCTCATTGGGATTTGTTGGTTATACTTTTAATATGCCCTTTCGTGACCTCAGTTACAAAAATAGCTACCCAGATATACCCCAAAGGAAAAGATGATTCTCTTGGAAATTTCTTTTGAATCTCAAATTGACTAGCAGTTGTGTTTACTTCTTGGATAAATAGTTTAGGTTCCTGATCCCTTTGCACAGCTTTCTTCTCTTATTTCAAAGGAGATGTCCCCCTATTCTGTGAGCTGCCTCAACTTTTCCTAGTTTTCAGGTTTCACATATTGTTCTAGTGACAGCAGGTTTCAGACTGAAGCAAAATCTGGTAAGTTTTGCGCAACAGCTGAATTTTTCTCACCTACTTTCTAATTAGTTTATCTTTGGTACTGTCAGATGGTTGGATAGTAGCAGCTTCATAGCTGACTTCCGTCACAAGTGAGGATGATCGGGTTTTCCAAAATACTGACAAACTGCCTGCTTAGTAGGTTTATTCTTAAATGAATCATTAGCAGCGTTTTAGTCTGTGCTTTTTGATTTGAATTGCTGCTGTGTAGCTGGCAGTTTGAATATCACCCATCATAACCTCATGAAACTCCCTGTCAATTTGTCACCTTTTCACATTGTCTTCCATTTGCCCTTCTTTTTAGGATTGTGAATGCATATCTTCAAGCAAGTGAGCCCCTTCTTCAGAAAGCTCTTTCTAATTTTCATTTAAGTCTCCATTATTCACCCTTCACAATCTGGCAGAATCGGAGTAGAAGCCTAGGGCTTTTCGATCGTATACTGCCTGCTCCGAGTTAAATGTTACTGGTCAGCGGGTTGTGCTAGGAATCAAATCACTCTTGGTTTTATACACAAACGGAAATGTGTATATATGCATGTGTATGTATTCCTCCTCCCTTTTAAATCACCTTTGCCAAGTCAAAGTCGAATTGAAACTTTGCCTTTTAACATACTTAAGTGGTCGGCACAGAATGGGATTCTTGGCTGCTCTCAGCAGCATCGCTCTATCTCCAGTTCTTTCCCCGTGCTCCCTATTTCTGCACAACTGTGTGCTTATGAAAATGTCACTGAAGAATGAGAGGTTTGTGCTGATGGAAGTGATCTAAGTAAAGTCTTGTGTTTTCCTATTAAATATATTACTGAGCATATGTGCTGTAGTTGCTCTTTTTCTGGTTTCTCTTTTGTTCATTGCCTGTTTGCACATATGGCATTTTGCAGGACATTATGATGATCTTTTATAGCTAACGCTGGCTAGAAACCTCATGATTTGCTGCATTTGATTATTTTTCTTTATAGCAGCATTCAAAATTCGAGTTAGCAACCAAATACTCTCACTGAGTAGATTTAGGTTTCTTTTCATCTAGAGAAATAGCAACAACTGATTCCAGCTAATGTTTGACTTCCCAATGATGTTCAATATCTGTCATAAATTCCTTATGGCTTGCTGTTTTGGCATTAAACCTGTTTGATTTGGATTTTCGTGTTCAAAAACTTCTGTGTTAAAGGATTGTCCAACACTCTTGTCAGCAATTTAGTATTTTTGTTTAATAAAGGTTGGCCTTAATTTACCACAAAGTTCAGTATCCCTCATGGATTTGAGGGTTTAGCTGTACAACCTTATGCTCTAGGGGGAGATGAGAGATATCTAGGAATACATTGAATGCTTCTGCTAGGTTCAGGATGAATAATTTTTACAAGCCTTGTAAATTGCCCAAGGAAGCCATCATTTTCTGAGGTTTTTCTTTTTTGAGCTGTCTCTAGCATTGGTTTTGTGTGTGTCTTAATACTTTTCCAGAACTTTTTTTTTTTTTCCTTAATGATTAACCCATCTTCTACAAAATGTCATGGAAGAAATCTTTAGGTAAATCACAGTTGTTTGGGGTTTTGGGGTGGACTGTTGCAGCTTTGTGAGGCTGTGTTGTTTGTCTTGCTATTAACGATAGAAATTCATTGTCTTGTTACCTCAGTTGTGTTGTGTGGTAGTGTTGTAGTCTCACCTAATGGTTTTTTAAATGTATTGATCCTAGCAAGCAGTGGAGAGAATAGTTTGTGCCAGAGAACCTGTAACTAATAAACACCGAACATCAGTAATGGTGATATGTTTTAAGATGGAATAAGCAAAATGATACAGAACTGGTGCTGTTGAATGATACATAAGTAGGTATTAGTTTATTTCTCAAAATGTTTTTTCTCTTAGATTAATTAATATCTGTTCCTATTCAGGAATAGGAATCTGTTCCTAAATTCAGGACCAGTTTTTAAAAGGACAATGCATGGAAGAGAACAAAAATGCAGTTGGGTTGTTTTTTTTTTTTTGGCGGCTAAGGCTATTTTAAACATCCCGGGATAGTTTCATGGGTTCTTAATTTTTTGAGGTCAAGGTTTTAGGTTAGTCTGAGTATTTTCACAGATACTGCCAGTCTCATATAATTTAATTCTGATACAAAAGAATCTCCAGTTCTTACATTAATCATACATAACTTTGTGAATAGCAAGTAACGAGATACCACTTTGCACAATGTAAACAAGATCTGGGTAAGTGTACCTCTTCCACGTCAAGAGTAAATGCCTTTTCCCTAGATTGAGTGCCAGTAGGTAGTAGGTAAAGATTACTAGGTAGCATTACTGGAGTCACCGTTTCCCTAGGGGTTTGCTTCATTCACTGCTGCTGTCTGACCATGTTTCTAAGCCACTGGAAGGGAGGCAATGCGGAGGTACACGGGGTAGAGAACCAGTTAGAGTTTCAACCTAAAATATCGCCTGTTAAAAGCAAATGTGCTTCTTGTATGGGGCACTGAGCTTGAAAGTGAACTGCATGAAACTGCACGTTGAGGTAGATCTCCAGCTCATTCCTCGCCCCGTGTTTCTGTCCCACCGCAGTGTGGTGTCTGGGTGCTCCCGGCAGCCTGCCACGCTGCTCCTGGGCACCGCAAGAGTGGGATTTGGGTGGAACCTGGGGCATTGCCGAGACCGGTCAGAGGAGCTGGGAGGTCGGGGGAAGGATCTGTTGGAGGCCGTAGTTCTGGCCTTGGGCACCAGCAGCCCTTTCTTGGTGGGTGGCTGCAGCTCCCCCCGCACAGGGCAGCGCCATCGCTGCCGAATAACCCCTGGAGAAATTCTGCAAAGGAGTTTCTGGTGTTTTCCTCTAGCCGTAGGAGCGCTGTCAGCAGGTATGTTGGAGTGCTGGTCTAGGAGCACACTTTTGTGTGCAGACTTTCCCTTGTGCGGGGTTTTGGTCGTGCACAGCACAGGCTGTATAACAGAGCCTTTTGTGTGACAGCCTTTTGCCTGACTTTGTACTTCATTCTGTTTTAGTGTCAGCAAGAACCTTTTAAATGGTATTCATGTTGTCACGGTTTAGATTTTGGTCCTGACTCAGCGTTTTGCTATCACTTAGCCCCGTGATGGTTGTTTGCAATTGCTGGCATTGCTTTGTGGTGGGTGTTAGTGGTTGCTCAGGCACCATCTGTCATCATCTGCTCCTGAAGGCTGTAGTGAAGTCAAGTAGGTAAGAGTTTTATTTGATTGAATACGATACCAACTTTCTGGTTCCTTTCCTATTTGGTCTGTAGTCTCATTTTAGGCATCTAGGTGACTGAGAATAGATTTGAAAAAAAAAAAAAAAGTGGAAGAGGATATTGTGCATCTAATAAGTGTTTCCCCTCAAAAATCTGCAGCGTGCATTTTGAGGTCAGAATTTTTGATGTTTTTAATGCCTGCAGGCGTCAGCTGTATCATCGTTTATTTGTATAGCACATTTAAGTTGTTTTACTGACCTAGTATATCATGTCTTGAAATCTCCTAAAATAAAGATTCTGAAGCGCTTTATATTTATATTTGGTGTCAAGTGGGCTTGAAAAGTTTTCAGAATTTGTGATACTGAGAAATTACAGTTAAATTTATTGTTTTACCCATAAACCAGCTAGAGCACACGTGAAACATTTTCTCCATGGTATAATAAAGGTAGCAGCAGATAAATAAACAAACAAATGTTTATATGTCCCAGAGAAAGTCTGAATACTTAAAATAAACATGTCTGAGGCTGTGAGTACCATTGGCAAGCTCCAGCAGGACTTCAGTATTAGTTGACAGAAAGGACTCTGGGATTTCACTTCCAAGCAGCTCACAACTTGCACAGTGTGTAATATGAAAGAGCAACAGCTGCAAAGAAGTGCTGAAATACGGGGGAAAAGGGTATGAAGTGGTCAGTACCTAGGGTATCTGGCAATATAAAATGCACTCCTCTATAGAGTCCTTTAAGAAAGAATACTGTTTCTCATGCTATAAGAGAGATAATTTTAAATATCCAGTAACATTTATGTAAGTTGTATTCAAATGTATTTTTACTTCTTTCTGTAGGCAATTAAAAGTCTGGAAGATTTGATTTCAAAACATACCACAAATTTCAAAGGAAGTAAATCTACATGAAGAGCTACAAAGGGAGTTGATTTGAGAAGATACAGTGCTTACAAAAATGTCTTCAAGTTGTGTGACTTCAGTGTTTGCTTTGATGATTTTGTGCTTTGCAGCTGCAGGTAGGTGGCATTATGTAAATCATGCATTCAGTGTAACTTATTGTATATATTCAGAATTATTAATCAAAAATACTTTTTCATGCTGGAAAAATGTAGGTCAGATAAAGTTTATATTTACGTCTAGGTTTTATATACAACTGTTGTGATCATAACTGCTGGTGATGTCAGAAACAATGCTGTTCTATAAGAGTGTTTTCTTGCACCTTTGTTCTCCCTTAAGTCATTAAAGAACTGCAGAGGTAATGTAAATTATTTTGGTAATTTAGTTATTTATTTTAAAAAAAAGGGGATTGCATTGTGCACATATATTATAAAGGGGAAGGTTGCTATGGAAGCCTTTGGGAGTGGAAGCAGGGCAGCTCTGCCAGCGTGATGCTGTGGCCGAACTATTAGCTCTGTCAAGAGGATGGATTTATTACCCTGGGTGCAGGGTTGTGCTGGTGAAGCTGGGGTAGGGTCTCTCTACAGTGGTGGGCTGAAAGGGTGTACCACCTCAGCTCAGTGCTGCCTTCAAGGTCTATAATCTGGAATTAAGTCCTAATTATTTTAGTTCATAAAAAGAAATTTCTGACAAAATCCCATAAAGGTTCATAATAGGTCACCGAGTCTGTCTATCCTTCTTGCCCTATTGGGATAATTCTCACATTGGGCATTCCTGACAGTTGTTTAATCTGTTTTAAAGTTAACTGTCAATGATGATGGTTAGTGTTACTGGGGGTCTCGTAGGTTAGGAAGATGCATTGCCATTTATGGGGATTGTGTCTGTCTCACGTTTTGTCCTAGATAGGGATTTTTAAAAGCGTGTGTTGTAATAACTTGTGACAGAGAAAGGAAAGATCTGTAGACTTCAAGTACCTAGCTTATATTGTAGTTTCTTCAAGTGCCAAAGTGATTCTTCTTGCTATGTTTGTTTGTCAAAGTTCTTCCTGTGGTTGCAAGTGGAAGCCTCTTATGTGTCCAGCTTGCATACGGCGTGGGTCGCTGGAGAAGAGGCCAAGTGGATGTACAGTCAGTCAAAATGAGGTAGTGGGAAAAGTGGACAGTGGACAGATGGCTTGCTTAAATCTGAGATGTCCTCACTGTGGAAAAGATGACCAGCTTTGGAAGAGACAGGGCTGAGCAATTAGATGTGTTACAATTTGGCTTCCTTTAATCGTCAGCACGGAAAATTGTGTTGTTTCAAGCCCTCAGGCCTTGTGGGACTTTCTCTGGGGCTGACCTTCTGAAGGCATCTATCCAACATTAGTAACTTTGATTGTTTAATAGTACGTGATGCTAACATTTTGCAATAGCTTCATTACAGATGAACTTTCAGCAATACAGGGCGTGTCTGAGTGTGTCTGTGGCTTGAGCTGAGGATCTGAATGCTGGTCGTGGCTGAGAATAACGATTACTTGGAGCGAATCTGAATCATTATAGATGCAGAAAAATCTACTTTAAAGAAAGTGCCAGTGTAGAAAATAAAAACAGTTTTAATTGATCACAGCCACAATTCCATTTTGCTGCTGAGGAGATTGCTTGCCCAAGAAGTCAGCTTACCTTTTAATGCCAGCTTTAATTAAAAACCACTTGTCAAATGCACTACTATTAGAAAGTTATTCAGTGTTCAGAAACCTTAACAAGTTTGTCCTGAAGTTCATTGTGGTTTTTTTGGTTTTACTCCCTAGTTCTGTTTTCCTCTGGCAGCTATTCTTGAAACAAACTCTTAAAAAGACACTGTGGCCTAGGATTTGATCAGATGCTTTTTCATAAGTAGAGTCATAGAATGATTTTGGCTGAAAAGGACCTCTGGAAGTCTAGTCCAGCCCCCTGCTCAGAGCAGGGCTAGCTTCAAAGTTATTTCTTTCTTGGAGGCAGATTATTTGCACTATCTGCATCCGAAGAAGATAGCTGAAGGTTACTTTCTGAGTAGAAAGGGTCAGTTTCATGGAATTGTTGGAGTTGGGAGCGACCTTCTAGAGATCATCTAGTCCAACTCCCCTGCTGAAGCAGGATTGCCTAGAGCACGTTACTCAGGACTGCATCCAGGTGGGTCTTGAAACATCTCCAGAGAAGGGGACTCCACGACCTCCCTGGGCAGCCTGTTCCGGGGCTCTGTCACCCTCACCAGAAAGAAGTTCTTCCTCATATTTGAATGGAACTTCCTGCGTTCCAGCTTGTGCCCATTGCCCCTTGTCCTGTCACTGGGAACCACTGAAAAGAGTCCGGCTCCATCTTCCTTCAAACTGCCCTTTAGGTACTTGTAAACATAGATAAGGTCTCCCCTCAGCCTTCTCTTCTCCAAGCTAAAGAGTCCCAGCTCTCTCAGCCTTTCCTCGTAAGGGAGATGCTCCAATCCCTTAATCATCTTTGTTGCCCTTCGCTGGACTCTTTCCAGTAGTTCCCTGTCCCTCTTGAACTGGGGAGCCCAGAACTGGATGCAGTATTCCGGTTGTGGCCTCACCAGCGCAGAGTAGAGGGGAGGAATGTTTGTTAGAGGGAGGTGAGGAAGCACTGTCATTGTGGTTTCTAGCTGTGCTTCTCCTGTGGGTTTCGGTTTTCTTCCATGCTTTTTAATTTTCACAATAAATTCTTACTGAGAACAACTAGTTAATGTCCTTTACAGAGTATCATGAGTACAGTAAGGTAAGAGCAATAAAGAACTGATAGACTCTGATGAAGAAGAGAGAGAGATATCTCGGGCAGATATAATTGCAACTGAGGAAGGACTGCTCTCTGCAGGTTATTTAGATAGAGCTTTTGCAATGTTTTTCTGTTAGTAGTCATCGAGTCCTGTTAACCCAAACAATTATGCTTTATATGCAGGGAGTTTGTGGCTGTAGGTGAAGTACAGGTGGGAGCAAGCAACGCGTTCTAGTCATGTGCAGAAAAAGCTGTGGGAGATGCCCGTGTGCTATTGTCAGCGTGATGGCCAGGGTACCGCAGGCTTGGCTCTTAATTGCCAGTGTACAGAACTCGTGCTTTTTCAGGCTTGAACCATTAACATACTAATATAAATAAAACTGAGAAGTATAAATAAAACTAAGAAGTATAAATAAAATCCCTGCGTGCCTGTGGTGAAGCCTGGGGGAGGCAGGGGGCAGCATGCCACCTCCCTAGGGTGTTGATTTTTATATATTGAGCCTTTTTCCAGCTTACTCTTTGTTTCTGAGGTAGTGAGGCTGCTGCAGGAGAGCACACCATTCTTTTGTTTGCCAGTCCCACACTGACACTGCTATTATTGGTCTAGGTTTTATTGCTAACTTTCCAATATCTTCAGCATTGTTATAGGTGATCTTCTAGACAGAATCTGTGTTTTGTTTCATTTGTTTTTTTTATTTCCCTTCTTGCTTTTTAGGGTACTAATGTGTTAAGTATATCTCAAAAATCTGAATTAGATGACAAGATGCGCAGAGCTGCATATTCAAACCTGAGCCACAAAACTGCATGTTTTTCATGCTAATAGCTTAAAGAATATACTTTACTAACTTTGAATTGAAAATGGTCTGTATAAATATTCAAAGAATATTTGTCTATTTTTCTGCCTCCTCTTACTGCTCAGATGTTTGTAGCTAAATGCTTATCTGAATCTGATTTACTTTTAGCTTGTACGCAGATTTCTTGTAAGCTCATTTGTACAGCTTCAATTGTACGGAAAAAGACTGCAAAGAAAACCTTGATTACTGTGAGATTTTTTTTCTAACCCCATGGAAGGTCCAAGGCAGGATGGAGAGGAGAACTGCTGGCAAGCTACCTGCCTGTCTGAAGGAAATATGTTTTTGAAGTGGGCTTAAACTAAGGTCTGGCAACCTGCAGTAGGAACTCCACACAAACACTCAGAACCGCACACGCTACAGCCTTGGATAACCTCATAAGCAAGTCTGGCTTTGTAGTCTTGGGAGCAAAAATATTCTGTCCTAATGTGGCTTAAATCAAAGGCTGAAACATATTTATTTTACTTGCTTGCAAATTTGTGCAGTTGGGTGCATGATGTATGTCTTGAGAAAATGTCTTAGAGGACAGCTGAAACGTGTACCTGCCTTAGACCCTGAGGCCAAACCTTCAACAAGATAGGTTCTTCTGTGAAGGAATAGGAAAATTTTTTTAACTTGAACTTAATTTTCTTTTCCTTTTTCTTTCCTGCCTGGAAAGGAGATAGAAGGGTGATACAGCCTATGGGTCTGCACTGGCTGTATCTGCACCTCATTCGGTGGTGCAAATCATTCCCGCTGCTGACAAAGCAGTGCAGCCATGGTATCTGATGCCAACCAGAATTTGCCCATGCAGCTGTGTTCTGTCCCCCTCAGCCCCCCTGATATTTGGTGTTGCCTTGGCTTGCTTTGTAGACAGCTCTCTCCTTGTGACAGAGTTTCATGGTTGTGGTCAGGCTGATGGAGATACTATAAGAATTGGATTTATTGAGAATTTACCCATTTTCTGTAAGACTGAGCTTATTGGTTTATCTGCTCACATTAGGTCTGTATCTATGGTTTTCTTTCAACAGCTCTTTATTCCCTGGTTCTCTACTGTAGTGTTATCCTAGAGTGTTGGTTTTCTTTTTTTTCCTTTCTTTCTACATACTTGTTATTAAAAGTAATCTCAGGTTGTTCAGAGCACGTGTGCTTCATTTTCCATAAGGCTGTTTGCTTGTAACCTAATGTATCTTTTGGATCTGTGCCCCCCAGATATGGTGGTGATGGGTGTCATGTTAATAAGCGTGACAACAGGAAGAAACAGGCCTTGTCATGACTTTTTTTTTATTTTTATTTTTTTTAAATAGGAACTTCCCCTGACCTTGAACACTGTGTTTCCAAAAGCAATATAGGATACTTCAAAGTATAATAGAAAGTCCTTCCACTGGAAGGTGAAGGACGTGATCTAAAAAAAAAGAAAAAATACTGGGAGTCAGACAAATTTCCTTCCGTTTTAAACAGTGTTCTCTGGGTATTTCCCAGATGTAATTAAATCGTAAGTTTTATTTTTCCTCAAAATATTTGTTGCCAGAGGTGCGGGGGTTTTTGTTTGTTTAAGTTGTGGTTAGAGGATGAGAACCAAGGGACAGAGGTTGGTTGACTCTTGAATTATTAGGATGGAAGTAAAGCACAGACTGGTTGCAACTTCTGAATGGATGGAGATTTCACTCTCCACTTCCCTTTTCCTTCAGTTCTTTCTCATCATCAGCCAACTTCTGCCTGCCTTGAAAAACCACCTGGTCCTATCCCTGTATGGTCTGGATAGTCAGTCTTCTAGAGGATGAGATAACCAGTTAAAGGCTTGCAGGAGAATAGTCAGTGGAGCAGAGGGCTGGTTCGTGTGCTTTGCTTGTCTTGTGTTTGTGCCGCTGCCACGCTTGGGGTCAGAAAGGCTGGGAGCCCTCCGGTAGGGGCTGTGAGGGAATGGCCGTGCTCTTTTCATGAGAGCCTATCATGCTCTCAGTTCTGAGAAATACTAATTGGGAACCACTGACTAGCTTTTAAAGGTGGAAATTGTTCTAATTTTTTTTTTTTAATCCTTTCAGCACCCTGATGGCGATGCATCTCAATGTCAGATGTTCATCTGATAGGGAACCAAATGATCAATTCCTAACTTCATGTCAGTGAGCTTGCTGAAGTAGCTTTGAGAAGCCAAAACAAACATTAAAAAAATTGATAGTTAATCTTAATTTCACACAAAAAGAAGTAATACCTTTCAAGCAGTAAATGATGTTTTAAAGTAAGCAATTTAAATACAAAGACTGATCAAAACTGGGAAGCTAGACTAAATATGAATTAATGTTTCTTCAGCACTGCCATTTGGTGATCTATTCCTGTGTAAAACAGTTTTTAACCTGGCGTTCTGTTTGTCTCTCAATCAGCTCAATTGAGTTAGATCCTGTGCCATTTCTGTGTGATTAGTGCATGAACAGTATTTTTATCTTCCAAAACCACACACAAATTCTGAAGAACTTTGAGTGCCAGGGTACAGAGAAAGGTTATGTATTTTAGAAGAGGTAATTGGAATGAGGAGATTTGCAATGGCTTGAACTCAGCAAACTGCATTTTTCCTGTATCAGCAAGGCTCTGAAGCTGAAAACGGTTGAATTTCTGCACCCACGTGGAGTACAAGGATGTATGGTTGTGGGTCCTCATTCAGCAAACAACTGAGCCTGTATCTAAGTGCTTTGCTGAACCAGAGCTTTTATCAGTAAACATGAAAGTCTGGTTCTTTGATTAAAACTGACCCTGGACAATGCCAAAGGAATTCTAAGAAATATCAAGCCCATAATGCAGTACTTGAATTGTATAGATGCAGGCAAATGGCAGCATTACTGAGTGCCTCTGGAGGGAAGTACTCAACTGATGAAAAGTAGTTTTGTGGAAAATTGTATGGCATGGAATGATGAATGGCATTAATCCTTGTCTTTCTAAGGAAATTTATTGAAGTTTTTTTTTAAAGGGAACCTTGTCTTAAGCAAGTTCTAAGCACCAGATAATTATTTTATAAATACTGTGCTAAAAATAATCCTTTTGTTTTCTGAAGGGAATTGGGATTTGGGATTTTGCTTGTAGATCTTTTAATATCTTTTCTGTACTGTAGGCCCTTATTAACTCTTTCTTACCTCCTTCATTTGTCATTTATCTTAAAAATAACACAAACCCTTGATCTCTTTAATAAAAAAGTGAAAAGGGCTTATTTAGTTAACTGTAGATGGTATTTTTGTCTTGCCTAATGTCAAGGAGAGGCGCAGAAGTTTTCTGAACTCAAGGGTCTACAAGAGTAAAGTGGTAGGTACTGTGGGACATATCTAAAAAAATTTTTTTCTAACTAATAAGTATTTGCCCATTAATTTTTTTTATGTTTTAAAATTATTCTCTTGTCAAATGACCTCAGTTGTTGGTATGCTGATCCTACTTACCTTGCCTCTACAGAATAACAACTTTGATGTGTGCTTGCTTGTTTCTTTTGCTGCAAAATAATGTAAATTCTGTCATTTGGACTAAGTGGGGCATGTGCAAGCATCAAGCAGCACAGTTTGATCTGTTGCCACAGGAAGAATTAGGCTCCAAGGGCTCTGGCACCCTAAACCCAGCATTCCCGAATGTGATCCTGGGGTGTCTCAACAAGAAATGGAGTATCTGCTGTTACAAAAACAGTTGTTATTTTCACATGAAAAATGTATTGAGTTTCTGCAAGTCTTTTTCTTTTATAAGCTTTTTCTGCTGAAATAGATTTGCATGAATCAACCCTATTGTTTTATTACTGGTTTTGTTATAGTGTAGAGAAAATATAGGGACCATATTTCATTTCTTTGAAAAGAAATATATCATTTCATCCTCTGTAGCTAATGACAATAAAAGGAACCGAAGTCCCGCAGGCTGTAAGTCATAAGAGAGATGAATTTGGAGTGAAAAATAATATATTTAGCACAAAGACTCTGTGCCATGTTTCATTACCTGAAGGCATTGAGTTGGATTCCTCTTTGGTGTAAACTTGCTTTAAGTCAATGGAATTTCACCAAGGATAAATTTTGACCCCAGGTGAAAAAAGCAAAGGTTTTTAATAATTCCATAAAGTGCAGCTGCTTCCAGCACAGTATGCTTTTCTTCATATTTTTAAGTGTACTTTATAAAAGATGGAGCTATTGTTCCCTTATTTGGCAGCTACTACACTGTGAGACTTACTAATAGGCAGATAATAAAAAAGGGATTTTACCTGTCAGGGATGGAAAGAACTAAACTGAAAATGTCATTACTCTCATTATTGGAAGCAGTGCATAGAAGATGTAACAAATAAAGGAATTCAGGGTTAGGTGATGGAAACATTTGTAAGGTTGGTTGCTGTTTTACCTCTTCAGCAAAAGGTTTACTTTCCTCTGGAACAGGTTGGGTGTTTTGGTGTTGGTTTTTTTGTTCTTGTTTTGTTTTTACATTTTTAATGAATTGAATTTACTTGCAGCCAAGAGTGGGTGAAGAATTGATTTTGTGGTTGTCTTCACTACTTGTCCCCTTTTCTTTTTCTTTACTTCCTAGATCACCAAATTTGCCTTGTTTCTGGAAAGGATGGTTGATGCAATTTATTTTGGAATAAATAGAATTTTCCTTTAAATTATTAATTTCCATTTAAATGGAGCAGTAAAACATATGTCCTACTAGAGATTCTCCTCAAGCTATTTTGATTCAAGCTACTAAGTCAAGCTGACATTTTTTCCCTCACAAGAGCATGTGCCTTTCATTAATGTGTAAAAATCAGGGGGGCTAAATGGCCACTTAACATCACAATGTCATGGTGGTTCCGCAGGCCTGGGCAACAGTGTGAAGGTGAGTAAAGGCGAAAAGGTTATTGGAAAATGTAGCTATTGCTAAAGTAGCTTATCATGGTTCAGTTTGCACGTTGGGGATTGCTTTAAGAAAATCTGGAGAAGATGAGAAGCTTACAGTGATGGCCACACACAGTGTGCATTTGCGTGTGTGTGCTTAGTCCAAATGGGCAGTTCCTGGTTACTCTTGGGGAACATCCGCTCTGAAGCGTAAAACCTCTGAGTGACTCTGGGCTCTGCTGGGCAGGTGTGCTGCCTGCTCTGCTGTGTCTGAGGACCGTGGTGAGTCTTCTCCTGCCCACTGGCTGACATGCGCTTCTCATACAGCCGACACACAGCTGCCCTGTGTGACTCAACGTGTGTGTGTTCATCCTGTGTGGTGACTAAATGTAAGTACCTGCACCCAAAGGACCCTTGGGAGAGGGTGAGGTGAGTTAAGGGCTGTCAGAGTGATTCTTTCTAGCTGTGGCCTGTCCTCAGCCATGAGCAGGGTCTCCTGGAGAAGAGTGTAGCAATGGCTGTGCCACCAGCTGGATCAATTCTTTATTTGGAGTCCCAGTGGCCTGATGGCCTTAGGTATATTAAATGCATAGGACTAACCTATGAGCCTCAGCTTTTGCCTGAAAGATGAAAGGCTTGTATCTGGATTAATGACTTTCTCTGTGATCTCGAAACAAGTTATTTCATCTCTCGGTCTTGGTCTCTTGATATGTAAAACAGATACATTCTGCCCCCTCCTCTTCCATGCAGGACTGTTTGAAGGACTGAGGTAATAGCTTTAAAGTACTTGGATCACATCGGTGCTAACTGCTGTTATCTTGTTAATTCTTCAAAACTTCCCCCCCGCCCTTTTTTGGAGGCATGAAAATGGCAAAGGTTTTATTTAAAGGTCTGTCAGGCTTTTTGCCTGCCTTGCTTGTTGTTTAGACTAATGGATGCTGAACTGCAGAAGTTCTTTGTGATCTCGGATAAGGAACAAGCTGGTTGAAGTTTTGGCAAATCATAAATTAGTTATGATGTCCTGAGGAGTGTCTTAACTGATAGAGCTGCTTCTCTTTTCTCTTTCTTCTCCTGCCATGCTAACCCTTAATTTTAAAAAATAAAAAATCACTAATTTTACAGGAAGTAGAATCAGTCATACTTGGAGCAGGGGGGTGGGAAATATGAGACCACTCTTACTTTGCTGTAGGCAAAAGGATTTTCAAGTGAAATGTGACTCTTTTCTTGCATCATTAGAAGAAAACTTTCAACAGCAGGTAGGACTACATTACCTCCTGTGCATAGTTTGGACAACATGTTAGAAGTTTAATATGTGGCTTCAGTTTCTCCTGCTAGGGCAGATTTCATCTTTGGAGATGACTTGTTCAACTGTGTAATTTGTAAAAGTTGCCAGTTTTCTGTATTTTCTGCTTTGAAATGTTAGATCAGTCTGGCCAAATTTCCTTTTATAGCGCTAATGAATTCAAAGCAGTAATTAATTGTTCTATAGGATATTTGCACCTCCAAGCTGAAAAAGTAATGGGTATTTGAGAAAATTGGCAAGAAAACTGTTCAGAGATTACCCTGGATATTACTTGCCTCAGTTGCTTTTTGGAACTAGGCCAGTAGTAGTTGTTTTTCTTGCTGAAATAGTGCTCGTGGCCATATTGTTCACTGTGTTCGCTTTCATTCTCCCAGCTAATGTTTGATCTCTGTGATAAAATGTATCATCACAGATGGAAGTAAGAGCTAAAATATGCATCATAGGAAGGACTCCTTGAGGTTTTTTTTAAAAGATCACAGTTGTCTAAACTGTTACACCTAGGCAAATGCTTCTCTACTGTGTCTTGTTAAAAGGCCAGCGAACAGAATTTAGTCATAGCTTCTATTGCAAGAAAACAGATATTATGTAATTAAAATGCTCAGAATAAGGAGTGCTTCATGCCAGTAACAGAAAAATAAAAGCAATCCTGAGAAAGACCCTGTTCTTTTGCTTATGAATTCTCTTGAAATCTCTGTTCTCTTCTAATTTTTGAAATTAGCAAAGCTATTTTTTTTCGAGCAATTTCATGCCCAAAGTTAAACAATGTTTAAGAGTCTCTGTGATGGTTAATTTTGAATAAAAGAATTTTAAAAACTAAAGTTACTTAATTCTGGGTCTCTGTTACATTTACTAGATCTCAAAGCAAGAAGCCTGTGAGTAAGTGAGCTCTTATGAATACCAGACTGAACTTCAACTTTATTGATATGATTCAGGAGAAAAGAATTCTAATGAAACAGTTCTGAGTATTGAGCTGTTTAATGGTGGTGTTAAAATCTTCCTGTACGTGGACATAACCTAATCAGCTAACTCTTCTGTTTGTTTGAACATCACACAAGCACTACACAAAAGTATTCGGCAAAAAAATAATTGCCTAAGACATTTCAAGTAAAGGTTGCTAACAAAGAACTTTTTTTTTTTTTCTGCCTCGAGGAGTCCTAGAATGTAGCTTTCCTTTTTCTCCAGAGAAATAGTAATGCACTTAAGATGATTTTATAGGTCAAGCGTTCATGTATCTGTCTGTGATTTGACAAGATTGCTCAAAGAAAAAGTAGAGTGAAACTGGGATTTATTAGAAGGATTTCTGAGCAATGAATCAATGCTTTTTTGGCCTAGTGGACTGGATTAATTTAATTAGAGCAATAAACATTCTTTGTTGTAGTTGACTGAACTAATTAAGTGGGTTCAGTTCTGATACCTGTGTTGTCTCCTTGTTCCAATTGCTTTCATTAAATTTTTGAAAGGAGCAACACTCTGTTCCAGTAGATACGATTTTTCTCTAGTGCTCCTTGGTGCCAGCCTGTCCCAGTGCTCCCTGGTGGGGTCCCTTGCTGGAATGCTTCTCTGGGGATTCAAGCCCCCTGTAACTGGAAAGGGTTCATGTTTGGACCGTAACTTTCTGCAGAGGGTCACTACATCTTCTGCCCTTTAACCCTGTTCTAAACCAGTCAATAGGTGTCTGATGCTGATGTGGTCATATAACATTACATCTCTAGAACAATTTTATTGCAAAAGTTTTAGAGCAGTGCAGCACAGCTCCATCTTCCTTAATGAAATTAATCCTAGATTTCATGCCCTGAAGTGGTAACAATACAGTTCATAGAATCATAGAATGGTTACAGTTGGAAGGGACCTTAAAGATCATCTAGTTCCAACCCCCCTGCCATGGGCAGGGACATCTCCCACCAGACCAGGTTGCTCAAAGCCCCATCCAGCCTGGTCTTGAACACTTCCAGGGATGGGGCATCCACAGCTTCTCTGGGCAACCTGTTCCAGTGCCTCACCACCCTCACAGTAAAGAATTTCTTCCTAGTATCTAATCAAAACTTACCCTCTTTCATTTTAAAACTGTTATCCCTCATCCCATTGCTAGGCTTCCTGATAAAGAGTCCCTCCCTGTCTTTCCTGTAAGTACTGGAAGGCTGCTATTAGGCCTCTCCGGAGCCTTCTCTTCTCCAGGCTGAACAACTCCAGCTCTCTCAACCTGTCTTCATAGGAGAGGTGCTCCAGCCCTTTGATCATCTTCATGGCCCTCCTCTGGAATCTCTCCAACAGGTCCATGTCCTTCCTATGTTGAGGGGCCCAGGGCTGGACACAGTACTCCAGTGGGGTCTCACAACAGCATAGTAGAGGGGCAGAATCACCTCCCTCAACCAGCTGTCTTGGTCTGAAGTCTTTTGATATTCCTTCTCCATTTGTGATACATGGGTTTGTTTGCTTTTTCTTCCTATCCAGTTGTTAGGTCCTCCACACTATTTTGTTAAATAGGCCATCACTGGTATGGTTAGAGAGAGATTTAGTGGAAACCTGCTGTGCAAGGGCTGTAGTGCCAACAAAGGGACTTGTGCTATTGCTCACTTTCAGTGGGTCCCTGCAATGGGTGCGATGCTCTCTGCTCCCCCCTTTCCTTGGGGGTACGTTCTTCTTCCTGTGTCTAATACCTCACTGTAACTGTCTGTATCCAAGATCTGTATTGGTATGTTTTCTTAGTTAGGGTGATCTCATCACTAATGAGTATTTGATGCCTTTGTAATGCTCCTAAAATACACATAGAGCAACTGGCACGGACTTTTTAAACAACCATCCTTGTAATCTCCTGGATAATCTCAAAGAACATTTAAATACAACAGTGCAGTTCCATTGGAAGCTTTTAATATAAACATGTCTTTTTTCATGCAATGGCTTAACAATGTTTTGTGGCTTATATATGGGGTCTTACTTTGCACTTACGGTGAATGAAGTTGAACTGTCCTAGGTGGTTAAAGAAACTGTTAATGTTTATGTTAAGGGCAGTTAAGGAATTGCTGAATGAGAGTACACTTCTGTGCTTTATTTCTGAATATATGTGATTTGTTACTGTAGCCTTGTTATCCAGAGAAAAGGGGATTTGTACTCAACAAGAACTTTGTTCTTCTTTTCCAGCCAAGCTTGTGGCACTGGTAGGGCTGAGAGTAGAGGGACTGTTGAACTGCTCTACCTTGTTACTCTCTTACTATGGGTCAGGTCTGTGTTGACCTTGGGGATGTCTGTTTTTCAGTTGTTTGTATCCCATTAGAAAATGTTGGTACCACTCTTTTGGGGAGAGGGGGGGTGTGGTTTAAAGAAGGGATACAGTCAGGCTTATGGTTAACCAAGTAACTTCCCTTGCAGTGTAATGTTAAGATTGTCTCTGCATTGTATGGCCAGTAAATTATCACAAATCTCTTGAGATGTTAGTAAAATAATGGGTATTAACTTCATTGAAGGGAATGGAAGTTTAACCACTGGTCCACTGATAGGAAGAACAAGTTTCGGCCTGGCTCCTGTGTGCCTACGTGAGAGCTTTTGAAGTCCTAGAAGAGCGGTTGGTTTTCCCTGCACCTTTGTGATTGCTAGAGCAAACACAGGGACCCTTGAAGGTGGGTGGCAGGGGTAGTGGAGTATCCCTTTTTTGCAGCAGCTCATGTTTGTACTAGATCAAAACCAAATTTCCTCCTACAGAAGTAGTGTATCTAAGTATTGCTCAAGTATTTTGAGTAACTTGATCTGTCATTCACCTGGTGGCACAGTTAGACATCAACCACCAAGTAAAACATCTCCTGTCAGAATTGGAGCGTATGGTAACAAAATGATTTGATTTACTGGCATAGCTACACCTCCTTACCCAAAAGTATGCAAAAAGCTGACAGAAACACTTTTTGTTCGTCTAACTGATGTAACTGTACCCATGAGAAGGGTTTGCCAATTTAGCAGAGTTTCCAACAGTGATATACAATACATCATGGAAAGGAAATGCACCATTGTACAATGCAATGTTGAAACTTGCATGCTTTTCCTATTAAAATTGCTAAATAAATGAGAGGCAGCAGTCCTTGTCAGGACAGTGGGCTGGAACCCTTCACACTCAGTGCATTATGTTACAGTGCTAGCAAGTGAAAGCCTGAACCATCTAGGCTTATCTAAAACCTACCAAGCAATATAAAAAAAAAACTTAGTGACTTAACCAGGCCCTGTATTAGGTTCTTTGTCTGTTTGGTTTTTTGTTTGTATTGAAATACCATTTATTCAACATGCAACTTTTGTCAGCTGGGAAAGACAGTCCCTAGCTCTTGTTTCTTCCTCAAAATCAAAACCTGATGTTACCCCCTAATTATGGATACATTGAAATGGATCATTTGAATGTTATTTTCTTCTACAAAAATAATAGTGATAATTAAAAAAAAATAAATCTAGGTGAGACACATAGCAGTGGCCACCTTCAGACTGTTAGAAATTCCAGCAAAACATTTTACTGTACAAACTGCCACCACCAAGTGCTGACTCAATGATAGCTTTTACGTGTACCTCTAATGCTTTGCAGGAAGAGATATTACTCATTTTATTTAATGCCCTTTCTGGGCAACTGTTTCAAAGCTTGCAAAGCGTGTATGAGGCCCCACAGACTGCTGACTCCACTGCAAAGTTATTTTACATCTAGTAAGTTCCAGGATATTGTGACTGTTTTCTAAATAACACTATCCTTTACTGATTGTACTTGAAAACAAAGTTATGCTGTTCTAAGTGTTGCCAAGTAACTCTGAAAGTCTCTCACTGTAAGGTTTCTCACTGCTTACCCCATATGTAGGGATGGGCCATTGGTTTGTCTTTTTGTTGGAAGGGAAAAGCTCGCTGAGGTATCTGTTTCCAGTTAAGTCGTGGCAAGAAAGCTTCTGTGATCTTGCAGCACGAACATCCTCAGGCTTTTACTTTTAGTTAATATTTTGTGGTTAGTTTTTGCAGAATCTACCTGCTTTTTTTTTTTTTGTCTTTTCCCTGAAGTCTTGTTTGTTTGACTGTTCGAAAAAGAGCATCTAGAGTTTTTGTGTACTGGAAAAGACAATGAATTTTACTCCACCCGCTGGCTGTTGGGTTCCCTGTGTGAGTCCCTGCTGTCTGTAGTGTCAAGGGGGCTCTTGCCTTTTTCAGGCAAGCCCTTAAACAGGAGTTGAACCCTTGCCATACAGGGAGATGGATTTTGGCAGCCGTGGGGTCTCTGCAAGGGAAGTACTTCAGATGTGCGTGTGAACATTTTTATATTTTTGTGAAACCTGAATCAGCTCTGAGGGTTCCCTGAGACTTTTTTCCGGGCAGCAGTGATACTAAGATACATGTCTTATAAAGGCTATGTTAGCATTGGGCACAAATGACTTATTTCCTGAGTTAAACTCCTTTCCCCAACTTCCCCTTTTAAAAAAAAAAAAAAAAAGCAAAAGTCAATAAAAGATTATTTGAGGAGAAGAGCCATTGTGATTTCATATGGAGGCCATCTCGGTTCTGCTTTTATATCTGATGCTCGCCTGGGAGTATACACTGTACTTGTGTCCTGAGCTTGAATTGTTTTCAACTTATTAATAGTTTTGAAAATGCGTTTAACAGTTAACTGCCAATGTGCATGCTCTTTTGGGTTACAGCTAACAAGCAGCTGGTCAGTACATTAACAAAATGTGGATTTGGTTAACTCTTGTAGAACCACATCTCTGCATTTCTTCGAATGCCCTTGTCAGAACTATATGGGGAGAAATCCAGCAGGATAAAACGAAAGGCGCATAAGGGAAGAAATGAGCAGCAGGAAGTCAAGGAGGAGAAAATCTTTCTGTATTTTGGAAGGGAAGAAGGGGTACAACGAGCAGGGCATTGAGTTGCCTCCTGTATAGGAAGAAGATGGATGAGTGCTAGCATTTAGTAAGAAACTCCTTAAACAAAGCTTTATCTCAAGGGAAATAGAGAGACATTAGTTAGTAATTCATTTAAGAGCTCTGGCTGATGTTGCAGATAGCCTTTTGAGAGATATTTCTTAAGTGAGCAATTTTACTTGTTCGTTGAGAATGATTTTGTTTTGCTGTGGGGTTTGTTTAATTTCTGGTGGATGCATGGAGAGCAGAGAAAAACCTTGAGGGTACTAGTTAGTAAGTATTTTATTTTACAGTTGAATTTATATTCTTTTATGGTTACTTTAACAGTTTTGAAAATCCCATGACTCATTCTGTCAAAATTTACATTTTAGATAGTGGAAATCATGCCTGTCCAGTGATGAGCCTTTTTCTTTTCAATGAAGAAGAGGCGCAAGTATAGGGTATATACGGCCAAATCTTTTTACATGTGGCTGCCATCTGCGTGAGCTAAATTGCTCCCTATGAATCAGGCGTACAATATGCATGCTCTCTGTTCTGTATAAAGATCTGCTCCCAAGTTGTTTAGAGTCATCCTTTCTCACTCTCCATTTAGTCCTTTCTCTGGCAAATCTCCCATGGACCTCATCTGGATTCTTGCCTGATTAAGGACTAAGAGCTTGACCCTGTGAGATAATAAAAAACCAGCATCCCCACAAGAATCTACAGGTTTCAATGGGAGTTGAAGGTGGTATGTGCTGCTAAAGTGTTCAGTATGTATGCTGGGTTTAAGGTAATGATTTCAGGACTTGGCTGTGTTACAGTATACATACTTGCTGGCCCTAACTTGATTAAGCTGCAAGTATATTACCACGATTTGAATCCTCTATGGAAAGGAAAACACATGGTCTCTCTGTGGATTTTGTGGCTTATTTAGAATGAATTTTCATTTTCTAAATGTGTATATTGAGATGTTCCTCACCAGAAAATTCCAGTTTATTGGTACTCGTATTCTTTTGGAGCTGTTTTCCTAAAAGCAGGGATCCAAGAGAGCAGATTCCTTTGGGAAGTGGACGCCATGAAGTTGTAAGATCTAGGAAGGGTTGTGACTGACTCTTAGTGCACACAGCCTTCCAAAATGATTCACCGTTTCCTTAAAAGATTCTGGTATCTCCAAGTTTTTGTTAAAACAAAGAAACACAAAGCTAATTATCACATCCCGGAAGAAAACACATTACAGAATTAGGCCATATAATGAGATAATGAGCACAGTTGGGTAGTGACCTTCAGCCGTTTGTGTGCATAATGCCCCTTAGACTTTATTTTCACAGAGCAGACTACCCAAACCCAAAGCTTCTCATTTAAATAAGAAAAACAGAACTGCCACAGAATCTCGCAGTTTAGAAGGGGGAAAGAAGTATTGAAATTCTCACACAATCCCCAAATTAGCTTTTAATTAAAAAACAGGTAAGTGTATAGTGTAGTTTAACTTGCAAATGGTTTCTGACATAAGAAAAAATTTGTTCATTAATGTTGTAATACTGCTTATAGGTTTCTCTCTGAGTGCTACTGTGCCTAGGCATAAGGAGGAGCCTGAAACTCGACTTAAAGGGATAACTCTTCAAAGACAAGTTTATTGAGTTGAAGGCTACAGCATGGCTGCAGGGTGTCTAGCAAGAAACTCACTTTGTATTGAAAAGCGAACCACAAACACAGGTAGTATTTCATTAAAGCAACATTTGGTGAAAATGTACATATATTTTTCACCTAAATAACTAGGTAGCTTTTCCGAGGTAAAGGTCTTTCAGTCTTTCAAGACTGGCATTTCTTTTCTTTTTTTATAGAAACGTTTTTTGGTGCAAAACATCTCCCCCCCACCCCGCTGTAATTGGTTTCATACAAGATTCATGGGGTTGGGTTATACTGTGATTGGCACGTGGTAGTATCTGGTCAAACAAGATAACACTTGTGTGTTAAAACACATCAGGCTTGTTATCTCCCTGCAAGATGGACTTCTGTTGTGATGACGTAGTGATATGTAGTGTTTATGCAAAGAGGAATAGCCGAGCTTGGGTGCTTGTAAGTCGAGCAGAATGGATATCCTTTTGCAAAGGCCCAAGTGATGCCTGCCCCAAAGAGATTATAATGGCAAAAAAAGATCTAAACCAAAGACTGACAAAGGTGTTCTTGAACATGCAGCAGAGTGTACAAGATGATGATATCAACCAATAAATTTGTGGTCATTTAACTTTTATTGTAGAGGCTTAAGGAAGCAAATATGGAGAAGAGATGTGAGAAGCTGTGGAAAGAAAGAGTAGAAGGCAAAGACCGCAAAGGAAAGAGTTGGAGGAAATAAAGCATAATTTCTGTTATCAAATCTGTATCGTATAGTTCATGGATATCACTGATACATAGGGTAAAGCAGGAAAGAGGAGGCATGAGGGCTTCCCCCTCACCTTTAAATGCCTTTGGCTGGCTTCAGCTGGGGAGGCCCTCTGTGTCCCCAAGCCCCTGTGGAAAGGAGCTGGTAGGACGCAGTGCCTGGAAGGGGAGGGAGCATGAGCCTCCGTGCCCTGCTTCTCCTGGCAACTGATAGAAAATAATCTTCACAGTCCCAATTTTCCTTAAATAATTCTGGGGTTTGAATTTCAGTAGAGTTTGTGACTCTCTGTCGTTTCCCATTGAGGGCTGGCATTGTGTTTCAAGGCTGCACTGGTATGTTGAGGGGAGGGGAAGATCAGGGAGGGCATGGGACGTACACTGTACAGTGGCACTCTGGCCAGGTGCAGTATGGTTACGTACTCCCACTGTCAGTTTCTCTTCCATTAAGTGTGTTTAACAATATTTTTTTTTTTTTTTAAGAAAGGAAGAAGTGAATAACAGTAAAATGGTATATTTTGTGTGAAGCATTCAAAGAGAACATGCTGCGTTAGGTAAATAGGGTTAATTTGAAGTCTCTTTTAAAAGGCACCAAGTTATTTGCCTAAGGAAAAGCTCATTTTTTCAACTGCTAAATTTCTTTTGCCCTATAAATTAGTGGTAGTAATGTTAACAGGTTATAAAAGGGGAAAATGGAATCATGTTAGTGCAACGCTGCCCTTTAAATGATGGTTACATATTTAGGAAACCTGCATCAGTTTTGCTGAATCCAGCCATTTCAAAAGTCTCAGATCCTTGACTGTTTGAAAATAGTCTGAAAAATATTTGTCTAGGCTTATAGATGGACTTGGCATTTCTGGTTTAGGTCATCTTGCTTTGAGATAACTCCACTGTGATGATGGCAACACTAGGCTGAGGTGGAACGGCCTGTGGACTAGGGGAGGGCTGGCTGGTTGTTTTTCACACCGGTATTAGCTTAACATCTGAGTTTAATATGTAACATCACACTTTAAACAGAGCCTGTTTTCAGAGTGTGGTGTAAGCACTGAGCTTGTTAATGTTCAGGTATTGTTTCTGTTGTTTCTGGTCAGCCTTTTTGTGTGGAGGTTCAAAACGGGGATTTCTTAGGCCACTTGATCTCTGCACTTGTTGTTATCCTGTTGAGTCAGCCTTATTTAAGAGGACAAAGTTCACTTTCTTCCAGTTTTGGGAGGAAAAAACAGAGACGGTTTCTGCTTCTCATAGCTATAATCCAAAAGCAGTTGGCTTGAAGAGCAGATCTATTTATTTAATTGTCTTACTATTGACAGTTTCATAGAAGCAGCAGCAGCAGATGAGAAAAAACATTCACTTAATCTGGACGGATATTGTGGCCAGCAAACAAACCTCTGGATGTTATTGATGAGAAGATGTCTTGTTGGGTTTGTTTTTTTGTTTGTTTGTGTTTTTTTTTTTTTTAAAGAAAGCTTTTTTTTTTTTATGGTTAAAGACCATAGATACAGCTGTTTATGGTTAGATGGTTTCAGAGGTGGTCTGAAACAGAGGTCCTTTTCCTCCAATAGAAGGCTTTTTCCTCCTTTGAGGCAAAAAACTGAGTATCAAGTCATTCTGCGCAATAAAAACCAATAATGGAAAGGGATTTGAGTTTTGTCATTCAAATTCTGTGTCAATCTGACAAATGGTTGCTCCTCTTTATCTGGAAAAAGTTCAGCGAGTGCAGGGCAAGACAGCATTTCATACTGATCCAAACAGAGTTTATCCCAAGCTCTTCTATTGCAGGGCATTTGTGTACAAGCAGCCTCTTCTGCCAGGGCCAGAAGACTTTAACTTTTAATATTGATCCTTCCTGTATCCTTCTCAGTTTCTCCCTGGACATACTGTGATATTTTAGCAAATAACCCCATTTTATTATTTATGTAGGTGAAGCTGTGTGTGCTGTGATCATTATTTTAGGCCTTCAGATAGTATGGTGATTGTGGAAGGTGAATGTGTAGAGAAACTGTCTGCAAAATAAGAGATGTGCAGTAGTTTTAAATTCTGTAGCATCTTGTAAACTTTGTCCCATAAAAAGATGCTGTAACAGTAATGTGGGATAATTATAAGAATCGGTAAAGCAAACAGGATTTACTCAGGATCTGTTTATTCAGAAGAGTAAGTAAAACTTTCTGATACTCATTTTCAGCTTTTCTTTTTTTTAATAGCATTTCCCCCCCTGCCCCTTTCCTCCTCCCTTGAAAGCCAGAGATAGGTCTAACTTGAACTGACAGCTGATCTGGTGAAAGCATTTCACAGCTCCTTCAGTATCCATGTAAAGTATTTTGTCTGGATAACAAGCATTAGGTTAATTCAACAAGAGTCAGTAACTTTATGGTATCTGAAGGACTGTGCCATGGGATCCCAAATATGTAAATGAATCGAGGCTACAATTAAAACGATTCAAACTTCAGACTTCTCCCACATCAGATCTAATTCTGCTACATTTAAGACAATCTTCACAGTGTAGCTATAAACGCGGTTTCCAGGAGCTAAACACAGAAAGTGAAGCTGAGGAGGAGTGTGCTGAAATGCAATTTGGTTCCCACTTAGAAAGGAGGTAGCCCCAGCCTTGCTTTCCATCTGAGGTATTAAAAGTGGGCTTACGGGAACACTGGTTAGGGAAGTAATTTTAAGAGACCTTGTGTCATGACTGCAATGTCCTGTCATTGTAAATGGTGACTTTAGTAATGCTGAGGAAAGTAAACGAAATCGCTTCAGGAAATATGCTTTTATGTTCGAAAAACAACAGTCTCCTGTGTGCTCTTCAAAAGTGGAACAAATACCTTTATATGACTTAAGTGTGATTGATTGTTCTCATTTCCACCAACTTTTTATCAACATGTAGGTTAAATGGCTTTGGAAAATATGTGTGTTTGTGTGTGTATATGTATTTATTTACACACACGCATCTGTACATGGAACTTAGTGAAGTATTGCATGAAGACTTTTTGGTAATCACAGCAGTTGCTAAGCTGTGATTGTTTGTGTTCTCCACTGCGGAAAGATTTAGTCAAAGTGAAAAATGCATGAGGGGCTTTTGAAAGTGGTAGTTTGTGCCACTGTTGTGCTGATCATGGACTAGAAGGAAAACGTATTTGCACAGTCAGCACTTTTTCTAAAATCAGCAGTATCTCTTTCTAGGAAGGTCTTTTCGTGTTCAGTCTCTGGTTTCATGAGCGCAGTCAAGTCTGATGGCTGCCTGCTGCCCACAGTGGGGACATGGGTACAGACCCCCAGTGGGTACCCCACTGCCCTTGGTGGGAGCCAGCCTAGGTGCTCCTCAAGCCTTCTTCCCTGCCATTCAGCGCACCAAAGACCAACGGAAACCTGCTTAGTCTCTTTATTGCTGGGTGAGTTTCCTGTCGTGTTAGTGAGTTGAATCAGCTCACTAGGTTTGATGAGCATCAAAATAGGCATAAGGTAGCTGGGAAGTGTTGGTGGGAAGAAGAGAGGTGGAGGGAATGAGACACCCTGGTTTTGGCTGCATTAAGATGTTGGATGATTCATCCTGTCTCGTAAACCTGCAGCGTTAGGTTTCAGTGGTTTTTCATTCCTCTGCCTGTAGAATTAGCTGTGTCTGTATAGGTCTGTCAAACCTGCCCACCCTTGAGACACTTGCTCATTTGAGTCCATCCCCATGGTCCCATGCGGATGGTGCAGCACCCCATGTACATGAAGTAGAGCCATGCCCTAGATGCGAAGCATAGCAGTTGGGACCCCTCTGGTGCCTGGGGCCTGTCAAGCTTCAAAGAAAGTCCTGGCACCAAGTCACAATGCCCAGCTGCTACCATGGCTTGAGGATTCACCCCAGGGCATGGCCAAACTGCTGCACGTCCCCACTCATCTGCCCATGCCATCCCCTGGTGTAAGGGCTCCCATCTCCTGGGCATGAAGCAGTGTTGCAATTTCTGCAGACAGAGTTTATCTTACTCTAGTGGCTGTCCTCTGATTTTTTTCACCTCAGAGGATGGCCTACTCTTAATAGACTGAGTTTTTTTGAATCTCAAGTACAAATTGAGATTCGATATAGAGGAGGGAGATCGTAATTGTAGAGCATGTGCAAGATGTAAATTCCTTGCTTTTCACTGCTGAAGTCATGTGAGGGGCATCTGTTGAGATGTTTGTTGGTGGGTTTTTCTGTGTGCTTTTGAATATGCAGAACCAAGCCCTTGCTGGTTGCTGGCTTTAGGAATAGTCATAGTTTTGCTGAACTATGTGAGCCATCATGGCTACAGTCAGCCAATGCTGATTGTGCTTAGATGGCTTAAAAATGATGACTATGAGAATTAGCTTACAATAGTAAACTGCATCAGTAATGCCTGTTACTATGATAACTTAAAGGCAGTTTGTATCTCTGCTGTAATGATGCTTCTTTTTTAAACAGAAAATGCAGCTGGAAGTTTCAGTAGGGTAGGCCTTGCTGTTTTATTTTTGCAATTATTTGCCTGCCTTGAGGGTTAAAGTTGTTTTGTAGCTGACTTTGTCACACAGCAGGGAATTGAATATTTGGTAATAAGTATTTTAAATAATGTTTTAAAGATCCTAGCATGTGGATTTTAGAAGACTCTCTTTTTCTGTCTTGTTATACAATGTCATTTGACACTGTTTATAAAACACAGGCAGATGCCTGTGGATCTGTATTAACATATTATATAAGCTTGTTATTTAGCTTAAGATAATCAGGTCTATATGGGATTCATGGTATAATGTATATCTTTGCCCAGGATCTTGAAAACTAACTTGATAAATGATTTCTTACTATTTTAAACAAAAATGTCATAATGGGAGAGATTTTTGAGAAATAATTGGCATATATGGAAATAGTGAATATAAGCGCTTCTAAAAGCCTAAATTAGGTCAGCTGCTTGTGTGTTTTCTTTGCTCCCCAAGTTTTTCCTGTGTTTTTGGATTTTTGGTATACTATTACTTTAAATGAAATTGAGGGGAAATTTTGAGCCAAAATAAAGACTGACTTTGGGTGATCAGTTTGTGTTTAGATAAAAAGTGGGGGGAAAGGTACTCAAGTAAAATTTTTTCAAGTTACATTATTGAAAAACTTGACAGCAGGTGGGATGCACTGTATTTGGGCTGTCCGTGGCCTGCTAGACATTGTGCTAATTTCTGTCCGTTTGCTGAACACCGAGAGATCTCCAAATATTTTATCTTTGCTTACTTGGCAAAACTTTTATTTATTGTTGGTGCTGACTGAAGAGTGTTCTGATTGACTTCTCTTCATAATGGCTCAGAAGTGTGGGCTTTTTTTGTCTTCTGCAGTAAAATCTAGGTGCGTAGTCAACCCTCAGAATTTTGGAAGAACCGCCATGTACCTTATCCATCAGACCTTTTAATTTAATTTGGTATACAGAAAATGTGATTACACGGACCACTTAGCTATCAGTGACCTGTGGACCACTGCTCTAGGACCACTGCTCTGTTAATGTTTATAGCCCTTGTTGGAGGTTCAGCTGTGGCTTGAGCTATCTCCAGCACCGGCCTGGTCCAGCCAACTTGTCTGAGGTACCTTGATGAACTTGGAAAAACATTTGCCGGCATTTGGCTTTATGGCTTTCAAATAGGGGAGTGTGGACACTGTTCACTTGTCCAAGGGGATGCTGTCCTTGAGTTCAGGGCAGAGCAAGGACTTTGTAAGCATTCCTCAACACTGGGGCTGACCTGGTGTTTCCTGCTCTCCTTTAGACACAGAGCCTTGAATAATTTTGGGCACAGGGTCCTTCTTAGTTAAAAGCAAACCAGATAATAAATTTCACAAGTCTTAAGAGAGAACCTGTAGCAGGGCATATTCCAGAATTGATTTCCTTGCTGATCCTACCAAGGCTGAGCAGAGTTGGTTAACTGAGTGGGAGCTGGGGAAGGGTACAGTAGTTTTAGACTTTTTTTTTTACTTTCTTCTTTTGTATAATTTTTTTTTTTTTTTTTTACATTTTTCAAGACAAGACTGAAGCTTTAGATGTTTTGAGGAGGGAAGATTTATTTTGCTTAAGCACTTGACATGGATCAGTTTCCAAGGTTTGTGCAGTGAGACGTTTAGTGAACTTATCCTTAAAGGGTCAGTTACAGGAATTCAGCCTTCAATTGAACTTGTAATCTTGTTATTTTTAATTAGGAAAGGGTTGGTACTCTGTTGCTTATAGAGCTATCTTCCCCCGAGACTGTTTCCTTCCCTTTGGCTTTTACTGCTTCTGAGGTCCACTGCATTTGATGGGACTAAACCCAGCAGTTGCCAACTGCCACAACTGGAAGCACGAGTAACGGAGCCACACTTCTTCATTTTATGAAGGGGCCTGTCCACTGATGAGCATTTTCAATCCATTTCCAGCTGAGGAGGTGGGTAAAGCAGCCCCAGTGCATCCCGGGCTGGCTGGCAGCATGCGAATCACGTGTTTCAAAACCTCCGCTCTCATTCCAACGCCGCGGCCAGCGACGTGTTTATCAGATCATCCTGACATTCGGCACTGAGCAGATCTTCCCTTTTTTAGTATAAAGCGATGTTCCTGACCTGCTAGCTGAGATTAGGGAGGGGAAGGCTTATAAAGTTTCGTATTCGAGTGAGGCACCTATGCATCAGCACAGAAGGGCTTCTGACAGGCAAAACCAAGGCGGGGGGTGGGGGAGAAAAACCCAAACCCCAAACCAAAAAGACCTCTCCATCTGCTTTTCACTGAACGCCTGGTGTTGCAAGCAGGGGCCTCGTGCTTCAGTACTGGCCAAGGATTAGAGGTGGTGGCTGCTAGCCTGTTCTTCAGACACGAATGACAAGTCTCCCATTCTTCCATGTGCCCCCGGTGGTAGTGATAAAGTTAAAGCAGCAGAAGAAGATGGCATGCAAGTTGCTGTTGAACTGAAAGCTGCGCTGTCTGGTACTCTACATCTCTGTGACTGTCAAAACCAATGTATTTTTGAAAGGAAATCACTTCTTTCTCCAGATGTGCGTGCTCAATATGCACCAACATCCAGAATTCATTATTTCCTCTCTGAAGACCAAGAAGTGACCTGCTAATAATCCGACTGACAGATAAAAGCAAGATACCTTACTGAAAGATGAGCCCTTTGTATGTAGGTGTAGTGAATGACAAGTGCTGGTGAAGCTGAGCAGGCTGCGTAGGAACTGTTTAATGGAATAATAAGGACAGAAAACAAAAATTTGGACAGAAAACAAACGACAAGGAAATTTAGAAGAGCTGTGGAAAGGAGTGCATAGAGGAATAAAAAGGCACAGACAGAGCCCCTGTAAGTTCAATGTGTCTGTGTATATGAAGAAAAGGGAGCAATCTGGGCCTGAATAAAATAAATTAAATAAAAAAGAAAACTTTGGCTACACTTTTGTTTCGGAGCTTGGATGACATATCAAAAATTATGCTAATATGATGAATTAAAGGAAAATCTGTTAATGGTTTGTAGGGGCCTGTAATACTGTAATTGTTTAGAAATGTTTGTTGAGTACCTAATAGTTTCACTAACAGCAATTACAAAATTTTCTAACTTGAAAGAGTAGCTATCAAATCTGTGGTTGGTGTGCACCCTGAATCAGTTAACATGAGGCACCTTTAATATCTCCTGGTCTCCTTGAGATTGCTCTCATTGGCCATCAGATAAGACTTTGGATATCAACTCTTTCCACTGCATGGTAGTGCCCCTTGGACAACCAGTATAACACCATGTACTTTTGGGCAAAAGATGACTGTGTATGTAGCTCCATTGGAAGTCAGCGCAGATCAAGCATGTGACAGCTACCTGTCTTTCTGAAAAACTGCCATAGTATTTTCTTATTTTTAAGTAATTCTGAACTAAATTTTAAGAAAGAAACAACCGACAACAAAATCCACCTAAACCAAAATTCCTACCCCTGCTCCCAATCCAGTGATTATGTTCTGTAATCTCACTATTACTGTGTATTTTGATACCTTTATATATACCTGTTGCTGCTGCCGGAGTTGAGATACCAACATTTCCTGTGTTGGTTCAAAGATCATTAGTACTTGTAGCAGTACTTTCAAGAGCACCCGTGAATATACAAAGAACTGAACATTTGCAATTTAAATGGGTTACATTTTGTTGAGAGAGAGAGAGACTCAGAAGACTTGTTTTCTTAGATAAGCATAGACTGCTGAGGTCTGATCTGTGTTTACACGTGTGTTTTTGTGCATGCTCTTTGATGATGCATGAATTCCTGTGCGGCCGATCGTGAAAGTAAGTATGGTTCTCTCTCTTTGCCTCCTGAAACTGATTTTATGAAGTCTGGAATTTCCTTCTCTGTCATCTTTAATTTACTCATTTGCAGAAATACAGTAACAGCAATAGTGTGGGTAGGATGGTTTGAGGAGTTTCAATACTGATTTATTAAAAATACAATGGTTTTGAAACCTGTTTTAAGTTATTTTTGCTCTAAGCAGGCATTTAATTTTTATAGGCTTTTTTTTTTTTTTCCCTTTTGGCCCCAATACGGAGCTCTCATGTAAACCAAGCAGAATGCTTCCTGCGTTGTCTGATAAAAAGTGCACTTCCATTCATTGTTTCCATGCAACTTCCTATCCTTTCTACCGTAAAGAGGGATAAATCTGAGACAATTTATGGGCTATCTCTGGGGAAAAGATACTTTCACAACAAAAACTTTGAATATTGTTTGGAATAATGAACAAGGAATGTTAGGAATAGTTGGTGTTTGTTCATTTCTTCCTCTTTGTGCAGTCACAGTGCTGAAGACTACTTCATCCATTAACAGTGATGAAAACAGAATGCTACATTTGGTTCTTCCATTATGGTGTCAGGGCACAATGAACACTTGCATTTTCGGTATTGCTTGTTATCTGAAGTAATTCTGTATCTTTTACGGCCTTAATACAAGCTTGTGATGGAAGTCAGGCATTTCTGAAACATAGCCATGTCTGGGGTGGGTAGCCCTTGATCTGAGTAATGTTGGCCACTGTTTAAAAAAGGATAGGTGCTCCATGGGACCTGAGATTTATGCAAGAGTACATTTGAATACATTTGAATTTTAGACCAATGGCTGGAAACTTGTCTGTTTTCTACTAGCTGGGGATAGCAACAGGAAAAACTCAGCAACCCTTTCTTATACACCGGTAGACTACTTAGTTTTCAGTTCTTTGCCATGGAAAACAGAAGTTGTGCTTTCTGGGTTTATTTAAATGAAAGTCAACACATTAATGCTCTTCTGTTTATACAGATTAAAAAGATGCTCTTACGCTTGTAGAGTGTTTTCCAAATACCCACTTGGGAGAAGGGATGGGGGTTGGGGGAAGAGAGAATGCTCATGTATGGATGAGTGGGCACGTTTAGGCATGGAAAAATACTAGAGAAGAGTTCCTGTAAGCAGCGTTTTGCTGCAAACCTCAAGGGCAGGTAGGGCTTTGACAGTACTTCTGGTCAGAAGGAAGTGCAGCAGAGGTTACATAAAACGTAGCTCTGTGGTACAGTACATCTGCTTTGAAAGACTTCTTTGTTTTCCAGGTACAGATGTTTGTTTTCTAAGATTATGCCTCATGCGTAATGATGTCTTAAAATTGTGTTCAGCGGACGTTAAACCAAACAGGTTTTTCATTCATTGCCTCTTCTGTTTTATTAGCTTAATAGGTGTATAAACAAGACAGCTGGAGTTTCTGTTGTTAAACAAGATACTAACAGACTGACATTGCCTAGCTTTGCCTTGCTTAGGTATTGAAATGAGTTTTGCTGTATAATGAAAGAATTTGACTTTGTTATTTACATTTTTTAATAAAATGTATCGTTTAGGTATAATTCATCATTTCTAAGTAGCAGTACCTTGCTACAGAAGCTGAGTTTTATTTGATGGTTAACTTTCCCAATTGAATTTGCATCAATTTTACATCCTGATAACGGCAAAACATCAGTAGAAGCTTACTTTTAAAGAAAGTAGAAGAAAGCATTTCTGCTTTCAAAATGTAATTTGAATTTTTTCCCGCATGGAAAAAAAAAAAAGTGAGATCTGTGCAGGCAACACTTGAGGTTAGATCATCTCTGCTAAACAGATGAGATAAACCTCGTGCTTTTACCAATAGCTAGGAGCAGTGGGAATGGATATTCTGCAACACATCCTCTGCAGAGACATAAAAGATTATTTTGCTTAAAAGGAGAAACCAGCAGCGGGAGTTTGTACCAAACGTAACAGCAATCCAAAAAAGGTATGGGGCATGTCATCTGTAGGTCTGAATGATTCCCAGTGGACAGGCAGAAGAAGCTAGAAAGGCTTTACTATGCACAACAGAAATGTCTAGAAAGACTGCAGAAAATAAATGATCAAAATACATTGCAGATTAAGTGTAATCTAATACTCTGAAACATCTGAATAGTTTGACCTATGCGTGGCATAGGTCTGGGCAGAGCTGATGATAGTGGAGTGGGAATTAATTGGGGGCTGGTAAGTTGGGGATTGAGAGCATGTAGAGCAAGGGTCTGATTGCACGTAGCATTAACAGTAGAAACCAGTGTAAAGGTGAAGTATGTAGGTTAACGCATAGTTCCAGAGGATAGGGTTTTTTTTCCATGGAGAAAGCAGGAAGGAGCAGGGATGGTGTCATGGAGTTGCTGAAGATTAGTGGGCTTTGAGCACTGGAATGGGGAACCTCTGCTGTGTTTTTGCATAAGCACATGTTTTTAGTTAGCACAGCTTGTATGTTTTAACTCCTTCTACAACCAAGACTTCCCATCTGTACTGAATATTTCTTGAGGATATATTTTTCTTCTTCTGAGTTCAAGTTTTATAGCTCATTCATTTCTAATAGATATATGAGATCTGAGATTTTGGGTGTTTTGTTTGTTTGGTTTAGTTTGTTTTTTCAAAATAGGCAAAACCAGTCCAGGTCCGAGAATCTTTTCCCCTGTAATTTTAAACCTCTCCTCCTTGTCCCTATGGTAATTCAGTCAAAAGTAGTTCCACCACGAAAAATACTCATTTCTTGCTGACAAGAAGCCTGTGCTAGATGTGGCGGTAAAAGAACTCCCTGAAAATTAAGGATATGAAGGGAAGCTTACCCAGCCCAATGTACAACAGCTATGCTGTGTTTGTGTTTTCAGTACAACGCTTCTGTCTCCTTTTTGTTATATGCCCACACTTGATTTTCTCTGTGTGTTTTCTCATGGACCTTTTTGGTCCTTCTGTCCATTTCTGCCAAAGCCCTAAAATGTATTCAATGGCTTTCATGAACATTTACTCAATTTCAGTCCTGCTTGGGTTGCAGTTCACGAGGGGTCTGCTGTTCCTTCTACTAAAGTAGAATCTGCTCTAAATTCATTGATACCGGGCAGTGGTTATGGTGCAGTGATTGAACAAACTCTCATCAGAGTTATTCAACAAATGTGGAAAATGTGAGCTTTTAAAAAGTTTTAAAATACTTTTCCTGGGGAATTCCTAGTTTATGTAAATGGTCATTGAAGGGAGATATCTGCTGCATTTCAACACAGTCCATAGTTGCATGAGGAAAGGCTTGTAAGACCTAATATGCAGTAGTGATAGTAAAATAAGTACATAGTTAAGTGTTGGGACATATTATGAAAATGCCAACCTTTTTTTTTTCCTGGTATCAGGTAAACACATAAAAATGGCTGAGAGGAGAGAGTGTCCAAATTAGAATGAAATTTATTTAATACTGTAGGCTTATTTCTTTTTTCTTACTCCCCAGACCTCTAAAATATTAAACCTTTTATTGCAATATTGAGCATATCCTATTGTAACTACTAGTTTTTGAAACTTAGGGTTAAATTACTAGGTGCACAGTGTAAATAAAACATAACTAAAAAAAAAAAACACCCCACCCCTACACTTTAAAATTTATTTCTTTAATATTTAAGAATCCAGGAATTGATTTTTTTTTTTTTCTCTCTCAGAACAAATCTACAACCTTTGTTACTCCCATGCATTTCTGTACTAAGGCAGAAAAGTGATATTGAAACACACCAAGATTTTGTCATTGAATTTCTTCCTCCTTACCAGAATCATGGCAGATGAGCAGTAGTATCATTCTGCGTTATGTGTGCTGTGTTTCATCAGAGTTGGAAGTGCTGCTATGAGCTGTATAGAACAAGAAAACCATAACGCTCTCCTCCCTTCCCCAGCCAAACAGTGCAGAAGATACAAAAATGAATTGGGAGTAGATTTATACAAATATAAAATGCTTTGGACAGTAATCTACTTTAGTCTTCCTGCTGGCTAGTATGAAGGTCCAATGTACAAATCTTCCTTTCAATATCTTGCTTCTCTCCCCTGCATCTTTCTTACGGTGATCACACTTACTCAGAGAGGAAAATCACGTACTCTGGGAAGTGTCTTGGACAGTCCAGCTCTTTATTGTTGGTTATCATGGTGGAAATCCTTCTCCTTTTCCATGAGATGAGATGCTGCAGTATCCTCTGTGCCACTGCCTCTCATCACAAACCAGCTGTGATATTTCCTACTATCTCATCTTGTCTTTTCTGTCTCTCAGAACTCAAGGCTGCTTGCCAGAATTGACTGATCCTGAGCGGGGATGTCTTACTCAAGTGCTTGCTTAGGAGTGTGAAGCTGTTTTTCATGGTCATCTGCAGTAAAAGCTGCTCTTTGTATTAATGGTGGAGGTTGTCTATTATCCTCTACACCAGGAATCTGGCTTCCCAGGTGGTCTTCTGTGAAGGGGTGCACAGGAAGGAACTTAGTTGTTGTTACAGAGCCACCCGTACTAAATAGGTAGTAACAATTTGTGTTTTCTCTTTGAGTGACAGGCATCTGTAGATTCTTATTTTACTCAATCCATGAGAACAATTTTTTGGTATAAATGCTTCCCTCGGTGAGAAACCCTTTATAAGAAGGTTGTGTGGGTGGTAACAATAACTCCACGTGGAGCAGTGGCCCTTGACCCATGCACTTGTATCTGTAGAAGTGAGTGGTGAAGGTTATAGGAGCAAGGTATTACTAAGTCTGCTCAAGTGCTCTGCAGTGAATCTTAAGCTTTTCAGTTCAAGAGAAAATGGCCTCCTCTCCTTATTTTTATAGAACCCAGTTGTTATTCAAAAGTACGTTTCAGGATCCTGTCTCTTTTCTTCCTCCTTGTTCCGGCCATCATTGTCACTAGCTGATGAAAAAAAATGCCCTTAAATTAACCTTCTTCAAAGGAACTTTTGTGAAAGTCTGTCATTTGGGCATAATGAAATCTCTGCTTGGATAGTCAGCCTCCTCTAAGACTTGCTTTTCAGTGTACAAAGTAATGAATTCTAGCAGGATCTGCAGTAATTTATATTACTTTGTACCTGACAGCACAGAGATCCCTCGTGTTCCTCAAGTCTGGATTTTGAATTTTTGTCTTTATGTATAATGACTAGATTTGTGTCGTTCCCTCATTCAAAAATCAATTAGAATAAATCTGTCCTTCTTCTAAGGAGTGTTATGTCCCATTGGTGTGGCTTGTATCCTCTGCCGTGGCGTACAGGAACCATGCTAATGTGCCGTGGAGCCCCCAGCACAGATTCACTCAATTTACAGGAGCTGGTCACACTTTTCAGCTGACAACACTGTAGAAATCTCCATGGAAATACAACAGAAAGTATATTAGCCTTTACTATTTGAATAAAATCCATCACAATTATGAGTTGGTCTTGGGTTGTTGTATGAACCCCTTTAGTGTCGTACTCCCATTTCTGCTACTTTCTTACAGCAGAACACATGTTACTCATTAGTAGCATGGATGATATGGGAAACAGGAATGTTGAAATTGTATTGAATATGTTCCAGATGTTAGTATCAAACAAGGTTGGGTCTGCATTAAGATTTCCTTTAAAATATTCTTATTAATTGGAAGTGGAAAATAATTCAATACTAAACGATTCTCTAGAATTCTAAGTTCACTAATAATTCTCCATTGTAAAACACGTACATAATAAGCGGTCCTTATGAAACTGTCTAACCTGCTTTCCATCTTGAGAAGGCTTTGCAGGCATTAAGCAACTAAATTTTGATGTGGTAAGATCCAGGATTTGCTAACAAGGTTAAATGGACTCACGGGCCAAAGTTAAACAAAAGCCCAGCGATGGCCGTGCTTGCACAGCGACCTTCTCAGCAGAGAAGGGACTAAAGGCTTGGACCAGCCCTAGGATTTATGAACTGGAAGATACTTTTCACTCTTTAAGTGCCATTTGATGGGGATGAGATGCAAGAGAGTATCTGTACATGTTTGGAGCTGATGAGGCAATCTTGGCATGTTAATTGGATGAACTGGCTCTTAAGCAATGATGATGGTGAATTTTGGCAGGATGTTGGCATTGCTGACGCAGGGGAGGTCAGCAGGAGCGGGGTTGGGGCTGGAGCGGGAAGCTGGTGAGCCTGGTCCGGGCGTTTGTGCAGGGCAGAGCAGCAGAACAGTAAAGCCCAGGCAGGATGAGGCTGCGGTTTCATGTTGGCTTTCAAATACGAGCAGGCGGTCCAGAGGTGATAAACTATCAGATTAGTAGTGTCACAGAAAGGGCTTTCTGTGTGTTTTTTTTCAGAGTGGTAACTATGCAGTTTGTAGGATTTAGGGAAGTAACTAGCTTTCTAGTCAGAGGAAGGTGGCAGAAGGAAGATAAGCAGGCAGGGTCTGTGAGGGAGCCAAAAAGGGTGAGAGCCGCTAATTTGGAAAGAGAACGAGGACTGCTCTCGCTGCTCTCACCGGAGTGACAGTGCCTCAGAGTGGCACCTGCCTGTCTTCGACTGGGACATATCTGCAGGTGCGGTAGGAAGAAATGTTGTTAATGAATATTTAGTGAATAGCTCAGGTGGCGCTGGGGTGCGTGCTGTGTAAGAGTAGGCTAAAATACAGCATCAATGGAGAGAAGGTGGCAGAAGGGACTGTCTTGTGCCATGTACAGGCTGAGCATCAGTGGACTTTGTGATCTAGAAGTAAGTTTTCCTCTCGCTGGGCAGTAGTTCCAGGCATGCAGGCGTACGCTGGGCATGGCACTACACCCACTTTAGTGGTTGGGCAGATATGTGAATTTCAGTGCACAAAGATTGCTGTCTGGTACTGCCAGCACATTTTAGAGAAATAATGTTCATGATAGTCTTGAGTTCCTAGGAAGGGTAGTATGGGCCTGGGACATAGCTTCACAGGTACCTATGTGAAACTCGGCAAAAATGCAACTTTTTACCTGCATTTACCTCACCTCTGTTATTTACTCCACCATCGTTTCTTTATATGGGCAGTCTTTTACAGCATATGTGGTCTGAATGCAGTGGAGCCAGCCTGCAGTAGATACCCTGATCATCGATTCAGATTTCAAGGGCTGCATCTCAGTCACTCATGAGGCTGGTCTGAATTCCCCCAAACCCTTGGTTTCTTCTGTTGAGCGGCTCAGAGCAACTCTGTGCATCCCTTCCTCCAGAACAGAGCTGACAGAGTGGCGTGCCCCAGGCTGGCGTCTGGACACCACGCAGCTGTACTGGTGTAAGAGCAGCCCCATGCCAGCAAGCCCTGCCTAAGAAGCCCTCCTTGGGACTAGTGCAGCTACGTGGGCTTGCTGCCAGCAGGGTGATGGGGTTTCGGCAGGAGATCTGGCCCCTGTCCAGCCGGGACGGCACGCAGGCAGAGCGGGCATGCCTCCGCCTGCCCTTCCCTGTGCAGATAAGCTCAGCTGCCCATGGTTATCCAGGATGTGAACTTCTGCTCCCTCTGGGAGTATTGCCATCCTGCACGTTGAGCAGAACAGAGGGCCCCGAGAGAAAGGCTTTCTTCAGGAGAAACTTCTTTACAGTTAGGGTGACAGAGCGCTGGAACAGGCTGCCCATGGAGGTCGTGGAGTCCCCTTCTCTGGAGATTTTCAAGACCCGCCTTGATGCAGTCCTGAGTAATGTGCTCTAGGCAATCCTGCTTTAGCAGGGGAGTTGGACTAGATGATGTCTAGAGGTCCCTTCCAACTCTGACAATTCTGTGATCTGTGATTCATTTGCACTTGAGGTGGCAGCGAGGGAGGCAGTTACGGACAGCCTGAACGTACCTGTCACTATCTGCTTCATGTGGATGAGCCCTTGTAGAAGTGAAGGGAGGGTCCAGGTGTCTTCTCTAATGTGGCAGATTTATACGCTATAAAGACCAGATGAAGGCTGGAGAGGAGGATTGGTAGATGTAGTGCATGGAAATGGGTGTTCACAAGGGAACCCATCTGTTGAGAGGGAGGTGTTAGCTCTTTCTCCTGAACCGTTGCTAAGGAAAGCACACGTTTTTGTCAGCAACTCCGTATCTGTCTTGTTCTCTGAGTCTTGCACCTTGTTCTTCATGTATGTGTTACGATAGAAGCATCTTAACAAATGTCAGCTTCATCTGGTCTGCAAGAAACAATTCAATGAAAGCGCTCCTTGGCTTTATGTTCCCCAGCCCAAGAAATGCTTGTGGAGCTTAGAAATGCTTTTTGTGCAGGTTGTATAATGCGGTCTGCTGCAGGATTTGCATGTCAGTGGCTGGGCTAATTGATTAGTAGGTTCTCTGATCTGCACTTGTACGTTAGGAAGGTGAGGCCTCTCTGCTGGTCGTGTTATCGTTACAAATTCTAAATATTTCTTCAACCGTTACAGAGGGCAACTTGTTCATAGGTTTTTAAACATTTTTTTAACTATCATTGCTTGGACTGGTCTCATTTTCTATGTATATTCTTAAAAAGGAATTTAAAAACCCCAAACAAATGAGCCTCAAATCCTCCAAGCTGGTGGTCAGTGCTGCTACCAAGCTCCTCAATTAGAGAGCAGAAAGTTTGTTTATCCTCTGTACCCCAGGCACAGGCACGCGTAATTTATGCCTTGAGCATTGCCTTTAACAAATATTCCTGTTCTGTGGGAGCTGGCGGGGTATGTGCTATGCACCGGTGGGTTTCAGGAGCGGCCCCTGTGGCAGGACAAGGCACGCGTGGCCTCAGGCACTGCGGAAACCTCCCTGTGCTCAGGGGCTTTGCTTGTTCCAGATAAAGTCTGTTTTAAGATGGGCTTTCTGACTTCTACATGGCCAGCTGCTAACTGTATCTTGAATGAACTGTCTTTTTAACCAGCAAAGTGTAGGTCAGTGCTAATATAATTAAACATATGCATACACCAAAGTCAAATGAACTTTAGTGCTACAATAGCTGGATGTAGACTTCACAAGACTAGACGATGCTCTGTCATTTGTTCAGTTGAGGATTTTCTTTCATTTTGGGCTCTTTTCGAAACAAGCATTTTACTTCAATTGCAGATGTACGTTATCTGAAAAAAAAAAAAATCATGCTTCTTGCTTATATTTCTCTTTTATGCCTTGCAGCCTGTGAGCTGACTGGTTCACGTGAGTGTAATTCTTATCTGAGTGACTTTGGTGCAAATTAGGGGTTAAGTCAATTGACGTTCTCCTGTGACCTTCTGAATCAAAAACATACTGTATCTGTTATGGTCAGGGGCGGGTTTGAGCCGTTTTGGAAAAGCAGGGCTGCTTTTCATAAATATTTGTCTTGCTTTAGTTTCCTGAGATATAGTTTAAATGTAAACTGCTCCGTATGTTACGGCTTTTGTGCTATCTGGCTACATCACATCACAGTGTCTCACGTACTATATAAGAGTATGGCACTACATCATGCTGTGGTGATTATTTGAAAGGGCGTACACTCTGTTTTGGACTAGATATCTGTTATCAGTGTAGATAATTGCTGTCAGACACAAAATAGACTCAGTAAACAAACATTTCATTTTATCATGTGACAGATGCCTGCTGTTTTGTACAGTGTATTTGAACGACGTTCACTATAAATCAGCACTGCTTCAAAAGCAATAAATTCAACTCGCCCAAATCCTTCCTGATGTAATTACTTTATATTAGAGATTAACTTTCCATTGTTTGTATATACATGATTGCATTTTTTCAATGTTTGGAGATAACAATGTTTGACATAAACAAATAATTCACATCTAAGATGAACCAATTCCTTCTACCGCTATCACTGCTTTGTTTTTTCTCCTTTGGGGTTTTTTTTTTTTCTGCTTTTATTTCTCTTATATCCTTGGTTTTCTCCCTGGTAAAGACAACACTACCTTCAATTTTGGAGTTCATACTTTAAATTTAGACTTTCAGAGAGGAATGAACCAACAAGTTAGCACATTCAGGAGAACTTAAAAAGGCAACAGAAATAAATGCCTTCATTTTGTGGATAATGGACATGAAGCCTGTGCTTGTGTTCCCGTGGGTATTGTGACCAAAAGGATGACCGTTATTTTGACAGGTGTAATCTGTGTATTGCTTTTTTCTCCGAATGATGTGCATCTCTGTCTTCCTCTGCAGGTCCTGTGCCTAGGAATGAATGCGTCTTATCGCCTGTTAACAATTCGCACCCAGTCCAGGCCTTGTTGGAGAGTTTTACAGTCTTATCCGGCTGTGCAAGCCGAGGCACAACAGGCCTGCCCCAAGAGGTGCACGTCCTCAATCTCAGAAATCCTGAGGAGGGTCTTGGCCATCATGAAAGAGAGGTAAAGGAGAAATTACTTTTCGTCCAGATCCCTGGCTACAAGTGTGTCTGTAAATGGGGTGGTTCTACATTAATTTGCTGAATAAAGTTATTACTGAATTGTGACCAGAAAGACTACAAAGCAGCATGCGCAATTTGCGTCAATACTGTCCACCTATGCTTTGCGTGTCGCATGAGTAAACCACTTCCATACCCAGCCACTCTCCATCACCTTTCACAACCACAAAGTATACTTTAAAAAGGTGGCGGGGTGGGCAAAGGAAATAAGAAACAGATTTAGATCTACAAGAGGCCTTTACAGAACTGACTGTCTTCAAAAGCAGATCGTTTACCTAAATGTGTTGTAAATTAACATGAATACCTTTGGATCCCTGCCATGACCACTATAAACAAATATTTAAGTTCAGATTCTTTTACCCCTGTAATACACCCTTAATGTTTCACTGAGGGGGAGCTGCTGTACAGAAAGCAAGTGTTGCTGACTATGGTAGTACTGAAGTACAGTCCAATTACTTGTTTATGTACGTTGCACTTACAGGGACTGGCAAGAACTTGAGCTGCTCTGAAAGCAACAGCACAAGAAGAAAATTTTTGATGTTAAGTTGTGCAGTACTGTTGTTTACTCTCAAACACATCAAAACAGAGTGCTGAAGTGAAAAGAAAACATTGCATGCCATGACAGCTGAGCTTCTTAGTTCATGTTCTTACAGTATTACACACACAAATCCTTAGTACTGCATCCTCTGAGAGCAACATGCGTGTACACAATTAGCAGAATTTGTAATGAAAGAACAATGATGATGATCTAGCAGGCGGAAGCTTAGAAAAAGAGGGTCTAAGTCTGTGCTGAAAGAACTTTTAAGTGGAGTCTTTGATAGCTATTTAAATAAAGGCAGATACTCTTGGCCATAATCAAAGTCTTTCCACTGACTTCAATAGCAGCCTTTGTTGGGTTTGTGGTGTGTTCAGCTCAATGTGTATTGTATGCATCCATGAAATTTCAGCTGTTGTGTTCATTTTCAGTATATACACTGTCTGAAATGTCTACTGTATGATGAAAAAATTATTTACTGTTTTTTTCAGTAGGTTTCTTATTGGCTCCCCTTAATCAAAAAAGTCAGGCCTTCTTCAGTTCAACTGTCACAAAACACAAAAATTCCACCTTTTTTTTTTTTTTTCTTTCCTTTCCTGTGGGGCTGTGAATGAGGAATAGAGATTTTTATATTTGTTTTGGTTTGGATTATCTTGTTTTTTAAAGCCTTTCAAAGTTTGCCAGGCACAGGTTTATCAGCCTGATGAGTATACTGTGTATGCCTGAAAAAAGTGTTGGTACAATCAGTTATCTGGGCATGAAAACCAAGATGTAGTTGAAATCTCTCCTCCTCTTCTCCTCCTTTTTTTTTTTTTTCCTTTGGTGTAACACAATTTTCTTGGGAAAACTAAACAGCCTTATGTGATTCTGCTATGCATTTGTCAGTGCCTCTGTTATCACCCAGGAACCTTTGAATCCATTGGCAAGACATGGACAAATTTGTTATAAGGGGTAGATCTCACAAGGTAATCACAACTTTTGTTGAAAATGGGCAGAAGAGTGCCCTTGCTTTGGGGACGTGGTATAACAGGAATTTGTAACTTCTTAGTTACTCGGGTGTTCCCCAGAGATGGGATGAAGCAGGCTACAAGCTGGATCTTGTACCTCCCGAGAGACTGGAATGAATCAACTGCAAAGCGCACATTTGCATAAAACCAAATTTCCCTCTGATTTGACGCTTCTACAACTACTTGCATAACAGTGCAGCTTCTGCAGTACTGTGTGTGCACACACAACAAGACTGGAGTCATGCGTGCATGAAGTTGCAGGCTGTGCCACTACTGTCTAATCATCTTGACAGAACTATAGAAGATTTAAGTTTTGGGCTTTGAATAAAAATAGTTGCTGTCTAGCTAACTTTCTGCTGTCTAGCAGAAAGAGGCTGGTTATGCCTCCTTTAACGTGCTTATGGTAAGAAAGCAGTTTGCTCCAAGCTGTCTTTTCTGTGTACTTCTGTGGTATTCTGAAGTGTAGGGCACAGAATATATTTCACAATTTGTAGCCTTAGCCTCCTTCTCCCGTCTCCCAAACAGTTTCCAGTCACAGCCTGTGGAGATGGCTGCTCTACAAATGCACAGGAAGCTGGAGCAAGGCTTGCTGGCGACAGTGTCGAGCAAAAGAGTGTAAACAACTCGGAAAGATAGGATTTTACTTATAGGATCAGACTCGGAAAACAAAGCAGAGCAAATGTTATCTTTTCTATTATTGTGAAAACCAACTCCAAGTGGCCTTTTGTCTTAAAGTAGAATGTACCCATCACCTCAAATTACATTAGTTTGATTTACCAGCCGAGGTATTTCCTGTTGCCTGCAAATGCTGATAGCAAAGGTAGAGATTTGTTTGTCATACAGTATTTCCAGTATACTCCAGAATAAAACCAGTATTTTTGTTTGACAGTACATTAGTTAGATTCAGCAGCCTCGAAAGCATGTTTAAAATAAATCATGCATTCATTCAGAGGTTGACTGAAGTTCTGATGACATGGAATGCAAGATTGAAAATCTTTAACTGAAGGCTTGGTTTGGGGAAGGAGGTCGGGTTTTGTTTTGTTTTTAACCTGCCCTGTGCTAGATGCTGCTAAATTACACATTCCTTACTTGCTGGGAGGAGTGTAAACTTCCCCTAGCAAATTCCTTGGAGAGCTCATGTATTAAACATACTTTGTGCAGTTATCCTGGTTCTCATAAATATGCAACATACGTGTATGTGTTAATTTAACTTATTTTGACACTCATGTAGAATATACAGACAACAAGTATTTGCAAATTTAAACATAGGAGAGGTGGCTGATGTGGGGGGAGGGCATGGCAGGGGCATGTGTTCCTCCTGTAACACATGCAGGCTTTTCTGTAATAATTAGTGAGGTTTGGGTGCTTTTTCTTCCCTGTAAACAGGGGAAAAAAAAAAAAAAAAGGTGGACTGGAAATATATGGGATTATGTATTCTGAACAAACTTTGCAAAACTAAATTGGTAATTTAGTGCTTTCAAGTTAAGGCTGAAATCTGGTAAATATAAGGGCACATCGTGAAATGCTGTAATTGTATTTGTGATCTTCAAGGAATTTGTTTGTATTTCACTTTGTTAATCCCTCTTGGGGTGACATCTCATTTGTTGAGACCGTGAAGACACTTTCTTCAAGTAAAAACCCCCAAAGTTCCAATCTTTTTCAGGTATTTCTTAGAAATTTCTTTTATCACAATTCATATTGGCCATGCTTTATCATAGGAAATAGAATACGGGTGCATGTAATAGCCACAAGTGTTTATATTGAACTTGGCATGAAAAATGCAAGCCTTTTTTGTTTGTTTTATTTGATCAAATATTCCTGGGGAAGTGAGTGCAATGTGTGCATTTCTGTGCTGATCTGGGTCTCAGCTGAAAGCCAGGAACTACTGAACTCTTGCAATAACTTCCTCTTCGTCTTTGGGCATCTTCTCTGCTTCACTTTACCAGTTTTTAGAAAGGAGATAGTTGCTTTCTCATGAAGGTGCTTGTTCTGAGAAAGAATTGTTTGTGGTGGCACTTGGAAACTCTGGAGATTTGCACCAGAGAAATGTGTTTAGAAAAATGTAAAAATTACTTTAAGATGAAAGTCACTCCTTAGATAGGTGTATTACCAAGTCCTAAATTAGTAGAGGATTCTTTTATTATACCTGTCAGTTGAATTTCCCTGAACTGCTTCAGGCATGCAGCCACAATTGAAATAGCTAAAGAGGGAGCAGGGGCATATAAAATTAATCTCGTGTGACTACTTAGGATTGAATAGATGTGAATACATGGAACCAGAGCTCCTGGCAATGGATTCACTATTGTTTTCATTGACATCCTCATCCTCAATAGCTTTAAGATGTTATGCCTGATACAGTTGTTTAACATGTGTTATGTGAAATGAAGGCAGGAAAATCAAGGACTCATCTTTATTTTTACAATTTTGAGTAATGCCACTGAGACCGTAATAATTTGACAGACTTTTCCCCCACAGTTTAATCAGTGTTACTTGGCAACAATTTCATAATAAAAAATATTTTCCTTTGAGATCCAACCTGATACTAAAATGCCTGTTAGTTCCCGTGGAGCAGCCTAATTATAATAGCCAGATACTTACTAGTGACGTATCTCAGGTTCCTGAGCTGACCCACTTAAAAGCGATAACATGATGGGCAAAATTATTTAAGGCCAATATTTAAGTACTTTCTGAAAAAATCCTCTAAGTTGTAAAAATGGGACAGGAAAAGACTCTGAAAGTCACCTGATAATGTATTTCTACATCCTGATCTTTGCAGTGCATCCTGAATTCAGGATAATTCTTCTATGTCACAATGGCTTTGTAGTTTAGGACTATGAAGATCTGGGCAATGAGGGTGATGAAAACCTGGTTCATTTTGCCTGTTTTTCTACATATTTACTGTATTTCCCTATGTGTTCATTTTAGCTGTTTTCAAAAGTTTACCACTACAACAGCCTTACCCAAGGCTATGTCAGGGAAAAAATGTTTTGTTTCATGCTCAGGCATCCAGAGATCTGGGGATAGCCTTGAGATACAGCTGTGATAAAGGGGCCACTCTCTAAGCGTGGTTTAAACATGCTGACCTCCTGCACCAGAGCCATGGTCAGAGGGGGCCTGGAGGTCTTGTGCCAACAGCAGGCAGGAAGGGAATTCAAGGTTTGTTATTTGACGGCTGGAGTTAGTGAGGTTCTTGTTACCTAGTTGTTTGCTTGATTCCATTTTATTTATTCCTTCCTCTAAAAGTGCATTTGTTAAAACAAGTTTCCATTTGGTACCAATCAAATGTCCACTAAGGCTGTTGTCTGAGACTTCAAGATCTCACATATAGTAAAAATAAGGTCAGCTTCTTTTCTCTTGTGGCTTTTTAGTGCTGAGCTTGGTGTCAGCTTGACCAGCTGCTCTAAAACTTAAAAGACAGACTAGTCTTATTTCAGTTTTTGAAGCACCCTGAGCTTGGAGATGTTTGTAGTGGAGATGCTTGCTCTTTCTGGGGATGGAGAAGTCTGAGGTGAGACTTCAGATGACAGGACCGATAATTTGGTGGCAAAGGATCTCATTCTAAATGTGAGAAGGTAAACTCTAAAAAGAGGACTACAATGTGGGAAAGGTTTGGTGAAAGTCTGGGCTGATCTCATCCAGCTCCAAGGGTCAACCAACAAGAGAGTGTCTCTCAGGAAAGATTGTCTTTCTCACTTGGAGCCTGACACCCTAAGTCATGTAGCCAGCCAGTTCAGTATTGGGAGTTGATAGACTCCAGAGTAGTTTGGGAAGTGACTCCTGCCATTTAGGAAGTTCTTGCCCCAAGTTCCTGCACTTGACTTTGCAGTTTTGCTGCGACATGTATGCCACGCTTTCCTCACACTGGCTTCCCCAGCTTCAGCGGGGCTGTAGATCTTTCTTGGCCCAACGTTACCAAGAAGCAGTATTTACTTTTGTACTGCATGCTTTTATGGGCCGCTGTGGACACTTTAAAATACTATCTCTGGGTCTGGATGGGTGCATAATATTCAAATTTTCCACAGCACTTGGTTGGCTTCAACGTCATACACGCAGGCCAGCTCTCCCGTTATGCTGAGCCCATTGAGATGAGCCTGATCACTTTCACCCTGTTAGTGCTTATTCCTTGATCTGTGGCTCACAAAGTCATGCAGAGACAATGTTATCAGTCCAGCCAGGACAGGACCTGCAGAGTGGCAGTGGAAAATGAGTTTGGCCACCTGCAAATGTCTCTGTCGGGCTTAAGGTTGACTGCTGCTTTTTATCACAATCTTCTTTCACAACGTTTTGCATACCGCTTGTAAGAGTGAGGGAAAGGGCCCATATCAGAAGATGGAGACCGGGAAGCCCAGATGAATTACTACTTCCACCAGTGCTCTGTGCCAGTGAGGTCTTGGAGTCAAGTTGTGAGCGACGCTGTGGCAGACGTACTCCAGGAACACCCTGTATTTGTTGCTTGGAAAGCAGTAGTTCCTCATCACACGCATCTCTTGACCCTGGGTGTTTTCCAAAGCTTGCCCACAGCCTGTGGTAGCTCCCCTGGCTCACCAGGGTGGTTTCCCAGGCTGCTGTTACTCCCATCCCCAAAGCCCTGCCCAAGAGCCCTGTTTGGGCTGCCAGACCACTGAACTGAATCAGAAGTGAAGCATACAATAGACCTGATAAAGCCTTAAAGATACGGACAGTGTGCTCCACAGAAATTGTAATCGTTCGATGTCTTTCTCAGATGATGCCATGCCTAATGAAAGCTGCAACTCCCATGCAGCTAGTACATTAAAATGACACTGATGTCTTAATTGCCTTGATTGATGGACACTGCATTGCCATGTTTTGCCACCCCAGTCTCCGTTTCTTAAAGAGCCCTCACAACCCTCTTCCTCCTCTTCTCTTCATCTGTACTTTGAAGCATATGCGCTTGCATAAAATCCAGCCTTTTTTAATGTGGCTTTTTCATCTTGTTTGCTCTGGACTGCAGTCTTTCTGGGTTGTTTTCAGCCAGCTCAGGATTTGCTGGTCACTGGATTTGGCAATCGTTCCAAGTTCTGCCCACCAGAACCGCCAGAGGAAGTCATGTCTCTGCCAGAAGAGGCTGTTTGTGCAGGGCCTGCTGTCCTGCAGGAGCATGGCTTGATGTGCGTCTACCCTTAAAGAGGCAGCAGTGACTTCTGATGACTTGGAAAGTGCTGTGCAAACCCTCGGTGTTTTCCGAGGTTTTTAGAAACGGGACTGTTTGCTGTGCACAGAAAGCGAGAGCTGCTCTCAGTTTCAGAGAGCTGTGTGGAACGGCGCCTGAAGCCATGCCGGGGCCCACCACAGAAGGCTAAAGGGTTCCAAAGAAAAAAATGTCAGAATGACTTTTCTGATCGCTCAGATTTTTCAGTTCTGCTGACTGCTATTTAAAATGACCTGTTGGAAGCTGAAAATTGGCCTCTCTTGTTTTCCTCTGCTGCGAGTGCCCGCAGGTACTGATGTGCTGCTGCAGGACTGTAGAGAGAATGGGGCAGCTGCTGCTGTGGTCTTTACTGGACGGACACTTCTTCTTCCCTCTCTGTTGCTCATGTGTGTGTAAGCACGCTGTGCCCATGTGCTCACACGTTCTTTCAGGCAGATGCATGTGTTTTGAGTTTGATCATAAGCTGTGATTCACATTCCTGGTTTCCAGTTCCCTCCTCAAAGCTTCTGTCTGACATGCCTTGGAGTATTTATAAGTTACTGCTTTGTCTATAGTTACTTTCCCTAAGAAAAGATAATTAAGGAAGTGATGACGTTTCCAGGAGTCCATTCATATCACAAACTTGACGGGCAGGTTCCAGTGTAGCTATGGGCTCTTAACGTGTGTGCGTATGTGTGTATGAAATGTTGGAGCAACACTTCTCCTGAGTGGTCATGTTAGTGTTGTTCTCTGGAGTGTCTGTTTGAACAAAAAGCTGAAATTAATGAAGTTGTTCTCCTGCAACCTCCCAGCATCGGGGAAAATTTCCAGCATAAATTGTGTGGAGCTGCTTGTGCCTGACAGCTACGCTCCTGTATCAGATGAAAAAGTAAAACCTTGCAATGGCAAGATGAACAAGTGCTTTAATTATTTTGGTTTTTTGTTTAATGCAGATCATGCTTTTACTAACACTTATCATATACTCAGGTTCGTGTTTCTCTAGAAGAGTATCTTATTTTCCTTGTGAAACATAAGCAGAGTACTTCTACGGTAGTAGAACTTGCTATTTTAAAGGAGAAGATGCAAAAATAGCACCACCGTGAGGTACAAACATCTGAAACTTAAATTGCTTGAAAAACTTTGATGGAATTATAGGTAATTTATAGCTGATAGTGTCTCTTTAACTATTACCATAGCAATTTATAATAGAGAAATATTTTTATCATGATTTGAGCTCATGTCAGATGTGATAAACGTGATGCTGGCAGTAGTTATTGTCTCTAGATGAGAGGTAATAGTTGGTGATGACCCAAATCTCATCAGTGAGGGAAAAGTACTAAAATCTGTCACCTTTCTGGAGATAACGGGCATTCTCTAACCCTGAAGAATGGTTGAAGTCTGGCTCACTCTGCTGTCATCACCCAAGGAAACAGTCTTCATTTCTTCTGCGTGGACACGATCTGCTAGTGCGTGTAAATACGTAAGTGAAGTTTTGAGGCCTGTTGTGAAATGTGACTTTGTATGACCTTAGTTTTGCCGAAAAGCACAGTGGCACTTACCTTTTCAGAATAGACCATTGGAACATGCCTTCTTTCCTCCTGATTTAGTTTCACGTGATACTTGCAATGAGATAAATTAGACACTGAAAACGCACCTGAAGCTACATGGAAAAATATCTCATGCAAGGAGCAGCAGACTATTCTTACACTGTTAGCTGGAAAGCAAGTCAGTGTTTTCTTCAGTAAATCTGTTTTCAAGCAAGAATCAGCAAGACAGTGCAGATAAGAAGTGTATGGAATGGCATCATTGTGCAAGAAAATACTTGCATGACAGCCTCAGTAATGTCTTCTGCAGGATTTTGTCAGTTTTCATGGCTTTGATTCTGCAAGTGTATACAGATGTGAGTAGTCTCACTTATATGGGTAGGCCTGATTAAATAGAAAATTTTGTTCCTTAGAGGTTTGGTGGTTTTTTCCCATGTAGTCAGTGTCATAAACTCATTCTTTGAAATATTCCCAAAATACCATTTTGTTTGTACAAAGAGTAAAAGTTCTGATTATTTTTATTTTGAAGTTTGAAAATAGAAAAATTTTGGGAAGAATGAAGACCTGCTCCAGGGCAGTAGAGAGCCAATGTATTGGTTACAGTTACTTTTAACCTTCTGAAAGCAGTTTCCTTTCTATTTAATCTCTAATACCATTTGCTGAGCGTATGTATTACAGACGCACACTTGCACCAACTGTTACTCAGGCTGGTGGGTTGCTGACAATAAAGTAAACAAAACTGTTTCCTAAATCTGGTGCTGCTGCTTAGGTTTTCAGTTTTTTATGACTCATGCACACACGCTGTTCTTTATCCTGGCTCAGAAAGCAAGAATTTAGTTTTACATGTCCAATAAAAATGTGAACTCCACATTTTACACTTCCCTATGTGACTGTGCCTCTCTAAAAGACACCTGTAGAATGATGTTTCTGTTTTCCAGTCATCTGGATTCATGTGTGGTCTGGCTGCAAAACCTTTGAGGAGCAAATTTCAAATAGCATAACCCTTTGTCCTGCGGTCTTCCCATCATCTATTTCATGTTTGTTTGTAATCTTTTCTTGCTATGTGAAGCCCCATTGTCTCAGCCTCTTCCCCTTCCACACCTGCAGCTTTGGAAACAGTGCAAAGCATCTGTTCAGGATTTACCCTGAGATTTGGAAATTCTGTATTCAGATTCCAGTTTTGCCATGATGTTCTTATGACACTGCGTGCTACATTATATCTGCATGGTGTTTTGCAGTTGCGATGACCTATGAACTTGCTGTGTCTACCGTCAGAGCCTGGTAGAGATGAGACAGTGCTAATGCTGATCTCTGAACCCACAGATAGTATTGTACTGAGCTGTGACTAATAAGACCTGTTGAGAGGCAAGATGTATCAATACTATAGTGGTACGTTAATGGAGCTATGTAATTTCTGGTTGGGTGGCTAGTATCTATCTAACTTGCTGAAAATACAGGCATCAGAAACTTGTGTTTACCTGGAAAAGTTGGATAGATTTGCTCATGATATCCCAAATGCATTTAAGGAAAATGGTCCTGGCAAAACTCTGTCATCTATCTTTTATCTGTCAGTTTAAGAAGCGTTTTCTTTGGGACAGAGGCTGCTTTTTAGTATGTACTCTTATATCATCCAACATAGTAGTGATTCCCCCTCCACCTTTGTTTTTTAAGGGCATTGGGCCCTGTGAAAAACCACAACTAGTTTAGGGATGGAAAAAGGGAAGAGGAGTATAAAATTAAACTTAATTTGCAGCCCAACTGATTCCCCAAAGGAAAGTTTAGTTCTGCAATGTATGTACAATTGCAGAATAGAATATTGTCTGGGAAAGTGTTTCCTTTCCACATGAGTATTCTACCTTAATTGTTAAAGTAAAACTTGAAGTCTTATGTGGTACTGCTTTGTGAATAAGCCACCTAACGACAGTAGGGGAGATGCCGTACTTGTGGCTTACAGGAATGGATCCTGTGCCCTTAAATATATCTAAAGCCAACAAGAAATTTTCCCACAAAATGTATAAAAGGAGAACTTTCCCCTTAGGATTCATTATACGGCATGTGAACAGTATTGACATCTACTGATTTATGTAAAGCTGAGCGAAACATCGTGTTTTTGGGTCTCAAGTGCTGGGAAGCCTGACTGCTTTGTGGAAGGGCAGATGGCACAAATGGTTTCACTTAATCTTTGGGAGCCTGAGTGTCTAGTTCGGGTCACAGGGGGAATGGTCAAAGTGGTCCCAGCCTTGCACTAGTGGGCACGGGCTTTCCATTGAACAAAGCCTGGGGCTGGTAGCCATGGGCAGTGCTTGCTCTGCATGTGCCCAGAGCGGGGATAGCATATGAAGATTAGATTTGGTTGGCAGAGCTGAGCAGAGATGCTTCTGCAGAAGCCGTCTGCTTGCTTTGCTGCAGCCAGAAGTTCTTGAAAAACCTTATTTTTTCAGGAGAACTCTGGTTCTCCAAACTATATAAAGCATGAGATGACTCTGAACACATAAAAACTGGATTGAAATATCTATGCACAGGGAAAGTTGGATTTTCTATTATTTAGGTAAATGAAGCTAAAGTAGTCAGTTTACATGTGTATGATCTCTATGTAAAGTTTCTCAGTAAACTCTTTGGGTTATACTTTTAAGATCATTGTTACAGAAGTAGCTTCTCTCAGTTTAGGTATGACTTATGCTAATACAGGTTCTGAAATAGCTCTCCTGATACAAAGCCTCAAGTATTTTCACTTTTATTGTTCTTGCACTGTGAAAAGAATGCCACTTTCTAGTGCAAATAGGATTTCAATAACTGTCCTGCCTGTTTGCCAAGTTATTTGTATCAGGAATAGCTTTGGTCCTAATTTTTTTATTACCTGGGTATTTGCATAAATGATTAGTTTCTAGCATAACATGATCGCATTTGCCAGCTCCAGCTTAAAATAACAACTTTGGAACACTAGAAATGAACTGGCTACATTTTTGTCTGAAGATACACTCAGATGTGACTGAACTGTGGGCAGAAATGGTCCAGCATTTTCATGGTAAGAAGCCCAATTTTGTAATGTCTGCTCGTGTCAGAACTTTCTGATGCTGTGTGAGCTGTGGTGCTTTCTGAATGGGCACTTCAGCCACTGCATTTCTAGTAAGAACTTACCAGCACAGTTGCCTGCTCTTGGAATTTTGAGGAGAAATTATGTGCAGTACAACATCAGTTATGAACCAGATACAAATGACACTGCTGCCAGGTAGTGAGCAGTATGTTTAGTGCCGTACAGCATGCCACTGTACTATACTGTACTCATCTTACACAATATATTTGATAGTGCTACATTTTACTCACAACTTGCTTTTTTAGTCTGTTGTCTGGAGCAGCTGAATTAAGAATCTGTATGAGGAGATCTAAATGTGCTGTCATTCCATCCTGTTACATGGATCCTCAGCTTGGTCATTTAATATTTTGGGCTAGAAAGGTACCAGACTTTAGACTGGAGGGAGAACTACAGATAATATTTGAATACACTGCAGCCTCTTCGGCTTTTGTTCTAATGCACTCTCTTTCATCAGTCTGTCAGATACAGCTACTGTGTCAGTGGATGGGCAGGTCAGTTTTCAAGCTGGTTCTGAAGGTAAACCTGAGGTCTTTGTTAAAGACAGTATCTGTATTTGAGTACATTGCTTTGCTCTGATGTAACAGGGGCCGAGTGCAGGGGTGATGCTCTGTCCTCACTGAGGGTGAAGGGAGCTTTGCTTAGTTCTCCTCTTGAACATATGCCTTGGGGCTGCCATTTCTCCTCTGAATCATTAATAATGCATCTTCATGTAAAAGTTGCCTTCTGGGAACATCATGCATACTTCAGAATAGTTTATTAGTGGATACTGGTACTCTCATGTGGTGCAGGACTTGAATGTCTTGATTTGTAAACTCTTTGCGGAGAGAACTGTCTGTGTCTAGCACAGTGCACTCTGACCTTTAGCCCCTGTTGCAGGACAAATAGGGAAAAAAAAATCAAATAAAAGGAGTGAGTGTGATTTCAAACACCTTTTGGTCAGAGGTTTCTGGGAGTGCTTCATAATGAAGAGAGGGCAATAGGTCGTAGCTAACAGTTGGGTAGTCCTTATTAACCTTTCTGTTCTCTTGCCTTCTTTTCGATGGAGCCCAGTTTTCCACTCCGGTTGGTAGATCATAAGGGTCAGCAGATTGTGCAATAGTATTCTTTTTTTATAAGGTAATGTATGGGACCACATCAGTCTCTGGCTTAATGCCAGTAGCTTCAGTGGAGTTATGCCAGTGGTGAATCTTTCCCATGATTTTCACAGTTGAGCTATGACTGCTGTTTATAGTCGATCTGATTCTCTCTGTGGAGCGTGGGTGAGAAGGTCCATGCAATGCCAATCCATTTGCGACCATACATTTAAGAGAAAATAAGCAAAAGTTTGATTTTTCATATTAGTTAGTGTTTTAGTGTTTAGTGTTTAACATTTAGTGTTACCTGAGCCTTGGAAATAAACTTCAAGTCCTCCACGCACCTGGTAAATGCTACCACAGCTACCAGGTGCTCAGACCTGTTCCCTGAGGACTGAGTGAAAGAAAGAAAAAGGATTTTGCCTCCCCCTGTATTCCTTGTGCATTGCAGTCTCCCTGCCCTCTCCTGCCCCAGCAGCATCCTTTAGTGCTGGCCTGGCAGAGAGAAGAAAGCATGGTGTGTCTCAAGGATGGCATAGCTTCAAGTTCTGCAGGAGAAAAAGTGACTGTGTGTGGGTATGGGTGCTTGTTTTTAATGGCATTGTAATTTTCCTGGAGATATTTATTTCTCTGATCTTGTTCTGAAGATCTTCTGTCTCATTGCTGGGGTGAGTTTTCAAAAAAATAGGTGCTTGCCCTGAATGAGTAAGGAAGTCTACGTTGGAGAACCTTCCCAGAAGGGAAGCAGTGGGGTCTCACGTGCTGATAGGAACTTGCTTATACAATTGTTTGATTTAAGAGTGCAAATATTACCTTCAAGCAGTAACACCATGTGAACATATTTTGCATTTCTTGGAAAAACCAGCAAACTCTCGCTCAAAAACTGTTGGCTCCTGAACGCTGGACATTGCAATCTACTATAGCTGGCTGGTTATCAAATCTGTAACACAATACTCAATGAGGATAGGAAAAATACGAGGGAGGCGGGGAGGAGAAGTGTTCCATTTTGAATTCACAGTTCCTGCCTAAAGAATACACTTTTTCTTTACTGTCATCTTAAGAAGAAAAAAAAATGGCTTGGAGATCCTTTCTAAAACAACTGATAAACACATTTAAAAGTGGTGCAGTACTAGATCCCACCACTTGAGGTGGATTCATGGATTAATCATTGACTGGATTCTTTTATAGCCAATGTATTGACATATTTTTCAAGTGAATTTCAGTAGAAATTCTAAACCTCTTATATTGGATAATATACACTAATGAACTGTAAAGAGAAGTTTCTTCATATTAGTTTCTTTGACTGTTTTAATACCAGAATAATTTATGTCCTATAAATATTATATTAACAAAAAGAGTGAAAACACTTATAGAGGGCAGTGATATACATTTTTCAGATTTCTGTTCTAAATTTTGCCTTCTTTGTTCTAATTAAATGAATCTTTGCAGCTGAGTAATGAGTTAAGATGTCGTAAATCCATCTTTAGTGCATCACTTGTTAAGTCAGAAAATATGTTTATATGATCTGAGAGTTAAAATTCATTTTTTCTCTTCTCTGTTGGAGAACAGCTGCCCTAGCCTGGGCAGTGTAATTCAATACAACACAGCATATTTTGTCCTGGTTTATTAGCACAAATTCGTAATGCCTGTTTTGGAAAATGTGCTATGAACTTATCTAAAGGCCTTCACACTGGAATAGTTAATTCAACCTTACAAATCCTTGGCACTTGACTTTCATCTTTTTAGAACAAAACACAGAGTCTGTGATTTGATGCCTTGAAGTCAGCAAAACAAAATGGTACTTTAGCAGCAGTGTTTACTTTGATCAGTTTTCAGCATTTGTGCCCTTTCCTTTCACGTTGTACAAATTGCTTTACCAGAGTAACGGGGCAGGAGCCCATAGACTGTTTTTGTAGTTGGTTTCTGTGGTGATACTCAGCCTTCCATGAAACTGTGATCTCCGGGGACAGAGAAGCCTCTGCAGCCGCCTTAACCTTGCTGCTGCTAGAGACCTTAAAGGAACTCTGTGCAGACAGCGGTGACCAGCATGAATACATGCAAATATAGCTGGCTAAGTAATGCCAGCATAAGTTTGATAGACATGGCACCAATGAAATGTGGTATCTTTTAAAAGTCTTTATCTTATTTTTTTCATAGTTTTTATAGCATATATTGAAAAATAAAAATGCCTTCTAGCAAAAATGACAGAATTTCTCTGTGGTTGCACTTATACGCGTTGTTGTTGGTATGCTTTTAAAAAATGAATTTATAGGTTTCGTTGTAAGATTTTTAGAATAGCTTTAATCTTTAATTTTCACCTGTGACCAAGTTGTTGTACTCCTCACAAGTTAGTCAAGTATTGTTTGGAGGAGTGTGTGCCAAAGGAGGCCGCGAAGGGCAGACGTGAGTCTGGAAGAGGAGCTTGCTCTGACAAACAGCTGCTGAAGCTGAGAGGACCATTGCTGAGACACGTGTCCAGAAGGTCTGGTCTAACTCTTGATTGCACAATGTGGCTACGCAACAGCTCAGTGATCAAATGAGCCCTTCACTGGGAGCAAGGGATGTGTTGGACCACATCGACTTATTTTCCTGTACTGTTGTTATGCTGCTGTCTGCTTGGTTAATGTGCTGTCCCTTAATATGTTTTCAAAATAACATGGGCAGAGCAGTTTGCTTGAAATTCTTTCTAAGGACCAGGAAAAAATCTCCCATAATGGATACCACTGTTGTGTATCATTAAGCACAGATGATGATGGAGGCAATCATAAATATTAGGGGAGGGGGGGTGTAGTTATACTATGAGGAGACTGCTAATTTTGTGTGACTTCTCAGTGGGAACGGTCACATTCAGGCCAGACTACCCAGCTGCTCCTCAGCAGGGCGAGCTCTGAAGCAAAAAAGAATTGTGAAAAATATGATGACCAAGATCGTCCTGAGCAGTTGTTGAGCAGCTCTGTGGTTTGGTGTTTTATTTCAGTCTGGAAAACCAAGCTGGTACTGAGGACTCCGTTATGCCAAGAAGTATAGTGATAGGGAATATATATGCCAAGGAATATAGTGACAGAGGCTGCTGCAGAAGCATGCTCACTTTAACTATATTCCTTCTCAAGTTTTGGACTAGGAATATGAATTCCACATTATGTGTTTTGTTGTTGTCTTACTTATGAGCAAACTGAGGAGTGCAGTAATGCAAAATTGCATTTATTCTGAAAATTTTCACAGGAACACTTAATTTACTCATGAAAAATTAAGTGATTTTGTGTTGGAGTCCTGTAGCTTTTCTTAAGGATCAGTCTGCACTTTTCAGGCACAAACGTAGGAAAATTCCATTATGTGATATAACTTATCCTGCAGTTCCTGCCAAAGGGATGGATAGATATATCACCACTTCTGAATATGGCTCAAACTTTGTTGATTATTACCATACATGTATGGAAGTAATCATATATGCGTATATTATATACATATTTAATTTCCAAAGCCTAAAGGAATAGCAACTATGAAATCTGATAAATGCAGTTGCAAAGAGTCTCTGATTTTCTCACTAAGGTAGTATGATTGCTCTGTATGCTCTTTCATGTGACCAAACCAACAGGCAGAAATCTTCATGAAGTCTAAAACATCTGTCTTGTGTGATAGATGTTGGCTTTGAATAAGCTTGTCTGAGATCAGTTAAAACAGAGATACTTCTCCATTTCCCTACTACCCAAAGGACTTGGCCTAGCTGTTTCTGAGATGAAGTTTTCAGTGTGTTGTATTTCTTGTATCATTTCTGGTTTTAATAAATACCAGAGGTTTTAAATAGCAAAAATTTTTAAAATTTCTAGTAGGAGCCTCTTCTTTACATTGACTTGACACTATAATAAAAACACCACCGGGGTGCAAATCCAAGCTGAGTGCCCCTGTTGGCCAGTGTGAGAGGATTGTTACTGTTTTTCTATTCTTGGTTATTTAAGTACATAAACCTATATTATACCTCATTTCGTCAATATTTACATTGGTCTTTACTTTGGGAGCAGAAGAAACCAGTTATCATTGGGTGTGAAAATGTGGCTATGGATGCATCTTAAGAGTGGACGTGTTTAATAATTACTCCATTTAGTGTAGTACATTTTCCCTTTGACACTCTGAAATTTAGAGAGTTTAAAATTTAATGTACCTTATGCCATTTGGAGCTGAAAAAATCAGAATAAAATTGAACTCATACCAGATCAGGACTGCAAAAGATATAACTGGGCTACTTTGGTAAACTTAGATTACAGTCTTTTTATTTCTTAGTAAGAAAATGTAACTCCAGAACAAGGTGATTATATTTAATAGTTTAAACAGCTTATTACTAATTAGCTGTGATTACAGCTGAAAACCCCCAAGAATTAATGAAAGCTTTTTAATAGCTGTGAATTTAATAGCAGTTCTAAACACCTTTTTCTTTCCACTTTCACCTCTCCATTTCTAGACAGAACAACAAAGAGGGAGCCTTGTAAAACAAATTGTTGTATCTTCTCTCTTACTTTCACCTAACAGAAGTATTTTGGCTCTATAGGTTGATACCCTAAAGCAGTTTTTGTAGCTAAGATCATGACTGTTTGGCATTTGAAGTCTCAGTCATCCTGTTAGCATTCATAGTGCTGACACCCTGCAGTTTCCTAAAAGGAGGCATTTCATTCTTTTGAGGCAAAAAAATGGAGAGAAATTGGATTCCTGGGAGACACGGCAATCTATGGTAATTAATGTTTTCTTTTGGAAATGCATAAATACAACTAGGCCTCCTGCCGGGAAAGACCAAGCAGTGGTAAAGCTAAAGGTGAAAGGTGGTGGTGCCCAGCTTTCCTGCAGGCAGAGCTATCACTGCCCCTGGCTGCTGAAGAGAAGAGCTGCTCATTCTTTAAAGCAGTTTGGTTTTAGTACAAATACGGAATTATTCTTTTAATATCAGGTATTAAATAACTGTTCAACAAGTTTTAATCAAACATAACAAAGGTGAAGATACGGATGTTCTCAGTGCCCCCAGAGGTGTGCTTGTGGGGTTTGACATCTGCCTTGCTGTGGGGACTGGAGATACGTTCATTCAGTGGGTTTTAAGAATCTAGTAAATTCTGTTTGTAATCCTTTGCTTACAGATTGGTGTTGTAAGTAACTCAGCTAGTTGTTTGCCAGCTTTTCCTAAGTTCTTAAGTAGCTGAGAAAGGTCTCTGATATCTTCCAGGTGTCTGTCAGCCCTGAGGCCTAGCTTTGACTTTCACTTTACCGTGGTGAACTTTTTGCTTTGGGTGGGGAAAAAAAATAAAGAAAATAATTTTTGAAAAAAGGGAAGCTAACTTTTTTTTTTTAAATATTTTCAACAGTAATGTGTACCTAACATTCAGTTTGATCTCTTGCTTTCATCTAGTTAGTTTGCCAGATGAATCTGCATTTACTTTAATGGTAAACTAACTGACGCTTACCCCTAGAATAATGCAATAAACTATACGTAGTAGCTTTCATGTCTCAGATTTCCATTCAAATTCTCTAGCAGGAGACAAAATTCATTCTGAATTACCCGTATGCTCATTTCTGTGTGCCACCACTCAAATTAGTGGTTTTGTTCGTGTTTGCTCGGTCTATACCTTTTCTAGAAAGAGGCGTGATTCTCTGTCAGGGAACCCACCTGCCACTCACTGTTGTGAGACACTGGCTTGCCTACTTAGTCACAGAATCACAGAATATCTCAGTTGGAAGGGAGCCACCAAGATCATCAAGTCCAACTCCCTGCTCCTCGCAGCACCACCTAAAACTAAACCACATCACTAAGTGCATTGTCCAGGCGCTCCTTGAACTTGCACAATAAAGGTTTTTCCTTATAAAGCTGGATGAACTATCAAGCCAAATGCTGACTTCTTAAAAAGCTAATTAGATACTGCAAAACAACTATTATTTCAGTTACAAGTTATTATGTGCTAAAACCTGGCAGGCTATTCTCTGACGTGCATTTGGTTAGAGTTTTGCCCCCCATTGGCCCCTTTCTAGAAGGGCAGCACTGGGTTATGAGGAGCTGGACAGGAGGGGGCTTCCAGTGACCACAAACCGGTTGCTTAAAAATCACCTCTAACAGGTTGCCTCAATTCTGTGATGCCCACTTTCCTGGGATTATTTTCCCCATGTATCCTTTTAGTGCCTGAAGACAGGCATTTTCTTTCCCTAGTATATGTTAAAATTTCTGCTGGAATTCCTTCCATAAACTAGTGTAGTGCTTGCTTGTGTTTCTGGATTTGTTCCTCCTGGTTTTTGTTTGTTTGGTTTTATTTGTTTTGCAGGTTAGATTTATGCCCTAATAGCATCAGCAGATGAGGTTTATACTCTAAGCCAGCTTTGTAGGTTACCATCTAGAAACCAGAAATCGAGGTTTGCTTTGCAATTCTTTTTATCTCCTTGTTCTCCAACTCTCAGCTTAGTGGTTTGACCTTTTGCATAAGCTATTTTTCATCAGCGTTTGCCAAGGTTTTCTTAAACACTTTAGCAGTGCTTTGCAAGCGTAGAGTGCAAACGTTAACTATTTCATTCTTTATCTCTGCTCTGTTGACTGATTTTTTTGAAAGTAGATTAGTCTATAATCTTGGGTCAAGAGGTCTGAATGCTGGAAGCCGTAATATAATCATAAAAATGATCTTCAATTCATTGTTTCAAATTCCACTTTGGTTTTGAAACTTATAAGGGGGTATTAATGTATTTCTGTGTTTCTTTGCAGGTCACGTTACATTTGAATCCAATTTCATCAGTGCATATTCACCAGAAGCCTCTGGTGTTTCTGCTCAACTCTCCTTTGCCTTTGGTCTGGAAGCTAAAAACAGAAAGACTGGCACCTGGAATCCAAAGGGTTTTCTTTGTAAGTATACGCAGTCCTCTGGCCTGCTCTATATCATAGCTACTTGTCGCATAAGACATAGAATTAATGGCATTCATTTGGAAAGTTTTTAAACATACATTAAAAAAACCAACAAGTTAACAGGAGGTCAGGTTTCAGTGTGTGGCTCTGGGGAACAGTTAGGTGGCAGGGCAAAACACTTTGGAAAAAGTACCCAATTACTTGTTATGTGAATTCAAGGAAAAGAAACCAAACCTGCTTTTTCAGAATCTGCATATCACGTAGTTACACTAGCAGCCATTCCTGTTCATGGAATCATGGAATTGTCAGAGTTGAAAGGGACCTCTAGAGATCATCTAGCCCAACTCCCCAGAGCACGTCACTCAGGACTGCATCCAGGTGGGTCTTGAAACATCTCCAGAGAAGGGGACTTCACACCCTCCCTGGGCAGCCTGTTCCAGGGCTCTGTCACCCTCACCAGAAAGAAGTTTTTCCTCATGTTTAAATGGAACTTCCCATGTTCCAGCTTGTGCCCGTTGCCCCTCGTCCTATCGCTGGAAACCACTGAAAAGAGTCCGGCTCCATCTTCCTTCAACCCACCCTTTAGGTACTTGTAAACATAGATAAGGTCTCCCCTCAGCCTTCTCTTCTCCAGGCTAAAGAGTCCCAGCTCTCTCAGCCTTTCCTCGTAAGGGAGATGCTCCAATCCCTTAATCATCTTTGTTGCCCTTCGCTGGACTCTTTCCAGTAGTTCCCTGTCCCTCTTGAACTGGGGAGCCCAGAACTGGATGCAGTATTCCGGTTGTGGCCTCACCAGCGCAGAGTAGAGGGGGAGAATGACCTCCTTTGACCTACTGGCCACACTCTTCCCTATGCAGCCCAGGATTCCGTTTGCCCTCTTGGCAACAAGGGCACATTGCTGGCTCATGGAAAGTTTGCTACCCGCCAGGACTCCCAGATCCTTCTCCTCAGTAGTGCTTTCCAGAAGATCCATCCCTAACCTATATTGGTGCCTGGGTTCTTCCTCCCCAGGTGCAGGACCCTACATTTGCCCTTGTTGAACCTCATTAGGTTCTTCTCTGCCCACCTCTCCAGCCTGTTCAGGTCACACTGGACGGTTCAAAAAGCTGTGATGTTATAAGAGATTGCCAGTCTTGATTAGAAGTTTAATAGTACCATAATGCAAAAAGCCTCAAAGCAATGGGACATGTTATGGGTGGACGCTAGTTGTGTGGTCTGTGACCAAAACAAAAATTTGTATGTGTTGAGCTCAATATGTACAATTACAGTTTATGTCTGTAATGAAGCTTGGTCTATTGAAATGACCGAGCTAAGCCCAGAATGAAGTCATTTTTATTTCTCAGAAAGACTGGAGCACTGCTTATAATGTAGGATCCAAATATTACCTAGTATTTGTAAATCATGTCCTTGGAGTTTGCCAGGACATTCAAGTTTGCTATTTGTAGTGAAACGGACAAGTTGTTTGGATTAAATTTTTAATGCATGACATCATGTCTAATCATGAGTCGTCTTATTAAAGTTGCAGCTTTTACTATATTCAACTCTAATTGCAGAACTAAACTTGATTATTCTTAGCTGTATCCTTATAGGGTTTAATTTTGCTCCTCCAGCACGGCTGACAGGAGTAAGCAAGACTGCTTCTGCCGTACCAGATGGGAATTTAATGGTGTCACTATGCATCAGCAGGAGGAAAAGATGGACGGTGCTGCAGCATTAGTGCACTGGGAAGGGACATCGGTCTCTCAGTTGACTTGATATGGTGGTGACACCGTTAAGTGCACTGAGAGTCTATCACTTGCTGGACACCAAAAGTTTTCTAGGATTTTTTTTCTTTTTCCTGTCATCAGTTTACAAGAGTAGGAGTACCCTTGATATTTTGAACTTTGAAGGACTCCACCCTGTTTCCAGTGCAATGTGTTACTGACCGTTGCAAAGAACATGGACTTGTCTGTATTCTAAGGTATTCACAATCCCAGGTTTTCTCGTTACTGTGTTGGAGACTCTTAACTGTTATCTTCTTGTTGACCATTCTTGGTCTTTACTGCAACCAGTACAGTTCAGGTCTGCTCAGAAAATGTCTGAGGAACAAGATTATGAACAACAGTATGATAAGATTCCTTACTCCTCTCCAGGCCAAAAGAAACAACACCTTTCATCAGTTAATTGAGTCTTGGACCTACTTTTGGTTTAGTTTTGATCTTCTCCTACAATTACTACATCATCACTCCCATTCCATATCAGCTGGTTTGTGTTCAGTTATGTCTTCCCTTCTCTTCCTCCTTCTACAGGCGTTTCCCTCTCCCCTCGCCTTGCCTCTGGGAGCGAAGAGGTGCTCTGCTGAGAGCCATCCATTTCCGCTCAGCGGACTGCACCGGTGTTTGGGCTGTGGTTGTGCTGGGCTGGCTTGGCTCGATTCGGCTCGGCTCAGCTCAGCAGGGCTTCAGCAGGCTGCATTAAGGCATAGGAACAATAGGAACGTGCCTAAGGCTTCAGCTGCCAAAACTGTATTATTAAGTGTTTGCTTCAGAAAACTGTTTAAAGCTCTCCTGGTTACAAAAACAGGCTTAAAAATGTAAGCAGCAGCAGTCACAATTCATGCCAAACAAGAAATTGTCTGACCTGAAGAGCTGCCACAGCACTGATGCTGTGGTAAGGGGTGGGCTGTCTCTCAGGTGGGGCAGCATTACCTGATAGATGCTGCAGGTTCAGCTCTCCATTGGTGGGACTCAAGTAGTTCCTCTTGGTATTTCAGCCTCTCTTAGGCTCTGCTGGTCACAGTATGGGCTGACAGTTGTCACTCACGCCATGTCCCCAGCACGCGCCTGGACACTGCTCCCCATAAGCTGTGCAGATACGAGAGCTCACCTTTCCATTGCAAGGAGTGAACTAGGTCTCAGTGTTCGCTCATCCCTAATCATGTTTAAACATCTGAATAGCTCTCCGTAACAATTTTTGATCTCTTCAAGTGCCGTATAATTTATGTGTTCTTCCTTCCACCATGTTAAGGTTTCTATTTTTCTTATCTGTAAAGAGCTTGAAGAATGAGATTGCAGAACAGAAAACACCAGGGTATCTATCCACTGTTACCTCTCCCAATTTAGTCCCTGAAGTCCCTCTCACTCCAGAACTTCATTCTCTGTGTTGTCTCTAAGGCAATATTTTTGCTGGAAACACAAGCTAACTTCAGTCTCTTATCAGGGGCTTATCAGCCTTCCTGCTTTTCATGTCCCATTTTCTCAGTAGCTAGTGTGGTTTGGGATGATAGACCATGAGGTTACGGGCTGAACAACCTGGTGATCATCCATTGCTTTTCCACAGTTCCTCTCTGCTCACAAGGAGAAATGCATTGTGTTCCCAAAAGCTTTCTGAGGAAAAGAGCACAGAATCACGCAGCACAGAAAACGTAGAAAATCCTGAGTAAGGCCTAGCAGCACCTGTGGACAAGTGCCATACGCTGAAAAGAAATCGAGGGGCTGTAGTTTTGCAGCAGAGCTGTTTGTGTGGGCTCTGCCAGATTGCAACCCCCGGGACTGCCTCTGGCCTAGGGGAGCCCGTCCTTTTGCAGAACCAGGGGTTCTTATTTCAGGTGGGTCGTGGGGCGGATGGACATACTGCTTCTACTTTAGTAGCAGAAAGACTCCCTGCCTCCTTGCCAGAGCCTCCAGTAAGTTTCAGAGAACCGAGCCTAGGAGTGTAAATCACAGCTGCAAGGGATGCGTAGTGCAGAGCTCGCTTCCTTGGCCGTTGTTTGAAAATACTTGGCTTACCCGTTTACTTCTGCTGCTCTGTCTTGTCCATTCTCCTTAAATGCATAGCCAAGCCAGAAAACAGAGTATTTTGAATCATAAAAGATTTCAAATTTTAAAAAAACTTCTTTAATGCCCATGAATTCTATGCTGAAAACAGAAATCTGTGTCACGCATACCATAGGAGTGTCATAACTATTGTGTCTGTCTCTATGGAAGCATCAAGCAGGATAATTGTTGACTTTCCAGCTTCTCCTTCAGACTTTTCAAACAATGCATTCATTCACATTTCTAGTAATGTACTGTATGTAAAGTATGAATTGCACAGTTTTTTTGATTGATCCCTAGTTAGAAAGGTAAGTAGTGAAAACAAGTTTAAACAGCAACTTCTGGGGCTCACTGCTGATCAAGACAACACCTCTAGAGCCAAGTCAAAGTTTGTAGTTAAAGGATCTTGTAACCATTATAATGAAGTCCTAGCTGTTTATTTCTTTTTATTACCAGCTATTATTTTTTGCCTGTAAAGCATCATAATAAAGTTCTTAAACTGTTACAGGGAAGTGTGTTTGAATAAGTAAATAGATAGAAAGAACCTTGGATCTTCTAATTTGTAATTTTTAACCAAGAAGATAACTCCAAGATATGAGCAGATAATAGATTCATAGATTGGTCCAGGCCGGAAGGTACCTCCAAAGGTCACCTAGTCTGACCTTCCCACAGTCAGCAGGGACACCCCCAACTAGACGAGGTTGCCCAGGGCCTCATCGAGCTTCACCTTGAATATCTCAAGGGAAGGGGGCCTCAACCACCTCCCTGGACAACCTGTTCCAGTGTTCCACCACCTTCATAGTAAAGAACTTTTTCCTAATATCCAATCTAAATCTCCCCTTCTCCAACTTAAAACCATTGCCCCTCGTCCTGTCACTGCAGGCCTTTGTATACAGACTCTCCCCAGCCTTCCTGTAGGCCTCCCTCAGGTACTGGAAGGCTGCTGTTAGGTCTCCCCGGAGCCTCCTCTTCTCCAGGCTGAACAACCCCAGCTCCCTCAGCCTGTCCTCATAGGAGAGGTGCTCCAGCCCCCTGATCATTTTGGTGGCCCTCCTCTGGACCCACTCCATCAGGTCCGTGTCCTTTCTATATTGAGGGCTCCAGACCTGCACACAGTACTCCAGGTGAGGTCTCACCAGAGCAGTGGCAGAATCACCTCTCTGGATCTGCTGGCAACACTTCTTTTGATGCACCCCAGGATGTGATTGGCCTTCTGGGCTGCAAGTGCACATTGCCTGCTCATGTCCAGCTTCTCGTCCACCAGCACCCCCAAGTCCCTTTCCTCAGGGCTGCTTTCTAATACCTCATCCCCTAGTCTGTATTTATACCAAGGATTGTTTTGGCCCAGGTGCAGAACCCTGCACTTGCTTTTGTTCAACCTCATGAGGTTCATCTGGGCCCACCTCTCCAGCCTGTCCAGGTCCCTCTGAATGACATCCCATCCCTCTGGTGTATCGACAACACCACACAGCTTCGTGTCATCTGCAAACTTGCTGATGGTGCTCTCAATCCCTCTGTCTATGTCGTTGATAAAAATGTTAAACAGTACCAGTCCCAGCACAGACCCTTGAGGGACACCACTTGTCACTGCTCTCCATCTGGACTTCGAGCCATTGAGTACCACCCTCCGGGTGCGACCATCCAGCCAATTCCTTATCCACCGAACAGTCCACCCATCAAATCTGTATCCCTCCAATTTGGCAAGCAGGATGTTGTGAGGGACTGTGCCAAAGGCCTTACTGAAGTTCAGATAGATCACGTCCATAGGTCGTCCCTTATCTACTGACCTAGTCACTCTATCATAGAAGGCCACTAGGTTAGTTAGGCAGGACCTGCCCCTAGTAAAGCCATGCTGGCTATCTTGAATCATCTTCGTGTACTCCATGTGCCCAAGCATGGCATCTAGAAGGATCTGTTCCATGATCTTCCCAGGCATGGAGGTGAGGCTGACAGGTCGGTAGTTCCCAGGGTCCTCCTTTCTACCCCTTTTAAAAAATGGATGTGATGTTTCCTCTCTTCCAGTCTGCAGGGACTTCATCTGACCGCCACGACTTTTCAAATATCATGGAAAGTGGCTTGGCAACTACATCAGCCAGTTCCTTCAGGTCCCATGGACTTGTATATCTTCAGGTTCCTCAGTTCATCACATACTATGTCTTCACTTACAGTGGGAGGGACTTTGTCACCTTGGTCACTAACTTGTGGGCCATCAACATGGGAGCTAGGAGGAAAGGGGTTCCCAGTGAAGACTGAGGCAAAAAAATGAATCAGAACACTCTGTAAAGTGCTGTTAGTACCATTGTTCAGGTAGAGAAACTAAGGCATGCTGAGCTTAAGTGATGTTTATATTGGAGCAGAGGGAAGTGTCAGCGCTGTGTGTTCTCAGTGTCCTCATTAGGAAGGTGGTTTGCTACCTTGACTCTGTGAATTAATTGTTTGAGTTTCCACTAGAGCTAAGCCACCACAGATTGCTTTATTTAAAGGAAAGGATGAAAAGATTTAAAGCTCATGTCAGTACGCATCCAGAAGACCAGAAAAGTACTATACTACTGAGTTGGGCTGGAGTTTAAATTCTTACTGTATAGTTCAAGGTTGGATTTTTGCCTTGGGCCTGGTCCCTCATTAGGCAGAAGTTTAAATGAATGGGGGAGACAATCCAGCCGTTGGGTGTATGGTTATAGTATAGAGGGAAGCACACAAAGTACCTTCTTGATAAACATTTTTCAGTATAAAGAGGTAAATTTGGTGTATACATGTAGGTTTGCACTTATTTTTATCATGTGACGCATATAGCTTAACTCAGTGCAGTGACTTCTCAGACACTTTATCCTCATGGAGGCAGCTCACAGTTTTACTTTCACAAAATATTTACTGGTGGCTTAATGTCACAGTGGAATAAATTCGCATTAAAATTAAATAGCATGCCCCAACCAAACCAAAGGTTGTGTTCTGTTAATATGAGGATTTTTTTAATGTCATGTTTTGAAGACTTTTTCCCAAACCCATGGCAGTGAATGGGAGCACAGTGATGCTTACAGAGTGACAGTACTTTGGAGGAAGCCATCCGAGATGGGCAGGGGTGCTAAAGGAAGTTGTTCTTTACTAGTCTATTGCCTTATTTTGTTGTCATTTTGCTTATTGGGTCACTTTTCCCCATCCGTAAACCAGAGAGAACACTAGTTAATAGTCTTAAGAAAAAATGTTAGCATCTTGATAAAAACCTGACATAAATGTCTATGTTTTTCTGTGTTAGAGAAAAGTGAATATATGGTGACTGCACAGTGTAGTGTTAACAACATATTTGGCATAGACAGGATTATTTTCAGACTCTTCATGAGTTTATATATATATATATATCTTGATGGGTTAAGTAGGTGGTGCTGGGAAAATTATTGTGATTTTAGTAAAGTAAGTCTTGAGTTTATTCTCATCATGTTAAAAATAAATACACCTAAATTTCATGGCCTTTCAATCTGAAAATACGTGAAATGAGTTAGTACATGAACTCTGCCTGACCTAAGTAATTGAAAATCACCCCTTTGATTACTGATGTGTCTAGTCATATTAGTCTGATTGGATATTTTTACATGTCACAAAAATGCAACAGTTTTGGAATGGACATTTTTGGTTCAAGTGTTCCTGGGCTGGACCATTGTCCTCCTTCATCACTCAGAAGAGCAGTGCATGGGTGGGAAGGTCTGCTCAGTTCAGCAAGGGGAATACTTAGCATCTGTGCTAAATATTTCTTTTTCCTCTGCAGGAAATAAATGCCAAAATTATATTGGAAAGGGGGAGTGGGAGAGGAAGTTGAAGGACATCTTCACTGGTGATTAGGCTGGTTAAATTATGACAGATAGCAATTTTACATAAGCTAGGCAAAACCTGTAGAAAATGCTTTTATCTGGAATCCTGTTACAGGTCAGTCTTGCAGAAAAACCTTACCAGACCTCTCCCACCATCCCACTTTAAATTTTCATATAACAAAATAATTTCCTCCTTTTCCATCAAGTCATTACTTCTCTCTTTCCCTAAAAGCAGTTTATTGCAAACTTGTCTTGGCAGAAGCCCAGAAGTTTTATGAAACTGCCCAGAAAGAGGGTTTTATAGGTGCTACTCAACAAGTGAATTTTTTTCTTTAAATTTGGTAGCTTTCTCAATTGCTTTTGTAGCCTAGGAGTGTCTTTACTGGGCAAGTGAAAGTAGTGAGAATTAAATCAATGAAAGAATGGACCCGATCCTTTGTAATTTCCTGGCAGAAATCACTGTTAGAATAGATTAAAAATGCCCTTAAATATCTAAATATGTGATTTTTATATAGTATTTAATTTAAGATGGGATGCTTCAGCTCTTTCTCTGAGTTGGTTATTCAGGCAATTGAATGAGTAAGAGTTATGGATGAGAAAGCACTTATGCAAGCAAATAACCTTACTCACAAGAACCCCTTTAATAGGACTGAATGTGTGTTTTAAGTTAGTAAAATGGAGGAAGCAACAGCGGTAATGATAAATACAAAACTGGATCACATGCTCTTGGCTTCAGATTTGAAAAGAAAAAAGCTTTAAAAAAGAGGAACTGATAGAATGAAGAGTTTAATTATTAGTCATTTATGTATTTCTAAGAAGAAAAAAGCCATGTTCTTATTACTTCAGCCAATAGCTGGTTTATTCCTTTCAGTTCATGAAAATATGGTTCACATATTTTGGATCTCTGCCACCAAACCACAGGCTGTTCTATGGTTTGCACTAGATTTTGGATGACTGACAAGACTCACTGAAAAACAAGTGCTATTTGTTTTCCTGTGCCTAGTATTTAACGGGAAATCAGGAGGCTAAATTTCCAATCACTGGTTAAACAGACCCAGATGTGAACAGAGTGCTCTGCTAGGAGAAGAGTGAGGAAGGATAGGAAATGCATGACTAGTGATAAATTTGGTATAAATAGTGACCTTTCACTATTCAAAGTAAAAGCCATAGATTCTCAGTGTTGTGTAACAGTGTGAAGAGGAATTTAAAAGGACGTTTACATTTCTATAGAATCCTGAGTTTGTTTTTTTTTTGTAAATCTTCATCGTTCTTCTACCCAGGAGCTGGAAATAATCCTGTAGTTGCCCTTTTACACTTGGCAGAGTTAATATTCCCCCTTCCCTTCCCCACACCATTTCCTTGCCTTTTGAAAGAATGTGAAAATAACATTAAGTATCTAATTAAAAGCAGTGTTTAGTAAACAGTAACTCTTATTATGCTTTTCACAATAGTAAATTTCCCTGAAGGCTTTGTCTTGTGGCCTGGCTCAACCTCCTGCAAAATCCTGCTTTTCTAAAGGCTATATAACTGGTTTACTCGCAGAGATTTCAAGGGGACATCAGGCTACAAATGGTGGTTGTTCTTGCATTCTTGGCAATAGAGTGAAAGGATTTTGACAGAAGTATGAATGGCAGAAAATGACAGGGTGGTAAATACATGTTTGAAAGTGATGCATTTTCCACATTCAGTAAAAGGAGTTTGAGTACAGTAACACTAGTAAGGCATCTTTAAATATCTAGGCAGGGTTTTATTTTTTCATTCAAAGCTTGCTTCATGAAGGCGTTACAGAAGAGAAGGGATATTTTTGGCTCAGGAAGCAAGATATAGTACATGAAGCAAATGTGCAGTCAAAAATGTCTATATGTGGTAGTGTGATGTCCCAAAATAGGGAAATTTTATGATATATAGGTGTCCTCTGCTTTTACTGTAAGCACTTTGGTTTGGGCAGAAATACTTCAAAAATACCAACTTGCCAGTAAATTTCAGAGGAAGCAAGGCGGATCAATGTGCCTTAGTTTCTCCTTTTGAGGGTTGTTCAAGCCTGGTTTGCTAAGAGTATCACATAGTTCATACCAGATCTTCTCTTGTCCCGGGTGATTTAAGGCATCTTTAAAAAATCAGACTTTACTGCTTGGTGTTTCTTTCACCTTCAAGAGCAGGCTCTCTTCATGAGTCACAGCTTCAACCAAAACTTTGTGTTTAGAGTGTGGATGGGTCATGTCTGGATGCTGTTGCTTCTTGGATCTGATGCTGGTCTTTCTCCTTGCTGCCACTGACTCATCCTGAGTGCTGCTGCTTCTCACAGACCCTCTAGGAGCCCAGACCCATCACTTTCAGAGCAGGAGAGACTGATAGTTAGGAAGACTTGGGCTTTAAGTTAAACCAGGCTGCAAGAGAAAGGAAGAAACAACATTCTGGCATTTGGTGGTTGAGGTGTGTTGCCAGACCCATCTTGCAGGAGGCTGAAGCGCCTGGAACAGGTGTCTGTGATGGTCTTCTCTCTTCTGTATGGTCACGGCTCCTTCCCTTCTTAGCTTGCTTCAGTAAATAGGGGTTTTAGCTAGTGGAAGTTTACAGAAGCAGGCAGCAGATTTTGGCAGACTGCTGGTGTTAGTGATATGGAGATAATAAATCACAACAGGTTGTGTTACTGAGTCATCTATTCCAGTGGAAACTGTAGCTGCAGTTGCATAGATATGCTTTAATTCTCCCCTTCTCTTCTTCCACTAAATTGAATCTAACTTGAAACAGAATCTCTGGAAAAGCTTCTGCTACATTATTTTGTTCAGATCATACGAGTGTTATGTTGAGTCTATTAAGATGTTGTTAGATTAATGTGAGATGACAGAACAATTACCTGTGCACAGTTAATAAACCCCTGCTGAGCCCTAAACTTTGGAAAAAGGTTTCCCCTTTACACAATTTTTTTTTGTTTGTTTCCTTTTTATCATTCTAGTAACTGTTCCATGGGGTTTATGAAAGTTACACTTGCTTTGACACAGTTTCAGCTTTGATGGAAAATCCCAGGATCTTCTTTCTAGATACATAAAGATGTGAAAGAGTCTGATCCCACAAGGTTCTGCTTTCATCCTGAGAAAGCGTTGAGCAGCCATAATTCCTATCAAGATCTTTGGTAGTTGGCAAACTGAGCATTTCCTAGGAAGTAGAATTAAAATCTAAAGCATAATTAAGATAATGCTGCTTCTTTTACGTGTTTGTTTTAAAAAATGTAAAAGCCGAAAGTGGAATTTTGAGACGACTGTAAGTGGTCTTGAGAACGCTAAACTGAAAATAAAAAATTTTACTACTGCCTGAAAGCATTGCACCTCTAGCTGGTGCCACAAAGACTGTGCAAAGCTGATAGATGATTCACACGTGTGGCATGTCATTTCAAAAGCAGTATGTTTCCTGGTCACTTGCCAAAGAGAATTGTTCGCTTGGTGATTACTGTATGTTGTATGAGGCTTTATGAACAACAAAGCATATATTTTTGAGTTTCCAAGTACCTGATATTCCTCCATCCATGGCTTTACTTTTCCCCTATAAGGGCACCAAAGCACATCAAAGTACGTTACCAAAAAACACCACCTGAGTCTGAACCCCATGTGGGTTGCTCTGAAAGTTGGGTCAGGTTTTTGAATTTTATTCTGAGCAGATTTACTCCTTTCCTACATGTTCAGCCACAGGTCTGATACTGCATAGCTCAGATAAAAATATGAAGGATGCTGCTTTTCTTCTGCCTAGTGTATTTGCCTCAGTCTTGGCTTTGTTGGTCACTTGTGCTGGAGGGGCCTTGGTGAGTAGTGGTGTAGGTGTTGCTGTGAGGAGAGGGATTGGTTCATGCTGTGTAGCTGTGGACACTTAACTTTGTATTCCGAGTCATCTCCCAAAGGTGCCTGCCTCTCTCTCAAGGCTAAATTATGAACTTGCTTCCTACTTGGGAGTTCTGAATTATAACTACGTTAAATACTTAAAATGTCATAAAGCAAACAAAGTTAATATCCCCACTGGATCAGGTTCAAAGGAAAAAAAAGGCAATAAACATTTAAAAGGAGGGAAGGAAATAGGTAAAATAAGAAACAGAAGATGCTATTTTAAGTGTGTGCAGTGTTCACGCTCACTAGTCTATGTATTTGAGGTGACTCAGGGTTGGTCCTGGGAGCTGTTCCTTCTGGGGAATAGGAACTTGTGCCATTTGGCACTTCTGCCAGCTAGCTGATGTCCTGAACTGCCATGGCAGCCTTGCAAGGGCAGTTTTTGTAGGACTGGAAGGTTTTCTTAAGGGACATATAAAGACTTTTTTTTCCCAGCGTGAGGGATATATGTTTCCTTGCCTCTGTAGAGTGCAAAGAAAATTACAATCCCTATTTCCCGCAATGGTCAGCAGAGTAGTAGTGTGTGTAATCAAAATATATTCCTAAACGTGTTTTGTTCTTTGATGGAATACTCAGGTTTTGGTAGCAAATTTTCACAATACTGTACCTGATCCTCATTTCCTCCGACTGCAGAAGAGCCCCTTGAACCGCAGTTCTTGCTGTGGTTAGTGGCCGTGGCCAGTATCTTTTGGTCTTGCAAACTGATTTTCCATGTCAGACTTGGAAGTTTCCTCCTTCGGCCTCAGAAATGCGACAGGGCTTGTAGGTGAATTCAGCAGCCGGGGATGTTTCTGGTACAGTCACTTTTAATGTCCTCACAACAACAGGAAGAAATAGAACTGGGGCACTTTTTCCACTCCGCAACCTCTGAAAGTAACTACTGAAGGAGATGAAGTGAGGAGATAAAAGTGTATGTGGCAGCAGTTTCTTAATCACCGAGTCGGCTGTGTAATGAGTGCTCAGATAAAAATTGTTGATATATTCCCAAATATTTAAAACATTCTTCGGTTTTAATGCTCTGGCTTATCCTAAGTATGTTCAAGCGAGCTGCTTTTGGTTTGCTCTGAAGAGTAAGTAGTTAATGTTCAAGGCAGGTGTTGAAACAGTGATGGTTGCCTTTTTTGGAAGAGTCTGTTGAATTCTTTCCAGAAAAAATAACGTGCTTGGCTCACTTAACCTTGCCTAAGGTCCATGTAGTAAAAATCCCAACATTGGCAGGCAAAACAGAACTCTGCGCTCCTTTCTAAAACCTGGTAGTGGAACCAGCATTTCAGACTTTAGTATGTGATTAAAAAAAATAACTTATGATAAGCTTCATGTTTATTTAAAGATGTTTACTGCGCGACCATTTAGTGAGGATGCTTGTGCCAGACTTTTTAGTTGTTCTGCTTTCTGTCAGTTCCTCCCTAGCAGGACTCGGTAACTTCGGGGTTCATTGATAGGATCTGTCTCGCAGGAAGACATTTGTCGTGCCGCAGGATTATGTAGAAGTTTTTCAAGTTTTAATTAGTAATAAGTGGAAAATCAAGTGTATTCTGAGGAAGAAAGCTGTTGTGTTAGCAGACATTTAAATATCTCAAATCTCAAATGAAAAATACAGTGAAAATGCAATATTATAAGATAATGCACTTCTTTGGTCAGTATTTAGAAGGTATAATATTTTCTCTCACACTTTCCTCAAACGTCTTAAAAGGTTACACTGATACTTCTGATAGTATCAGACTTCTCTGATACAGACCATAAAAAATACCAAAAACATTGCGTAAATGAAAAGCAATTACTGTACTTATTGGATAAACCATAGTATTTTTGAGGTAGTTAAGGAGGTTTGTTCCTGCAAGTAGAACACCAGCATCTATTCAATATCCCTGCAAAATAGTAACTAGTTAAGTTCTTAAATCCTGCAATTTTTATGCACGGGAGATTTTTCTAATTAGGCCAGGGCTCTACAAAGGTGTCCCACGTGTCTCTGCTACAAAAGACAGCATTGCGAAGAGGCGCTCTGTATGCGATCCCTGCATGACCTGTCTTGTCCTGTGTCAGTGTCATCCTACGGACAGTGCACGCTATAAAATTCAGTGTGGTAGGAGCATTGTAGGGGTGTCCCATAAAACTAGTCCTGCATCACATCCTGGTGTAGCTGCTTCTAAGTGGTGGAAATAGAGTGAATGCTATTGGCTAAATACATTTTAAAGATAACTGTTGCTTTCTTTCCCTAGTGTTGAAGATTTGGGGCCAGTGGAATTTTTCTAATGGCAGAGTTTTCTTTCTTATGCAGAAGTATGAGAGTATTGAGAGAACAGGGTGTATTCTGTGTTACACTGAATATAGACGTTTTTTATTTAAAGGAAATGTTTTATCGTAGTCATATGAAAAACAACAAATAAGGAAGATCATTCAGAATTGAAACAGATGTTAGTTTAAACTTTGAAGACTGTTCTGGCAAAAGGATTCCTAAGCTGTTTTTTGTGACAGGTCTGGTCAAATTGAAGTCTGAATTACATGGGCCTTCTCTTCAGGACAGTAAGTGATATGTGCATAATAAGTAATGCAGTAGCTGGAGGCACAAGGAAAGAACTTTGAAATTTTTTCGGTGTGCCAAAGGGTGGAATTTATGTGTCTACTTGGACAAATATTTGTAGGTGCTAAACAACTGATATATAACATCCTGAAATAGTGTTGGGAACAACAGCTCCAGAGAAGGTAATAGTTAGTTGCCATTAGTTAATTTCTGTAGCTGGAACCTGACTTCAGATAATCTCTGTTAAATAATTGCTATTCATGTATTTTGTTGTTTAAAAGGTTAGAGAGATACTTATGACCATTATCCTGCTGTAACATGTAAATAATACTCAGGACAGGTTAGAAATCGTTGTGATGTATTTTTCACTCTTCCAGTCATCATCATTAGTAGTTTTGGATTTTCGGTTGGAGAAAAAAAATATACTTTTGTTTCACCAAAGAAGTCTGGGTTAATAGAAGGACAGGGAAAGGAAAGGAAAGGGGGAGAAGAACAGCAGAGTAAGTCACACTTGTTCCTGGGCTGTTCTTGGAACAGCACAAGAAAATGGTACTTCATTCCTGAAGCCTTCTCTACTGCAGCAATCTGGAAGAAGCGGCTGTGCGTTATATCTGCTCAAACACTGCTTACACGCTGCTGCAGGGAATATGTCCAAAGAAATCTTCTCTGATGCATTCAAACCTGAAAGCTTATTCATCTTGCTGTACTTTCTTACTCAAGCACATGCTATTCTTGACTTGATGTTTTAGATCTCAGTGAAAGTGTGCATGGAAGCACCAGGCCAGGTAGAGCATGCAGTCCTAGAGCACCTTGAAGGAAGAGACAGTGAAGTGTATGGATGGGTGATGGCTCCTGAGGCTGGGCAGATGAAGGAATGCTCTTCTTTCACCAGTTGCTATAGGGACATCTTGAGAGCTGACAAATGTTCTGAAGTGTTGGCCACATCTCTGCAGGGACAGAAGAGTCAAAAGGTTGCTGTTGGGATGATCTTGCTTTGCAGTAAATCTGGAATCACTTGTTTATCTATCTCTCGAGACCAACGCAAGTTGAAGCAGGTCCCAGTCTGAAAGAGTCTGACCCTGTGCCCTCTTGTTTCCTTGAATGATACTGTTGCCACTCCAGTGAAGTTGTATTTGAAAATTTTAGGCTTTTCCACAGAACCCATTACACTTCTACTTACTTTTTCCATTTTGACCATTTTAAACAACATTTTAGTTTTTCCAGTCGACCTGAGTTCACATAACCTATTTATAAGGATTTTTTTAAAGATGTATAATTCATCTGCTTTGTGCGTTAGAATATTTCCTCACTTTATGTAAATAAAGCAACAGTAAATATCTTCCCTTTCTCTTAGCCTTTCTCTTTCCTTACTCTGTTTTTCTCTGCCGGCCTTTATCTGTTGCTGAGCTTGGACTCGTGTTCTTTCTGATTTGGGAGTTACTTCACTAGTTTGCAGTTTATGGAGCTTCATGTCCTTCTCTCCCTTCAGTTCCTCAGACCATCTTCTTCTCACTCTCTCCTGCCTTAGTTTTCCTCTAGTCTTCCAGCCCTCCCCTCACCCGCACAGCTCAGCTGCCTTTGCACCACTGTTGTACCACTTCTGCAGCAGTACAACTTCAGAGAATGGCTCAGAGCCCTCTGTTAGTCAGTTGCCACATGCACCTTAGCCGGGCTGATGGGTACTTCATCTTTAAAAGCATTTCTGAAAAAGGAATCATTATGCAGATGTTAAAATATGTGAAGTTTAGGCATCGTTGGAAATAAGCCTTACTCACCTTCAATGAATACATTTGGGTGTGACAGATTACATTGCTTAAACACGCTACCTGTCTGTGCAGATAAATGTACCACATTAAAAATATGTTTTTATTCCCATCAGGTGTCTTTAGGTTCCGTTGTTCAGTTTGAGAAGGGAAATTTCTCCTTGTCAGCAGAAACGGAAGAAAAGCTTTTTCCTGAGAAAAACGAACATCTGCTACAGTGGGCCCAGAAGGAATATGGCGCAGTAACATCTTTCACTGAACTCAAAATATCAAGAAACATCTATATTAAAGTAGGAGAAGGTAAAACAAAACAAAACCAATAGAATTGATAGGCACTTCTAGATGGTGAAAATTAAGTCTTGCTGTAGTATTATTTCACGGTTTTTATTTTAATCTTCAAACATACCTCTCATTTTCCAAGAGATGTGATGTAAAAGGGGAAGGCAGAGAAATAAGACCAAGTCTAAAGTCCAGACCTTGGATTTAGGCAACTTTTAATGGGTGCCGGTGCTGTAATTTTATGTAATTTAATGTGGATGCAATCGGCCAGAATCTTACAGTAGTCAAAGCTTCACCTTTTAAAAAGCAGTAAACTACTCATGGTGATCATTTGATTGTCTTTATCTAAAGGACTGAAGTAGAGAATGTGACGTAGGGGGGTAATTTCTAGAAAGACCTGAGGTTTTGGTGGTTTTTTTCTGTATTTGCTTGTATAAGGATCCAGACTACTTTGGGCAAAGAATTATTGCTTTCCTCACCAAGATAAGTTGCCTCAGTCTGATGTCCTTGTTTATTTTCATCCCAAGGAACAAGATTTCCTGTCCCCGTGAGCTGCACGCCAAATTCATCAGGTGGTCTAGGCAGGTGGGAGAGGACTCCAGCTCCTGAGGGGTTTCGCAGGCCCATATTAGGGTAGGGTTTGGACTGTAGCTGTGTAGCCGAGTAGTGTTGGAACAGTTGGAACAATATGAGCCTCTGCGGCACCTTGTGGCTCCAGCTTTCCCTCAGCTGGCTGCCGGTCACATAGCATGTCTTCTGCAGAGGAGTTCCACCTGAGCTGGTCATAAACTGTGGATAACATAAGAGCCAGGGCTTTTCTCTTCACTATGTTCTTGGATCAAGGCAGTTGGTTCAGGAGTCTGTGCCCTACTTACCTCTATTCAGGTTCATTTTCTGGAAAATACATAGTAAAAGGAACTTTGCAGGTAGAGCACTTTCCTCTATTGTGCAGAATGATTGGAGGTAAAATTTTCTTTTTTGCCGGTATGGGATATTTTAAGCTGTCAGTGTTCTTTACCTAATGGCCTGCAATTCACTGTGTTTTTTTGTTCTCTGAAGATGTCATCCAAGTTCAGGCTAAAGCAAACATCCAGGTTTAGGCTAAACCAAAAGCAGCAAGAGTAAAGGCTGGTAAAAGTGAACTGGAACTGATTTTCATTGCAGCTAGTAGTCCAGGTATTTTGAAATTAATTGTTGTCTATCAAGAAGTTCAGTGATGGGAAAAGTAGAAATCAATAGAACATTTTATCAATATTCAAAGAGTACTGGTGGGCTCAGCATTTACTAGCACCAGCAGCCTATTTTAGTAGTACTTCAGCAATGTTTCTCGAGAAACTCCTGCATGGCTAGTTGGCTACACAAAAAAACCCAAAAACCTTCTGTGAAGAAAACGTTCTTTCCTAACCACCTGTATCTCATCATTTGATTTCCTAAAGCATGAGGCTTGCCCCCCAAAGTCGGAACATGCCTGTGTTGGTTTTATCCAAAGCCTGCCAAATTTGTACAGGATTCCCCTGCATGATTTTTGTTCTACTTGGCACCGATCTAGGATTTTAATGCCAGAAAATCATTCAGAAATATATTTATTAGCTTATTAAAGTGCTCTTGGAAAGTATACATGGGAGTAGTGGTCTTTGTGTTGCAGAGACGAACATTTAATTAGATATGTCAGAAAACAGATAAAATTTTGTTTGCTGATTTGCACATCTCCAGTCAAACAAAACAGCTAAATAGGAGAGCTTTGCATCATCTTTAGAATGTATTAAAACACAATTTAATTAGGAGTAAGTACACAAAATTGGAACTTGGCAGGCAACCAAAATAGACAGTTTCTGAGAAGGCTTCTACAAACTAGCTCAGCTGTAACTGTATTTGATTTTGATTTAAATTCTTGGCAGAAGAATGTATATGTGTGGGGGTTATGCATGTGTTCAGGGGTGGGGAGAGGGTCAGTTCTTGAACTGCAGCAGTTGTGCAAGGAGTTCTATGGAAACCACGTGGGACTTGGACCTGGTCTGCGTCTCTGCAGAGTGAATGATGGAACCACTGGATTCCACAAACCACAGTGTATGCTGATGGACATTTCAGGCTTTTTATACAAAACTCACACTCCTCAAGTGCTTTAGTCAGGTACCCTCAGCTGCCAGTCTATGAGTCACAGCTAATGTTACTCATAATCTATAGGTGGTCATATGAAAAGCATAGTTCCTTGCTACATGACTGATACAGAATTTAATAGCAGTATTCATGTAATTATTTATGTTTCAGCTTCATTCAAGTTAGAAAAATCTAAAACTGGAAGATGTAACATTTTAGAAGTCGAGGCTGTATCTAAATACAGCAAACAGAAAATGCAAGCCAGAGAAAAGGTCTGAAGAAGGGTGATCTTTCGTAGAATAAAACTGCTTCTGACGCCATGGATCTCTGAAGTCACTTTTGAAGCTGCAAATGAAAAGCAGCTGAGTGAGTTAGCAAACTGGGTCAGGGCCAAGTGCATCTGAATCCTCTTGGTTCGAAAGAGTGGCCGATCAGATAGAGCGGGGATGGTGAGCACAGTGAGATCTTCAAGGGGCCAGAACTGCGGGTTTGAAGGAAGGGGGCACAAGAAGCGGGGTTCTTGTTCTTGCTTTGATTCATGTAGTGAAGGAGATGGCAAAGTGATTGCTGTAATAATCACTGTTAGATTCTAGAAAGAGGGACTGCTTGTGGTGAAAGTGATCTTAGTACGTGTTTTTCAGCAGAAGTCAGTTTAATTCCTCATGCTTCAATAAGATAGGCTTGTACAAGTCTGGAAAGCTTATCAGTTAGCTAAATGTTACCTAATGCATCCAGTACCACCAGTGTAAATCCAGGACAGATGTGCTAGCCTGCAGGGAGCCTAATTTCAACACATTTCTTAGCTAAATAATTTAAAAAAAAAAGTCAACCATAACAATAACTAGGCTGGAAAATGTACAGTCTGTTTACAGTCGTTAACACTGTGCTCCTGTCCTGGCAGAAGCTGAAGCTTCAGTCCTGACTCTGAATTTGTGGCCTATACACACAAGTGCACGTATCCTGCACACCCCACTTGCTTGGTTTTAATACTTGTAGGTGCGTGTGTTGTGTCAGGCTTTAGCTGTGTGTCCTGCTGGGGGGTGAGTACCGCTGAGAGTTTCCACCCTCCCTCCAGAGACCACTGCAGCCCCTTCCCTTCCCTTCCCTGCTACCCTGCTATTAAATGTCAGTCGAGGATCTGACCTCCCTTGGGCTAAGGGCTGGTAAACTGCAAAATAAACTCGAAAAAGCCCCGCCATCAGAGTGGCTGAGGAAAATCAAAAGTGCCTTGCTTATCCCCAGCTCAGACTTTGAAAGGCAAGCTCTGCTTGGATGGCATTTTTATTGCCGCGTGGAACTGCTGCTGCCCAGGGAGCCTGTCTTGGAGAGCAACACCCGATTAACAGCCCTCATTTTCACAAAAATCTCCTCATGATTTTACGCTGGAATACTCAGCTTGTGTCCAATTTAGCCAAGAGCCTGTGGATGACACCTAATTTGTGCAGAATAGAGCGGACGGTGTCTGTCCTTGTCTGTGAAATGGAGGTGCTGCCCACCGAAATTACAGACCCCCGCGTGCAGCCCTGCCTCCCCATGGGAGCAGCCTGGCCCAGGCCGGAGGGGAAGGCGGCTCCCAGCTGCTTCGCACAGCACAACCTCACGTCTGATTCCATATTGGGAGTCTGGGGAGATTGGAGAGGCACAGGGTCCATAAATTGACTGTTTGCTGGCTGGTTTAGTAAGGTTTTTAATTGATTGCAGGCACCTGCCGTCCCTTTCCAAAGTAGACAGCCCTGAAACTAAAAAAGAAAAGAAGTGCAGTGAGCAAAGAAAGACGAAATGGATCCCCTTTTCTTTTCCGTTCCAGGCCAGATCTTGGTATCTGGCACAGATGACAGTAAACAGATTTTGGTGAAGGGGGGAAGTAAATGTGTATGTCAAGTAGCCAGTGAGGGAGTTAAAATTTGCTGCAGAGGAGAAGCGTGCTATCGAGCGGAGGCCCAGGCTGGGGAGCCTCCGCGCTGGTGGCAGCCAGAGCAGCCGCTCTTGAGAGCTCCAGAGACGTTTAATGGAAGTGCCAGGAGCAGGAACCAAGTTCTTTGCAGTGGCAAACGATAGCACGTGTGGTAATTATCCACAAGCTGCTCAGAGGCTGTTATTTTACAGCCTGAATTGTGTTGTACAGCACCTGAGAAGCAAATACCTAGTATCTCTGTCTGTGTGTATATGTATATATATAAATTCAAGCTCAGTGTAGACCATTTGGGATCATTTTCCATTCTCTGCTGTTGTGGGAGGAGCTGGCAGAACTGCAGCTGCATTCAAAGCTAATCTGGCAGGGCACATACCAGATGTTAGAGGAGTGCTTTGCTTGGGCAGTATGAATAGTTATAGCCTCATACAACTTTCATAGATTCTGTAGGGAAGACGACAAGATTAACATTCAAAGACTACTTTGTGTAGGATCAGGAGAAGAAAGTCCCCTAATTTTTTCTGCAGTGGCCGGGGTCACAGGAGTCTGGTCTCCCTGCAAAGTTGTATACTGCACACAAATGCCCTTCAGGGGTGACATTTCAGCTCTCATTTAGGGAGCAAATGCTAACAGTGGTCTCAGCTCAGCTTTTAAGAGTTGGTCCACAGTTTTACATGCATAATGCATTATAGTTGATTTTTTTCTTTTTTCTGTCTTGCTACTGACCTTAACAGGAAAGCCGCCTTTGTAAAGCAAAGGTCAAAAAGCCAGCCATTTGGAATTATGTTCTTACAGGCTTTTTGAACATGATACTTAGTCCTCCTGCGTACTATGACAATTCATATGTAAAACTATCTCAGAAATACAAAGCATTCCTATTTTTCAATGGAAATATTGCTTCTTGGTGTACAGCAATGTAGGCTGTGCATGAGAACTTCATACCAAGTGACTATTTTTTATGTTTTGAATTGTATTCTCGTTAATGCTTGTGATCAGCTCGGCCGTTAAAACCAAAAAAAGAGATTGAATACCTACTCTAGAATTTCTTCATTTCAGATATGGATATTATGGTCAGGCTTCCTTAATATCAACAACTGATTTCATCCATTTCTTGCTATATTCAATTTTCCATGCACAAGAGAACCACAGTATTTCTAGACAACACTGACTAAACAATATATAGAAAAATATATTGAGTAAGGAAATGGAAAATACTTTCTGTGGTCTTTTAAATATGGTAAGTTCATAATAACAGGAATAAAACATTTGTAAAGGGAGAAGGAATTGATCACAGAAGTTTTCTATGAGTTAATTTCAAAAGAAAGAAATCTTTTTTTTAAAGGTGTAAGGAACAAATTAAATGCATCTTATTAATTTTGAAAAATGCTTACGTACTTTGCTTCAGTATTGTTTTCAGATTTCTCTTTGTAGGGATTTTTCTTTCATTAAATGTTTAAATCTGTAAATAGAAACCGTTCCGTTTAGAAGTACCTGTTTTTACATCAGAGATGTGGTGTGTTGTTGCAACAGTGATCTCCCTTTCAATATTATGTTGATTTGTCGTAAGTGTTTATGGTAGATAGTAGATATACCTTTTAGCTTAAAGACTTATGTCATAAAATACAGTGCCACATTGAAGTAGGCATGGTATGTACATGCATGTAAGCTGATAACTATGTGTAAAGGTGCATATGCTTTCTTTTTCTTTTCCCCCTCCAGATCAAGTTTTTCCTCCCTCGTGCAACATAAAAAAGAATTTTCTCTCTTTAAATTACCTTGCGGGATACCTACAACCAAAAACAGCAGAGGGGTGCCTTATGTCTAACTTTGTCCAAGAAAGAGAAGTTCATATCATTGAACTAATCACTCCAAATTCCAATCCATACAGGTAAAGTATTGTCTAAATAGACTAAATCTGTTTGAAATCACAGCTAAAGATTTCACCTGTCTATTGAAAATCAACTGAAAGGAGCCATTTCATCCTTACAAGAAGATTTTGGACCTTAGTACTTTCCCTTCAGTAGAAATGAGTTCTTCATTATGTAAAGATTTTGGATTCTGATTCACGATCCCAGGATTTTTCTGGACAAGTCTGCAAAGCACAGTTTTCGTGGATTGTATCCTGTCCCCCTTCTTGCTCAATCAATCAAATTTTTCCAAGAATTAGGTGAATAAGGGGAATATGAGTAAGGGCAGGAGGTTTAAGATGGGACCACCGTAGGAGGAGGTGAAAGAGAGGTTAAAAGTAATCTTGACCTGTTACAGGTAGGGATGACTGGCAGCAAGGCCTAGGGTAGTGATTCCCAAACAGTGATCCAGAGGTTGTAAGTGATCTGCAGTCCATGGTAATTGTTCCACAGTTGGTCTGCAGAATTGTAACAATATTTTCTGTCAAGTTTCCAGTTGAGTTTAAGGGATAGTTTGATAATTGCAAGAAATCTTAGGGGTTGACTGTGGTCTACTGACCAAAATGGTTTATAACTAGCGGTTAGTTAAAATTACTTAGCTCTTTGTACAAATTACAAGGATTATCTAAATTGTCAAAGATACCCTTGGAAGGTAAGACATTCAAAACATTCATCCTTTGCTGGTCTGTCCTAGGTCTTAGTGGCAGCACATGAATGGCGTTTTTTTCAGATAGTCATACCTGGAAAAGCTTTTCATAAGTGCTGAGTATGGTTGCTAGAACAGAAATTTGCTATGAAACTTAGATCATTTTCCCTTTTGCAGGAGGTACAATTTCATCACAGATAAGGTAGAATTAAAATCCCGTCTGCCTACTGCAGACATTGGAAATCCAGCATTGTCCAATTGTGCTCGTCCTGCAGTTACGTTTGAGCACATCCCATCCCTAATGTCGAAATCACACAGGGAGGTAGAGATGGGAGGAGAGGTCTTTGCAAGAAGAGTAATTATCTCATTGCAAGATGGTGAACCCAAAGCTTGAGACTATTCTTGCCTACCGACCTTGGGAGAGTTAAAAAAGTGCTGAGATGTACTGGAAGTGGAGCAGGTAAGCCCAAATTATTTGCCTCTGTGTGGCGTGAGTTGCAGCCCCATCCTGAACAGAGCTGTTCTTTAGTATCAACATTATCCTAAGTCCCTGGCAGCATTAGGCAATGACAGCTCGGTCTCCAAGCCCTCTGGGCTTTTGGCTTGGGCTGATAGTATGACAGGAATTCGTTTTTCAGATGATAACACTGCAAAATGTTTAAATGTTTTGTTATTAAAAGTAAAAAAGTAGTAAGTTAAATTTCTCTTGCTTTGTTCTTAGTTTTATGTGTTATCCACAGCTATCTTTACAAAGTTTATATCCACAAAGAAACATACAGAAGCTGAGCTGGGCACATGTAAAACTGCAGGAGGTGAAACGAGGGTCCCGAGATACACTAAGTCTCAGTGCAGAATATTAGTTGAAACCTGCTACTTGGGGATGAGCACGTTCTTGTGACATATGGCCCCATAAGATGATCTGGAAGTAAAGGTTTTTCTGTTGAGGTAGTATTTTGCTCGATGAGATGTTATTGATGGGTACAAAGCCATTTGCTCTACTTATTTTACCAAGGTCTTGAAAATCTGGACAGCGCTTACCTATTTTCCAGCAAGCAATAGGCTGGACATCTGTTTTCTTTTCTTTTTAAAGTAAGTATTTATCCAGAAGTATTGGAAACTGAATAAACGGCTTAATTCCTCAACACATGCAGATCCTAAGAAAAGTAATTTCCACAATTTAACTGCCTAGGCAGAGACACTCCCCAATATAGTATTTGTGCATTTTTTTAGTATTAACCTGCTTAATTTGTCTGTTTGCCTTTTTTTTAAGGTATTATTTTGAGCTTTAATACGGTTATAGCCAGAGGAAACTGAAACAGCTATATTTAGGCACTGTCACAGTGAAACAAAAAACAATATTTACTTTATAAATCAAATTGCTAGTCATATAACTAACCTGCTGTAACTAGTAGCTGAAATGAGTAGCACACTGCTTGTAAACAAGATACAAAAATACTATTTGTCTAAAAAGTATTTGTTCCTATTGTGATGCAAAATCATTTAAGCGTATGTGGAATAACAATCTGTTTTGCACATGTTGTGTTGCCTGGGATAATCTCCAGCATTTTAATCAGCTGGCCAGACAGTGGAAACATGATGGATTGGAAGAAGGTTGATAGCTGAAAATTTCTGGCATTCTAGTCTAACTTTCTCTCTATTTTCCACATGCAGTGCTTTCCAGGTGGATATAATCGTTGACATTAAACCATCTCAACCAGGCGCCAAACTTGTCAGAGACGTCGTACTTATCCTCAAGTGTAAAAAGTCTGTCAATTGGGTTATCAAGTCGCATGATGTCCAGGGAAAGCTGGAAGTGATTGTAAGTTAAGGCACCTTTATTTTTTGAGAGATACCATACTACAACAGTATGGAATCCATTTAAATGTGATATAGCACTAAATCATATTGATTTCTGAATGTTTTCTCTCTTAGCTGCTTTTTAAATTATTACTGCATTTCAAGGAGTAAATACAGAAACCACGTATTTTTTTCTCATTAACCTTTGATATATGGGCTATTAAGCTGACCAGCATATCACAGAAGCCAAGCCAAGTGGTTAGTGCAAGGATTTAGGGTCTATGTCTTTTCGACTTCTGTTGAAGTACCCTAAACACCCAGTTAGATGTCCATCTCCCTTTTTGCTGTTACTTTGGTGAGTGGATCTACAGATTCATCTCAGAAGTTGGAAAGATGCCCATGAGTGCAGAATGGGTAATCCTCTATATGCAGCACACACCCACGTCCCTTTACAAGTGGAAACTTTTTTAATCCTTCTACTTGTGGTTGCAGTAGTCTCTAGCCCTCTTCCCTGCCAGTACTTCTGTCCCCAGCAAGTGTTTGGTCAACTTGACCGTACCTCTCCTCAGACTGCAAATAATAAGTTTTTAAAAAATTAAACCCAGGATCTCTAAAGATAAACTTCTGAAACGATACTTACGCGTAATTGGAGGTTCTGGTTCAGAATGAATTTTTGTACACACTTTGTGTTTCAGCAGCATTTCTACTAAGAAAATGTGTTTTCCCTTGCTCTGAAATAAATAAATAAATAAAATCAGACTGATCTTGCCACCTATAAATATGTGGCCTATTTCTGTCTTAAGCGATCAGTTAGGAGCACACTGTACAGTTGAGCTGAATGTTTGCTCTGGACCACCCAGTGGCCTCCTGATGTACAATTTTGCAGTAACTCAGATACATTTTCAAACTCCAGCTATCTGTATTTATAAGAATTTTACTTTGCTTAGTAGCTTTCTCCTTTTAATGACTGCAAGGGCAATTCTGGCAGGATCCAAAAGCTGCTTGATCTAAATCTTCTCAGAGGACAGATTAGTAGGCAGGATTTCATGCTAGATTTTGAGAGTAGAGGAAATAAAAAGAAATAAATTATGGTATTGCTCAGAAAATTGAATGGAAACATTATTTAGGGTGGATGATGAAGTTCCCTTTTAATCCCTGACACATCTTTATCTTACGGACAGGAAAGGATGTTCTGGTCATTCTGTAGGTCCTAAATAATAAGCCCTTAAAGAGAAAGATCAAGGTTGGTTGCCCAGGATTACTACATTTATAAGCAGAAGGGCAAAACGCAATGCTTGACTTGAAAGTTTCCTTCTAGATTATTACATAAAATTCACCACTCTATATTTAGACCTATATGGGTCTACTTCCACAGGATAGAGAATTGTGCATTTCATGCTTGGAGATAGCTAAAGTACCATATTTCATATCCATGAAGCTATCTCTTTATGAACAATGAATTTTCAGGGAGAGGAATTTTAGAGGATTTTAAAGTGTCTGAAGTGCTGCACCTGAGTATAGAAAAGCAAGGCTGCTATTCTTTTTAAAGTTCTTCTTTATTAATTATTGAAAGTAGAAGTAAAAAGTATAAGTGAAAATTCTTTCTGTAACGAGGGGCAGAAGGTAATATTTTATTTGGACTAACAAAAAAAGAAAGTACTATATATGGAAATGTCAGTATATAAAAGACTTTGTATATTTATGTTAGGATTTGTGAGTAACTGTTTGCTGTATTGCTTCATTTATTATAGATGCTTCATTTTCTGAATGTGTGTTTGTTCTCCTTTATTTCGAGGGGAGTGTGGGAGGGAACTGAACACCCCTGTGTCATTAAAATGCCTGTACATCCAGTATTTAGGATCTGTTCGTATCTCTATTAAGCTGAAGGCCTTTCCAAGCCCAAATTTAGACAATGCATAAAAACATTACTAAACAATTAGGTAATGTTTCACAATGTTCTTTTTTATTAGTTGAATCAGTTCCATGCACTTCAATTTTCCTAACTTCTTGCCCTCAGTACGAATCAGAATTGTCTTGAGGGGATTGGCAAACCAAGAGGGAAAGGTTAGTGCTAAGCTGCCTCAAACCCAGGACTGTGAGTTATTAAGGTCTAAGTTCATAGACAAAATATGTAAAAGACTTTTTAGGTCATCTAGCTCATCTCCCAGCTTTCTGGGTTTCTTGAAACTCTGAAAAAGGGTGGACACAAAACCAAGTAAAAATGGGAATATTTTAGGTAAAGTAATTGCACATAATACACATGTAACGCTTTCCTCCCAGGCTGTGTTCAATTCCTGTTTGCTCTCTGTCCTTCCATCAGCCCCGTGCTTATGGACTGACTGCCATTCACATTCTGTCCTTTGGATTTGGGGTCCTTTTACAAAGCTGTGGGTTGCACAGTGGACGAAGTAGTGAAACTGCAGAAAGAAAATAAGTGTGTTGAGGAGCAAAGAGGAAGAGAGGTGAAATGGGCAGAACAAACCTGTGAGATTTTCAAAAGCTTGGAGGGACTGTTCTTTACATGAGAACAACTGCCCAGCAGTTTCTGAAAAGGTCTCTCTCTGTTCTGAATAGGTTGGTAGGTGGTTCTGATTGCCTGGTTTCCTACACTGCATATGAAGGTGTTGGCAGGGCAGGCAAGTGAAGGAATGTGTGTCTATTCCCGCAAACCCTTGTGCTCGGTTTTGTTTCATTAAGGGGATGAACATTTACAGGCTCAGCGTGGAGTGGGGAGGTATAAACAAGCCCAGGACATGGTCAGGTGCCAGCTAGGACAGTAAAATTCTGAGATAATATTTGTTCAGCTGTCTCCTCATGACAAAAAAGAAAAGGAAAGCCTAGAGGGAGATCCAGCAAAGTTGGGATAGAATAATAATTCTGATCAGTGAAAGCCGCGTGGTAATATGAAAATGTGTGATAAATCATGGCCAGATTTGTATCTGATGAACAATAAAAAATTATTTGATCCAAAACAGTAACCAGACACTAAAATTTAGGATACCTATTGCTTCCTTTTTGTTTCTTATCTTCAGTGGCCTTTGTTAGTCACTGATAACTGTACTAGCAACAGTATCCACAAACCAAGACACTTTGCAACTAAAATTTCCTTTAACTTCAGTTGTTAAGTGTTAAGTTAAGCTGTAAGTGTTTAAAGGATGCAGAACTGGGTCATTAGGAAGAAATGAGGGAGGGAGCTAAAAGCAAACTATGCCATTCCAGTGGGACTCTCTGAGCTGTATTCACCGCTTGGTTCAAAAGCTCGGTTTCCGAGGTCAGGCACAGAAATGCAACTGAGCTCTGTGATGCTGGGTAGCAGGTCCATACCACCACTGTATAAAAGCGATCTGGGCAAAAGAGATCAGTGCAGTCAATCTGTTGACATTCTAGAGTGAAAGAGAATTAAGATTTGTTCATGTTGAGGGAGAACAATGGGGATTTAAAAAGAAAAAAATGGAGGCTGTATGACAGATTGTTCCCCAGAGGTCAGTACTGGGTCCAGTCCTCTGCAATATATTCATCAATGACCTGGATGAAGGGATGGAACGTACCCTCAGCAAGTTTGCTGATGATACAAAACTGGGAGGGGTGGCTGACATACCAGAAGGCTGTGCCGCCGTACAGCAAGATCTGGACAGGCTGGAGAGTTGGGCAGAGAGGAACCTGATGAAATTCAACAAGGGCAAGTGTAGGGTGCTGTGCCTGGGGAGGAATGACGCCATGCACTAGTACAGGTTGGGGGCTGACCTGCTGGAGAGCAGCTCTGAAGAAAAAGACCTGGGGGTCCTGGTGGACAACAGGATGACCATGAGCCAGCAATGTGTCCTTGTGGCCAAGAAGGCCAATGGCATCCTGGGGTGCACTCAGGAAGAGTGTGACCAGCAGGTCGAGAGGTCATCCTGCCCCTCTACTCTGCCCTGGTGAGGCCCCATCTGGAGTACTGTGTCCAGTTCTGGGCTCCCCAGTTCAAGAAGGACAGGGAACTGCTGGAGAGGATACAGCAGAGGGCTACAAAGATGATTAGGGGCCTGGAGCGTCTCTCTTAGGAGGAAAGGCTGAGGGACTTGGCTCTTTTTAGTCTGGAGAAAAGACTACTGAGGGGAGACCTTATTAATGCCTATAAGTATCTCAAGGGTGGGTTGAAGGAGGAGGGAGCCAGACTCTTTTCAGTGGTTCCCAGTGACAGGACAAGGGGCAACGGGCACAAGTTGGAACATAGGAGGTTCCACTCGAATATGAGGAAGAATTTCTTCACGGTGAGGGTGACAGAGCCCTGGACCAGGCTGCCCAGGGAGGTTGTGGAGTCCCCTTCTTTGGAGATTTTCAAGATTTTCAAATATGTATCTGTGTAGCTTTGTGTGAATACGCGTTTAAGATGCCAAGCACTTAAAAGCAATTTTAAAATGTAATACCAGTTAATATTTTCTAACTTCCCCTCTAACAGTTAGAGATGTTTGTTATATTTCTTCGACTTCCACATTTGGACAAGAAAATTTGAAAATTTTCAAAACATTTATGGTAAAGCAAAAGCTAACTGACTATGTGACTCATCTGTATTTCGTGGCCAACTTTGACAAGCCGTTATTTGTAAATTATTTAGTAATAAAACTAAGAGATCAGCAAGTGCATTTATGTGTTTCTGTATTGATGTATTTGTGTAAAACTTCTATTGTAAATTGAATTTTAAATTTTATTTATGTGGAAAGTATATGCTGTCTTTTAAGTAGTTTGGCCTTGCATAAATGTACATGCTCTCACTTATCGCTCTATTAAGCATTTAATTCCGTCCTGTTTAACATACTCGACATTTCTAGTATGAAGCTCAGACTGTCCTCGGTGCTAGCTGACTTTAAAGCATTAGCTGGTATCAGCTTTACTTCATGAGCATGCTATGTTTTGCCTTTTTCAGTAATGCTCATTTGAACAAAGTTTTTCTTGTATGTAGCTTAAGTAGTGCTCTAATCAAAGAAATGAAGGGAACATCTGAAAAATCAGTTGTCATCTTGAGTTCGCCTCACCTCAGAAGTCATTTCAATTCAGTTTTGAAGAAAATACGGCATTATACAAATGGCTGTAAATATATCTTCATCTCGTTTAGGGATTAACAGTTTTTGACTACCTTGATTTATTGTACTCCAGGCGGAGGCTGGGAGGAAGGGGAGGCTTTTCTCCATGTGTGCAGCAGTTCTGTGCCTAAGGTGGCAGATTGGTTTATTTCCCAGGTGTTCTGAGTTTGCTGTTATTTAATAGAGTTAAATAGAGTAAAAAACATGTTCAATCAGCATCGTTATTTTGTTTTAAGTAGCCTTAAATGGTAAATTATGAACTAAGTTTTTCTTTGTTTTCAGACATCAAATAGTATTGGTTTTGGAAAGGAAACAGAACGGTCCATGACTATGAGTAAATCAGTAATACCTGATATTCCCTCATCACATGAGAGTTTGATCAAGTGGGCTTATGAGCATAACTATAGTCCAGTTACTTCCTACACAAAAGCTCCTGTTGCTAACAGATTTCATCTGCAACTTGAAGATACAGGTAAGCTTGAAACATACAGAAAAAATATATCTTGTATTTCCAGGAATGTGATGATTTGAAAGGTGCTTTCTCAGTTTTTGAAGCTTTTTTGTGGGGGCTTGCACTACTTTTACTGCTCATCATCAAGAATGCTGGTAATATCTATGAATGCTGGTTAAAAAAAAATAATCTGTGGCTTTCTGGTTATAAGAGTCCAGGCAAATTGTGTTATTTCATGAAATGCTGGTGGAATTAAATGGTTACAGTTTATCTAACTCACAAGCCATTATAGCTGACCATGCTCAGTGTTCACTGGAAGGGACTTCAGCAACTGAATATCTTGTTAGTTAATGAATCCAGCTTATCCAGTTAATAATCCATTAATGTTTGGTTTTTTTTCACTGAAGTATCAGCACAGTGTTTCCTTGAGAAAATGGAATACATTTTAAAATTGTTTACAGAGAAAACTGGCTTACCAAAAAAGTCTGAGCAAATGGAAAAAGTACAACCATTAAAAAAAAAATCTAATTATTTGGTGGAAGCCATTGCTGATGGAAAGATTTCTGGGTCCATCAAAGCTAGTGGTGTTGCATCTGCTTTTTCACAAATTCTGAATTTTAATTAATGAAAATATTTTTCTGTTTTGATAAAGTCTATGTTCACATTAATTTTATCAATTGCACTCTCATGGGTTACAGATAATTATCTACTTGGGCCAGATATTGAGATTTCTGTCCTGAGCAGTTGCGTGTATAAGCCAGGAAATCGTGTTCTCATTTACTCTGTACAAAGTTAACTCTTGTTTAACTTCATTCTGGTTGTGTCAGTAGTTCCACAACAGTGGAGTGACTGAATTTGTGATAGGGCAGGTAATGGAAGAATTTCACCCAATGATTTGTACTTAGGCTATTTCAGCAGCACTAAAATAGTGTATTTGCTGATGGGATGTTTCTTTTACCTCTGTGGTTGCCCACTCCTCAAAGCTCATTTTCAGCTCTTAGTGAGGCAGATTTATAGCAAGGACTAAATATACCAAGATGCCTCAATAACAAGTAAACCCACAGTAGAGGAATTGTGGCTAGTTACCTGAAAAGTACAAAGATGCTGCTTTGGATGTCAAGAGCTTCCTTTCTGGATATTTTTTTTTTTTTTTTTGGTATGAAAATGATTAGTTCTGAAGACTTTCATGAAAAATATTGAATAACCTAATGTTCTTTCTTTCCCTTATTTTTTTTAGAAGAGATGAATGATGAAGAAGACCATTCCCTTCCTCCAGAGCTGACAGAATTGCTGGGTGCTAACCCACTGCCTGCCCCAAAGAATCCTGCATTAAGTGATGGCCTGGGTTTTCCTTTTCACATTAACAGAGGAAGACATGACACAGTGGGAGAAGGAATCTTCCCATCTAGGGATTCGGTGGATACATTAATAAATCATGACTTTGAGCATTCCCTCTCAAAACATAAAGAACCAGAAGAGGTTCAGGGCAGTGCTGGTGTAGCCCTGTCAATAAGGTGTGATGACAAAGCCATGACAGTAGCTGTAGAAAAAGACTCTCTGCAGGTTGGTGTGATCTCTTATTCTCAAATTTGGGCAGGCTTTTTTGGGCAGACCATTTTATTTCCTAGAATCATAGAATCATTTAGGTTGGAAAAGACTTTTAAGATCATCGAGTCCAACCGTAAACCTAACACTGCCAAGTTACCACTAAACCATGTCCTGAAGCACCACATCTACACGTCTTTTAAGTACTTCCAGGAATGGTGACAACCACTTCCCTGGGTAGCCTGTTCCAATGCTTGATAACATTCTACCAGTGAAGAAATTTTTCCTATTGGTATTTTGATTGAAAAAATAAACATTCTAAGATCTACAGGCATCACCATGCAATTTCCCAAAAAATAGTTTGGTGTGGAAACTATCCTGTAGATATCCTTTGCTATAACTTAGGGTCATGTTTCCTCTTCCCAACAATCTGGTAGTTTGTAGAGGGATTTTTGATTAAAATTTTGCAGGGTTGGTTCTGTCAAAAAGTTACTGTACTCAACCATCAGTCTGAGTTTTTAATCTCCAAAGTAGAAAAAAGCTGCTTTTGATAGCTGTGTGAGACCTGAATAGATCTCTTTACCATCTACCAGCTGACAGGTTGCTTGTGTCCATTTGCATTGTGGAAAAGAGCCTGATACAGACAGCATTTTTAGCTCATTTCAGACCAAACAGACTCAGCATTATTAATTGGCGGATTAATAATGAACCTGTTGTTTTCTTTGTTCCATGTTACATTTATTCCCTGTCTGTCCTGTATAGCAGTGTTTTGAGAGTGACCTTCCCTGGATGTCAGTACAATGAACTTCACTTCCTCCTATCAGCAGTCATGAGCAGTGTTCTGAGCTGTGCTTTAAGCAAGAGCCTAACACAATTGTGTTTCAGCCACTTACAAAGTGCCTTTGTTTCAGGCTAGCGGCTACACAAGGACAGAGCTCTCGCTGCTGGATCACTCTTGCAAAGCCAGGATGAATGGTACCCATTTCATTTTGGAGTCTTTGCTGAACAAATGCGGGACTCGGACAGCATATATCTTCAACAAGATTGTTTATTTTAACTCTGTGAGTATTTTACAAAGAGGAGCCTCTGCGCTGCACATCATAGCGGTACAAGGAAGCTATTGTAGTTAGCTTTAGTCTTAGCAAAAAGGGGAGGCATCCTGATCTTTTCCTGCCTAGCTCAAAGCTAGTTGCAGCTACAGTCCCTATATTCAAGGAGGGATGAAGGCTGCATATTCAGTCTGCTTCTGTGGTCAGATAATATCCCAAAGGAAAAAGGAGGAGCTAGAGTTAAATACTTTTACAAAACTGCGTGGCTATGCTTCGGGGACTGTCTGTACCAGTCTCAGAGAAATTGCACCAGCTTTCACTGTGCAGCTTTGATGTACTGGTACATAAGCAGTGCTACACGGCTGTAAGGAGAAATAGGAATGAAGGTTTGTGACTGCACAAAGCAATACCATTTAATTCGTATTCTGAAATATTTTAAGTTAACCTTTTTTTCCCAAAATTGTGTGTGAAAAAGGCTTTCAAAATGTGAGGAAAAAACATTATCTGTGACTGCGTCTCTCTTATAATTTGGATTCATATTTGCTATCAGTTGATGTACGTGGTGAAGGGACTCTGAGTACTTGTTATGAGTGATGATGCTAAGGAGCACACTTAGGTTCTAAGTGACTGTTTCCAGACTGGCTCAGCTTATGAGCTTGAGTAGAGTGCAGCTAATCTGGGTTGGAAAGTTATGACACGTTTCTCTTGCTGGAGCTTTCCAGTACATAGAAGTAACCCTGGCAAATGATGGAAAGCCTGTGGTCCAACCCAAACACAGCTAAAGCAATCTGATCTGACCTTGCCTGGTTAAAACCGTTCTATACTGGCAAGTCTGTAGCACCTAACTTTAGAAACAGTCCCAAACCAAGGCTGTGGATAGAAACATCTCCAAACTACAGAACAACACGTGTCTGGAGCTAAATACTGTCATTGTCCCTATATTCTATTATGGCCCAAACTAAAATGGATATTTGCCTCCTCTCCTTTCTCCATCATGTCTTTTAATAGTCTTGGCTACTCACTTAAACTCTGAATCATGTATGATATCTTTCAGAATTTGTGAACCTTTCTCCTTAAAAATAAATCCCATGCAGTGGAGTCTTAAAGAGTGTCTGTATCACTTTGTAGCAGTTGCTCTATGTCCAAGAAAACAAAGAGGTAGTCCTGGAAGGGAGGGAACTACCTGAGGAGCTGTAGGGCATACAGAAACAGAGTGCAGAATGTTGGAAAACAAAAATGGGAATTTTCAGGTGAAGAAATGGAGAAGTTTGCAAAGGAGGAAAAAAAAAGGTGGGGGTAAATTCGGTAGAAATTCAGAGAAAAACAAAGAATGGAAAAATGAAGAAGGGGACATCATGGTCTTGGGTGTACATATCTACAAAAAATATGCAAATAACTCTAGAGAAAATCCTTTAGTCACCCTAACACATTCCGTGATTTTCCGTGAGCGCATTAAGGAAAACTGTAAGTTGCAAAAAGTCACTTCAGAAATGCATTTCTTTTTCCACTGTTGGTTATAGAAATACTAGAAATAGAATGGAAATGCTAGGGTGCTCATTCAGACACCAGCACCCAGACTGGTGTCTTTGCTGGCTCTGAATTCTGGAAAAAAACTAAAGGGCGTTCTCTAAAATATAACCCACATGTGTTACATGCTCAGCACAAGGCTATTTAAGATGTGCTTTCACCATCTGCTTAGCTGGTGCACTTCTTTTGGCCTGTGCGTTGTTCTGAAGAGAGAAGAAAATAATAACCATGAAGAGAGTGCTCAGTTATCACCTAATTTTATGCGCTTGCAATACCTTTTGTGCAGATTGTCATTCAGCTGTCATCACCAGCTGAAAGCAGCGGCTTTGATGATGACGACATGGAATCAGGTGATAATGGATTTCCAGGGGATGCCGATGAGGGAGATGTTGCTTTCTCAAGCTGGCCTGAAATAGCGGTATGTTACTCTTGGTTTTGCACCTGACAATAGAGAAATGCCTATTGTAATAGGCACTTCACATAAATTGCATTAATTGTATAGCAATTAATTTGTCTTTTAACACATTTCTTCTCACTTCTATTTCTTGTGACCCTATTGAAGATTTGCACTAAGTTGACGGGATGTGGGCCTGTATTGTACACTCCAAATTTATCCTTATCCAGCTACCACTCCTGACTCAGGATGTATTTGTATTGTTTTTTTCATTTCAGTTTAATTGCACACTGCCCCGGCCAGAGGATGACAGAGGCATTTTCTGGCCTCCTGAACCACATGTCACCAATGTGACCTTCAACATGGAGCTGTACAAAACAGACCTGTTCCTTGCTCCCTCCCAAGGACTCTTCTCTGTAGCTGAGAATGGGCCAATATATGTAGAGGTAAGAAACTGAAAAAGGTTTTCAAACTAAGGGAAACATTTTGCAAGGCTGTGCAACTGAGCCAAAACTGTTCTTGTCAGTTTAAAGGTCCCATTGTGCAGTTGCTTTAGGCACACGGGTAGGTGTTTTGGTGTCTGCAGAGAACAGAAACTATGCAGTAAGAACCAGGACAATGTTTTGGGTCAAAATGAAAGGATTCCTGCATAATGGATTGATTTGACTACAAGGTAAATTGGTCATTCCTGGCAAATCTGCTTTTCTCTGCAGAACTTAAAGGTGGTCTCTGAGCTCTTGCTCTGAATTGGCGGTTCCTGCTGAAGACTTCAGGGTCCATTTTATTGGGTAATATGGCTGAATCTCATCTGAAAGATGTAGACATGCAAAAAATGATTACAAGTGTCTGTCTTCCATATGCTAGTGTTCTCGGGTTACAAAGTAAATACAGATTCTGTTCTCTCTCCAATCCACTTACAAACACCAGTTACATTCCTTTTGAATGCTATCACACGAGATCTTACAGGTTTAGATAAATAAGACCAGCAAAGTCAACAGCCAGTCAAGGGTACCTTGACTTCAGGTGTATTATGGACCTGGTAATATTTCCAAGTGTTGCTAAGTTGCTCATGAAACCTGGGGAATTTCAAACCAATGCAATCAGTATTTCTAAAGGTAATCACATGAACACAATTTTACATTTTTCAAGTAACGGTAGGCATTGACAAATACAACATTGGCAATGAAGTAGTATCACCAGTTTATAGATGAGTAAATCATGACTGGTGAGCTATGAGCTTGTAAGACCAAGGAAATGAGTATATTGACTGAAGCAGTGCTGTGCCGTGTTTCCCTGGCCCAAGTTAGTTCCTCTTTGTGAGCCTGTGCTGCACATGGTAAACATAGTAGCCCATTTGACGTTGGTGCAGTTTTCTTCATTGTTTCAGTGTGTCGTGTCTCTTCCTCATTCTTTACCCGGTGAAAAGTACTTAAGACAATTAAAGCAAAAAGAAAGTATGTCACACTCAGTTAAAAATATGTTTATGAAAGACACATTATTTTTTTTTCATTTGGATAAAACCGGCTGCTTCCTTCAGCGATCTGGGATGAATCCCCCTGGCTCTGAGCCCTTTGGATTTGTCTGGTTCTGGATCTGTTTATTCAGACAGATGTTCTGATTTCTTCATCACCTGTCCTGGCAGAAGCCTTTTTTTTCTGTTTGTCTTTCTTGCACAGTGGAAAATCTGTATCAGTTTTGAACTCTGTGATTCCCTTTTTAGCTGACACAGATTCTTAAAATTTTTTTTTTTGTTGTTTCTGTTTTGCTTTTGTTATTTAACACATATATTTTGGTCAATAAATTGCTTAGGTCATAATCTGTAAGAACTTGGTATCTCCCTTTCCCTTCTCTGCTAAAAATGTTTTTTGCATTTGAATCTTTTGGCTTTTTTTTCCTTTGTTCTCTACTGTCATTTTCTTATCATATTTTGGTCTCCTCTTCCTCTTAGTTCTCTTCTGTCCTTGAGATATCATTCATCCTTTTATTTACCTTTTGGCATTTTATGATGCTGTAGTATGCCTGTCCTCCTTGCCGTAATCTCTTTTTTCAACTGGTTTACACCATGAGCTTGTTTATCTGTCAGCATCTGTGGCTTGACTTCCATTCATCTGTCTTTATTTCTGGTCTTTTTAGAAGATGGTCTTTCTTGCTTAGATGCTACAGCACATCCCTTCATTTCTAATTTGATTGCTGCTCACATAAGGGAGAGAAAAAAATGAGAAATGCCTTTATTCACTGCACAGTTCATAGCATCCAAAAATTTCTGTATAGACCACAGGAAAATTTGACAGGTGTCTTCCTTAAATGTACATGCAGCACGTATGGATTAAGTACACATTTAAGGCACATTTCTTCTAAGAAGGAAATGATTTACTGAGGAACTGATTTCATCAGTCAGTATTAATGGTTAAGCACAACACTTCTGTTGTTTATTAAGAGCAACATGCTTCATCTGTTATAAATTCCATTTAAATTTTTTTCCTAATTATTCTGGAGCATTTTTTGTCTGCGTTACAGTCCAGCTGAATAATATCAGTACCTGGAAGTTTGCAGTCTTAATTATTTTTCTTAAAAGAATATGGATTTCAGACCTACAATAAACTAAATGGATCATTTCACAAGAAATGATGGCTTTTTAGGAGGCTCTCCCACCCCCCCACTTCAGGAATGCCACCCAAATGTCAGACCATGACCTCCTCTCTGCCTCTGCATTCCTCTCCTGGCTTGGGGTGGGTTCTCTGTTGTGTCTGTTGGGTTTTTTTCTTCTTTTTTTTTCTTTTTCATTAAAGTTTCAAACAGATACAAAGATGTGGAATTAGTAATTGACTTCCATACAGCTCTGTTATAGTCTGTGTGTCTAAGGGAAGCAGTGCCATCTCAAGTGGCGTTCGCAGTCGTTAACTACATGTCTGATCTGGACTGGGTTTTTCCTCTGCTTTCGGAAAGAGAAGGGATTGCTGTATTTATGCACGGTTATGCTATTAAACAGCTGCTGGTTTTGAAACGACAGCTTTTCTGTGTCCCAGTTTGACAGTCTATCCTTAACATTTAGCCTTCAAAGTAGTTCAGATTGGAAGTGGCACTGGAAAACTGCTTAAAAAACTGTTGATAATGTTAATGAAATGTGAACTAAAAATGTCATTTCAGAGATCTTACCATCTCTTTCTTTTTACTGCAGGTGTCTGTGACTAAAGCTGACAGATCCTTGGGCTTTGCCATTCAAACATGCTTTGTTTCCCCGTTTTCAAATCCGGATAGAATGTCTGACTACACTATCATAGAAAATATTTGTCCTAAAGATGAATCTGTTAAATTCTACAGCATTGAGAAGGTGAACTTTCTGATACCACATGCACAGAAGGACAAAAAAAGATTTAGCTTTGTGTTTAAACCAATGTTCAACATCTCACTGCTCTTTCTTCACTGTGAGTTGACTTTGTGTACAAATAAAGACAAAGATACTCAAGGACTGCCAAAGGTCAGTAGTCTCTTAAAGTCTAAACTTCTGATTTAGGTGAAAATAAGTTATTTTTTTCACCTAGACTTTGACGTGAATAAACTGTTTTCTGTGGAATTGATGTAATAAACCTGGTATCTCTAGGCTCAAGATTTTAATAGATAAGAGTTATGATGCTATGCATTTTGACTACATAATTTACGGTTTCTGTTTAAATTTCGTTAGGTGGTTATGTGGGATAAATAGAAATTGCTTTTTATTACGCAAGTTGTTCAGATTTATCTTTGCTATCTATATCCAAAGCACAAACAATGTTAGCTTTAATTTCCAAAGACATGCATAATATCAGATAATATTGCAATCTGACTGTTACAAAAGAGAATTGCCAAATTTTGCTCTATAACTAATGGAAATGGCTGTAAATTAGTTGTTAAAGAATGTGTTCTAAGAATTTGGAAGTTATTTTTACTTTGGGGTTTATGCACACCCCCCTTAAAACATTGGGTTTTTTTTTAAAGATGGTTTGTCATGTTGCTCAGCACATGTGTTGGTGGCTACTGTTTTGGCTATCAGATTTTTAGAAAACGTTTACCCTAAAATAAAGTAATTACTACTATTGAAGTTCAGTAGTAACACCTCATAAAGGTTAGAGGAACCTTAATGAAACCAAAGGTTGCATCCTGCAGCACAGCTAAGGATTACCTTTGCCAGTACATTACACAGGGGTTGTTTGGAGGTTCTCCTCTTTTTTTAGTAAATAATATAGGGTAAAACTGATAATGAGGCAACTGTGCAGCTGGCACAGCTGTCCTGGCAGACAAGTGACTCTCTGACCTCACACACTGTTTTTTTCCACCTCTAGTGCATTCCTCCTGATGAAGCTTGCACCTCTCTCAATGTGGATATGATCTTGGCCATGATGCACAACAAGAAAACCTTCACCAAGCCCCTTGTTGTAATAACACATGAAGGAAAAATAGAAGGTATGAAAATAAGCTTGAACTGTTTAATAAAGCTATATATATTATAGTGTAACATACAGCCACTTGAAATCGGGGAGTACTCCAAGTATGTGGCATTGTATAATCTTATGGGGAATACTGTATTTGTAAGGTTTGTTTAGACATTTCCCTGGCAGCAATCATCATGGCAGTTCCTTGCCTTTAAACTGCCTTTATTGATCTCTGGACGTCTGGTTTTGCCAGGCAATTGAGAAAGGAATACAGTACTACACAACAGTATGGGTTTCAGAAGTTTGAATATAGCAAGTAGCGCTTCCAGCAACTTCGTGTTGCCCAGAGATCAAAGGCAGTGCTCTGCTCCCTGCTGTATCATTTCCTTATTGTGCTTGTAAATATGTATTTAGGAACAACAACAATGGAATTACAAAGTATTGAAGATGCTAAAGCCTGATAAGTTTGTAAAGCAAAGGAGTGGCCACCAGAGAGACACTCATTAGACTGTTAAACTATTAAGAGCAAAAGATGAGATGCGCAAAGGTATTTTAGCTTCACTTTGGTGGGGCTTGTTTGGTTATGTGATCTTTATGGAAAAACCCATGAGTGTGGCAGGTAACTGATTGAAGGAGTTGGAAAGATCAAAGAGTATTATGAGATAATGCCATACGGCATGTTGAGACTGTACTGTAGCTTAAGAATATGCCCCGTGAGTGATGGGAAATAAGAACTGTTTTCAGTTTCACTTAATTTTGAAAGTAATTCTTAGTGAATCCGTCTGACAAGAGCATCAGTCATGTTTTGATGCATTGGTAGAAGAAAATATATGTGTGTTATCTTTTATTTTTGTATTAGCATGTGAGTTTAATCAGAAGCTTCAGTGGCTTCACATGCACATCAAAATCTTCCAATTGTATCCAAAGGCTGTTTGACCTTTGGAATGCTTTTGGGGGAGTGTCAAAAGGATGGGGATCAGAACTCCTTTAACCTCCGTTGTACAGTGGGTGCCTTTTAGTCTTCAAACGATTTAAAGTACCATACAGCGTTGCTAGGGGACATAAGCAGCAACTGTTTCTGTTGAATTCTGGAAGTCGGCTCATGTTTGGTATTTTTTACAAATTTAATAATACAGATCAAATCGACTATGATCTAAGGGCAAGTATTTGATCTCTCAATGCGGTACAATTAAAACTGTGCTTTGGGCCTGATTCTGGGCTTTTTCTTTTTGCAAAGCTCTTTTTTTTTTCAGTGGTATTTCTATTGGGAATGAGTAAATCCTGGAACTGAAGTTCAGTTTTCAATAAACAGAGTCATACTCTTGAGCTCTCTCACCCTTCCGATGTGTGGAGCATTGTGCGCAGCTCCCATCTCAGGCTCCACTCAGAATGTTGTCTTTGTCAGAGGCACAAGGTCTTAGTGTGCAAAGATGAGCTAAATTTATAAAGATTAGTTACAAGACAACAGTGTGATAGAGTATTTTGTTGCATTGTGGGTGATTTAGTCTAATTGTGGGCTGTTTGGTGGAAATCTCCCCAGTGTATCACAGCTTTCAGGCATAATACAAAGTGGTACATTAACAACGTAGCTTTGTTGGTATGCAGTTGTTCTGCAGTGAATCAAGCAACCCCTTTTTAAAAGCCAAATGCCATTGTTGGCCAACACGTGAACCTAAAATATGAGAAGAAATTATATAGCATTACTGAACAGGAGAATTTGCATCTCAGAGGTGTTCTTCATTTTCTTTCATGTGAACAGGCCATCTTTTGTTGTTGTAAACCATATTATGTGAGTTACTGCCATTGGATCTGCTCTCCAAGTCAAATGTAGAAGTCATGCGCTTGACATTTCAAAAGTCAGAACAAACTGGTCATTGCAAAGATGTCAACTTTTTTTCTTCAGACATAAGCTTATGACTGTCATTGACTGTAATAGAAATCACACCTGTATATCTAAATGAGAATAACTCTTCCTCCTCTCCTGATTTTATTAATTGTAGCTCAGTTGCTTACATTATTGCAGTAGATCCCAATGGAAGTTCTAAAATCCAACTTCATGCCACATTCTTTCCCTTTACATTCCTGCATTTCACACACACGCTCTCCCCCACTTCAATGAAAGGCATATGGATGGCCATTTAAGTGCTAGGAAATATATGTCCTTCTGTTGAAATAATCTACCAATTTCATTGTCCAGATTTTTGCTAAGTGTGGAAACTTTAGATTATTACTTCTACAGCAAAAGGAAATAAGGTCAAAGAAAGGAGGTCAAGTGAGCAGCTAACAAGTGCCACTATCCTACAAATGTATAGAAAATTATGATAATTTCTAAAGGCTGGCTGCTGATGTTTTTAAATTAGATGCTTTTCCTGGACCTCAAGGATTCCTGCTGCTTCTGTGTCGCTCCGAGCAAACCACATTAAAATACATGTATGAACTGGATGACTGAGGAGAATTGATAATGGACTATACAGCCTATCATTAATTAGCAGACTTTATATTCTCTGTGGAGAGGCCAATGACAGAATGAGCATGGAAAATTCATTCTCCCCTCAGCTCAGAAGGCATTTTCTTGGCACTTAGGATATGCCAGTGGAGTGTTTGGACAATCTGATAGTGCCCTTACCCATATTTGTACTGTTCGGTGCTCCTTGGTTTCAGTCCAACCCTCCTCACAAATCTTGCATTCAGTTATGCTTTTGCTGTTAAGTGCGCTTGATGACTTTCCAGCTTATTTGTGCACGTGCATACACACCTCTCTGTTCTCACCTGTTTCCTACTCCTGTTCCACCTGTTTCCTACCATCCTGCCAGGGGTGATCTGGAAGAGACAGTCCTGTGTTAGAACAAGTCACAATAATGCAGTATAAGAATAAAATGCTTTTTTGGTTATTGTAGGCACATGTATCTCAGAGCCTAATGATCTCGTAGGATATTGCTGGCAATTTAGTGCTGCCATTTGGGTTTTAAGAAGTTAGAAGCATAGTCTTGGTTTAAGAATACATTAAATAAATAAATATATTTATTTTCAGTATTTTTGAGCCACTATGTTTACATAGCAATTAAACTTTTTTTTTTTTTCAGTTGCTAAAGATGCAAAAACAAAAATTGGGACACTGTCTTGTCTAATCCTTTTACAGCTGTTGCACTGAACACAGACCAGAATTTAAATGGGATCCCTAGGTTACTGGGGGTTAGAATCTAGAAGCAAACTGCAGCTAACCAAACAGGTCTTCAGGTCTGAAGCCAGAATCTCTGGCTCTTCTGCTTGAGGTGACATTCTTGGAGGAAGATAAGAGAAGCCAGTTAAGCAAAAGAAGGGAAAATTCTTCACTTTTTAGCATGTGTTTACTTGTCTCTTTCTGTTACATGCTGATAATGATGATGATATTTGATATTCTTGCCAAGAAAAATAGCTTTGATATAATAGCTATGATCTTTTATTTCCTATATATAATTAAAAAGCAAAACAAAACAACCGCCTAATTTTTAAGACAGAATAGCAAGTAGGACTCAGGAAGATATGTGAATCAACTCATATTCATGCAATTTGGACAAAGCAGTGTGTATCATGCCATAATACAGACTTTCTTTAGAGGTTATGGCTAGTGTTTGATGTTAATTTTTGTAGTGTGATTTAACATGCAGGTATCTCATGTTTATGATTAGTGAGTAGTCAGATGAGTGTAATCACCTTAAAACAGCCTTTGCAACCTGTGCTTTTTAAGTGCTCCACATAGGGATAACCAGAGTTACTGCACGTCAGACCTGATGACATCTTGACTGGGAAAGGTTGCGGTGTAGTTGCCAGCAAAATAAATGTGTGCTGCATGAACTATACTGCAGATATGTTCCTCTTAGGAATGATCAATATATGATTAGAATTTTTCTGAGCTGAGCAAGATTATTGAAGTCGGGCTGATTTTCCTGAAGTTCCTGGTTTGTGAAAATTACAATTAATGTCTTTCTGTCAGATCAAATCCTGAAGGTTGCTTGCATAGTTTGTAGGCTGTATGTGGAACTCTGATTAATTTTTTGTGTTTTTTGTTGTTTGGTTTTTTTCTTAAATTAGATCCTTCCCTTCCAAAGCCAAATGTGAGACAGCCACGTAAGTAACTCTTGAACCAATCTCTTTTAAGCCTTAAACTTTTGTCTAGAAAGTATTAGATCAATGAAGAAAATTATGTTCAGGCTTTCTGAGTGTGTGTGTTAAATTCTGGGACAAAACAGAATTCTAACTGTGTTGCTGATTCAGATTCCCATCAGCGTTTAGAGAAGAAGGCCTGTGACCTTTTGCACATGTGAAAATCAAATTTGGGAAAACACCATGAGAGTCTCAGCCTTAGGAAGTTCATTTGCTGGTGTGTGCGTGGTTGTGTTATTTCCCCCTTCTCTGCTGAGGCCACTGCTTCTCCATACCAGGGTTTCAGCAGCAATGCCATCTTAGGGAGCTCCTCTGTCCTACTGATTCCTACTGCCTGATTCCTACCTTGCACTGCAGCTGGCCACATCCAGCCATCTGGCACCAGCATTTACAGGCCACGCAGTAGATGACATCACTGACTTCATACGGATCATTTCTTTGTTTTTTTCTGTTGTCTTGGTGTAGTGAATTAACAGGGGTCAATTACTGACCCAGGAAGGGAAGGAGAGAAGCAGCACTAGAAGACAGTAATAAACAGGAAGGTGAAGGTTATTTGTAGCCAAACCCAAGAATGAATGGAGAAAAGGGAAGATTAGAAAAGGAAGTGCAAAGAAGGTTGTTTTCCTCTGCTCCTGTCCCTGTGTCTTTGGGACTAAATTTGCTCAGAATAGCAAGGGGAATAACAAATTATACTTCTGCCATTTCAGCTTCCATGTGACTTTCCTCTCCTCTACGTTTCCTCCTAAGCGGAGAGGACATTGGCTGGTGCCTTGTGGGAAAAACAGTTGAGTTTAGGAGAGTCCTTTCTGTTTGCATTTAAAATGACCAGATGTGGCCAAAGGAATCAGGAGTAGTCTCATAGAAGAAATGGGAGAAAAACCTTCTAAGCTGCTATCTCTCAGGTGTTTCAGATGCAAACTTGGTTGTAGGCACCCAGAAACGGGTCCTGAAGGCCCTTGCCAACAGGAACTGCTGGAGAAGACATTTGTCAAAAGGGGAAAAGCGGAATAACCCTGAGGATCTCAGGAGCTGTTGGGCTGGGGGATGTCCGTAGGGAAATCTGCTGGATGCAGGAATGTGTAAAGTGAGGGTGTTGGTTGCGTTTTGAGAACTGCAGTTCCACTGAAGGATACTACTGAGAAGATCCAGTCAGCTCATTTCCTGGCCAGCTTAGTCAGTAAAATGTTATTCACTGGCCTAAGCCATTTTGTGCACTGGGAGACATTAAAAATACCAAAACTAGAAATCAATTTTGTAAGAAGAAATTTCCCCAAATGATTGCTGAAAGAGTGATTATTATTTTTTGAAGTATTTCTAATCACCAAAAATAAAAACACAAAAGCTGAAAGTTTCTGTGTTTCCATGGTTAACGTTGGGGGGGCAACACATCCGGGAACCAGATGCTGTTACCCTTGAAATGGTACTGCAAAAGGGCCTCTCCCCTCGAAAGTGATTTGCGTGTGCGTGTGTGTGGTTCTATTTTTGTGTTCTGGAATTAATTTTGGTTATTGAAAGCATTGCCAAATGTGAAAAACAATTGTTTCTATTTATGTTTTCGCTGACTTTTTGCTGGCATCTCTTCCCTCTTAACAGCAGTTCCGTTCTCCACCTAGATTTGAGACTGAACTTGTAAGAGATGTAGGGGAAAGTTTGCTTGAATGTTAGGGTATTTAAATGAAAAGCACCTTTTGTCAAAAATCTCAGCCTTTTTAAAACACATTTTTGAGATAAATGGATATTTAATTGCAAGCAAGTTTTTAAAAGCCAACTGGAAATGCTTAATTTTTGCAATGTTTTCCACATTTGGGTGTGCTGAGCTGGGGTTTTGCTTTGCAATATGGAACAGTTGGTTGGAATGAAGCCAGCCTTTGAAAGCATCACGTTTATTTCCTTGATGCAAATCTGCTAGTCTGTTCCTTAAAATGGTGCTTAATTAACTATGAATTTTTAAAAAACTTTTCCATGAAAGCGTGAGGGTAAATTTTTGTAAAACAGTATTTGCAACTGAAAACAAAAACAAAACTTTTTTTGTTATGTGTGTTTAACTTGTAGCTGTGTTCTACGGTCTGGACACGCTGACTGTCGTGGGCATTGCCTTTGCGGCATTTGTAATCGGAGCCCTGCTGACAGGAGCGCTCTGGTTTATCTACTCTCACACAGGTAAGTATGAGGGCTCTTCCAGACCTCACTGCCCATCATGCTGCAGGAAACGTGGTGTGCTCTGAGCTCATGCAAGGTGGGAGGGAAGGAGAGGGGGGCTGGCAGTGGCTGTCCTGGGACTTCTTTCCTGCTCTCTCTTCTTATTAGGGTGTTCTCCAGCATTTAGGGTGTTTCTCCCATGAGCCCTTTGGTGCGTATCAGCAGATTGTTACCCGCCCTTCCCTAAAGGGAGTTATTATGCATTATGAACATGATTTAAAATTTGCTAAAATAATTTAAAATGCAATCTTGAAAACTCACCTGGGACATGAGTAAAACTGAGTATTCCTGGCTTGTGCATTATCATTAGCAGCATCTCTGTATTTCACGTTTAATTAACATTTCACTTAATGGATCCCTTTTGGTTCCCATACTCCTTTTTTCAAAATTTTTTGCAGTTACTAAATTAGGCTGACATGACTGGGAATGTGATGTGATCAGCACAAGGAATGGGCCAAATGGCTAAAAGAATGCTTTATTTGCATAGACATACATTACATTTCATGTAATCTGCAAGGTGGTACAGACAAAGACGGGACACTGGTGGGGTCTTGATTTGCAGTGTCTGACCTTTGCTGCTGGGGATCATGGGGAATCTCGGGATCCCTACGGCATGCTGGACTCCAGCTACTAGGCGATTCTATGATTCTACTTCCACTTTTGACCTCGCCAGACCCTGCCAAGGTGGGGAGATTGTGAAGTCAGTTACTCCAAACCTACACAGCTCTGGAGCACTGGAATTCTCCTATAGTGCACTGCAGGGTTTTTTTCAGCTTCTAAAACCTCATGGAAGCTATTTAGGAGTAAGAATCCGGCCCTGTCAGGTCAGAGCTTCTGTAAATATTATGACCTAGGAGCTCATGTTAATTTGGAAAAAAAACCTGTGGGTTTTTTCCAGTTGGCAGTACAACAACTTTGTATAAGCAGTTTAATACATCTCAATGCATCAGCTGTGTATGAAGCTTGTTTGGAATTGAAGCAAATGTGGAAAATTTAAAGGTTGTGATAATATGTATAAATAGTAGAATTCTGCCATATATACTGCTGAAACATTGTGGAAGAAAAGTAAGTGCAATTTCAGTGAGTAAATGTGTAAGTTGAGAAGGTAATTTCCAAATAGGTAGCCTTTATTAACAAAAATTTGAAACAATTGTTAAATTAGTATAGTTGGTCCTGCATTTGTGGAAGTTCAATCTCTGTTTGTATACAGAACCATCTATAGACACATGTTGTGTGTCAGTAGTCAAGGAACGCTGGGAAGCCAACATGATAAATCCTTCAGCAACAATAGGACTTGGACCAATCCCATTAAAAGAATTATATTAACAAATTGCATCGGTCATAGTGACCATGTACAAGTAGTAGAGAGGGCAGCTGCTCTGGCTGTATTTGAGAGATGAAAATAAGTGGAGAAACAGGCCAGACAAGAAGTAACAAAAGGGAAGAAAAGGAAGGGGACATTCTATCTCATCAGATCAGAGAATCACAGAAATGATAAATAATATCTATGACTTTATCTGGTTCAGATTTTCAAAGGATTGTGAAAGTGAACCTATGTTCCTGTGCACATAATTTTTCTGTGTATATCTTGTATCTACAAAGCACAACTTGCAGTAGGGTGCAGTGAAGACTCTGGCAGGGACAGCCTCTTAGAAGATGACTGCTGTGGCAGACAAGATAATCCAGCTGCAGTGGAAACATTTTAGAGCTGGCTGCAGACTTTTATTAAAAAGAAAAAAAAAGGGGGGGGGGGGAGATAATCTAAATTTCATCTACAGAGTGCCTGTCTTTTGCCATTAGAGAATTCGTGCACTGCTGAATTGTGTTCTGAAATCACATCTTCTGTTGCAAGTAGCATGGGGTTTCTAACACAGGATTTAGGCCAAGGGTTGGAAAATATGAGTTCATTCTAAAGCTGTGTTTTGGTGATACTCAGAGCATAGACAAAAGCTACTGCTGGTGAATAATGTGCTTTAAAATACTCCAGATTCTCTGAAACAATTCAACATGGAGTACAGATGTCCTATAACACACAGGCAGTAGAGGAAGAGAGAAAGGGGGAAGCTAGGATTATGGCAAGAGGAGGAATTTTAGCCGACTTTCTGCAAAAGACTCTACTTTTGATCCTTACTCCAGTCAGTGAAAGGTGGCTGAAAGCTTTCCACGTTGGTGCTGGTTCTGCCCAGAGAGGACCCAAGAACCAAGGGAAAGTAGCAGAGATTTCCCACAGTTCTCTCAATTTACCTGGGAGGCTTACAAAGAAGCAAAAATCTTGTGGTGTACGCGGATGCAGAAACCCTTCAAAATTTAACCATGTAAATATCTGCCAATGTAATATCTGCCTTAATAGGGATAATTGACCGTGTTTAGGAAGGGATGTGCATAAGTCTGATTAGTTAATGAGGCTGCTAAGCCAAGTAAAATGAGCGCTGTGTTACAGAGAATATCAGTTGCTTCATTCTCTTAGAAAGCGTGCTTTCCTTCTTCTCCAGGCAGTGCTGGAAGTTAACAGGATAAAATGTTCCAAAATCTGAGAAGTTAAAAGCGTCCCTCCTCCCCCACTTCTCCCTTTTTTATGGGATCTGATTTAAAATAAACTGACATAGCAACCAATTATATTTGGCAAATGGAGATAGAAAAGCAAACATTCAGACTTCCTGGACAGGGAGTACAACTGGCAGCTTTCCTAAGTGTGAATAATAAAGAGCATGCTGTCGCATTCAGATGGGTAAAAGCTTGTTTACTGTCAATAAATGAGACCCCTCCATTTCGAGCAGTTCTGGTTGGTAAGGTGAGATACATGAAGCTGTTTACATGAAAAAGACAGATGGGGAATGCCTCTTCAGTGATAATTTACATTTCTTTACATCCTTTTCATGAATATTCTTTAAAAATAATTTGCTACAGATTAGCTAAGTGTTGAGGAAATAAAATGTAGCAAAAATCACCCAGTCCAAATGTAGCTGCTAAGACTGTGCTCATAGTGTCACTGTGATTTGGATTTTTTTCATTCAGGACATAGAGAATTTGTTACTGTCCCACAAGAGTTTGTGGTATCTCAGAGCTGCTGATCATGCTCTAGAAACAGGGTGCTGCAGAGACAGTTGAATTACAGTGGAGGGCAGGGGGCTCCCATCCCGAACCGAAGGGAAGGTGCCTCCGAAGATGCTTTCCAGAGGAGCCGGGAGGAGTGGAGCGAGCTCCTGGGCTCGTGCGGGGACTCCGCCGCTGCGCCTGCCACTTCGCCATAAAATAAAAACAGCATGTGTTTAGCTTATAAATGAATTTATGGTTAAACGCATACAGATTGTATTGACATGCCGAGGCTGACGCAAAGCTGTGTGCAATCATGTGGTTTGTAGGACGGGTGACAGCGGAGCTGGAAGGAGAGCGGGCGGGCGGCCGGGGGCCCGGCTGGGGGAGCGGGGCGGCCGCCCCGGCTTCTCCCTCCGGGTGCTGCCTGCCGCCGGCTTGCAGGTTTCTCATGTTTGTGTTCCCGTGTTTTGTTTTAATGAAAGGGAGTTTGCTTATCACTGCCTTTATAAATATCTCCCGAAGTACAAAAGGAAGGAAGACTTGTACACAAACAACTGGAGGAGAAGGGAGCAAGTCGGGAGGGGAAAACATCCAAACAAGGCTTATGAAAGCTTTTACAGCACCGTGACACAGACATTGATTTTTATACAGTTTATTCTGGTGGGCTGCAAAGTTGTTTCCAATGCAAGTTAGAGCTGAAACGCATTTTGTTTGCAGATGACTGGGGGTAGATTCTGACCTGCTGCATGTCAGCAGAAGTCTGCTGCTCGTGGACATGTTATGTAGTGATTTCTTACACCAGGAAAAACGGAGTCAAAATCTGCTCGCAAAAGTAAATGCTGGACTTAGTGCTGAATTCAAGAGTGAGATCCTGACTCTCTTTTTAAACATTTCATTGGCCTCCTGGGTGATGTGGTTTAGTTTGTTGTTTTGCTGTCCTGTCCCGTCCTTTCGTTCCTCCCCATTCCTAAAGCAGTGGGGTGCAAGGCAAGAGCTGTGCGTCGTGGGGCCTTACATGCACTTACAGCTGTGGCCTGAGCTAGCAGTGAACCCGCTGGTTTCCATTACAAAGAGCACTTGCAGCCTCTGCTGTGAGAAAGCCTCAGACCTCCCTCCTTTGCAGCAGACCTCTGAATACTGAGCAGCCTGCAGAAGGACGTTTTCTGGCCCGAGACAGAAAGCGTTAAAGGCGCACTTCCTCCGCGGCCGCATTCCGGAGGAGCTCGGGGCTCTGGCAGCTGGGCAGCAGCACACAGGGCATGGGGATGTGCCAGAGCAGCTCCTGTGGGAGGAAACTGGCTCGTCCCGGCTCTGTAACCCTCTGGATGCAGGCTGTGCCTCCGGCCTTCAACCTGTCACTGGAGCAATCGCAGGGGAACAGGAGCGTTACCAAATCCTGAGCAGGGGAGAAAAATTGGACTCTGCAGACCCTGGCCCGTGGCGTCAGGTTTCGGATAACCTAGGGCAACGTGAAGCAGGAGATCTGCGTCAATATAAATGTCATGAGGCAGGAGATGTACCAGCCTTTGATTTTTCCTAGTCGTTCCTGCCCGTGATCCGGCAAAACATTTCCGTCTTGCTGCTTTGCTGGGAAAGCAGCCGTGCTGGTGCTGGCTGCCACGGTCGGTCTGCGGCTCAAGTGGCAGCACTCTGTCCGTGCTACCATCCTGAGACACGGGTTCACGTCCTGAGAGATGAGCTCAAGGGAGGGGGCAGTTACAGTGCACGATATATAAACTTAGTCTTGCCATCTGTTTTGAAGAGGATATTTTGTAATATTACTAAGGTTGCAGATTTGATCACTGTAACTTAAAAAAATGCCACAGTTACGGTTTCCTATATGGCCTCATTATGATCTTTTGGGCATTCACATAATGGTGCAATTTTTACTTCCATGCTGGTTGAGAGCTGGATTTTTTCCATGGGATCCCAGCCACAGGTGCAGAAAGGGTGTGAGGAGAGCAGGCAAAAATCTAGGTTTTATCAGGAGCCATAAATCTGGCTTTAACTCCTAGTGTTTGATTTGGCAATCCGAATAACAAAGGGCTTTTAATTTATTGTCAGTAAACAATTAACAAGAAATGGTGAGGCTTGTTCCCACTACAGGTTATAAGTGCTATACATACTGTGGTAGCCATAGGGAAGCTTCATGCATGTTATATTCAGAGTAAATCAAGTTGAGCTTGCAGGGTAGCCTGTTGTTTTTCTACATGAAGAAAACTGGCCACGTGTCAGGATATGTGGTATCCAGCTGACTGAAGGACGTTGTTTTCAGCTCCGCTTTTAGTAAATATGCTGCTCTATAAACTGGCATTAAAATTAAAGCCTACATTTCATTGGCCTTTTTCCATGAAACAGCAAAGCTATAAAGTGGTCTGAGTCATATAAAGGGACCCATTTGAGTGGCAACTGACAACAGAAGATGGACAGTGTCAGTCTTGGCAGTTTCCATCAACTGCTTTTCAAATGCTTAAGGAAACAGCAGTGTTATTTTCCTCATGTGCATAGCAATGCTAAGGTGCCAAAGTCTAGTCACATTTTCAGCAGTACTCTGCTTGAGGTCTGTCACCCAAGATATTTGTTGCATGGAAATACAAACCACCAGAAGAGGAAGACTGGGAAGGAATGATGATTTTTTTTTTTTTTTTTCTATGACTGATGTTTTTGGTTTTTTTTTTTCTATGACAACTAACACTTTCAATTCCCTTCTCTCCCCCTTTTTCTCTCCCCTTTCCCTCAGGGGAAGCAGCGGGAAGGCAGCAGGTCCCTACATCCCCGCCAGCCTCGGAGAACAGCAGTGCAGCGCACAGCATTGGCAGCACACAGAGCACCCCCTGTTCCAGCAGCAGCGCAACCTAACTGCGGGGGGGGGCACGCCTGAGGAGCAGCACGGGAGAGCAGAGGTTCAAAGGACTGTGTGTGGACACCAGCTTTTGAAAGTTAAAAGCATCGGTGTGGTTGCTTTTGGAAAAAAAAAGAAATGAGGAGGGATTTTTCTACAGGAAAAAAAAAAAAAAAAAAGACTGATTTTCTTTTGGGGAAGCCACTGTGTGTGTGAGTGTGTTTATGTGCACACAATGAGTGGGTAAACACAGCCTGTTGGATCTTCTATAGCATGTTTTGCTACATGTGACAAAGCTACTAATTTTACAGTACTGCAACCTGTTCTAGGGGTCCGCGGGCCCTCAATGTGAAATCTATGCCAGTTTGGAAAAATGCTGCTTTGTCTATACAACGTTTTTTCTTTCCCTAAGCCTTCTCATTGACACAAGGTATTCATTAAGGGAATTCAACAAGATAAGCAGAACAAAGATGATCTTAGGTCAAAGGATTTCTATTTGTCTAAGCAAGAAGGCCTCAAGGTCAGATCTCTTTGGTTAATAACATTTTATTACTTCAGCTATCTTTAGCCACTTTTGAGTAAACTTTTTTTTTGTTCAGCTTACAGCTACAGCATCTCATTTGCTTTCCTGTTGTGTTTGCAGCTTCAGGTTTGTTCCAGGTATTTTTGTTTTAATATGCATTGATTTGCTAATTGGAGAAAGCACACTCTAACATTCCCTTTCTTGTTCTCTGGGCCAAAGCTCTTAATAAGAGATTTTTTTTTTAATCTACTATACCAAATACAGGCACACACAAACCTTAAGACAAATAATGTTCTTGTGCACTAACATAGATGTGTGTGTACCTTTAATGGCAATGTCTTTATGCAAATAGATGTATACCTAAGTATACAGAGCCTAACTTACCACCTTAACAATTGGGAAATTAGATCCGTGTTCCTTCCATGTATAAAATACATAATGCATTTATGTATATATAAAAAATAACAAACAACTGTCTCTTCAGTTTATAAGAAATAGCTAGAGGAGATAAAAAAGGTGATGTGGTTCTAATCCTTTATCTAGCCCAAATTCCCTTTGAAATAAGAGATGGTTTTGAGGGCACAAAGAATGTACGTTAGAGCCTATTGTGTGTGCAGAATTCTGCCTCTCAAAATGAAGCTCTTCACTTAAGATAGTTGTGCAGTTGTTTGTGACAAACTGTTACGTGGACGCTGCAATTCAGTAGTCCCAAAGAAGTGTCAGAATATGGAAATGGTAGAAAGGTACTAATTGTCACAGTATTTTTTTAGTGTTATTGCCATATCTTGACCTTCAAAGCAATGCCAAATGAAAAGCAAAAGGACACTTTTAATGTGTAATTGTTTGACTGTTATGTTGCCACTTTGTAATTGTAACGTGTTCTACTGATCCTTCTCCTTTGAGGAAAAATGAGCATTGTTTTCCTCTAAAAATGAGGTGAGTAACTTTCATTCATTTTGGTGAAGGTTACCTGTGTTCTGCAAGAGGAGAAGGGAATTCATTACACTAGAGTGATAGTCTGCTCTGAAGTCTGAGCTGCAGATTTCTTGTGCTGATTCTACACTTGTGCCTTGCTGATGCCAGGATGGTCAAAGTGCAAGATACGCAATAGATTTAAGTGCCCAGGATCAGGTGGAATATTACTCGCTTTAAATCAAATCTGTTACTAATCCTGCAAACATTTATGCATATGAGTAACTGCACGCCTTGTCCTTGCTAGTACGAGCACATGCTCAACTCTACACATTATGGCTATTCTCAGAGTCCATGGAGATAGTCGGTGTATAGAGTTACACCTATGAAAAGCGTTCTCTGTTAGCAGACTAGTGAGTAGCCCCGATAACATGGGCAGGATTGTCACGTAAGTGTAGTTATCCCCATGCGTAAGGGTATGCAGGATTGGCTCTGTTACGAGGTGTTGGGAGGATGAATGTGCTACCTGTGTGGTTGGAAAGAAAGCGCTTTGCCTAACCTTCAGCAGAATGTATTGTATAAGCATATTCTATGTGTAAAGTCTTTAAAGATGTCTTCAAAGAAGACTAGAGTCTTTAAGTTCAATCATAGCTATATTTTACTACATTAAATTTCTGTATAAAGATATATTTAAATGTTTTAGATAAATGTAAGTTACTCTATATGAAATGTTTAAATTCAATTACTGTGAAATTTACATATTTTGTAAATTCTTTTCCCCATTTTAACCCTTTTCTTCCTCAAATTTTTTATTAAGTAGTTTCTCATAGGAAGTATTAGATTTGGTTGTTGGGATGGACAGGTTGAAAACTTTTATATAAAATAGATAATTGTATATTTTTGAGAGAAACATGCTGCATTATCAATGTTTTTTATCAAAATTTTACTCTAATTTTAAAATAATTTACAGATTTATATTTACCGTTGGATAAACCAAAAATATATAAAGATCAAAGATTCGATTTGTTGACTTGTATTTGAAATACAGTTTAAATTAACTGAGCTTGGTGGACTCAGCTATTTAATTCAGAAATTTTAATCAATCCGAATGAATTCTCTGTCGGAGGTTACCAAAACTATATGTAATTACTTAGCAGATGGGACAGCCATTTCTGCTTCAGTAGACGGAGAAAGAGAGAAAGAACTAAACCCGGGCATTTGCAGTTAATAGCTTTATTACAAAAATGCATAGTACTTTCCAGCAGCTGTTAAGCTGCCTGCAGTTCAGAGTACTGACACACCTATAAGCTCCACTTTTATAGCAGCCATTTGTCTCTACTGCAAGTATCTGTGTGTGGTGTGGCAAGCTCCCAAACGTGGAGGCACAGAGCCGCTGGTTCCCACCTCTGTCAAACCTGGTCTCACCATGCTGGACTTCACATGGCAGATACCTGCAGGGCGTGAAGGCCAGCCAGATGCTCCTGTCCCAGCGCAGGGCTTTAAAGCAGAGCTTTGGAGGGACGGGTTCGGTGGTAAATCTCAGCGTGATGGAATTGACTGCGAAGGAACTTCTTATGTAAGAACAGGAGGATTGGGCTTAAAAGGGACACCTTCTGTCTGTAAAAGCTATTAGTAACATACTTAAACTCCAAAGTAGACTGCTCGTTGCGTCATGCGTCGTCTAATCACTAACCTTTTACAACACTTGGTTTTGGACATTAGTATATTCATGTTTCAGGAAGTCAGATCTTTCTGTGTTAGGCTATTTTTGTAGCATTTTCCACATGGAAATGGATTTTGCAAAATGTCTGTAGATGTTGATGATTGTAATTTTTCCCCTGCCCTTTTCTAACCATTTCTCTCCTATACGTACCATTCTTTCTGTTACGTATATCTACCTCATGCTTCACAAGGAGACTCTACTGTTGGTTGTGCTGACAGCCCTTCATGTGAGGTGACTGTTCCACCCTGTTGTTGTTTGTCATTCATGGGGATGTTCATAGCGTTACCGGATCCTCGCCGCCATATTCCTGCCAGTTCCAAACACAATATTCTCACCTTCAAATAAATAAGTACATTTCTTTAAGATCCAAATGCCAGATGTTTTTTTAAATCAAAGAATGGGAGAAATTTACTTGCTAATACCTGTGGCCAGTCTGAACACCCCATTTGTATTTCATATTGCATTCAGTATTTCAGAGACTTGTGGAAATGCATAGTTGTACAGTTTTTATAACCACAGTGTCATGTCATCTTAGTCTCTTGTGCATAATAAAATATATATCAATTTATTAATAATTGCTGCCGTGATTCATTTATTTGAAGTTGTACAGAGCCAACAGCAGTAGATCAAGTTCTGTCTCACTGCCGTGTCCTCATCTCCTGTAAGCTTCGATGGGAATTACGTGTGTTAAGGCAGGATTTGACTTTGTGTGGCCACCTTGATTTTCTCCTCTTCTGTGTTCTTTTATCCATTGGCTTTGGTTGGCTGCTCAGTATCACGACTTCTCACAGAAACCAGGAGATATATTTAGTTAAATACCGGTGTTCCTTGCTCTAATTTGAAGGCCAAAGCTCTGATTCTGCAGGCGTTTGGTTGTTGCATGTCAAGACACAGCCTCAGTCCCATCCTGCTTGAGGCCTGGCTTGAGCCCACCCAAGCCTAAGGGTCTGCTGTTGGTCCTCCAGCTGAAACAGCAGAGCTCCCTTGGGCCCTTGATTGCAAATGCACTGGAGACACGTGAGAAGGCTGAGATGTGCTTTCGTTACTGAAGGGTCTTTCCGTGCTAGAGCAGATAGCGTGGTCGTGTATCAACAGGGCAAGGATTTGGGTGTTTACTATCCTGCTTATTGCTTTGTTTCCTGCATTTCATGTGCAAAATATTCTTTATGGGCACTCTGGGGGAGCCAGCCGCAGCAGTATTTCCCTGGGTTATTCAAAGGTTGTGGTTATTGACTTGGAAAATAGAGTTCCCTATTAAAGGGATCTAAAATGTTTAATGATAATTTTTAAATATCAGGATTCCTTCAGTACAGAAAAGGCTGTTAATTAGAAGCAATCGTAAGCTTACAGGTTGCCTATGACTTACAACTCACAGAGGTGCAATAGATTTATTGCTTAAAACCCCATATTTTGGTTTCTGCCTTAAGACAGTTTTTTTCCTTTGAAATGATCTCCGTCGAGCTGACTCTGAGCATAAAAATACTGGAGCTGTTCTTCACCTTCACCTTAAAGATTTGTATTTTGGCTGGAACATGGCACAAAAGCATGATCAGTGTGTCGTACGAGGATTTAATTTTAAAATGCAATTATTAGCCAATGAATTGCGATACATTCGCATGAGTATTTGCAGATATTAAGAAGAGTTACCATATTACAGAGTAGGCATCGATGTTGTACATGTTTGTTTCTTCCAGGCATTCGTGAGTAAAGCAAACATTTTGGAAAGTCAAAAAATACCAAGTGCCAGTTTCAGGAAAAACACAGTCCAGAGCTCTTCTATTTTAAACAGAATTAAATTTATCACAGCATATCCAAGACAATATAAAAGGAAAAGAAGCCAATATTTTGATACATTTTCACAGCCGTCGCTTTGTAATTGTAAAGTGGGTATTTATGAGGCGGGAAGTCTGTTTGCAGCTTGGTTTTTGCACTGTATTCCCAGATCTCTGGCCCTAGACCTGGCCTTGCGAACCTGTGTGCATTTACACTGTTTGAATTCTTTGCATAAGAAAGATCAAATTACATCACTTCACCTACCCAAAGAAGGTTATGGCTTAAATTACATTTTTATAGAGTCTCATTTGCTAGAAGCCTTCAGGGACTCGCTGCGACGTGTCCAGCAGATGATGTGTGCCGAGGTGGCTCCAGGCCTGCTGTGCAGCCCGTCCCGCTTGCCTGGCATCTTTGCTGTGTTTAGGAAAAGTACAAAGAGGAGTTGCTTTCCAGAGAGTCGAAGCAGAAAAGCAGCACAAAAGTGTTACTTTAAGCACTTTTTTTTAAAAAATGACAGATTTTTTTCCATCCCATTATTTTGGCATGTATATCTGAAGAATTGGTTAAAAAATGTTTGGGTGGAGTCTCTTTTTTGCTCTGCTGTTACTTACTGCTGCTTGTAAACTGCCAGCTCTTGTAAAGAACACGCTGTACCGACAAAAAATTAAGTCGGTATTTTAAAAATCAGAATATTGAGTGTTAAGCAGAGAAAGCTGATGATATTTAAAAACGCTTTAAGTGGCTCAGCAAGCTCACTCTCTGTTTTGTCAGCCATGTAAATTTTTTATGGTCTGCCTGCTAAAATCAAAGTGCAATCCCTGTGAGCGAGTGTGGTGTTCCCAGTTCTCTAAGCATTTCACTTCCAGGCTTGCTTTGTAAATAGGGCGAGAGGATCAAAAAGTTCTTCGTCTGTCCTTTAGTGCAAGCAGACATATCCCATGGGGTTGTGAGAGCTTGGGATGTAGGGAAAGTCTTTGTGCAGTATTTTTATTAGTCCGTGATCCTAAAAGTGATTAGTAGCATTAGCTGTTAAGAATGGAAAATAAAATAAATAGATAGGAAGATTTAAGAGGACCATACACGCAGGGCATTTGCAGCAGGGATGTTTAGCTTTTCCACAAAATTTTTGAGTGCCAGAACATGTCATAGAAAATTTAAATCACTAAAAGGAAACTGTAAAATAACATGAAGGAAGCAGTTGGAAAGTGTCTGGAAATGGGAGGCTGAAAAGTCATGCCATGCTTCGGCCTGAAAGGAGACAGAGCTGGCGGCATTCCAAGGCCACCACACACCGGCTGGGGTGGCCGCCTGCCCCCGGCACACAGAGGGACTTGGTGTGGGAGATGGCCCTGGGACAGGGACTCATGCTTACAAAGTGTGAGGCATCAGCAACACGGGTAGGATTATCATCGACAAGACTTGCGATACAAACTTTGGGGTACACCTGTCTTTGTGAATATGCCCCTTATTAACAGGCCTTTTCAGACAAATTAGGTTTTTGTGTCAGCTAAGCAGCTCTCTCTGGGTTTTACTTCAGGAGGAAAGGCCGTGAAAGACAAAAGGTCCCGGTGAGGAGTCACTAAACGCAATGACAAACCGCAGCGGTGACGTTTGGGAGGGTGACTTTGTGCGTGTTCACGTTGTGAGGGGGAGAACAGGCAACACACTGGTCCTGCCCTCCGGGGAACTCCTCTGCTGCTAAAAACCATGCTCAGGAGTTCAAAATAAAAATCTCCGTCATGAATGAGAGCGAACTTCTGCCGTTCCCTGCCCGGCAGGCGCCGGGGGGCGGAGGAACGGCCCCGCTGTGGGTCAGGCTGAGGCCTGTGGCTTCTCCGGCAGGCTCAAAATGGCAGCGTGGAGCTTGGCACCATCCCAAGAGGGTTTTGCGGGGGAGCTCGGACAAAAGGAGAGGTGGCTGCCAGCAGGGGAGTGCTGGGGGGACAGCTGGAGGGTGCATGGCAGCGTTCAGCAGTGGTTCCTCAGGGGAAGTGGGTGTTCAGGCATAGACTTGACAGGGAACAGCCATGATAGTCTGTGTATGCCCAGTGGGAGCCTGCGAGGTGAAAGGCAGAGCTGTTGTGAACCTTTTTTGACAATTTAAATATCGCTGTTGCTGAAAGATGCGTGTGGGTTTTGATGGGGAGGGAGGGTGGCTCACGAACCTTGTTTTAGGTTAAATTGCTGCCCAACTGCACTGTGGGGGGCGATGAGGGCCCCTGTGCCCTCAGGGACAACGGAGAGCTCTGTACCACGTCTCTGCGTGCAGGTGGCACCTGGGCAGTCTGGGGCTCTGGTCACAGAACAGACCTGCCCTCACTCCTCTGTTTCAAGTGGAAAAAGGCACTAAGGTGGGGTTTGGATCCCGGTCCTCTGACAAAGCGTTTCAAACCCTCTCTTAGAGCCACAAAACATGCTTGTCGGGAAGCTCTGGTGCATAGGGCAGCATGGAAAAAGCAGACTACTGTAAGTGCAAGATGATGAAGGTGTTGAAGATGTGGAAGATGGTCAGTAGAGAGAGACAGAAGCAGGTATAGGATGACAAACGCCTACATAAAGAAGAAGGTGAGGCTGTATTTTTATCTTACATAGACTTAAGCTGGTGGTGCCCTCAGTCTGGTGATGTGGGAGGCAACATCGGTAATTAAGGATGGAAAAAGGAAGGAATCCACAATGAGGTTATTGTCAATTAGTTTGACGGAGAAAGTTGGATCAAGGCTGTGATAGTGAGTATTGTAGCATGAGAAGCTGAGTGTGCTGGTTTTGTCTGAGGAGGGTTGAGGGATGATTACACTGGAAAATCTGTACCCCACTGACACGCTTTGTACCATTACAAAGCCAGAGTAAGTACACCCATGTTTTGACTGGCAGTGCTTAGTTAATTTTTCTGTGACTTCCCTCAAATGTGTCCCTGAAGTGAGTCATGTTTTACTAGATGTTAGACAACAAGGGTCTGTCATAAACCAGGAGGCTTTTGCCGGGACAGCTGCCTGGCCCTTCTCCTGTCCCTGGGGGCCGTGGAACGCACAGGATGATCTGCTCTGCAGGCAAGGAGTGATTTCTCCTGCTTGGGTTGTGCCCATCATCTGCATCATGGGAGAAGCTACTGAGGAGGCCACAGACACATCATGAACTTCAGAAATCTGGCTCTGGCAAGGCATTGTGTATGGTTAATTTTGTTTTCTGGTTTAATGGCAGGAGTAGGGTTATGCCAATTCCAGAAGATTTCTCCATTGCTTGCTTTTGTAAACTTTCATTTATGGCCTTGATCTTTCCTTCAAAGGTAAAAAGTGAAAAGCTTAAATAAAAATTTACATCATAGGCTAAGAATATAAATAACGTAAGAATATGTTGAAAGTCAGACCTCATACTTCTAGAGTGCATAATTCGTAGTCAATATCTGGTTAAACAATTGTGAACCAAGAACAAATTTGCTGTTCTCTCTTTTAGAAACTATAAGAAATTTTAATTGCTGTGTTTATTTCAGTAATGACAAATAGTATGGTTACATGGAACTCAGCTACATTTTTATAGCTTTCCTGCACTTCTATGAGCAAAGACAAAACTGTGATACCAAAAAGCTAGGTAGTCATGCCTTTATGTTTTTAAATATAAATGCACACATATATACAAGGACACATCATTCCATCTAGTAGTGGGAGAACTCAAGAAGGGAAAGTGCCAATGCGTATGTTAGAGGACAAATGCACGTGGACATGAATAGTGCAGAAAGCATCTAGAGCATGTGAGTCAGTTCTCCGGAGAACAAGCCTTTTACAACTGGAAGATATGACTCAGTTGTGCTCTCTTTCAAACTCTTAAATGTCTTTACTTACTTCAGGCAGTTAGGGGAGCCATCAGCTGGTGCTTCCTATATGGTCACTGGAGGCAGGCAGTCCCTGGGGCACACCTTGCCTGTCTCCTGTATGGACACTGGAGAGACATTCTGTTCCTAACTGAGCACCTCCAGTTGGCCAGGGTGAATCTGGGTGTCCACCTTCTCTAGACAGCATTGCTCAGGCTGGGGAGTAGTTCTTACAAAAATCATGTAGTCAAATGGAAATGAACTTATAAATTCTCAGAGCTTATGTGTGCTGGTGGTGCCAGTGTAGAAATACCGTGATGTAAATTTATTTTGACACAATCAATGAAAATAACAGTTACATGGAAGGAGGCTAGAGGAGATCAGGGTCACTGCCATGCAGGTATGCAGCTTCTCTTTCTGAGTGGGAGAACTCAAGTGTTGCCTCCTGCTTACAAACCTTTAAGAAGATTTTTCACAGTATTGAAAGAAACCAACGTGTGTAAAACTGAAGGTACTTGCCAGCATCAAGGCTCAGTGCCACATCTGAAGGAAAAAAGGGTTTGTTGTTATTCAGAGTCCATAATTCATTTTTAGAGCAAACTAAAGGCCAGATTCTCAGCTGGTATAAACCTGCTCCTTTGACTTCAGTCAAATTCTGTCTGTTTACACCAGCAGAGCATCTCTCAAGTGTATAAGCTGTTCTTTCGCACTGAATAACAGAAATATGATCTGGCAAGCAGCCAACTTGAACAGCTGCCAGTGTACTTCAGATCCAAAGATGATTCCTTGAACCCCAGCTCTTCCCTTCTTCTTTAAACTTTTATTGAAAACAGGACCTATTCCCTAGTCTCTCAAGTCATACTTCTTGCAGCTTTAGTTCAGCACACTACCTGCTTTCTCCAAACATCTGAATTTTGCTCTGCAGCTGTAAAGCCTTTTTCCTCAACTCTAATCAGCATTAAAAGCTCTTATTTCTAACAAGTTCTAACAACTGCGGTGCTGGTCCTCCTGTTTTCATTTAAGTGAAGAAGGCTGACATTTCAAATCAGCCAGTGCAGAATGCCATTCTCATTTTTTTTAAAATGTATGTGTTCTGAGGAGGGTATGCAAGGTAACAATCCGCTAGAGCTATTCTGGCTTCAATGAATTTGTGTAGGTTTTACTGCAAAGCCCCCCAAAGAAGGTTGAAGCAGGTATTCTGGGCAGCGTACATGCAAACATATGAATAATGGGTTAATTAGTCACAGAGATACTCTGCAGCAAAGCCTGTGGGTGATTGCAGAGTCTATCTGACTCTGCAAAGCCCTTGGTGATTCCGTACCTGATCACAGCACACAGAGGACAACACTTGAGAACTCCTCAGTCTCGGAGTGGTTGTGGGTTTGCTAAGACAAGGACACCATGATATACTTGACATCTTGTCTTTCTGGGGAAACGTCAGTCTTGTAAACGGAGAGAAATGCTGCTGATGTGCAGAGAACTGGGCTGTGTCTCCCAGGTGCTGTCACTTCTGAACTTGTGAAGCCAAAGAGCTTCCAGCCTGCCGATGGGCTCGCTGCTGACAAGGGTGACAACCATCAGTGGGCCACTACTGCTCTTGTGTGTCTTTTCTAAGCAACACTTGGTTAGGCTTCCAGGAAAACGCTAACATTAGTCATATGTGAATCAGCTGTAACTATCCCACCCATTATAAGCCTATTCGCATTGCCTGTTTCCAGATGTTTTTAACTGGCAACTGCTTTAAAGCTTGTCCATGCTCTGGCCGGGACTGGGCTAGTTAGCACTGCATGTGATGAAGCCCACTTACCAGTGAGGCTTAAAAACCATTTTATTGATCCAAGTTTTCAGGAGGGTTTCTTTATTTTTTCCCCTTGAGCTCATTGCCATTCCTGCATTGAGTGCTGTCCGTTCACACTTCGGAGCATGCTTTTTGGACAAACCAAGCACATCTCTAGCTTGACACTTTGGCTTTTGTCTCCTGGAAGCGAGTTTGTAAGTTAGGTGACCTCCTGGAGACAAAGCAGCAAGTGGCATTTGAGCTCTAGTACTAATGGAATATTTCCAGAAAATAGCCTGCAAACAACATATAGACTGCAACTCGCATTCAGGGCTCAACAAATGCCTTGGAGTAACAACCAAAATAGTAAAATCACCCACTGCTCTTAGAAAAGTAGCAGGTAGGAAAAAAAAGACCTATACTGGCTGTGTTGGTTGTGTTGAACTCTTTGGGGAAGATTTTAAGTTAGTGGAAAGAAATTACTGTCTAGCTCTATAAATACAGACACGTGAAGCTGTTGCACAGTCCTAAAATAAATTTTTAAGGAATTAGAGTAGTTCTTTTACCAATCATCAAATTTGAGGAAACCACTCTTCATGCACCACAGGCTATGCTTTCGACATTCTCTGTGATTCATCGTCCAGGACTAAGATATTGCAGGGATGTTCTGTGAACTCATCTTTCCTAGGATGGACTTCCATAGAGGTACACACTACATGACCCCTGACAAAAGACTTATACAATGTGGGATTCAGACTGAGATTTGACCAAATCTTTCATGGGAAATCTTGCATTTTTCCTGAAACTTAACTTTATTATCCCAAAGACTTCTAGTGTTAAAATTAAGCTTATTTTAAACTGCTTTACTGAATTATGTTACACAGCTTTATGCCTCTGGCTGTGAACTCAAACACATACTGGCAGCCAGTTGAGGAAATTTCACACCTTTGTTTCATTCTTCGAAAGTACTTGATAACTTCATGTGGATGTCATTGGGATAGTAAAAACAAACTCGTGGAAGGGTTGCCCATTTCTTTTTTGTTGAGGAAGGTTTGTTGATCGAAGCTAGCATATAAATCTTGCAAAAACACCAGGTTTTACTCTCCATAACACAGTAATAAGAATCTTTCACTGGTGATGCTAATTAAGAAAAACATTTCTCCATGGCAGTGGTTTTTCTTTGATGTTCCCATCAGGCCAATGCAAACAGGCAAATGCCAGAGAGCTGAAACTGTATTGCCTACTGCTATGTCAGTAGTATCTAATACTGCAGGTGCGTTTTCCAATCAAGGCACATGGGGTTTTGTGTATAAATTATTTGAGTCCTAGTGCAAATTCCCATGTAAATCTCTTTCCTGTAGACCAATTGAACAATTGGCTTTTTACTGTTGATCTCTGTTTATGCATCTTCCTCCTCTAACAGTTTGAGTTCATTTTGCAATAAAAGCAGCTTGTGATTATTTCCTTTCTTTTTAAATCCTGATAGTGACAAATAGGTCTTAGCAGTATATTTGTTATTAGTTTTTGTTATTTCTGCATATTCCAGGTACTGCAATACAGTGGAATTAACTTTAGAATAAAAGGTTCACACATTGTAAATTATCTATTCAGATATTTTCTGCATGCCTGAGACATCTGGAGGTTTGATGTGGGTTTTGTAGCAGAGAATTAGTGCTGATTTCTGTGGCACGACTCCTGATTATTACCTGAGTGAGTCAGGTTCTGGTACCCAGACACAGGAAACTCAGAGCAGATCTTGATAGGTCTAAATCCAGGGGGTTGGGGACATATTATTATATTGCTTGAAAATTTATACAACCTACTTTAAGCCCTTTGGGGGCAGCTCTTATCTGTTCTGTTTCATTTAGGCATCAGTTGTGAAGAACGATGTTCCCCAGCCAAAATGCCATTTAAGAAAGATAACCCTGTACTTCCTATGGAGTGATGTAAACCGCTCTGCGGGGCACAGTGGAGAACCCAGTTCTGCCAGTAACCCTGCCAAGGCATTTAACTTTTCTCTGCCTCACTCTCCTTTCACATGAGGCTTTCACATCCACTTTAGCACATTAAAGATGATGCATGTCTGAGAGCTGACATTCTGAGAGGGAGGCCTCTGTTCTACTTTAACTACTTCAGCAATCCACAGTAAAATGTGAGAGGTTAAAACACTTTGCTCTGTTTTCTAACTTTTCTTGCTGAGAGGCACATTTTGCCAGGTGCAAAACAAAATGTAGTCCTATGCTATATTTTTAAAGTATTACATCAAGAATATCTCCCTAAAAATTTTAAGTATGAATTTCTTGTTCCTATTGCTAATTTATTTTCCCTATGCTATCTGCAATGGTAACACAGTGAAATATTCAGTACTGCTTCCTACTGCAAATAACACCATGAATTAGAAATAAATGAGGCAATTTTATCACTAACAACAGGTATGTCTATGAAGAAGTGGAGTTCAGGAGATGTTATTTTATAGTCACAATCCCTTTATTGACAAAGTTGACTTTTTTAAAAAATATTGTTCACTTGTAAATACATAAGCTACATTAAAGGATAGTATGTAGGATATAAGAGGCTGTTCTTCCTCTTTTCTGCTCCCAGTTATCACCCAGTGTGTTTACAGCACGGTCCATCTGTCACAACACACATAATTTGTGGAAGGGTGAATCTGCATGAGTCTTAAATGTCAGGCTGTAAACTAAACACTCCCAGGAATGGGAGGCATCACGAAGGGATTCACGTGGTGAGGAAACATCGTTGTCCAGGGTAAACTTGAAACAACCCTGTTTTGTTGACTCCATATTTCAAAACTAATTGCATGTTCTGAGATTACTTTGGCTCTGGATGATGAATGCCATGCCCTGTGTTATTTAATAAGCTTTTCACTCTTTTGTAGAAGAATGTTCTGTAGATGATGGACGTAGAAAATATCCCAGCTTAATAAAGTTGGTTTGTAGGTTAAGAGAATTAGTCTAATAATCATCATAGATGATTAAAGGATGTTGAAATACACTGGATCCCACACTTCCACCAAAATTAGTTTATTTTAAAGTCCCTCATGCTGAAACGATGAATGTTGTATCACGGCCGGGTGAATCACACCATCCAGTGAGACATTCGGTACAAAGTACTCTCCTATTTAGAGACCTGTGCGACCACAGCCGGCGCCCCTGATGTGGGTCAGAACTGCTCTTCCCAGCTTCCAGGCTGCGGCTGACCACCAGGTTGGGAGCTGGGATACCTCACTCTGATCCTAACCACTCTCTGCTCTCTAATTTGGATGAACAGATTTTTTTTAAATTTTTTGTACCCCTGTTTTCTTTGTCAAGCCTTTGTGGGCGGAAAGTCTGAACATTTGGCAGTAAAATCTGCTTTTACCTTGGTGGAGCTTTGCTAGGAACAAGGAGTACCCTGACCCCTTGGGATTTCACAGAATCACAGAATGATATGGGGTTGGAAGGGACCTCTGGAGATCATCTAGTCCAACCCCCCTGCCAAAGCAGGTCCACCTAGAGCAGGTTGCACAGGAACTTGTACAGGTGGGTTTTGAATGTCTCCAGAAAAGGCAACTCCGCCACCGCTCTGGATAGCCTATTCCAGTGCTCTGCCACCCTCAAAGTAAAGAAGTTCCTCCTCATGTTTAGGTGGAACTTCTTATATTCAAGTTTGTGCCCATTTCCTCTTGTTGGACCCCTGCCCACCATTCCCTGTTGCTGCGACAAGCTGGACTGTCCTGCAGCAAGAATATTGCTCCTGCTCTGGGACATCTTCCTCCATCTCTAGCCAGACTATCCAACCTGTGGAAAGGGCTGTCTCCATAGACTCTCTTCTCCATTTTGAATTCTTCCCTCTGTGCACTCCACTCAGACTGGAGAGCAAGCTCCTTCATATAAACAAGAGCACTTAATAGTGAAAAAGCTGTGGGCAGTAGTTTTATCCATGATGACTTCTCTGAAATTAGGGTGAGAAATTGGAAAAAGCGGTAAGGGGCAGCTCAAACTGCTTTGGAGATTTCTTGGAAATACAGATTGCTTTTTGAGATGTTCGTTTTGTGTGAACTGGTTAGTGTATGCTGGGTGCATTATGGATGTGACTCACTCGTTGCTTGGGTGCAGGGGGGTGAAAGAGGAACAAGAGAAGTTGGCTGTATCCTTGCAGAAAGCTTTGAGTTTTCTTTACTAAACACTCTGAGGGATTTCTGGTTTAACTTTTCAGAGAAATCCTCTCATCCTGTTCTCAATCTAATGATGATTTTACTTGCAGAGGAAGACATTTTCCCGTCTGTGCAGCCAGCTTGGAATAAGGGTTACAAGGGAGATAAGTAAACAGCAAAGGAAGGAGAGGTGGAGGGCAAAAGGAAGATTAATTAAAATCAGAACTTCCAATATATTGCAATTTACAATTGTACTTTCCTACAATGATACTGTCTGATACTGATCTGATACATCCAGGTACTGTCCTAACAGAAATCCATTTAGTCAGTTAAATCAATAGGCACAAGAGTATGGTTGATATTTTTTTTCACTCCGGTTAACTCTCCTGGACTGAGTATGCACTAACATTCATGTTTCTACTAAAGTATCTGTTTACATGGAATATTATAGTCATAAATCTTACTTTAATTTTTGGTCATGGCAGTAAAAACTTGTTGCTCAAAAAGATTTGCTGTGCACAGCAACCTGGACAGATAGGGCTCTCTCCAGAGGGAAGACCACTTTACTTTATTTGAATTGTGACTTTGGTGGAAAAACATAGAAACATTCTAATGCTTCTCCTTCCTCATCAGGTCGGCTCATCGAATTGACTTGAGGTTTTGATGCCAAAAGTAGTGTTTTGTTTTTAAATGGCTTAAATTACATTTCTCCTATGTGCCTTCTGTTGCTATTACAGCTAGCACAACTGAGCATGGCTTATTTCCCCAGCTCTGCAGGAGGGTTTGTTAAGTGCACATCAGGGGGTCAACTGCCTACACCTGCCACCAGCTGGGGATGTGGGCTAGGTGTGCCAGGTGGGGCTGTTGCCTGGGGACTGTTGCCAGGTACAGGGTACAGGGTGCAGGGGAAGGAACCAACCGCGTTTGATGTTAGAGCCTGCTCTGAGTTTGGCAGAAAAAGGTAAGGCAGCTTAAAAACAATAATACGCTGGCTTTTTATTTTTGAAAGAAGGTCTCTGAACCTAAAATTTTAGAGGTACAGAGAATATGAATCCTACAGTGAGTTTGCATGTGACCGCAAACTTACCCAATAGTAGGGGGGGGGGGAAAAGCCCTTGAAATGCGTTTATTCAACTTTTGTCAGAAATAATGTATTAATGCTAATTTGAAAGACTGTGTGGCCAGATTTTGCAGATGCTGAAATGGAGGGATTGCTGTAGCTAACATATGGAAAATATTTATGGACCTTGCACAATGGTGATATATAAGAGTAAACAGAATGTCAGATAAGCATTGCATTCCTTTATTTTCACTTAAGACTCAGGAAAAAATATATGCCTCTTTGCTAGCAGGGAGAGAGGAATGGCTCAATGTTTAAGGGCAAACTGATCTGGGGGAAAATGTGCATGTTAAGCAAAGTGAAACATCACTTTTAAAATCCTTAATAAATTCAAATGTCAGGATATGTCCTCTGAAGTCTGTGCAAAAATGTTTTTTTGTGGAGTAGGAGTTTGGGTTATGGCTCAATTTTCTGTCCAGCTCCATTTAACTTGCAACTAAAAATGAAAACGTCGCAATGACTTCCATTCCGCTCGCTGTGGCATAGGGGAGTGTGTCTGTGCGGGCTTGCTAGCCAGCGAGTTAAGGCTGCTCTTCCTTTCCTTAGCTACCGAAGTTATACCAAAGGATTTATCATGGAAGCAAAAGTCTAGGAGACTTGAAAGCAGCAGGGTCTCGCTGTGTGGCAGCTCAGACGGAGGGAGCAGGCCGTGGTGTGCAGCACTGAGCGCTGCCTCCGGCTCTTGCCCCTCATTGCTGAAAGCAAGACTTGGATACTGAGCTTGTCTTCCCAGAGCTGAGATCAGCTGCTTGCGCTTAGGTGTGGTTCCATTTTCCTGTGGTTTTTTACTACTTCAGTGTTTGTATTAATGCATAAATCTCTATTTTCCTGCTCCCAAATCTCCTAAGGATTCCCCAGGAGCACTGCAGAGGAACAGTGCTGTTGCTGTAGTGTCTGAGCAGTGACCGGGGCCTGAGCATCCTGGGGTCGTTACCCAGGAGGAGAAAGGCAGGAGCATGCTGACAGCCAGAATGGGACACAGCACAGCTGGTGCTGACCGTGCTCTGCCTTCCAGCAGCCAAAGCGATTCCAACAGGCTTACAAATGCCGGCTTGAGTTACCAGAGTTTTGCTGTAGATTTATTAGTTTGGAGCAGGGTCCTACGCATACGATTTCTCATCCATCTAACATGGTAGAAGGCTGGACTGGTGATCAGTTTTGGGGTTTTTTTTAATTTTATTTGAAGGCATAAAAGATAGTTGGCTTTCTAACAGAGGTGATGTTGCTAATATATAGGAAATTCAATACATTGCTAACTCAGTGAGGAAAAAATGCAACTTTGAACAAGTGTGTTACTAAAGCTGAGATCTAAGATATGTTGGCTTGTGTAAAATACTGGTGGTTTGAAACAATGACATTTTAAATTGTTGCTGACCTAAGGATTTTCTTTTACTGTTGTTTCTTTTGGATGTGCCTAGTTGTTTATCTAAGCAACTCTGGTCGTTGAATGAGGTTTTGAGAGAAAAGGTAAATAGAGGAAAGAAATTAATACAGGCAAATACAAATAGCTTCTGCTGTAACAACTACACTTCTTTCATTTTGCAACTCTGAAACTATATTAAAATGTATTTATTTAGTAAACTTCTCCATGTTTCTAAAAAGAGCAGGATGGAGAATACTGATCCATACTGAAATGCTCAGGAAGTACCTAAGATTTGTTAGTTTTGGCACAGGCCTGCAAAGGCAGTCTAATGTCATCATGTTTGAAAAAGGAGGACAGTGGCAAAGGGTGATTCAAGTGCAGCATAAGCTTGGTTAATTTACAACATGGTCTTGGTTTTAATAAAAGCCAGGGGAATTGGTACATAGTGCTTGCAGAAAGTCTGAGGCAACATCAGATTTAGCTGTAGATACCAATAAGGGAGCATAGCCAATGATTGCCATTGCTACATTTATTTATTGCTGCTTAAGCTTTTTAAGATGACTAAATCTGTATGTTGGGGAGTTTTTGTTTTTCTTGTTTTGTGAGGTTTTTTTGGTGGGTTTTCTCTTTTTAAAGGCCAGTCTGTAACTGTGTCTGAGGTACTTTTTATATGACTGTAGTGTCCTGGTTTGCTTTAAGTTCCACTGACAAACATGCACCAGATCACTTGCTGCTTGGTGCTCACTCACATCAGCGCTCGGTCCAAAAAGAACCAGCTGTGAATGCATCTGAGCTGTCTGATACAGCTCCAAGTCTGGAAAAACTAATTCCTCCCTCTCTATGCAGACAGTGTTGTGCAATGGCCTGAGCTCAGCGAATACTTCTGTTGTACAATGGAAAGTAACCTAGGTGCAGCGTCTGCTTTAATGGCAAGTGGCTTGTTGAGGCAATAGATGTTTGGGTTTGTTTTGGGTTTGGGTTGTTTGGGCTACTTTTGCAACCTATGCTCTGTTTCTACCAACTAATTTTTTTATGTTGATGGAGTTACAAGAGATTGGTACAACCATGCCATCTTGGCTGCTATTTCCATACTATTTTGCCTGCTAAGCAGACCTGAGAGACATTGCTTTATGGCAGACCTCCAGAAACCAGGTTAATTCTCTCATTGCTGTACACACAAAACCAGTGTTACAGTTTCTGTTACCTGCTTACGAACTGCTTTGAGGAAGTGTTATATAAGACAGATTTCCTAAAGATGTTAAACGGTACTGTGAACTAAGGTGGCTGATTATTAAACCATATGGAAAATCAATGATAAAGCAAGAAAAACAACCTGGGCACTTTGGTATGTGGTATTGTAATGCTTCCTGAAAGTGGTGAGCTTGGCTAGCAAGATTTCTATAGTCATCCCTTTCCTGTTCTAGCCCCTATATCCCTCGGCTCTGTAGTGCTCTTGCAGGTGGTGTTTGTTGCAAAACACATCTAACCCCCAAGGAATCTTCACAACTACTTCTCAACATACAGTATGCTGTTTGTGCCAACTAATCCTTATTTCTGCTTTTGGAGTTAGAAGTTTGCTGTAGTTTTTCCTCAAGAGGTTTTTGCCAGCTGCCTTAGTTATTTTCATGTTTACAGATCTGCGGTTGTTGAGCGCATTAACAGTATTGTTTGTTCCCTCTCCTTCTGCAAGTATTCTGATGCTACGCAGAAACACATTCTCACCCACTTTCCTACTTTAAAGAGCCCAGGAACACTACAATGCTTGCTGGAGTCTTATTCTCTGGAGTCCTACTGCAGCATCAAAGACAAGGGTCCAAAATGAGGGCTGATGGATAGAAGCAGTTAATGCGTTTGAGTAGTACAGCACTAATATTTGTGCTTTAACTTCATAAAATACTAATGCTAAGACAAGAAAACAGCCACAAATACAGTTTTACAACAGCAATGTGCTTGCAGCTTGCAATGCTAGCAGGGTGCAAACTGGTCTTTGTGAGCAAACAGATATTCTAATTTCTCATGGCCTTTACAGATAGTTAAGGGGGGGAAATACAGCCTATATTCAGGGCTAGGATAATCAACTCCAGAGTTGGTGGAACTGTCCTAAGATTAGCAAGGACTACACGCTCACAGCTGGAGACTAGCTTGGGTTTGACAAAACTAATTAATAAAGTGAAAAAGAGCAGTAAGAATCAGGCCTTGAAAAAGCTCCAGTGATCTTGGGGAATGTGGCTAAGACCAAGTTACAGGTAGGGTAAGAAATGGAAAAAGCCAAGGGCTCCAGGTAGTGTAGAGGCAAAAGGAAGGGGTGGGCTGCACGAGGCCTTTGTCCTTGACAATTTAGGGAATGACTGGTGGATGTGGAATACTATGGTGTGTCCATTCCTAGTATTATACTTGAGTTCAGGGTTATGACAGAGACAAAACCCAGGTAAACACTAACCTAAACCTGAACCTTAATCCTAGTTGTGGGTTGAGCCCTAACCTGTGACCCCCAATTGCAGCCTAGAGGAATAAGCTGCCGGGGCTTAAATGTTTGCACAGCCCTTCCCTTCCCTTCCCTTCCCTTCCCTTCCCTTCCCTTCCCTTCCCTTCCCTTCCCTTCCCTTCCCTTCCCTTCCCTTCCCTTCCCTTCCCTTCCCTTCCCTTCCCTTCCCTTCCCTTCCCTTTCCTTCCCTTCCCTTCCCTTCCCTTCCCTTCCCTTCCCTTCCCTTCCCTTCCCTTCCCTTCCCTTGATGTTAGGTGCCCCACTCCACCTGATGCTCCTAACCCTAAGAGTTCTTCTTTATCCTAACACTAACCCCAGATGTTGGTTGCCCAGTGTATAATAATGCCCAGTTATGGCCAAGACAAACATGCCAGGAGTTAATTTTTTGTGCGACTGACCTATCCTTTTGGCTGCCCTTTGCATTCTGGCCCTACCTGGATCTCTGAGCTGTGTCTCTATCCTAACCCTAGGCATGGGCTGAACATTAACCCATGACCACCAGGCATAGCCCAGAGGCCAGGGCTGAAATCCTTGTGCAGCACAACACTTGCTTTGGCAGCCCTTTTTGATCCCACAACAGCTGGAGCTGTTCTTTCAAGGTAATGACCAGATTAGGTGGTGATTATCCAGCCCTGATTACATTATGTACCTAAGAACAAGTACCTAAGAACAAGCTCAACATGACCCGGCAGTGCACACTGGCAGCCCAGAAAGCCAACCGCATCCTGGGCTGCATCAAGAGAAGTGTGGCCAGCTGGTCATGGGAGGTGATTCTACCCCTCTACTCTGTGCTCATGAGACCCCACCTGGAATACTATGTCCAGCTTTGGAGTCCTCAACACAGGAAGGACATGGACCTGTTGGAATGGGTCCAGCGGAGGGCCACGAAAATGATCAGAGGGATGGAGCACCTCTCCTATGAAGACAGGCTGAGAGAGCTGGAGTTGTTCAGCCTGGGGAAGAGAGGGCTCCAGGGAGACCTCATAGCAGCCTTCCAATATCTGAAGGGAGCTACAGGAGAGCCGGAGAGGGACTCTTTGTCAGATGTAGTGACAGGACAAGGGGTAATGGTTTTAAATTGGAAGAGGGGAGATTTAGACTAGATATTAGGAGGAAATTCTTTACTGTGAGGGTGGTGAAGCACTGGAACAGGTTGCCCAGGGAAGCTGTGGATGCCCCATCCCTGGAAGTGTTTAAGGCCAGGCTGGATGGGGCTTTGAGCAACCTGCTCTAGTGGAGTTGTCCCTGCCCATGGCAGGGGGGTTGGAACTCGATGATCTTTAAGGTCCTTTCCAACTCTAACGATTCTATGATTACAGAAAATATAAGACAAGAAATGCCTCTTCTCAGGCCTTTACTCCTTGGCAGCCAGACAACTTCTATATTGGTCTGTTCTAGGGCTTGCTGTAGCTAACTTACTTGATGGAGCCTCTACCAAATCCTCCCTGTCATGGTCACAGTTCATGTTTTTCTTGGACACAGGGCAAATGGCCTCTCTGGTAGGGCAGTCTGGTATGCCCTTTCTCCAAGGCCACAGTTTCAGAAGGCTGGATAACTGTACTATTTCAGGACCGTGATTCAATGCTCAACAGCTCCATTTTATATGTAGCCTTGCATAAATGACTGCCACCCAAGCCATTCAGCTAGGGACGGAATCGCTGTCAAGGCCATGGAAATATACCAATGAATGTAATGCTGACCAAATGTCTAGCACATCATGTCACATCTTTGAGAACAACCACAAGGTAAAATACTCGTTCTTTGGCAAGGGGAGATCTCAATTAGGAGGTGCCAAAGGAATTCACAAAGCTTTGGAAAGCTCTGCGTATCCCTTCCTCTGGGGAAAGGGGAACTCGAACATTATTTCCTTGACTCTTTACAGCTGAAAATGAAAGCTGGAAACCCATCAGGGACACAAGAATTTCAGCACAGTTTTGTTGCCACAATCAGCATTCTGTGGAATATTGATTCTGAAGCCATTGAGTTTGTTCTCGGGAGTCTGTTCTGTAATTTAAATTGGAGAGTTTGCATTTTATAATCTAATTGGAATTTACAAGATTCTTATGCATACTGATTTATAAAAAGCAAGGTTATGTACAGAGATTTTTAGATCTCTACTGTGCTAACACAGATAAGAGAAGGGTGTATTCAACAGTCCAGTCACTGTTAACTCAAGGACTAGCAGACCACACTACCTGGCCTTGGACAAGACAGCTAAGATCAATTAAGATATAGAAGGTCATTAACAGCAACTTCTCTTTGTAGTGTCCCTGAGATAGAAACTGCTAGAAACAGATGCTGATGTGATAGAGTACATTTTGTTCAGCAATTTTCCCTAGCACTGGACTTAATGTACTATTAGTATTATTGTTTGATAGTTTAAGGATCTTGCTCTGCATCTGGTGGTGTTTGGCGTAAGCACAGGTGCGTTGGAGAATGGTAGTGTCTAAAGTAGTAGTGTCTCAATCCTCATGCCTTCCCTGCTCAGGATGAAATTTACTCTACCTTGGAAAATAAAGTGGATCACAGGTCTGAGGATCCTTAAGTATGTTGTACAGGACTGTACTTGTCTCCTTTGGTGTGGGCGCTTGTGCATGTGAAGGGTTGCCATACTCTGTGCACATCCCAACCTCTATCTCTTCCTTTGTCTGTGTTTGGGTGGGAGGCTGAAAGGATTTTATTTTAACAAGAGAGGAAATTCTGGTGGTTTGGGGAGATTCAAAATGCACTCTCTGCTGCAGCTCCAGGGAAGAGCTGTCATTTTCTGTGTTGGTGAATTAGCCAAAACCAGCCCCAAGAACTGTTGGAAATAAATTAACCCAGATAACTGAGGAATGCAATTTCTCTTGTTTGAATTTGCTGTGAACATTTGTCATGTCATTAATAAGATGGCACCAATTCCCTCTCATTTGCCTGTACCTATCTGCTTCCTTCAGGTATTCTTGCTCTTAATTAGGCTTATTTCCCCGTACTTCCAGCTGTATTTTATGCTGACCTGTCTGTCTATTTTTTTTTTGTTTGTTTCTTCCCACAACACCCCTTTGCTTTCTACCCTCATGCCCCATTGGATATGGCATGCAGATACCGCTACATTTCAGGCCTTTCAATCACATCCATTAAAAATCTTGTGATTAAGTTGGAGATCATGCACTCAAGGTTGCTGAAGCTTTGTGGTGCAAGGTTTGCAGCCCAAAGCTCAGAGAGAGTAAGCTACTCTAGGTACTTACCCAGCTTCTCCCGTAGGTTTTGAAGCCCCTGCCAAAGTGTATGCTAGGAAAGTGAAGTTACTGTTACCCATGTTAGCTGGCTTAAACTTGGCATGGATTTCTGGTCTCTTACCTGCATAGCAGTTACTATAGAATTAATCAAGGCATCTCTGCAAGGACCGCTACAAACTTAAGTTATTCTTTTTAATGAAATCTCAGTTTTTTATTAAATAGGTTCCCCAGGAAAAAATTGAAGAGTCGTGATAAAATCACAATAGTTGCCAATACGGACTTAAAACAAACTCTTAGTGTGTGTCATCGTCCCCTCCCACGCCCCCTCCTGCACCCCCCACCTTATTCCACCAGCCCCCTCCCACCCCTTTATACAGCAGAAAGTAAAGCTGGGTGCCGTTTCTGCTCTGGTGGGGATTCTGTCTATCCAAAATCTTCACAAAGAGGTGGTCTTCCCTGCTTTCTCTTTCAAAGCAATTTTGGATGTGAACAGTCCATGATACTCAATTTCCAAAGTTAAATCTCCAGGAGAGCACACAACTTAATACGTAACCTCTGTTTATGACAGTCACTAGTTTGCTTCTTTGCTGATTTATATCCTCCTTGAGTGAATAATGTCTTGTACAAAAATTGATTGGCAGACTGTTGGTTGTACTTAACCTCTTGTGTTACTGAGGACGTTGAACCGCTAGCAATGCTGGGAAGCAGTACAAGTTAGGCAGGAACTGGTATTTCATCATGTTGCTATGGCGGTATGAGCTTGCTGACACAGTCTGCGATGATGGATCTAGACAGTTGGCCTTGGAGAAAGTCTTGCCTGTTCAAGGGCTAACATAATGAGAGGAAAGATAGCTGTCACGCCTCCAGACTCTTTCTGTATAAGAGAAACAGACCACTGGACTGTTTTGCTAGTTAGGGTGGAAAGTGTGTTTGGTTTATGTCTCATATAAATAATAAAAGTAATAAAAAGACACAAATACCTCACTGCAAACGAAGCGGTCCGGAACAAATTGAAGAGAAAAACAAATAGCTGACTGAAGCACATTAACCACTCAGACTGAAATCTGACTTCAGTCTGCAATAAAAGGCTTTATTAGCCTCTACACTTGATGTACTCAGTTGATTTAAGCACCTAGGCTTTTTCTTGCTTCTGGCAAAACAAGAACCAATGAGGGTAATAGTGTTCACGAATGTCACTAGCTGGGGAGGAGGAGAAGGGTGCCAGGACTTCTTCACTTGTTTGCTCTTGTCTCTGCCCAGGGGACCAGTCAGTGCCTGCTCTGTTAGGATACACTGGCAGGAGCATGTGTTTCCTTGGCAGAAATGCAACTTACTCTATTCACATACAAAAAAAAGTACACAATGTCCTTTTTCCTCAAACACTGGAATTGACCATAATGCCATTTCCCTGCTCAGACATCCAAGCCTGCCTTCCAGCAAGTGTCATGCCCAGGTCCTGGCCACTGGCTGGGCTGGGGCTCTGGCTTCCTCTGCAGTGCAGGCTCCCACAGCTGCAACCCACCAGTGCCCTGGCCTTGTGTTTGTGCTCTGTCTCCAAGGGAACTGCTGAAGCCAAATAGTTCAGATTCAAAAAGTCCAAGCCTTGCCACCTATCAGCCGATATCTTGGGCAGTGGCTCCTGCTGTCTGTTTCTCCAAAATGCAAAGCTATTAAATTGCTACTTTATTTAGCCCAAACGCCGTTTTCTGATGTCTCATAGGTACATGAAGGGTGTTGGCACCTCCTCACATAGTCTGTTATGGAAGATTTTTGCTGGCAATGGTCAACTTTGTGTTTATGAGGACCAATTCATATGTAGGTGATACTTTTTTTAAAAAGATACTTGATCTTTAAATGTGTTTTTTTTCCTGCCTGTGCATCATTCACAAAGCTCTCCCTTATTTAAAGGTGAGGAAAACACTATAGACACCTTCTGCTGACACAAGCTGCCATTAGCAGGAGGCTATCAAATACATCAGCAGACAGCAGAGGTTCTTAAGTGCTTAGAAAAGATTATAATGGTTATTGTACATATTTTAGTAATTACTACATTTCTGACCTTCATTAGGTGGTTACTTCACTCGCAGACCAGCCGTGCTACGCCAGTGTGGCATGTAGGGACTGTTTGAACACTGCCACCATGTTTAGAGGAACAGGAAGGCAGATGGGAGTACAGTGGAGCTACCTGTTTGCTCTTGGATAAAATTTATCAAAACTAAAATCCCATCATTTATAAACATTTGATTTTGAAAGAAGCTACCTGGGTTATTCTGGTCAAGGAGTGAATTTTTGTTCCAAAAAAAGCAGCAGACATTTTTCAAATCCCTTGGCTTGATGCATCATGTGCCAGTTGGGTGACACTGCAGGGTGCCCCGCTGGCTGTGGATGCTGATGGAGAGAAAGCTGAGACTAAGCAGACTACCAGGATTTGTCTGAAGACATTTTTTCCAGATACGAGGAACTATAATCTTTCCTGGTTTCCTTGAAATGCTGAGTGTTAAAATAGGTGCAGTAGATGGAAAAACTGAAGGAGAAAATAGAAACAACAGATCAAATGGAGCGAAGGCATGAACTTTCACATTTCAGGATTCCTTCAGAAATGCAAGATTAGATTAAGAAAGATGTGGATGATGATACAGTAGGGAAAACAAGATATGAAATTCTGTGTAATATTTATTACCTCCAAAGGAAACATACAGTTCATTTGACTTTCAAGAGCAAAATCAGTTCTTCTGAATAAGGTAAATGAGGTTTTTGTGACAGAAAAGTTATCAAAGTCTAAGAGAAGTAACAGTTCTGTAAATTGGAAGACTTCACTTCTATTCACATGTGTGCTGTATGACCTTTCAGGTAACCTAGAACAGGTTATTTAACCCATCTGACTTTTACTGCAAAAAAATAATAACCCAGAAACCTCTTATGGATGATATGAGACGGGAGTCCTGATTCCTAAATGATTTGAGGTGCTCATATACATAGGGTAACTGTCACTGACAAAAGAGAGAACAAAACCTTTTCACATCAAGAAATAACAGAGACTTATCCTGCAAAAGGACAGACAATAATTTAGAGAGGAGGGAGAACAAGTTAATTAACCTTGTGAGTTTAGATAGCTCTAACCTTGAGTCAATTCCAACAAGCATGCATCCTTTTCCTGGAATCAAAAGACCTTGAAAACTCTGAGAGGCAGAAGCCAGTTACAGAATCATAGGATATCTCAAGTTGGAAGGGACCCATAAGGATCCATAAACACACAGACCCCACTGAGACTGACAAATAAAATATTTATAGCTTTCAACATTGTTTATTTTTTCTAGCCACGCTGCATGGGACGTGCCCGCTACCACCAACCTTGCTGTGCTGTTGGCAGGGGTCGGGGTGGGGGGGCTGGGGAAGCAGGGCTGTCAGCTCACACACCAGCCCTGTCAGCCAGGCGTAGCTGTACGTGGTGGTAGCGTTGCAGTACATTGTTAAAGGTTTCTTTATCTGTCACTCTTACCATTTTGGCTTTTGGTAATAGGGGGCCATCACTACTACTTGGTGCCGAAGGACAATTAACGTTTATAAAATAGTTGAAATCTTCTGGGAAGAGGTCCTGAGGATGCTAAACGGGGCAGGTGGGCAGGATGAAAAGGGAAAGGCTCAGCGAAGTTTGATGGTGCCTGTCAGCTGCTTGATCTGCTCCACCCTGACCCCTCAAAAAAGAGGTGCTAGTGCAAATAAGCAGTGTCTTTTTTTCTCTGGTGTGAACTTAACTGCTATAGCCCAGGTCTCTGCCATGCTGAGGCTGGGTTGCTGAAAGCAGTCTAACCCAGCGCAGCTCTGCCTGGGGACTAGCATGGGAGTGCACAGCTTGTTACTGGCATGGAGCTTCCTGGGATGTGTCTTAAGCCATTTCTCAATTAGCTGTTGCAGTCTTTCCCAGAATTGCTACATGGATAATATATATTTTTAGTTATTTATACTATAGTTGAATAGGCAAGTATAATAACTTATTATATAGCTATATTCAGGGTTATGTTATAAAACTTCAAATGGTTTGGGACACTTTGCAGAGAAAGTTCTGCCTCCCTAGAGGTGAGGAGAGGTGTTTCAGCTGGAGTTCCCCCTGATAAGAAGGAGGGAGCAGCCGGTGGGCTCTTTCTCCTACTCCACATGAGGCACTGTCTTTGGGAACACGCTGCTCCATGAACCTGCCAGATGCTGGACATGTTAGTTCCCCAGGCACCCTGCAAAGGCCATCTTCTCCCTTCTTTGCATAGCCTGTTGGAGGGCATGGGCAGAGGTGGATATGTTCATGCTGTAAATCTTAATTCTGTGGGATATGTGCCCAGAGTACTGCACGGGCGCCTTCAGTCGTATCCGAGAATTTCGAAAAACTACTAACATAAAAAAAAAAAGTTAAAAAACTTAAACTCTACAATATCTCAAAGGAGCCTGTTAGAGAAAAAAAGTTCTAACTGAAGTGAGGCCTGGGAATGCACAAGCTGTTGAGTCACCTCCCACCCTGACATTCCTTCTCTTTTGCTCTTACCACAGCATGTTTCCTTCATAAATGGAGGCATTCTGTCAGCGCTTCATTGTAATTAGTTTGCTTGCACTGGAAAAGGCTCTTAACGAGCCAGCTTGATGCTGCCTGGATCTCAGGAGGGCGACTGACAGTGAGGGGCTGTGAATAATAGACACAAAGATGTGGAGTTTGCAGGAAAGTGTGAAGTTTGTGTAAATAATCATGTGGATCCGATGCATATGTTCTGGATAATGACTTATGCTAGAAGTTTGATTTGAAGTGAACAGGAAAGTAGAGACTTATCAATGGCTTGAAACTGATAGTTGCTGAATGCTCTCAGTTCCCTACAGATGTTGCATGGAGCTTGAAAAGTTCGTTCCTATTGCATGTTACTGTTCCATTCTTTATTCAGTATTCTCCTGTGTAGTTTTATTGTATCTTTATTTATTGGCCTGGTTTTTGTCTGGGATGTTAATTGAAACCTTATTTATAAACAAGACATGCATGCATGTTAACTATGAAGGCTGTTAACTCAGAAGGGATACAATGAGTTTGAAACAGAGCAGACAAGAGTGCCACTGCTGTCCCCTGACTGTAAAGTTCCATGGGGCAGAGACAGACTTTTATGTGTGCAAGGCAGCTTGCTTGGGGAATCTGATGTTTGCTTAAATTGATTTTGAACATTTCTTGGCAAAGAGAGTGTTTGACAGTATGAGACCAGTGGACCACATTGAGGAAAAATTAAAAAATAAGGGACGCTTTCTCCCTCCATTTTAAGGGGAAGAAAATTTATCTTCAAAAGCAGAATCAAGCTCTGAATGCAGGGGTATGCTACATAGGACTGCATCTTCTCTGCTCCCCTCAGCTGTACTGAGATGTCCCAAAATGTTAACGAGTTCATAGTTTAACGTTGCTAATGCTAATGAGAGGTGACAGAGTGCAACATTTCTTTCACTGAAAGCCTCCTTTAATAGCCTTGTGCGAAGCTCTCTAAAGTTGGTGGAAATGTTCCAGCTGACCTCAGTGGGCACTGAATCAGGTAATACATCACATCTGTCCTAGTCACCTGTGGATGTACATAAATAACACGCTGTAGAAGGTGCTAAAACTGTGCAGTGCAGTTAATGAGTTTTGTAGAATCTATAAAGTCTTCCTCGTAAGTCTGACGGTCTGCTTTGAAGAAACACTCTCTCTTACTGGATGTAAACTGGAGTCCAAAAACAATCCAAAGAAGTTCTATGACGTTAAAAGAAAACAGAATTTCCTGATGTATTAAAGCATACTTAAGGACCCTGTGGTCCCTGTGTATTTGGAAAGAAGAGGAATATTAGCAAATGGATTGCAATTGCTTTATAGAGTTGCTCTCTTTAGCGTTCCTTCTGTCAGTACAGATATGTAACTCCTGTTGATGTTAGAGAGTAGATGTTAAAACCTATTGACAAGGGATTTAGCTCTGTCTATTCCTAACGAGCATTATGAGCATTTTGTCAGTAAACTTAAAATCCTTCATAAATTTGTGCTCCTCCAGAAGTGGTGCAAAGTACCATGGAATGCAGTAGCATTACTTCAGTGTTTTCATGTTTTGGTTCAATAGTGTGTCTCTGTATGTGTATACATATATGCACACACACATATATGCAAAAATATAATTCATTTTGAAACTTGGGCCAAGTGCCAGGAAAACTTTTGTCCAGGTTGTCTTCAGGTAGTTTAAGATTAATTTAAAGAATCATAAACTTTCTAAAATGGTTACTACTTTTAGTGCAATGCAGAGTATGGTGTCATTGTTTCATTTTGTGGCCAAAAAAGCTAACAAGTAACTGGTCTGGTGTTTTACTTCTCCTTCAACATTCACTCTTTAAAATATGGTACCTCACGCTTCAATATTTATTTTTTTTTCAATATCGGTAACATTATTTCAGACCTATGGTGCGTGCGGAGATCCTGTTTCATAAGATGCCTGTGACTAGCAGCTCATGAAATCCTTCTTAGAATGATGTCATCAGTCATCATTAGAGATATCTATCTTTTGAACTTTTGGAGGTTATTCTGATGATTCTGACAGCTAAGGGGGCAGAGGAGCAGCAGCAGCCCTGTTCCTTCAGCAGGAACTGAGCTCCTTTCCTGCTTATTAGGAACATCTACTTGTTTCAGACTCTTGTTTCCTTCCGCATGCTGCTGATCTTACAAGACCTTTCTCCCCAGTGCTGGAGATGTCCACTGGCAACTTAGTCCCTTTGCGTGCTTTTTCTGTGCTGGAGTGGAAAACTTCACTAAATTAATGACAAGCTCATTTTCAGAAACAAGCATATTTTCCTTTCAAGCCTCTGCTGGGGGAGGGTGAGTGTTCATATTTTCTTCAGATGTTATGGTTGACTATTGAGTCTTTTTACTTAAACAGCTTGATTTATTTTGGTTGTCAGAAATTTACACGTTCAGAGCTCTGGTAATATGTACAAATATTTACAGATGGCAACAATAGTTTGAAGTAAGGTCCTGATAAATAGTCCTCTTCACAGCAATCAGCAGGGTATCCAGAAAGACCTAAACTACAAAAGGGTTTACTAGACACAAGCAACAAGAGACAAAAAGCATATTCAGCGGAGATGGCTAATGTCCATTATGAGTTTGAATTTGCTTTCTTCATCTTATTAGTCTATATTACTGGAGAGAAGTGTTATTTAAACCAACTTTCTGTACTGCTGACAGAGCCTTTTGCAAAGAAAGTTCTTACACCCTCTGGATTAGACCAGCTCAGGGTTTGAGGAGAATTTCACATTTCATGTCTCATCTCCTACTTCAGGAGCTTTCAGTATGATAAAATGGACATTTGTATGTACCCAGTGAGTCTGCTTCTCTCCACAGCTAAATAAATTTGTGCTTCTACAAGTTGCATCTTCTCCACAAGAAAGAAACAGGATTGCTCTTAAGAGACTACCTCTGTTTCTGTCAGGAAAAATAATGCATTGGCAAGATTTCATAGTTTAAAGCAGATCCCTTTTCCTTATCTCTTGGAAGTCACCGGTTGCAGAAAACAGCACAGTCTCTGGGTCAGTCCCTGTGGACATCAGGTCATGGCAGCACCAACGCTGTCATCAGATGAAAGACTTGGCTGCTGCAACTGGGGCAAACCTGCCCTTGCGCTAGTTCTTGCCCTTGTGCTAGTTCTTGCCCTTGCGCCAGGACTGGTGTTCAGGTACATGACCGTCTGGCAAACCAGACCAGAAGTACATGCACAAATGAAAACTAAATTTTTGGGGCAGAAGGAAGGGGAGGAAAAAGTTAATTTTCAGCCAGATCATCTCCCTGATTTGTCTCATGGTTGCACTGCCACTGCTACTGGTAAAAGAAAAGGAGAACGTAAAATCGGCTCTTCTGACAGCAGCCTGCATAGGACAATATATAACAGCCAGCATAGGACAAATATAAAACCACTGCCCAAACCCCATTCTGTACAGCTCTCACATTTGGCAGGAGAATCAGAAGAACAGTTCTCCACAGCTTTTCGTTTGCCACTTTAAACATCTGGCTTAGTCAAAAACAGTGAATGAAAAGTTGTCCTGTCATTAGTTGTAACTATGAAGAGCATGTAACATGGAATTCATGCAAGATATTGATAGTCAAAACAGCCTCTGGTCTTCTAAGGACCTAACATGCTCTGAGGCCATAGCTGTATTCTGATCTGACTAGAATATGTCCACAAAAAACATGAAATGCCAAAAATAAGATGTCATAAATGCTACTTGATCACTGAGTGCAGCTTTTAAGGCATTGTTCTTTTACCTCCCTGTGAAATTATGAAATGATGAAATTATGAACAGATACTAACAGAAACCTGATTGCTGCAACCTGAATGAGTCCTGAAAATTTAATATCTCTTTCTGGAAGTTGTAACAAGCTTCCAAAACAGGCTTTCTAAAATCAGATAGTTCAACTCATCAGGAGGAGGAAAGTGCTTGGGGTGTGGAGATGACTGGTTCTTGAAGTCTACATACATTGTTATTTATTTGAAGGCTTCTAAGTCTATTGTAGCATGGTAGACCAGAGGCATCCGAACAGGGTTATGTGTCAGTCTGCTCCTTCTTCTTTCCAAGTGCTCCTCTGTTTGTTTCTTCCTTTGAGAAAGTCCGTTTCAAGTTACTCTAATCCTTTTGACCTCCAATATGCATTGACCATCAGCTGTAATTGTCTCTTATCGGCACTCAAGTGTCTGCAGAGAAGACAATACCCTGCCTTCCCCTCATCTATTTATAAAATAAACATCCCAGTTACTGTGTAAACATATTCATAAATGATTGCAGAGCAGATCCAATACATCACAACTGGACCTTGATAAGGCTAAATCTTGCCTATGTGAACCACGTTGTAGTAGAGTTTCTTGACTACACTGTATTTGTAATGTGAATCAACCATTAGCCTAGCACAGATTTATGAAATTATTTTGTAATATGGTTGCCACTGTACACCCTGAAAAAGAAGCCACATTAGTATCTGCTAGCCTGAAATACAATGAAACCCATTTCATCTGATGGATGGGCTTAGGCTCTTGATAGAGTTCAATACTCTCTGACCAAGTTCTTCTAGGTGTGCCATATGTGGAGGGTTTAATGTTTGTTACCAGTTTTACCTATTTGAAGTTGTTTGACGTTAAAAGCCATCCAAAAATCAATTGTAAAGCTAATCCTGCATTTCTTGTGCTTCCAGTGCTCTCACTGAAACAAGTATCTTCACGTGTGCAAAGAATGAGTAATTGAGTTTCCATTTTTACGAGAGAAGTGCTCTATAGAAAGTGATTTAAAATTCCTTCAGAAAAGTTAAGCTAAAAATGTTAATGGCTAGGGTGGTGCATTAGGCTGCACCTAATATCAGAGAGCAAAATGGTGCTGCGCGGTAGGAACTGGAGTTGATCTGTAAACGCTGCACACAGCTGCTGCTGAGGCATACAGTGTGCCCAGGTACTGCTGACTGGTAAATCCCGGAAGACAGCATGCAGATGACTGCAGGATGCACGATGGTGCCTCATTGCCTTCCACCTCTGCAAGCTCTCCTTTGATGCATACGAGTCACTTTGAAACCCTAGATTAGGTAGCATGCCATGGGAGTGAGGTGCTCTTCAATGTCCAAGCAGAGAACAGAAATCACAGCTTCTAAAAAGCTTTCAGAGATCAAAAAATAGCCTCTAAGGCAAGCTTTGGTATGGGAATCAAAGATGCATCTAGTGATCAAACATGAGGTGACCCTGCTGTTCTCCATGTAGCACTTAGCACCAAGGTGCTGAGAGTGATTTCAACTTTCAGATGTCTGTATAAAAGTTTTTTCAATGATCCCTGGTCACTTATCTTGGCAAATACAGTCCTAGCCAAGCTATGAAAAAGTATTACTTAACCTAAAGATATCAAAAAATTATTTGTGTAGTTAAACTGAAATGAAGGAAGATTAAGTTATGGCAAATAACCACGTTAAATGAGGGTCAGGTTGCTCTCTTAATCAAATAACTTTGCCAAATATTTACTAAAATAGGACAGACTCTTGTAAAAGTATAAATAGTTTGTTACTTATTTAAATAAAAGGTCCTTACATACCTTATTTGGTATGATTCTTTGATAGTGTTTATGAGGTTTTTTTTATTAGCAGGATTTCCATTGTGATTTTTCACTAGTAAAAAAAGTAACTTTTTTTTTTCCTGGCAAAGTAGATTTTCCCTATAAAATTTGATAGAAAGCATACTACTTAGTAAATTATAAGATATGTTATAAACACTCCATACATGAACTTTACCACTAAATAAATATTTAATTAGAAAGAATGTTGCCATTTGTGGGATTTGACTAGATATTTTGTTTCTGTACAGCAACTTGTAATCAGCAACTTCTGAATCCCTGATAAGAAAGTACTTAGAAATGCAGGAAGGAGAGGGAATGTTCTGGAAGAGAAGGCTTCCAGTCTTTTGCCCAAAAATGTTCTCGTTGCATGCTTGTATTTTGCAGAACAGAATGTGTCCAGAACAGAAAAAAATATAATTGTAAAAGGTAGTATTAGAGAATATACTTAAGATAATGCAACATGAATATTGAGAGTAAATTGTCAAAGCGAATGTGCACATTTTCAGTCTCCCTGTCCTTGCAGAGGTGAGAGTACCTGTGTTCATGGCTTGCTCAGTCATGTCCTGTACAATTCACAACAGTCCTTCAAAAACAAACAAACAAAAAGGCTAAAAAGGAGATAGAAAGTACAAATTACTCTCTCACAGTGTAGAAGTCCTGCATAAGGAAGTTTAAGCACTTACAAAGTGAAAAGTAAAGTGTAATTATAGCTTGGACACTTCTTAATACGTGGGAAAGGGCAGAATGATTTGATTAGGTCTCAGTGCCATAGATGTTAACACCCCGTGTTCAGTGTAATTACAAATGGGATGGGAAAGTGGCAAATGTTACCGAGTATGAATGGATGGGGTTCAGAAAGCACCCCTGATGAACAGATTAGGCAATGATTGTTCAACAGAAGGTTAACCTGCATCTTCTACTTGGTTGTCTTCTGTCTAGTATATCTCAAGATTTAGCAACTGTAAGGCCATGGCACACCTTAGCAGAATGGAGGGTTACTTATGGTAGAAATTGTCACATGAAAAAGGTTGAGTTGTGTTGGAGAGAGATTAAAACAGAGACTCAGCAATATTTTCAGATGGTCTGTGTATGAAAAGCAATTTGGCCTGAAATCTTGAAGGCTGAACTGTCTGGCTGCAGACTTGAAAATATTACTATACATGTGTAAGTTTTGCTGCTATTTTTAGGGTTCTGATTGTGTAATCTGTAGTTCTGATGGTGAGGATTTATATGGATCATTTCTTTGGCACTGGTGGGAGTGGTTGTGGGAATAAGATTTACCAACACTATCAACTTATACTTTTTAGTTTTCCTATTTTTTGTCCAGCCTTGCTCAAAGCACCTATAGGAAGTGGGTGCATATTGTACTGAGAAAATGTAGACATTAATCTCTTTCTTGATGTGAAAGTGGCTGGTCCGAAGGGATTTGGACACGAGGGTCTACAGTAAGCATTGGAACTAGCAGAAGTGACTTAGTCCAAGAAAGGATCTAGCCCCGTGTTCTCCAGGCTAAGTCAGAAAACCAACCAGAGTCCAAGCTGCAAGCCACCTGAAGCTAGAACCATGAAATAAAATGCTGGCTGCTCATTTTATTTTAGAAAGGCTCCATCCTGAAGTTCTGTCTGTCTGCACATCACAAGGAGTAATAGGATATTACTTATTTTCAGTTGAAGACCAAAAAGATGATTGATATGGCCATAAAAAATGTGGTGTATGCTACACTCCTAAAAAGTCTTGCAGTCACTCAACAGGAAAATGAAGCTAGCTAAGAGCTAGACTGCCATCTAACTCTAAGCATAATCTCCTGAAATACTGCGTTAAAAGTCTGGAAGTATTCCAGATATGTGATCAGATGATTTGAGTCCAAATGATACCTAAGCAAGTGAGGCAATAAAGAGATTAACCATAGATGAAGCAACTAAAACCTGTCAAATAACCGAAAAAGGACAAGTACAAATGGAAAAAAACATAAGGGGTACAAAAACATAGCAACAGTCAGTGTTTCTGGCTACAATAGGCTTGTATTAACTGGAAAAAGAACTAAGTAATGCAAGGAGTTGGAGAATAAAAGATAAAGGCAGTTTCAGAATTTTCTTTTGTAAACCATTCCATTTACGGAGCAATACAGCAGAAAGCATTGCAGTTCAAATGAACAATGTAAAAAGATAGAAATAGATAATTCTGTGAATGAAATGCATTCTACATTTAAAACTCCTGAAAGAAAGAAAATTCAAAGTGTTAGCAGTTTGTGCTTAACACAGAAAACACTGCTGATGCAGGCAGATTGCACAGGATCTTTCCTGTGCAGATGTCTACAGAACAATCAATCATGATTAAATGGCAATATTTAACCAGTGACACTGTTTATATGAAGGGCAATTCTAGGGTTAAAGCCATGTGAAATATAATGGCAAAGTAAAATGTCTTTTTAGTAGGAGAAAGGAGATACAAGCAATAGTAGCAAACTTACAATATTTGAAAAACTAAGAGGAAAAACGAAGAATAGAAAACAGGAAAGGAAGTGAACAGCAAGATTGTGCGATTCTGTTAATGTATTTCAAGGACTTGGGAGTTTGCCAGTACTATGTACTATATGGTTCTACTTCAGCAGATTTTAAAGCATAAATGTGCCTTATACCTGTAAGTATTCTCAAAGAGTTGAGGTTGTGTGTGTGGAAATCCAGCTGGGTGCTGATGTAATGCTTCAGGCTTTCTGCTCACAGGTTTCGTAGTGTGCTCGTGGGAGGATTTCTTGCTGTCTTAAACTGTACTTGCATACATGCTACAGATGGTCCCCTTGTGAGCAACAAATTTGGGTCTCTCGTCTATCTGTGGGCTAGATATTAACAAATCCTAGAGATTTCTACCCTTTAGCACGTTTGGTAGAAAAGGTCAAAAGTGGTTTTGTGGGGGGGTAAGCAAGTGATAGATGTACAAACAGTACAATCACTAAAAGCTTCTTACTGTAGGAAACCAGACTAAAAAGCAGGGCCTACTAATTAACGCAAGGAGAAACGTATCGGTTGTTTAACTGAAGGGTGTGTTGAGTTGAGTGAAAGAACATGTTGGATGGGGGAATGAACGGCTGGGACTCATTTGATTGTAACACTCAAAGCACCAGACAATAGCGTCAGAATTTCTGCAAAGCAGAGAAATTCTCAAGAGAGCATCCTCATCTGCTGACTTGAATGAACTAGTGGGAAGAATAGCATCAACCAAATGACTTTAATCTAGATTTGCTCCAGCGAATACTATTTGATGAGGCAAATTCCAGAATATTCTCTATAAATAAACTATTTGGACAGTGTAGATTCCTGTCTTCTATTAGTGCTCAGCACCCGACATTCCACTGGACAAGAATGCAAATATTTGGTGGGCACACAATACGTTTTGACAAAAAAATTGCAGAAACACACCAAAGCAGCATGCTAAAACCTATGTTCTCCATTTGGAATTGAGACAGCATGCACTTTTTTTTTTAATTAAATTGATAGAAATCACAGCCACTGGGGAAGTGCAGACATGGGAAAGCCCAAAAGAAACAGGAAAAGGGCGTGCTAGTGCCCTACAATGGAGGGAGAAGCTTCTTGCCTGTTTACTTTTATGTGGAAATCCTTACTTTTTAGACTAGGTATAACTGCTTTGCTGTATTTTTCAAAGGTGAGGATGGATGGGAAAGTGAGCTGCTTTCAAACCACCTTGCCAATGTTGTTATGTTATCAGAAGTTGAACTGTTAATCTGCTATTTCTGGTCTGAACTTCAGCACCAACACAGTTGCAGCCACAGTACCAGCAAAACAAAAATTACCATAGAAACATGATGACTTCAAAAGCATTGAGCAGAGCAGAAGAGATAATCTGTATTTTAAAAAAAGACTAACAGGACTGTAGGACTGTGGTGGATATATATATGTTCTATATATGTATGGACTGGGGTTTTGATGTACCCTTTTGACATATGGGCTGTGTGTTATCCATGATTTTGGATTAAATGAACTTGAAAGTATAGCTCAATACTTTTGCTCTTCTAGCAAAGCCAATTAGAAAAAAAATTCCTGGTTCTGTCATGCCGTGGTCCCTTCATCCCTGTTGTGCTGCTGTTGTAATTCACTCTCCCTTTGGTTGCGCTCTTGCAATTTTCGGTGCAGTTGTGTCCTCCTCTGACTCTCTGAAGTGATACACCAAAGTTTCTAAAACAGTGGGGGGCTCCTTTCTTTCAGTGGTTCATTCTGCAGCTAGGTCAAAAAAGCAGCTGTGCCCTTGTAAGAGAAAGGGGAAGGAGGGAGGGTAAGGGATGTTCCTCTGCTGGAGGGGTCCTCTTAAACCAAGTGAGTTTCTGGAGGAAAGGTATTATTGCAGCCTTTCAATGCATCAAGGGGGCCTTGAAAAGAAGATGGGGCCTATTGTGATAGGACAGGGGTAATGGTTTTAACTGAAAAAGGGTAGATTTAGACTAGATATAAGGAAGACGTTTTTTACAGTGAGGGTTGTGAAACACTGGCACGGGTTGCTCAGAGAGGTGGTAGATGTCCCATCCCTGGTAATATCCAAGGTCAGGTCGGATGGGGCTCTGAGCAACCTGATCTAGTTGAAGATGTCCCTGCTCATTGCTGGGGGGTTAAACCAGATGACCTTTAAAGGTCCTTTCCAATCCAAACCGTTCCATGATTCTATTATCACTGCATCCTTCAGGCATTTCATCTCAGTGTTTGAAGTCTGTAGATTACTATGACAATCCAGAAAGTAAATGTAGTGGAACCTACAATTGCTCATGCTATATATTAATTTTTTTTTAAAGTGATCCTAAGAGTTATTTGAGCAAACTCACTAAAAGCCATGTGCTGTATTATGACCATAAGGGTACATGACATTTCTCCCGAGGACACAGAGATTATCCTTCAATTCCACCATTATTTAAGTTTTAACTTTGAAACTGAACTCTTGTTGGGGACCACAAATAGTTCAGTCAAGTTTATTCTGCAAAGAGTCTCACAGCAAAGAAATTAAGAGATTAGTCACGCCAGCTTGCCAGGAGGCTATTGCCTTGTATGTAAAACAGAAATTGCAAAGGGGAACTTCTGAATTATGGAACTGTGCATAGTTATAGAAATACATTAATAACGGAAACAGCAGAAGGACAAGTGAGTCAATGTTGGAGTCAACACTGCCCCACAAAGCCAAGAACTGGTAGCTGAAAGACTGTGTTGTTGCTTTGTACTTCGGATCGAAAATGTATTGTCAGGCAATACTGCTTTGTGATGCCTGGATTGTTACATGCTCTCACATGTCCAAACCCTGAATGTCTTGTTCAAAGAAAGAAATTTTTTTTTATTTTTATTTTTTAATTCAGAAAATCTTTGTTTATGACTCCTCTTTATCATCTAAGAGGAGGTGGCTTGCATATGGGAGACTGTACCTAGCCCAGGAAACCTGGACTGAACTGCAGGTTCAGTGGCCTGAGCTGAAACAGTGCAGTGTAGAGATTGGACAGTGGTCCTGGCTTTTTGCATCTCTGAAGTCTTCTGGTTGTGTGAGACACCTTTGGAGACATGAAGCTTCTGTGGCAAATGTGCCTGTGATATATACATCTCATAGACAGGGTAAAGTAGCCTAGTCACTGTGAGGGGAATAAAGACTGTTCCTCCCATGGTAGCTGCTAGCATGTAGAAGTGGACAAAATGGGTTCCCTAATGTATGCTGGTATCTTATTTAATGTAGAGCAAAATAGTTGTAATTATGCTCATGAAGGAACTGGCTAATCTGTGGAGCTTCTGCTCTGGTCTGAATGTCTCTCCATGTCTCTTCTACAGCCTGGACTGTTTGTGGGTTTTTTTGGTTAATAAAAGCATGGGCAAATATACTGTGCTTTAAAAACTAACTTTAAATTATTGATAAAGTTAAATTAGGAATAAAAGCTTGTTCTGTGACTGCCTCAGTTCCCAATGAAGTAAAGATATTCAAAAGCTTAAAAACCCACATCCTAGATTTTAATATCTAATTTTTTTTGTTGTTGTTGCTATTTGGTTTAGATTTAGAAACACCAATTACTGAAAAAATATTAGATTTCTGTGGGGTTTTTCCTACAGAAAACCACCCACAATTCTCTCTGTAGTATAACATCACTTTCCATCAGGGCAACGGTTGTCAGGAACAAAAAATCTGTATGGCCAAGTATTTCCCACTGCCTCCACCCAGCCAGGAGGTTCTTGGATAAATTTGATTTAGCCTGCATGCAGATGGAAGCAGGATACCGAGGGATTTTGTTTTTTCCTCCTTTTCATTGGCATCTCAAAGAAATAAACAGACTTGATAAACTCAGAAAATCTGTTTGATTCCAGCTTCAGAAGCACGAGAAAACATCTAGAGAAGTAAAATCTCCCTCTTTCATTTTTCTCTATTGGTGAGACAGTAGATATAAGTCTTTTAATTTCATTTAGAATTTCATTTATTTGAATGCTGATGATTAGAAAAATAAAAGAAATTCAGTCAATGAAAGTATATATTTTGACCTTCTAAATATGTTAACTAAAATCTTGAAGTGGATATAATCTTGGACCCAAACTGTACATACCCAGTTTTCACATGTGGAAGTTGGCTTTGAATTTTGGGTTGTTTTTTTTCTTTGTTTTTTTTTGGGTTGGTTTTCTTTTGGTTTTGTGCTGGACGTTTTTCAAAAATAGCTCTTCCCTATGAGTAATTTTTGATAAATCAGGATTAAGCTTTTTCTCTTGAAATGAAAACTTCCTACTGAGACATTGGCCAAAACTTCTCACTTTCAGGTTTTGGACTAGGGACTTGAGCTATCCCTAATCTTATCAAATGTCTATTTGACAGAATGTGTCCTCAAAGGAATGCTATAAAATGAAATTAAGGAAATTTAACTGAAGTAGCCCATTAAAAAAAAATCCTTGATTAAGGGATAAATTGTCAATGCTAAGGAAAATCAGCCTTGAAGTTTTGCAGCTATTCACTGGGAATCTTAGTATGGTACAAACAGATTTGGGTTTAAAGCCAGACATGTAACAGCTGTGTTGCTGGAAAATTGGGAGATCTTATTCTAAATATTTTAAGCCAAAAGAAATGTTTAAAAAAATCTGCTATGCCTCAAAATGTTCTCATGTGAGCAATCCCATTATCTTCAGGGGAATGAGGACTATTTAACTGTTGCTATATTGTATCCTTAACTGATGATGTATTTATATTCCTAATTCAGAAAGAACAAATGGATAAAATCCTGAATTCTGGAGAATATAGTTGAAGTTACTTCAAAAACAACTTTTTAAAATACAAAGAAAAACATATCTATGAAAAGTCTGAGAGGATTTGATTTCTAACTTTAGCATAACCAACAAGTCTTGTTACTTCTTAGTTTTTTTAAAAAGAATAAAACACCCAGGGAGTGGCAGGCAGGAGCTTGTATTTCACTTCCCACCACCATAGCACTGGGAGGAGCTTGTTCAGTAGGAGTCCTAAGGTAGTGGCTCCTGCGCCAAGTTAGAGGGAAGGAGCAGAGGAGTGGATGTGAGCTACAAGGGTCAGTGCGCTACGTTTTGCTTACAGCAAATGGGCTACTCCTTTAAGAAATGGAGGAATATAAGAATGTTGTTAATCATCAACTCATTGGCCGTGCTGAGTAGAGATGCTGCGTTTACCAGTAGCCTGCTGTGTGCCACAAAGAGGTGAAACCCTCAGACTATGAAGAAATGATCATACCTTGATCCTGCTACAAACATTTCACTTATAAAGAGCTGGCTTCTAGCTCGTGGGGAAACTCATCTCTGCTTGGAGAGGCAGAAATGAACAGAGACACTAACGCATGCTTACTAAATAAGAGTTTGTGACAAGTGACACTGGTGGTAACTCAAGCACTCACTTGGGTATGAGATTGAATGAAATTCAAAGGGCAGTGGGATTTGGGAGGTCTGGTCTCCTGGGAACAGCAGGTGTGTGGATTATGGCACCAGCAGTGCAGGAACTCCTGTTGCAGGAAGGTTTGTATGGGTTGGATGCTTCTGTTCTGCCTCCTGTACCAGCTAAACTTACAAGAACTTACTGTTCTTGCAACTTTGCTTGTAAAATTTGTTAAAAAATTATGGAAATAGCCTCCCCCTTCCAGAGTTCCCCAGGGTGGAGTTAACACTACCTGAAGTGGCCAGTATGAAACTTATTATCTCTCTTGTACTCAAGCTTTCATGCAAAACCTGAACCACATGGCTTGGAGAGGATGTGCGTTTTTACATTTCTACCGAGAAATGTAGCAGTTCATGTTTTGGTGCAGTGGTTCAGCCCAACTCCTTCAGGTGCAGGGGATTTGCAAATACTTGACATATCTGAATTTAGCATGCTGAATCCTTTCTAGAGTCTCTCTTTGCTTAACATGCTCCGTTTCTACAGTGCTCCTGGGTGTTGGGAGAGAGTTGGTACCATGCCCAGGCCAGTGGGCCTGTCCTAGCTCAAGATTATGGCTGAGCAGCCTGTCTGGCAGTAACATCTCCTGGTCATGGCTGGACTTGGAAAAGACCTTTGAGATCGTCAACGAAAATGATTCTATGATTCTATGACTGGAAACCTTTTGGGTGCTTGGGACTAGCGCCTGCGAACAAGACAAGATTTGCAGATCCAGCATTCCCAAAAGAAAACCCACTTTCCTTTCATTACTCAGAGCAGTCACTGGGACAGAAATGAAGTGGCTTAAAAATATTTGGTGCACACAGAAGCTGCGACAGGAGTTAAAAGAGCAGGAATAGGGCAGATCGACTCTTCTGAGTCACGTTTGTTTGGAGCCCTGCTCTTGTACACTCTGCTGCAGCCCAGTGACCCACAGGCTTTTTGAGCACAGTGACCACTTACTCATACTTGCAATATGGTGTGCTGACCTGCTTTAAAATACTTGAATTCAGCCGAGTCCCGCTCTGCGGAGCCAGCAGCAGCTTTGCTTCAACGCCTGCCTTATTTTCCTTTCCCAGACTAACTCTTTAGTGCAATAATTACTGTACAAACTCCAAAGCCCGGCGAGCTGCTCCGCATTCCAGTTTCACAGGAAGTAAAATCTGGGCCTGCCAAGTCTGCTCACTCAGCTGCGGCTGCTCAGCATCCCGAATTCCTGTGCCCCTAGTGGGGAAAGGGGGGGCTGGGGGGTGGTGGTATTACGTAACAGGCACATGCTGGGTCTATGACTTTTTTTTTTTTTTTTTTAATAATACAGAAAACCAGAAACGAATGAGTGTGATGTGGCAGAAAGCAGCTTGTATGAAAGGCAGAAATGGAGACTGAAAGATGACAGTAATATGTTCTCAATACTAAGTTAAAGCGATGAAATACTCACTTGAGCAGCATCTCTGAGGTCCCTGAGGCTGGCTTTAAAAGGTATAAATGAAGTAAACCTCAAAAATTGCACGGTCAATTTATTTGACAGCATGAGCTTAAATTACCCTAACAGCTGTTTTAAAAACTGTTCTCTTAAAAGAGAGACAGAAGTATTGTGGCAGCTGTCTGTCTTTTTGGAAACGTGATGATAAAAGCAATAGGGTTACAATAGTAACCTCTTCCTGTGTTTTGAAAGGAATATATGGTGAAATCTTGTTAAAAATCAGCAAATTCTGAACTGAGGGGCGAGATGGTAGTTTCTAAAGATTAACTAGGAATAGGAGGTGGGGAACAGCCTGCCTGTCCTGTAGCGTTAGAATCAAAATACAAAAAAGATGGCAGGGAAGTGGGCCATAATTAATTTACCAGGATGCTATAGCTCTCATTTCACTTCACTACAGTAATAACTAAATGAAAATCCAGATCATGTCTGAGCACATGAAGAAATAAACAGTTCCTGTGTATCTCAGAGAAGAATGAATTTCACATTGCTGTGGCTCCCAGTGGTTCTTCAGTTTACTTGGAGATGGTCTTTATCAGAATAGTACATTCTTTAAAGATGAAATAAACTTGTTTTTGTTTTGAAATTACATACTTCTACATCATCAACACCCTAAGCAAGACATTTTGTAAACTTTTCTTGTAGTACAGTTTCTTAATGACAAAAACAGACTAAAATATATGTATGAAATTTAGAAGGTCATGAGATACTGCTCATATCTTATGGGGTAAATTCCCTGGTTCCTCTGAAAGGATTGTTAACCTGATGCTGGAGAACTCTGTTGCCTCAAGTACTGCCCCATCTGAGAGATCACTTAAAAACTATGGCTCTCTTGGGATGAGCAGAAGTGTCTTACACACTTCTAGCACTGCTTCTTATTATGAAAGCTAATGGAAAAGTCAGATTTGGAAAAGTTATTATACAGTTTCTGTGCTACTAGAAATCCAGCAATTTTATCAAGAATTTTAATCCTTTCTGCTACAGATCTCCTGTCCCTTTCCTTGTGCTCTGCTGTGGGCTCTCCATACAAAAGCAATGGAATTTGTGTGAAAATCTGAGCTGTCCTTTGCACAGGCCTAATCGGGCTGTTGATAATTTTTAGACCTGATTTTAAAATCTGTAGTGTATTTAATAGAAGGAATTTTATAAACAGATGAATTATTATTAATATTTTTAAGTTGAGATTTTTTTGAAACTATCAATAAAACCATTTCCCAGTACACTTAAGTACTCCATACTGCATTCGTTTCAATCTGGGGCACTACTCTGTTGTTCGGACTGCTTGCACTTACGTGTGTGCATTCATCCCTAGGATGGATGATTTTACTTTGTGCAGCTAAAGTTTTTGGGGAACCAGTCCATTTCGGCAAACTCGACCAGATAGGAAAGGAAGAATCTACACATATCACTGCAACTCTCACACGTGAAGGGAGTGAATTCATTTAACCTTTTAAGAGACAAGGCTTAGGCTTTCTCCTATAGATTCCTCTTAAGTGGATCATTTAACTTGCTGCTTCATTCTATGCTTCAGAAACTAGGAAGGACTAGAATTATTATTGGTTTTTAAGTGTGGCAAGACTTGAGCATCATGTGACCCTCTTACCACTTCTTCCCAAGTGATATGTGCATCTGCAGCATTTTGGAAAAGAAACTGTAAGAGAGAGGTATTTTCGGTGTAACTTGATTAGCAAGTCGGTCGCTGTGTGTCTGGAGCACTAGTGAAGGATCTCTGTGCCAGCTTGTCTTTGTAGTCAATAACCTTTTGCAGGAATATGCTCATTTATTCACAGGCTGCTTATGTACCTCCGGCACAGACTTTTTTCTTTAACCAGCAGATCTTGCAATCTATTTCACAACCACTCTTGTCTCCTATATGTGTTGCTTGCCAACTCTAAGTCATGGACTGAGTTTTATAGACAATGCATGAGCATGTTCTCTATATATGTACTAATTCTGGCAAAAACTATATTACCCAGGCCTCACTATAAGCTATATTTCTGCATAAAATCCTAGCATGCATGTGTGTATTGAGCTGGCTGTTGAGATGGATGTTGGAAACTTATCTTTAAAGCTTCATTGCAAGCCAGAAAATTTTGAAACTTGGCATACTGCTTTTGGAGTGGGTGCAGTTCATTTAGTTAAATTTGGGTCGTTCTCTTGTTCTCTTTTTATAGTCCAGGTTCCCTAGGGTAGAGGGAAGTACCTAATTGCAAATCTGTCTTGCCAAGTACTTGGCAACTAGAGCTTCCCCCCACAATGGAGTTTGTCCCTAAAGCAGATTACGTCCATTTGGATTAACCTGATGCTTTAGGCTAGCAAAGGGCAAAGAAAGAGTTTTGAAGACTAGTTTAGAGATTAAACTCAAGTACTTATAACTCACTTATTCATTTCTAGGCACTGTAGATACAATACTATTTTAGCATGTGATTAGTTGAAAAGAGTGTCTTGTAGCAATCTTAACTCTGTATTTTTCAACTCCTCTTGTCTTTTCATCCTTGCCCACTATTGGTTTAATGTGGCATTTTGGGGTCATTGATTGGGTCAATAATCAGGCTGTGAAAACATTTTGTACCTATCTAGAACACAAACATTGTTTGTGTTCTAGATAGATAAATAGATAAAATATATCTATTTAATTTTCAAGAAATTTGCATGCATTATTTGAATCAACTGGATTGCTAGAGCTTGAGAAGTACTTTTATGGCTTTGTGTATGTTACAGAAATCTGGCATCTAAGTCAGTGTTTGCAGTATGTGCATACCAAGAAGCACATATCAGTAGAGCAGAGGTACCAGCAGAATTAAGGGCCTGCAGTTGCCGCTGCTCAGTCCTGTAAATCTGCAATACTGCAGAGTCAGCACAGGCCCCACTTGAGCAGAAACCTAAACATCTGTTTAACTTTAGGCATGTGCTTAAGCTTCTTTGACGTGAGCTGCTAAGTAAGGGGGGTGGGTTTGTTTCTCATAGCTATTCTGAGTGCTTTACTTCACAGGGTTATGCTTAGGAAGCACTTTTCAAGCAGGGTGGAGTTTGTTCCCTAGCTTCAGCCTGCCTTCCCATAGCGGGGCAAGATACAGGCATGCAGTCCCAAACTGTCTTCCTTTTCTCTGTCTCTATATGCTTGGTTTGCGGGGGGGGGACCTCGGGTGCCCCAGCCTGGAAGGAAGCTGTAGCTTGTTCATGTAAATCTCCAATCTGGACAATCAAGGGATGGCGACTGCAGGGCTGTGGGACACACACCTGCCCCAGCATACAAACAGTCTACAAAATGCTTAGTGTTGTCTTTTCACTTTGAGGCAGTGTAGTGTGTTCAGTAACACTGGAGTGCATAGGCTGACCAGTATTCGTGCAATTATCTGAGGAACTCTGGCTGTGAAAACTTGCAGTGCGCTTGTTCCTTCTTAGTCCTCCAAGCTACGAAAACAAATGTCTCTTCCTTTTGGACGGAATTCCATTCCCATTTCACTTTGTTGCTGCTCCTCCTGTGTGTTTCCATCTCATCTATTTTCTTCTGGTTTTTGCCTGCCCAGATTCTTTCTGTACTCATGCTTGTTATTAGCTGCAATAGTCTGTGTGCGTATATTCTACATTATGCTGTGATTAAGTTCTGAATTAAAATCTCAGTTGTCCTAACTCTTATGATAGCAGCATCAAAGAGAATCTTCTGAGAACTGTGCCTGAAAACTCTTGGAGGAAATTACATTCTTGCCCTGACAATGATGTGATACCTGAAAAGTTACTGGCAAAATAGCAGTAGTCTGAAGCCTTTGAGTTGAGCTCTGTTCTCCCAGACAGTGGAAACTGTTGCTTTTTTCCACTCAAATGAAGGAACTCAGCTTGGAGGCCTCTTCAGACTCTTTGGTCACCATCAAGTTTTGGAAGAGTTGTTAAAGTTCCCTCCTATGCTTAGGTCTGCTATACTTAATTACACGTTATAAATTTGATAAACTTATTTCTGGGAAGAAGAATGTAGAATTCAAAGGAGGGAGAGGAGGAAAACACCTTTTGCTTATTGCTATCAGAAAGCCTTATTTCTGAACCAAGGGAAATAAAGCTTAACAACAAATTATATTTTTCTGTTAACTATGTGGAGCGGTTCTAGAAAAAGTCAACCCAGTGTAGGACCACAGGCCAACAGGAAGATCTCCCTCCATTGGAGTGGGAGGACGTTAATGACTCTTTACAGTTTGTTTGATGGGATTTGGAATTTATTGTGGTATCTGGTAGCATCCATCTTTCAGTTCTTCATCTGTTTTGATAAGGAAAAAATCCTGTGCTGCTGTATCCAGCTCCACTCCTCCTGATAAATAAGCTGCATATCTTTAAAAGCCATCTATTAGCCTCTGTTTGTCAGTTTTATAAACTGGAAAAGATTAGTGGGAAGAGAAAGAGAGGGTTGCTGCTCACACTGTGTGCAGGGCCCGATGGCATCGGGGAGGCAGCAGCCCGCTCTGAGTTTTGTTTTTTTTTGTTGTTTTTTTTTTTTTTTCTGCTTGGTCATGGCCATAAGCTCTTCTCCCTGGAAGAGCTGCCCTCCTTCTAACCACTACCCTGAGATCCTGTGGCTGGTGGCACTGCTTCTCTGCATCTGCAGCTCCCTTGCCAGTCATACGGACACTCTAGACTGTGCCAGCTGCCATGCTTTTGGGACCACGAGTTTCCCCTGCCCCAGACACTGAAACTAGCAGAGGTAGCTTAGCACTACATCCCCACTTTCCTCCATCCCTACCTTAGCAGACTCTCAGAAAGTGGCAGGCATGGGACGCCTGCCATCCAGGCTCATAGAGCTAAGAGAATGAGCACAGCCATCTAGAGCTGCCTTACCCCAGCCTCGGCACCCAACGGTGCTTTTTGAAACACAGGTGCACACATGAATGAGGTCGTGAAGCCATCTCAGGGCACTGCTGGACAGAGTTGTCCTGTCCTCTGAGGTAAGCACTCCTCTCCCACCATCTGTAATGACTGCAGGTGTGTTTCTTGTGCTACCTGAATTATTTTTTTTGACCTATAATTTAACATAGTCCTAGTTTTTACAGAAGCCTTTCTCATTCTTTCCAGTAAAATCATGAGGAGGAATTATTTTTCTAAACTCCAGTTTGTTGCACTGGAAAATACAAAATAGACCTGCTGGGATTAACCCAAACAACATGCACGTGGTTGAATCACAGCACTGAATTTCTCCCCTGGATATTCTGAGCCTTCTTTGAACGTTGCGAATTAGCATTTCGCTTAAGCTGATACTGGCAATAGGGGATGAGTGAGGTTAATGTTTGAAAGTTGCATGACATCTAATTTTCAGTTTGCATGCCAAAACCTAGCATGTACTGAGGCGCTTACAACTGACATATAGGTGCTGTTGCTACAATTTAAATGTGTGGTATGTCTCAGATACACAAATATGACAGGGTTAAAACCAGTGAGTTGTAGGCACAATGGTATGGCTACCTCTTTGAAATAATTGGTACATGATAGAACAAAATCATACCATCTCACAGCAGAGTACAGCAGGGTACAGCAGAGGACTACAGGGTACAGCAAAGGACCACAAAGATCATTAGGAGTCTGGAGCATCTCTCTTAGGAGGAAAGGCTGAGGGACTCGGCTCTTTTTAGTCTGGAGAAAAGAAGACTGAGGGGGGATCTGATCAACACCTATAAATACTTAAAGGGTGGGTGTCAAGAGGAAGGGGTTAGTCTTTTTTCAGTGGTGCCCAGTGACAGGACAAGAGGAAATGGGCACAAACTTGAACCTAAGAAGTTCCACCTAAACATGAGGAGGAACTTCTTCACTTTGAGGGTGGCAGAGCACTGTAACAGGCTGCCCAAAGGGGTGGTGGAGTCTCCTTCTCTGGAGACATTCAAAACCCACCTGGACGAGTTCCTGTGCAACCTGCTCTAGGTGGACCTGCTTTGGCAGGGGGCTGGACTAGATGATCTCCAGAGGTCCCTTCCAACCCCATATCATTCTGTGATTCTGTGATCTCACAAATCAGTCAGCACTTGAAAGATAATTGGTTTGGTATGGTAACTTGAGTTTTTTACCTCAAATTTTACTGGGAGGCGGTAGGCAGAGTGAAGCATGTCCACATCACACTCTCATCTCCAAGGATCAGTATGTAGTCCTAAAGGTGGTGTGAGAGCAGGAGCTGTGTGGTTCAGCAGCAATCAGCTGAAGTGACAAATTGTCCAACAAATATGTCCAAGTTCATTATGATCCAAAATGCTAGAAACAGTAGGTTTAATTAATCAGTTTTATGTGCTCTATGAAATGTGTAGGTGATGAATCTTCATGAGACCGTTTCAAGGAAAAGCCCTTGTTTAAGACTCATTTTATAAGCTCTGAAAGAAGGCCAGGGAATGCAGTTCTGGAGCACTGTTGGTCCAGTATATTTGCATCGATGTCCAAAATAATTTACCAGGGATCCTGCAGTCCTCGTTTTGCTGGCTGTTTTATCATATCTAACTCATAATGCATCAAATCAGTCAAATAATTGATTTTTAGCAAATGAAAAGTGTAGCAATCAGGAGGTAATTTGAACCTCTCTTCCTTCACAGAATAGGCTGCCTAAGTTAATATTCCAGAATACTGTGATTGTTACAAAGACAACTGGGGTAAATACCTAAAAATGCAAACTACATACTGGAGTGGGTTTTTTCATGAAGCAACTGTAATGAATGTGACTCAAGTTACAGAGCTCGTTGCAAGCAGACCCGCCATGGAAAACAAATGCCATATAACCAAATAATTGGTTCCTGTGAAGGATCCCTGTAGGCAATAACTGCTTGGCTATGAACTGCATGCAGGACAGTTCTGCGCTGTGGTGAATTGTCCGTGGTAAACTACACTAGTTCAACCCATTAAACCAAAAAGTACTAAAGGAACAAAAAGATCCCTGATCTGAGTCTTGTACCCTCCTGCAGTAAGTCAGCTTTCGTAGTCCCCTCACTTCTGGGATGTGGAAGGAGCCCCACGAGTAGCTAAGGCAGCCCACGGGAGTGGGCTGGCAATCAGAAGGCAGAATAACTTTTTGGGGAGTTTTGAAAACAACTTTGAAACAAATTTTAGAGATGAATGTGAATCTGGTGAAGGAAAAAGATGTTGATTTGTTTATGGAAGCAAGAAAAAGGCTGGCTGTAGCATTTTGTGTGCTCTGTCTCACTTCATCACTTTCCTCCAGTGTAAGACAGACAATGGCATAGACATATAGAAATTCCAGCAAAAGTTAGACTTCTTTCATTTGAAATGGGTATTTTCAGGTCAGATAAGACAAGACTACAGAGAAGAAAAATGAAACTCTACAGAGAACTCTAGAATTTCTTACCTACACACTGCCAAGTCCAAGTGAGGGGTTCTGATAAGGAAACAGAGATCTATCATAGAATCATAGAATGGTTAGAGTTGGAAGGGACCTTGAAGATCATCTAGTTCCCACCCCCCTGCCGTGAGCAGGGACACCTCCCACTAGACCAGGTTGCTCAAAGCCCCATCCAGCCTGGCCTTGAACACCTCCAAGGATAGGGCACCCACAACTTCTCTGGGCAACCTGTTCCAGTGACTCACCACCCTCAGGGTGAAAATTTCTTCCTGATATCTGATCTAAATCTTCCCTCTTCCAGGTTGAAACCAGTACCCCCTATCCTATCACTACATGCCCTTGTAAAAAGTCCTTCTCCAGCTTTCCTGTAGGTCCCCTTTAGGTACTCGAAGGCTGCTGTAAGGTCTCCCTGGAACCTTCTCTTCTCCAGGATGAACAACGCCAACTGTCTCAGCCTGCCTTCATAGGAGAGGTGCTCCAGCCCTCTGGTCATCTTCGTGGCCCTCCTCTGGACTGACTCCAACAGATCCATGTTGTTAAGCCACATTCCTATCTTTTCACATTAAAAAGTAAAACTAATTATGCGTTACTTGTTACAAGTAGTTTGTTTATGCTATATGAAAGAAATGGATCGAGTGGATATCTTAGGTAAAACACTTCTTAGCACTAGTACTTTTTGAAACAAAGGTATAATTAAGGCATACATTAAAATCTGACTCTTCTGAAAACCATGGAAGAACTTTGTGCAAGAAAGCAAATAACACGTAACAAAACCACCCTCTTCCCTGCCATATCCCCACAGGAAGATTTAAGTCTTTCCAAAAATGGAATAAACAATACTCTGGGGGTACTCAGGAATGCGTATGGTGGTTAGTTTTTAACATGATACAATAAAGCATTGTATAAGGACAAAATTCTTGCAGTCAAAGGACATGAAAGTAAAAATGGGCTGAGTCATGCAACAGGCGCATTTAAAAACCCTCGGTTATCTGAGTTATGCTGTACCTTCCTGATACAAAATACCCAATTTACTGGACCCTCACCTCAGTGGTCCCAGAAATCTTTTGTTACCAAAGTAACAAAACTCTATATGTTGGCCTTCCTAAGTGTAAGATCAACGGGACTATCCGATTTCCACCCACGGTGTGCAGGCTGCCAATTTAAATATTTACTACCCCTTGAATTGGCCAGCCAGGAGCACAGCAGCAGAAAGGAGTACGAACCGCGTATGTACTGCCACTGACCTGGGACATTTTCTGTTTTCTGGACAAGGCACAAGCGGAATTTGAAGTGAACATGCTGTGGTTACATTAGTAGACAAATTCACTATGTGCTTTAAAAAAACAAACATAAAAAAACCCAAACCATTTACAACTATGCTACAGTAAGATCATTTCTTGAGTAATGTCTCAGAGAATTGTCCTTGCTATCAGCCTACCACTTGAGATACACTGTTTCATTATAGAAAAGGAATTAATGAAGCCATTAAGTATTAGCTTCCTTTAAAATGCTCTTGTTCTAGTAAGTGCCTTCAGTGGCTGGTCACTTTCTCCTCATAGTTGAACTGTTTTTGAAACGTGGTGATAAATTGAACAAATGTGAGAAAATTTTTTTATTTTTTTTTCACTTCTATTGTCTTGTGGGCACTGCCTTCAGGAGGTAGGAAAATTTCAGGTGTGCCCTGCTAAATGCAAACACTTTCTTTTACATATGTAATCTAGCTCAGAAGAGGGACATACCTCTCCACCACCAACTAATATTTGAGGCAACCTCTAAAGATTTTTTTATTTTTCTTTGTATTTTAGACTAGTAGAATGTAGTGGTCAGAAGGATGCTAGGAAAATAAATCATCTTTGTAAAGGAAGTAATTTTTTTTTTCGCTTGGCAGTCAGATCCAAAATAAGATGTATCACTGTAGCCAGAAGAGATTACAAAGCCCACCGTGAGTTTGAGGTGTGTTTTATTCCTACAAAACCACAACGCACTGATCACTAGATTTCCCATGTCAGAGGCACCCTGGAGTGAAAACCTCCTTCATGTTCTACCTTAAGGTCCAACATAGCTCCTGGCCAGAGGAACTTGGCTGGATATTGGGCGATTATGGAAACGCTTTAGGATCCCATCACACCTGGTGGCCTTAAGAGGCCACTCAAGGATTTGAGGGAGCCTTTTGCACCTGCACAGGAAGACTTGGCTGTATATTTGTTCCACATGGCTTTTACTTTCTGGAGAGCAGAGCATATGTAAACTCTAGACATAGCAAATATATAAAATAAGGAGGATACTGCATATTCTCAGAATATTGATGCCCCATTTCTTTTCTTATCCACATAGTATTTTGCTGTAAATAAACACTTCATTGAGTCCAATCTCAAAAGTGATAGGACTACAAACTCAATAGAATTTTAGAATTTCATTTATCCCTTATTATCAGTATTATCCAGAAAAACTATTGCTGTTTTGCAAGTGTTTCCTCAGACACTCTTAGAAAGATGCCCTCCTAATTATCGTTTACAACTAGGAAAAATATCATAAACTTAACACACGCTACAATTTCCTCACCTAGCCTGGTTTAGTACTGAGAATAAGATAGGCTGCCCTATGCTAAATACATAAATGTATTTAGATTTGCTCCCAGCATTCTCTTCTCAGGATTCTAGGTATCAATTTCTCTTCATCTTTCCAAGGCCATGCTGCTTTTTGCTGCTGTTTTGGTTTCTTTCCAATTTATTACTAACCTTGTCATAGCATAGTGTCCAGAACTTAACAGTAATCCAGCTGCAGCCTCACAACTGCTGAACACGTGTTGCAGCAATGTCATTTCTGTGCAGTTGCTTCTGATTGAAGCTTTCATGGTAGGAGATTCGCATTCAGTTTATAAACATCTCAAATCATGTAATTAAACTTTAAAGGAATCTTGGTACTTGGCTATTACCTTCGGCTTTGAGAGATTCTTAGAACCACAGGAGAGAAAAGCAGAAAGCTCAGTGGCAGTCAGTGCTCACCTCTAGTGTTTTCTTGCTGTTTTCCTTAATTTTCTCTTTTCTTTTTTTTTTTTTTCCATTGAGAGCCCATTGCATTTAACATTTTACTTCTGGCTTTCATTCTTTTGTAGAGTGTTACAAAAAGTACTTTGTAAGCATATGCTTGTTCAAACATATTTTTCTTTTCACTTTATCCTTCCCCTGAAAAAAAACCTCTCCAGGTTTTAAATAACTAGCGCTCTGGAAGAAGGAATACCAATGTGTTGTTCTAGCTTGTTATGGAATATAGTAAGCTTAGAATTGTTCCTTACAGAATTTTATTCACCCTTAATGTTTTGGTAAAAATGCTATTAGCAGTGACTTGCCCTTTTTGGCTATTAAACTTAAGCAATGGTTAATTGCTGTAGAGCCTGCTGCAAGGAGCTGTGGAGAGCAGGAAAGCTGAAAAAGTTGAAGTCATTTAGAAAGTTCACAATAGATAGTTGACATATTTTTGCTTGCTGTCAGCTAGTGCTCTCATAAGACCATAGACAGCATGAGTGAACGTAGGAGGAAACAATACATCTGCAGACACTGGCAGACAGCATTGCTTGCCAAATTTGGCCACAGTTCCTTTAGATAAATAATTTCTCAGTGACGTGCTGTGTTGAAATTATATAAACAGCAAAAATTACTAAGACCTGGGCCCCAGGGTCTTGTGGGTTTCAAGATTTTCTGCAATCAATATTCTGACATCTGCAAATATTTTTCTCTAACAGCTGATGCCAGGAACAGAGCAGCATTACCATCACTTTCTATGTATTCAAGATTTTGAATATATTGAAATAATGTCTTTTCAGCCCCAGCCCCGGTCAGGACCTTTGCACTATTATAACCATCAGCTCATATGAGAAGGCTTATACAAAAGTTACCAGAGCAGCAATCTTTTCTCAGAATGACTTGTAACCTCTTATAACAACAACGCTATTAGCATTTTAAGAAATGTACATGGAAAAACACTGTATTAAGTTCCAGTCTCCAGAATTATCAAGGGGTTTAGAGTACTTCTGCTGAACGTAACATAACTTACTTTGCACATTGAATGTACAGGGTTAGAGGTTATTAAGGTTGTTTCTCCTACTTAGGACTGGACAATAGCTGGCTTCTAGCTCTCTGGTAAGACTTCCTTGACAATTAAGATACTTCCACTGTGACAGTCACAGACACTAGAGGTATCTGGAAAGTGTTTTCTATCACTGAGGGATTCATGCAGGAAACAAATGTTCATAATTCTTCCTTAACAGAAACATCCCACAGGAAAACCTTACCTGACTAATTTTATAGAAGCATCTCTAGACAACCTGCTGAAGTTATAAAAACAAATCCTTTATTTAACAGATATTCCTTTAAAAAATCAGTTTCCATAACAAAAATCAAACCTATGCATGTCACATGAAATGTTCTGAAGGCAGTAGCTGTTGAATATTGACAGTTACCCAAGGCACTGAGGAAACACGGGCTATGCAAAATGACTAGTTGTGTTTATTACTATTACCTAACTAGGAAAGACCAGACAAGAACAAAAATGTACTTTTAAAACAGTTACACTTTTCTTTTGATGATATAACTTCCAGCACCTGGCCTCTCCACTAGCAACGCTCCCAAAGTAATACCGTTCTCTGAAAATAGTCTGAACAAAATTAACACACTCTCTTCCATTTTCAGTCCCCCATGTATTAATAGGAACAAAGCAGAGATATGCAAGTATGGAAAAATGTCTCTCAAGCGCTTTCTTATTTCAGTCATACCTTAAGGCAAATTTGTAAATTTTAAGGGAATATCTCGAGAATTAAGCATAGAGCTTGTGAAACTATTTTATGTTTTTTTGTAGTTTTTTATCAAAGTTAACTTTCTCAGAGAACAAGTGTGTACAGCAACAACCTCTCAGAACTGTCTTAGGGTAAGACCACGTTAGTGAAGTTTATGTAACTTTTACATCTGCAAGTATTTCTTAAAGTAAGCTTACATTTGCAGTCTAACTGTACAAGACAAAATTTCAGTAGTTCTGTGCACAGTGTGATGGTATTTGAGCGAGTATACATGTTGAGGGCAGCAAGGTAAAACTACCTCAGTTCTTCACTTCCACATAAAATGTATGAAAGCAATAATATGGTATCTTCTCAGAATCTCATGTCTTTAAAAAAAGGGTGCAGCAAAGCCTCTTTTGCAGTTATTCTTGTTGCAGGGTTTAAGTCTAGTAGCTTATCAAGTAGGTCATATGCCTCATCTGGAACCTGATCCCATCCTTTCATGTCTGTTGCCTTTATTTCCAAAGCACCATCACCTTCCTGAAAGCTCTCTAAGTGTTGAGTTTGTTTTCCGAGTGTCTCAGGAGCACACGGTTTGTCTACAGCAGCTGGCAAAGCTGAGTCATTTACAGACTTGCTGGGCACTTCACTCTGGGATCTCTTACAGCTGCTGTTTGTTCCTCTCAGCTTCTCACAGAGGGTTCTTAAGTTTTGTGCTGGGACAACTTGGGTACACAGAACTGATTTACCTGGAAAAAAAATTTTACAGTAACTGACATTTTATTATACTTTCCATGCAACCGTAACATCTAAGTTTGTTTCAGAGAAACATTATTTCTTGAAGTGTAACCAGCATTAAAAAAAAAAAGTCAACCTATCAAAACCCCAAATCTAAGCCTCCCACTCTTCCAAACCAGCCATGTTATACAGCAACAGTCCCAGCAAGTCAGAAGGACAATAATCTCAGTTCTGCTCAGAACGAAGAAGCTGTTTGGGTTTGTCTGTGGAGTTACGTAGTGACAGGTGTCACCCACCCCCCACACCATCTTTATGCATTTCACTGTCACTTTAACAGAACTGAAGAAAATTAGATACTCTGATTTTCACACCTCTGGCTGGAGAATGAAAATCAACACTGTAAGTTACGCTTCCAGGTAGCAAGTGCTGCAGGTTTGGCTTGTAAACAATTAGGAGGATGGTTATTTTAGTTTTTTGTGTTTTGTGTTGGTAGTGGCTTTGTTTTTTTAACCAGGCCATCTGTTGGTTTTTGGTTGTTTGGTTTTTTTGCTTTTTTTACTAGCCCTTCTTGGAGGGGGGAAAGCAAGGTTTACATCATATAAATATTAAGTCATATTGACTTAAGCTTCCAGGGCAAATTTTGCAGAAATAGAAACACTGCCTCAAGAACTCTAACCAAATGCCAGTAGAAAACATTTAGTTGACATATTTCACCTCAAATGGCCCTGACTTAGTGAAAGGCAATAGACAGGCTGGGAAACCTATGGCATGAAGTACCCCATATACAAATTATAAAAGACAAAAATTCAAAACTTTCTTAAAACTCTGTGTATATATAGATTAGTACTTGTAGTGTTTTACATGAAAAAAAGTGTGATTTACCTCAAAATTATTCCCAAACCTAAAAATATATTTATACGTATAAAGAAAAAAAAAATAATCACAGATTGTAAGTCACCGCATTAGATGGCAGATCAAGCATACATTTTCCCCTTTCCCCCATAATTAAGGTTTGCATACCAAAAGTTTTAGCAGCCTGAATGGTTTCTCTGGATCCACGAACTGTCATGATTTGTGCCAAAGCAGTTAAATCATCACTTGCTTTGTAAAATGGATACCGTCCACTGAGCAGAGAAAGGAATACGATTCCTGCAGACCACATGTCAATTGCTGCAATTGAAAGCAAATTTAGTAATAATTAAACTCGCAATTTTTGTGATCAAACAAAATCACAACTTTCTTTAAAAAGAAATTATGACCTGAAAAGTTTCTATCAGAAAAAGTTATGTTCTGAATTAGTTACTGACTTTGGTCACACAGATAACACTTCAGCATACAGTGGAAATTACTATGATTAGATTGAAGAATAATTTCCTGCTTTGATGCAGAGGGAGTGTTTAAGCTTTTCCATAGAATTTTTCATATGAGTAATTCCATTAGCCTGCTAAAGTTAAAATGTACCACAACAACAATTGAGGTTGTTTTACCCAGGGAGATGAGAAGGGGTGAAAAACTGTCAACTTTCGAGATTTATTTATGTTTGCTTCATATGAAGAAAACCTTATATAAAGATTATAAATAAAAAATAATTCATAAACGAATGTGAATCCAATTTTTTCTGGGACTGAGGCTTCCACAGTTAGGCAGTAATAAAAATTTATCTTACTATGAAGTTTGTTCCTCTCTAATATGAAATCACTTGACAAGATAGCCAGTTTAAGAACTGTAATACTTAGAAGTTATTCATCACTTTCATTGTGTTATGAAGAGTACAGAGAGTACTCTGGGGATGGATGCCAAAGCATGATGGAAACTTTAATACTGAAAGTTATGAGAATACCTGCCTGCCATAATTTTTTGGCTCACTAAGGTGCACGTTTTGAGAGATGGCAAGAAAAGTGAAGGAGAGTTTGAAGGATTCTCAAACTCCAAAGAGAAAAATTAACAGTTGTGAAATAAAGCCATAGTTATTCTACTTCGCTTCAAAAAAAGTAAGTAGTAAAATAGACAGTAATTAATTTGAACATTTTAGTTAGAAACACTATTAGCACAGGACTTTGGAGGAAAAAAAAAGTATTAAGTTGACTTCACTTGCAGAATCAGATTTCAAGTTGTTTTTTTTTTTAAATAAAAATCTAAGTTAATCATTTGGCACAATTTACAGTGGAAAAATTTTGTATCTTCTTCATAGTTCCTGTAAAAAAACTTTTAGTATTACTGTATCACTGCTGAAAAGATGATTCTATTTGAGGTGTTGTGCATCACTCTAAGTATGTGGTTGGGAGAGGTGGAGTCATCAAGGTCAAGACCTCTAAAGACATCTAATTACTTAACTCTTGCTGAAAATAATAGACATTATATATCTGAATGGATAGTAAATCCTAGCCCTACAATTCTGGTAGAGCTGGGATCATCATCAGACTGCAAGATCCTGTGCAATAACATCAAAATCATGATTCTTCTCTATGCCTTCGGGAGCAGAGGGACAAACCACGTTGAAGTGTAACTGGACCTGCCTAATGTCAGCTTGGGAACTGAGGTTGTATTCCCTGTGCTGTGAACCTGGGTCAGGTGCACTAGGGTGGCTTTGGCCAGAGTCAGCTGGATCCAGCTGGTAACTTGGTCTCAGCACAGAGACCAGAACTAGCAGAACTGGCAGGAATACAAGGAGATGGCTACAGCAGTCCCAGATGGAAGTGGACAAGAATATTTGTTAGTTCAAATACAACATTATCTCATAAATATTAGTATTAGTCTACCCAGTTCTAATTAAGGCCTTTGTTGACATACTACAAGAGCTCAGCCCACTGACTCAGTACTGTTAGGGCTGTCTGTGCCACACCCAAGGGCTTCCAGATTTACCCTGATTTTCTGTAATCCTGCTCTCCGTTACTCTAGAGAACAGAAAACCGTCTGAAAGCATATTTAACACTCGCGTGTGTCCAAGATTTCCTAGGTATGTCTTCTTGCTGCCTAAGTTCTGTCTAGACAGATTCAGAGGTTGTCTAAACTTGTCCTGGATTTCTGGATGTCTTCTAGCCCGTAAAAGCTGGCTGTTACAGCACAGGCACAGTAACTCCAAACAGGCTGCCATACCTCTTGAAACCCCAGTCATACCCACAGCACAGATGTTGTTTCAAACAACATTAAGCTACCTAGGGATAAGCTGATCAAACATATTGTTAAGTCTATTCTGAGTGTGTATACACACTTTAAGTACTGAAATTGACAATTTTCTCAAAAGGTATTCAGCAAAACAGTGGCTTAAAAACTGTTGAAGACATTTGAAGACATTTGTATTTATCTGTCTTTTTCATAAGTCAAAACTCCTGGTCATACACCAGATCTTTAACAGGTAAATTTGTTTTCAATCGTCCTCCATTCTCCAGGTAGGGACAACCTCTCCCATCATACTTGCATCAGCTAACGCATGAACCATCCCTCTGCTCTGGTAGTTAACCAGGCTACTGAAACTTATTAACTTGATAGTTTTTAACCTTGACAAATTAAAAATTTAGTAAGAAAAAATTATGACATTTACAGACCAGCTATTTAAAGCATTAGCAAAAAGGGAAAAATCTGATTAAAAGTATTAACCAATGCTTTCAAAAACACATTCGCAATGGTACCGTTAACTATGCCTGCTGTGACAGCAAACTATATGTGACAATCTATCTAGAAAAGTCCAAAGTATGTTTCAGTCTGTTGTGCGGTACCTGTGGTCTGAGTGGGACACTTTGTTAATACTTCTGGTGCTCTGAATCCAGGTGTTCCTGCCCTGGGAGCAACTTGCTGACACCTTACAAAAAGAGACAAACATGCTTAGAATATAAAAGTTTGATAAGTACATTCTAATAACGCTAAATATTATTTTTAAAATATGTGGAAGATGTGTCAACAGCCTAACCCTGCCTTATTCAAGTTTTACAGAAGTTTGAAGCATTTTCTAATTATCTAGCATGAAATTATTATGTTGCATAAGATAATAGCTTTATTATATTATCTATTATTATATTTTTATTATATGATCTAGCATAAGGTAATACTACAGAAATACTTATTGCCTACTTCACTTACAATGACCTTTTTTAATTTCCTTCAACAGCAGCATTATTTTTGCTAAAGGCTTGTTTTCATGGGAAACTAAAGTTGAGACTAATTAACCGAAGACAAAAAAATGCACTAGCTTCTTGAATATGGATGCTCTGGCTTTGCATTAGTCCACAGCAAACTAAGGTTCACTATTTCTGAGTGTTGACAAGAATTGACTTTTTGTTAGATTAACTAACAAAAAGTGTGAGATTATTTAAAAAAACCTCCACAAAACAACTTCCCAGGGCTTTCTTTTATGGCTTTAAGTCCCTTCCTTCTATGGGCCACTTCTCTTTTGAGTCTGGCAAATTCCTCATGTTTCATTGTTCTGAAATGAAGTTGGTATCACCATATTTTGACAATCTGGGAAGAGAGGGACCCTACAGTGTCATGACTACGGCCGGTAAGCAGAATTCTCTGTGTTAATCTGTGTTCCTTAATGTGTGGATAAAAGGCAATAGTAGATCATAACCAAAACTAACTTCACAGGGATGGAGTTGAACTGAGTTATTAAGATTCTCTAGCCTATTATTAAAACTTAAACATTATTTTTTAAATGATGAAATACAAAACAGTCATGTTTCCTTTTTATTCTGCATTTCATGATTTCCAGAATCCAAACCATTGGCGTGATTTAGGTCTATTAGATAACTCCTACTGACAGATTCATGTATTGTCTTCTCTTAAGTGTTGTAATTAACTCCAGCCATTTTCTACAACACGTGTGGGTGGATAATTAAATATAACAACAAAAAAAATCATTAACAGTGAATCTCTCTCGCTGCAGATAGCAGTGAACCAATTATTCCATTAATTCCATGAACTACTCTTGTTGAAAAAGAACATACTCAATGTTTCGAGGGTTGCACAGATCAAATGCTATCTTTCAACTACTAAATCAGCTGCCTAGTAAATCTGAGTTTCTGACCTTGCTTGACAGCATAGCAGACAATTTTACAACATTATCAAAGCAAATTACCTTGAAAGGCAAACACTGCAAACTCTATCCGTTGCGTAACAGTCACAGGTCAGGTTTGAGGGACAACTGCTGGCAGCTCTCCTGGCTGCCCCACTGCTCACCATTTTGGTAGAAGTGATCTTCTTCTTTGTTACTAACTTCCTAGATGAAACATCTATCATCTTTGATGGCTTTATAAGCTGCAATGTAGATATTTTACAGAAGGTGACATATTTAAGAAGCTTCCCTTTACATAGGTAGGCCATTTTCTAAAATATTAAGACTGAACGGGTATTCATCAGCAAGAAGCTGCAATTTTAGAACAGGAGACAGTAAACCTTTCTAACAACATCACAACATCTATAAAACAGACACTGGAGCTTTCCAAATATCCTGATTTCTTACCCTTCCCCTTCAGAAAACATTTTTCAGTGTTCACTAAAAAACGATATACGTTAGATATTCTGAAGCTGCAAGACAAGTATTTTTCAAGTTAATATAATGTTTCAAGAATTCTTCTGGTTCAGTAGGAGAATAAAAACAATGTATATGGAATGCCACAGCAACACACAGGCATTAAGTTAAGATGATCACTGATGGCCAAACCTTCTAATTTAGTTGCGGTTTCCCCCTTGTCATATTAAATACTAATTACAAAAAGTACAGAAAAATATTTATTACAAGTTTTTTGTCCAGCTTCAACTGCAAAATAAATAAATGAAGTTTCACAAGGTAAGTCTATCTTAGTTGCACAGATACATGTGAGATCAGCATACAAATGAGATCAGCTACGGAGACAGCTACATAACTAGTTCTTTAAGAGTTTCAAAAGGGACTGAAACAGAAATGAAAAATTCTTTGAGCCTTTCAGCAAAGACACACTTAATAATCTGCTCAAAAACTTTTAGTTCCACAGCATCTTAGGAGTAGTGTCCAGTCTTACAGAACAACCAGTTCTATAATTTTTCAAATATGTAACAGATTGCTCTTACTGATGAGTCATACTTCTTACTTTTGTACTTGCATTCTCCTGGTATGTGGAACTATAGACATTGAAATTCCTCTCTCCAAAAACAGAGCGCTGGACAGAATGGTGCGCAGAATCCTCCTGCAATACCAACAAAATGGACAATAAGGATCCCATCTAACACACAGTCAGCTGGATACTGACAGTTTGGAAAAAAAAAAAAAAAGTGTGAAGTGACATAAAACAAGAACAGCTGCACGGTAAGTCATTTTCAGGCATCAGTTTACTGTGGATGAAGAAAACACGGTCTAGACAGAACAGCAAACATGCCTACAAAACGGATCACACCTCAGAAGTGCCCCAAGACAATCTGAACGTCATCTGCACTGCATCTGTTATGCAACCAAGTAACTAAACATAGATGAATAATTATCGGCTTGGGGAGGAGAACCACAGTAGATGTCACTTAAGATTTAAGGCTGTCTAAAAAGTAACCCGTTCTAGGGTTTTGTACAACCTTTAGCATTGTATTATATCTAACAGATAATGAATGATGCCAATAGGGTTACACAAAACTACCCACTTTGATATGAAAACTGTGATTCTGTGCCTCCCATTAGGACCCTGCCAGATACGCATGCACAACTTTTGTTCAGGTATTACATCTCCCCCTGTTGGATGAAGTAATACATTAAACATACAATATTAATGAAAAAGACTGAGAACCTTTCCTCCTCTTCCTTGTTTAATCTGTATTTTTGGAAGTGAGCTGGACCTTTTATCAGCTGCTTTTGAGGCTGACTGTTGAGCTATCTGTTTAGGTGCTGTGACACTGACAGAAACCCCATTTCCCAAGGCTATGGTGGGATTATTTTGCGAACAACTTCCCTGCTGGTCTTCAGAGTGGGTAGTTTTGAGAAGTTCAATTTTTGTATCAGGGGTTCCCTGTGCCAAGCCAAAATCTACCAAGGCATACCTGAAAGACACAAATTTAGAATCAGGAATCATAAAGTATCCATCAATCATTTCAATTTATTATTCATTACTTGTTTACTTTCTTTCATGTTTTACTCAATATGTTGCTTATCTGTAGTTTGCCAGCATCGCAGTCCTATTTTCCTCCTTCTCCTCCTCTTACCTATCCCCTCAATATTTTTACCCTATACCCATCTTACTTCATTGTTTCTTGTCCCAAAATCTTCTCAAGTGCATACTTTCTCCAATGGTGTTAAAAAAATATTCCCAGCAACTCTTTTCCAGGGTTCTTCTAGTCCTACAGCTCCAAACCTTCAGTGAACAAGTATAAGTGACTTGACACTTGCAGAATTCCCATGGGCAGAGGCACAAATGTAGCAGTGAAAACAGACAGGACTAACAACGCTGAGAGTTTTGCCCGACTTCAAGCAATACTACTGGAATTTATTTCAGTCTTCTAAGAGGTAAGACTACATTAGTTCACACTTCAAACCTGTCTTTAAAAGAATTATTTTTTGTTACAACCAGTACAGAGACAATCCAGCTGCCTCTGGGTCTCAGACAAACTCAGCTCCATGGCTTCCACACCCAAAGTGGAGATTAAGGCTCAAACCAATGCCAGAAGAGCAAAACAACAGTAGGAATTAATTTCAACAGATTAAAAAAAAACAGTATTTCTCAGATTTTTAAGCCTGTGGTTTGGCAAAATAGAATCAAATCTCCGCTACAAACTTTCACTATGTAGAATCATTTATGTTGGAAAAGACCTTTAAGATCATCGAGTCCAACTGTAAATCTAACACTGCCAAGTTCCACTAAACCATGTCTCTAAGTACTACATCTGCACATCTTTTAAACACCTCCAGGGATGGTGACTCCACCACTTCCCTGGGCAGCCTATTCCAAAACTTAACAAACCTTTCAGAGAAGAAAGGTTTCCTAACATCCAATCTAAACCTCCCCTGCCACAACTTGAAGCCATTTCTTCTTGCCCTATCACTTGTTACTTGGGAGAAGAGACTGACTCCCACCTCACTACAACTTCCTTTCAGGTAGTTGTAGAGGGCGATAAGGTCTCCTCTCAGCCTCCTTTTCTCCAGGCTGAACAACCCCAGTTCCCTTGGCTGCTCCTCATAAAGATTTGTGCTCTACAGCCCTCACCAATTTCAGCACTTCATGAAAAAGCACTACCTCACTTTTTACAGTCTTTAAATACTGTAACTTGCAGGCAAAAAACCCAACCCTACTAGTTATAAGCATTAATTCAATGTAAGGTGAAAACAGCCCAAACCCAGCTATCTTTTCCTTATCGGTTTTACTCTATCCATGAGTAAAAATTTAGAAATGTCAGCCTATACACCACAAGTCACTAGTAGCTTTCTTTTTATTCTTCTCATTCTTATTCAGAAATGTAGTACTTTTACTCAATAGTAAAATCTTCATTTTTTCAGGTACCTGTCACTCTATGAGGCAGATATTACGTTAAGTATGAAATAAAATCCTTCCCTCCTCAAATCCCCAAACACAGAAAGAAAAGTTTTACAGATTTAAAAAAAAAATATAATCTTTTTTAGCTTTATTACCTAAGCACATGTTATACAGCTGAAGTAAAAAAAGCCCAAAAGCCCAATTGACTCTGTTCTGCCAAGGCACATGTCCCCACATGAGATCACAATATGGTCATCTGGACTTACTCTTTTAGCCGCCTGTTGTAGAGGAAGTTACTGGGCTTGACGTCACGGTGAACGATACCAAAGTGATGAATGCGCCTCAAAGCTTTAAACAGATTAAACATGTATTCCCTCACTTCTTCAAAGGAAAGAGAATTCAAAATGTCCTGAAAGATTATTTGGATACTGTAATTATGCAGCTGCTTTTAATTAAGAAGCTTTACTACACATAAAGAGTCTGGGACTCACCAAGAAGGATTCATGTTCCAGATATGGCATAACAATAACCACATGATCATTCTTCCTAAAGCAATATTTAACTCCCATAACATTATCTTGTCCCCTAGAAGAAAAGTATTGTCACTGAATAAAGAACAGAAGATGGATGTTTACTTTCCTTTATTTCTTAAAAAGTTCAGTCAGGCTTTCTTTTATAATCTAATTTATATTTTGTCAGCAATCTTATCAGCAGCCAGCAGTTATGCTGTTGCCTCTCATTGTTAGGTTCCATTTGGGTTCTGCAATTTGCAATGAGGGCTCCACATCTAATTTGTGGGGCCATGGTTTCCAGTTACCAATGTAATTAGATGTCAGACCTAACCTTCATGATACCAGCTACTTTAAGAAGGTGCTATTCAGCTCACTGGCAACAAGTATTTATTCCTAAAACCACACTTTCTGATGAAGAGATGCCTTTTTCCACGCATTTCAGAACTGGAATTTTTGTTATCTCAGAGATACATCATAGATCATAGAATTTCTCAGATGGAAAATACAGCACCATCCACAAACTGAGACAAGCAGAAAAGGGCATCCCTTACAGGTAAGACACTCCGTTTCTTTTTTGCTCTTGATAAAAAGAATATACATTTCTGTGGTTAAAAAAATAAAAGCAAGTGAAGTGCCAAAACTTAAAATAAATAAATGCAGAACAGTGAGACAATGTTGAGCAGTTCAGTCATGACAGTCATCGTTTTTTTGTTTATGTACCCTGCTACTGTGAGGCACTGAAGTTCAGCAGCAATTCTCAGAGGGTGGCTGGTTGGAATCAAGTGTTTCAGAGCCATTTTTTCCTCATATCCTGTTTGTAGTTGTGCTGTGGCCAAGTAAACAGAACTAAAAGTACCTGTAAAGAAGGGAGAAAACCACAGTCTTCAGCATTTTTAATTAGGTCGATTCAGATTTTTAGAAAAGTGATTTAACTGTTCACAATCCTGCAGTATACTTGATACTACATCAAAAGCAGATTCTAGAAGAGAAAAATGCAGTTCCTTTTTTCTACTACTGAATTCAGTGATCTTGTATACAAGTTTTTTATGTCAGTAAAAATGCAAATGCAACACTCTCTAACTTGCCTGGGACACAGAGCTCTTTGAATGTAAATTTCCTGTCTTTGATTTGCTTTCTTGTTTAGGTAGCTCACTTTCATCTGACATCTAACTCTTCTCTCCCTACGATTGTAAGTGGGCTATATAATGCTAATCCGGAAAGCACTACCTTTACTATTCAAAGCACTTCTGAAATTGCTACATTTTTCCTAATTCTGTTACCTTATCTCTAAAGTAAGACTTCTCACATGATGTGTAACTTTACTATTTGTTTGCCCAGAACACTACCGCATAGACAGAACGTGACAGACTCATTTGAGAAAGGGAGTATTCAGACTACGATAAACTTACCCACCCATTTAATTTTAAGGATATCACAATATACCTCTTAGGAGTTTATTTTTTCCTAATGATCTGAGATATCTGAACATTCTTCTATATGAATTAACAGTACAAGTTACTTTTGATTACATTTTAAATACTGTGTTTGCATCATGCTAGTTCAACAGTCTGTAAGTGCATACATACACCAAAACACCCAAAAAACTCTAAATAATTCTTGCAGTCATAAAAAAAAAAAAAAAAAAAATCTAGAATTCCATACATTCAGTAGAATTGATTATAGCAATAAGAGTTACAATGTTGACCTAAGACATTATTTTTGGTGGCGAGAACTGCTAAAATGAAAGTGACTCCAGAATGGAATCCTAAATTGAAGCTTGTTTTCTCATAATGCTGCAGAACCGCAAGTGGTATTTTTTACAAGCGTTGTTTGCTCCCAAGAGCAAAATCAGAGCACTGATTCATAACAAGAGATTTTGCTTAATTATAATATCTTTTTTATGATAGGCAGAAATCCTTTTTTTTGTTTGTTTGTTTCTGAAATTTTGTATTGCTGGGGTAAACTAAGCTGGGTTTTTTGGAGGGGAGAGGCTTGAGACAAAAACTTTTAGCCATTTCGCCTGCCATCACAGGTATTCAACACAAAACAGTTGTAAAATAGTTCAGCCTCTTATCAACGTCTTTGTTTAAAACTGTGGAGTGTCACAAAGCATTTCAGAGATCAAATGGTAGGGTAAAGTTCCAGAAAGTGCTGAGATCCCACACTCAGAAGTGCCTAGGAATCCACTTATAGTCATGCCTAATGTTTATTGAAGGTATCTGCAATAGTATCTGTTAAAGGTGTACACAAGCGTTCTAAAATCTGATACTGTATGTCTTTAAAATAGTATTCTTTTTTTAAATAAAGCAGCTATAATCTTTCAATCTCCTCCTCCAGTTCTGCCCACAGGGTTTCAGTGGAAACAAAGCCAACTTAAGGAACAGCAGTTAAATATGTCAAAACACAGCTACATATAAATAGATTTCTCACGCAAAAGAGAAAAAGAGTGGAGTGTTAAGACTTATTTACTTGAATATGCCTCAAAAAATTTTAGTTGTCTGAACTGGAATGCTGGGGTTTTATTGAAAGGCTTTAATATATCAGATTTTCAAGTAAAATATCTTGAAAATGTCCCTAATTAACACACCTATATGCTCAGCAACATATTAGAACTCCTACAGAGACCAAGAAGTAAATCAAAGAGGCATTTGGCTTAAATTGCATATATTGGGATTTTAGATTTATACCTTTTAAATTAGAAATACCAGAAAAAATCCAACTCTAAGCAAGCTAAAATAAAACATTTACCTTCTCCAATTTTTTCCTTAATTTTGAACACATTTACAAGCTGTGGCACTGCTTCATAAAGTTTTTCAATATCTTTTTTTATTCCTGCTGTGGAAAAAATGGGGAAAATAAGTTATGAATTTTATTGCTTGGTTCAATATCTGATCTATATTTGTGATCACAAATCACACTTCAGTTCATAGGACTGTGAATTCACACAAATTCACATAAACAGAGGAAAAAACAGCAGACAGGTATCTATCCCTGCTGACATGACCGTCTGCATATTTGATATTTATTACTCTTCATCACACTCCCTTATAAGCTGCAGCATTTAAAAAAAAAAACACTTTTTTTTTTTTTTAACTTATCTGCCACCTAGCAGTTCCTGAGAGGGCAAAAGCGTTCTGGTTAGTAAGACATCAGATAAATATTGATAAATATTTTAATGAGATTTGCAGCATTAATTTCATAAAAGACAAAACAATATAGTTGTTTCTGTAAGCACAAGAGTACATCCATTGGATGCAAATGAAAAATGTAGGAAAATAATTTTTTTTTAAATTTTTTTTTAAGATCCATAATGCACTTTTTCACACTGTTACTTAAAATAGTGACACCAAAAAATATGTTTGCTCTGCGTTTCAGTTGCTGCGCTTTGTGCTGCAATCACTAGATGGCATAACAAGGATGTTGTACTGTATTATTTCAAAAAATTATGCAGTTTTCCATTCAGTTTACAAATCCTTGTAGTTTAAGCGATCTCTATACCCTGACTAAGAATTCACTTCTTTGAAGTTATGAATTAGGTAGAGGCTGTGACTAATTTCCATCTCCCCTTGTAAAGCAGGGGTGAAAAATATTCCATTATATAGAAGTAAGCACAAACTGGTATTTGGAAAGTCAATCAAACGGAAGAAAAAAACGTGTATATATTTTTCATCCTAAAAATAAATAATAATTTAAATTTAACATAAATATATAAATTGTATTGTATACATAAAAATGTACTGCGCTTTACCAGGACAGTAAATCATAAGCAGTGAGAATCATTTTCAAAGTAGAACTGATACGCTAGAAACAAAGTATAGATTAGCATGCATCCCCAACCTTCTCTGTTACCTCACTTTATACAGCAACACAATCTTAAGCCTGCCTAAAGAACCCTTTCTTCCTGGTAAAACCCAGTAAATTAGTTGGTAATTCAAGTTGTAGTTAACTTTCGATTGTACTATTTTTAATTTCAAACATTTGTAAAAAACAACATACTTTTAAGTACTGAAGCCTGCTGCCTCTCTTACTATTTGTTTACCTGGTTTTTTCCTTTTAGTTGTTCCCTCTGCTTCTCCAAGTTATTTTCTTCTGAGTCATTTCAGGAATGAAAAAACCTGTCTACGCTACACACCAAAACCGCTAACATTCATTTAAGATACTGTTTTGATCAACAAATACAAGTAAAGTGTTAATCAGTTCTGCTAGGAATCCTATTTAAAAACTTTTAAAATGTCCTAGGATAAAAATGACCAGACTTGTACTAACAGTCAAGATGTACAGGACCCTATGTCTAATAATCCTCAAAGGAAAAGGCTAAGGAAAACTGGTCAACTGTACAGTTATCCTGTTTATTCCCCAATATTACAGAGTCAGATTAAGCTAAACACCTCAAGAGGTAGGAAATTGAAAGGTTGAGGAATCACTTCATTTTCCTATCAATATAGTAAAAAATTATGTTGAAAATAATACTAAAAATTCAGGAAGTTGCCACATAACATTTTTTTTATCGATAGCATTCATATTGCCCACATACTCATTTATCTATTATTGCTGTAATTCTTGTTGTTTTGTCACTAAAAGAGAAGTGTTGATAAAAAGCTTTAACATTTAAAAAGTGGCATTTCCAGTTAGTTAGCATAGTAATTTCAACTTTTTATACAAATGCTCATCTATTACATAACAAATGCAAGACATTGAAGAAATCTTTCTGAAATCTTCAGAAAATACAGGAGGGGGAAAGGTTGATATTTGTACCGTATTCCATTTTCCCCAGGAATACTCAGAGTTGTTAAGAGATGAAACCACATAGCAAAACTATAAAGAACTTAAAACTGAAATGTTATTGCATCACTCAAAGACACAGGCCTTTCCCCTCAGGAAGATAATCCTCTTACTGGTTCTTACTGGGGTGACCTCCCAAGAGGTCAGCAGCCACAGGACAAAGCTAGAAAATGATTTTCAACAGTGATACAGTTATAACAGGCTCTGTCAGAACAACGTTGCTTAGAAATAGTTTGCTATCCAATCTGCTCCAAATAAGGCAACTTACAGTTTTGTTCCAATGCTTTTTATTCTGACTTTTGATGACAGTTGCTTAAGCTTCAGTTTTTACTAAAAAAAAATACACTGATAGTAACTTACAACATAAAAGTTGCACTGGAATTTGTCCAGTAAAGTTGTTTGGTTAGGAAAAAAGGACTTTACTCTCGCAAAACCCCAGACTCCTAAGAAGGACTCAAAAGGCACATCTTTTAAGTCTTCAGAAACCAGGAGATTTCTACTTTCTTTACCTTAGCAGGTTTGGGGTTTTGTGCCACCAGTCTAACAGTCCTAAGGTAGATACTAACAATCACAAAAAGCTGTCTCAATAACTGCTATAAAAGTCTGCCAAATACTCCATTTTGTCTTGACACTGAATTCAGGTTCCCACCTGGGCAAAGGTCAGTGCTGTCGGAGCACTAACAGCTGGGTGACACAGGCTGCAGATCCTAGGCCTGAGCAGCACCTACCCCAGGCACTGACAGCGTTTAGTAACTCAGCGCTGCTGCTTCTGTGAAAGACCTTGAAAAGTGCTAGAAACAGCCAGCGACTGCCCTTGTTGAGAGCCAGCATATAAACATCATCTGTTCTCTTCCGGGTGTCTGAATCCCCAGTGGGGTACAGAGAACACACAGTCATTGTACCATCAGCGTATAACAATATAATATCCAACATTTTCTGTCAGCAGATTTTAAAGTAATTTCTTTAATTTCTAGAATGAAAAGCATTTGCAAAGTGGGACAATTAAACATTATTCAGCATCACTCTATGTAATTCTGGACAAGGATGTGCATGGGACTGACAGAGGACAATTTATTTGTAGGAAAATGAGTAGCCGTTCTATATAAGCTGGCTCACCATCCACAGTTACTGAGCAAGCGTTGCACAGAAAGCCCAGATTGAAGTATATTCACAAAGAGACCCAAAAATGAACAACAAAAACACTATCAGAGGACATGTTCATAAGTTCAGCTTCTCTGGTAAGAACAAGGACAGTGTTTTTATGCACACAGACACACCTAAAGAAATCTAAGGAAAAGGCTGGTGATTATAGGTTAAAAGGAAAAATAGTGATGTTTTGTACTTGTCTGGTCAGAGAATTCTATTCTCAAGGACTGCCTATTTGGAATTCTGGTATCCTCTTATAATACTTATCCTGTAATAAATAAATAGTAAGGTTAGCTAATTGTAACAAACTGCTGCTGCTGAAGTTTTGTAACACATGGAATGCAGGAATAAGCTTAAAATCAAAGACAACCTCAAATGTTTTCATTTCATTAATTCTTTATACAATAGGACCGTATACAGACAGGCTTATAATTGATGCTGAAACTTCCTGAAGTGATGAAGAAGCACGTCAGCAACAAAATACAATGTTAGCAATCCCTATTTTAGCATATACCTGAAAGCTTGCTGTTCTGCTCATGCTTCCCATGGAAGTCTTCAGCCTGATGAGGGTGCTGTTCGTCACAGCGAGACTCCAACACCGTCTCCATCACAAAACGAACCTGAAGTAAAAAATCCAAGACTTTGAGGACCACTTCTGGACACCTGGGGGAGCAAGTATATCTGGTAAGACACTTACTGGTCCTGCACTCAGTTCCCAAGATGAGATTTAGGGAGTCTGAGGCGTTCCTCTGTGCTACCTAAAACAAAGCTACACCCATCGCCCCAGTGAAAAACTAAACCAGTAAACCCACTCCAATAACAGGAAAAAGGGGGGAAGGGAAGGAAGATTGCAGGATAAGCTTAGACGCAAGTGATTTTCTTTCATCTCTTGTGTTTTCTCATTCACATTAAAGCATTATCTCTTCCCTGAAGTTTGCTTTCAAAGGCAAGGAACTGATGCACACAGGAATAGCTGCAATGCATACTGCAACACCCAGACAAAGGCAGAAAACCTGAAAGAAATTATAGGAGAAAAAAATATCTTCTCAACATGAGAGATTTCTCTCTCTCTTCTACAGCAGATCAACAAAAGCCGTAATTATTTGTTGCCCTCCCTCCATAACAAGAAATAATAGCACATGCTTATTTTGAAATGCTTCTTTCCAAATCTTGAAAACACTGTAAAAAAAAGTGTAAATTAGTACCATGTACCAATATTGTACAATGAAAAAAACCTGATAATCCTATTTCATAGAATCATAGAATAGTTCGGGTTGGAACGGACCTTTAAAGGTCACTTAGTCCAACCCCCCTGCAATGACCAGGGACATCTTCAACTAGATTAGGTTGCTCAGAGCCCCGTCCAACCTGACCTTGAGTGTTTCCAGGGATGGGGCATCTACGACCTCTCTGAGCAACCGTGCCAGTTTTTCACTACCCTCATTGTAAAAAATTTCTTCCTCATACGTAGTCTAAATCTTCTCTCTTTTGGTTTAAAGCCATTACCCATTGTCTTATCACAACAGGCCCTGATAAAGTTTGTCCTTCTCTCTCTTGTAGGCCCTCTTTAAGTACTGGAAGGCCGCAATAAGGTCTCCCCAGAGCCTTCTCTTTCCCATGCTGAACAACCCCAACTCTCTCAGTCTGTCTTCATAGGACAGGTGCTCCAGCCCTCTGATCATTTTTGTGGCCCTCCGCTGGACCCATTACAACAGGTCCATGTCTCTCCTGTGCTGAGGACTCCAGAGCCGGACTCAGTACTCCAGGTGCTGTCTTCATCACAGCGGCGTAGAGGGGCAGAATCACCTCCCTTGACCTGCTGGCCACGCTTCTTTTGATGCAGCCTAGGATGAGGTTGTCCTTCTGGGCTGTGAGCGCACTTTGCTGGCTCACGTCCAGCTTTCCACCCACCAGTAAGTTCTTCTCGGCAGGGCTGATCGCAATTCCTTGATCCTCCAGCCTGTATTGATTCTGGGGGTTGCCCTGACCCAGCTGCAGGACCCTGCACTTGGCCTTGTTGAACTTCATGAAATTCATGCAGGCCCGCTTCTCGAGTTTGTCCAGGTTGTTCTGAATGGCAGCCCCAACCCTCAGGTGTGTCAACCCCACCACTCAGCTTAGTGTTGTCTGCAAACTTGCTGAGGGTGCACTCAATCCCACCGTTTATGTCATCGATGAAGATATTGAACAGTACTGGTCCCAAAACAGACCCCTAAGGGACGCCACTTGTCACCAATCTCCATCTGGACACTGAGCTGTCACTCCACTATCCTCTGGATGCAACCATCCAACCAGTCCATGAGGAAAACCATATTTCATGAGGAAAAGAAAGGCAGAGAGCCCCTGGGCAGGATAACCAGTGACAAGTGAGCCTGGAAGCACCACGTCTTACAGTTGCCCAACACTGGTTCCATTCAAAGATCTTGCTTGCTTGTAACTTTGCCAACCCTTCAAGGTTCTGGCTAAGCTTTTCCACCAGGGGGAAACCTATTCTGAAAAACTTCAGATGAAAGAATTCATCTGTTTCAGTTGTGGAGCTAGAAATATATTTTGTCCCCAAAGAATTCAGGCTACCTTTAGTCTGCCATCCTCATGCGCAAGAACAGGGACAGGCAATGGCCTTTTTTTTTGAGGGAGCTTTTCTGGAGAGTGTGACTTGGAAACTAATGGAATGAGATTAGAAGTATTTCTAGTCTCTCACAGGTAGACACTCCCTCTGCTAGTGCTGAGTAGGCAGATAAGCCTGTTCCAGACCTGAAATGGCACAGTCTCGTTAGCAGAATATGGAACGCAAATTAATACAGGCAACCCCGCTGCTCACTATGGCCTGCTTGCTCTGATTCAGCCCCACGCCAGCCTCAGCTCTAGGCTCTTCCAGTTCAAGGCTGACCATAAACACCACGTTTAGACAAAGAAAACGAACACTTCTGCCTGCAAACCGCCATGGGAACAAGCTCGCGGCCTGCTGGCCACGAGGAGAGTGAAAGGGCCTGGGAAACTCAAGGTTTCCACTTCCATTCATTTATGTTAAATGCATTCATTTCCATTCATTTATGTTAAATGCACAAGCAGAACCAAATACTTGAGTATATTAAAAAAAATATTTACTAATTCGGAAGTGGGCTTAACAGTTATAAAATGGAACATGAAACAAAGTTTGATTCAGTCAGATATTTAAAAACACCTAGACAGTGACAGATTCAAACACCCACGTAGCCTCAGGCTCTTCCGAGCCGGGTACCTGAACCCGGCACTCACAAACCGGTGGCGCTGCCGCCGGATCCCCGGCTGAAGCCCCGTTGCCGCCTGGAACGCACCCTGCTGCCGCCAGAGCCCCTTCCAACGGGGGCTTACGCACGGGCAGCCCCGGAACAGGCTGCTCAGCTGGCCGGAACCCACAGCGGGTACTATACCTCGACTTTGTCATTTAAAAGAAGCAAATTTTGTGGCTGGATGGAGCCCTGCAGTAAGTTGCCGGTTACTACGCAACGGGCCCCTCCGTCACAAGACCCGCAACCGGAGTCCCGCACCGCAGTTCCCGGGTGGGCTGACGGCGCCGGGCACAGCCAGCGCACCCGGAGCTGTCACAGCAGCCCGCCGTTACCGGACCCCTCCCCCGCCCCGGGTAGCACCGCTGCGGGTCAACCGCGCGTCCCCGGCCGCCCCGGGAGCGCGCAGGCTGCGAATGGGCGGGATCGCGCGGGGAAGGGCAGAGCCGGAGGCCCGCCACAAGGAGGGGGGGGGCAGAGCGGGGCCTCCCCAGGGACGATCAGGCCGCGCCGCGTCGGGACCCCCCCGTCCCGGCGGAGGGGCCGGGCGGTACCGGTGTCACCGGGGCGCCATGGTCACAGCGCGTCCGCCGGGCGGGGGCTGAGGGGACGCACGGAGGGCCGGGGGACTCGCGCGGGGACTCACGCGCGCTGCCGCCGGGCGCCGGGGTTTTGCCTGCTGCCGCCTTTCGCCGCCCGCCCCTCCGCCACCAATCCCGGCCCTCGGCGGAAGCCACCGCCCCGGCCAATGCGACGGCCGGTCGGAGGAAGGCGCGCTGCTATTGGCCAGCCGGCGGGGAGAGGCCCGCCCAGCCCGCGCGCGGGCAGTCAGGCGGCGGGTGAGGGGCCGCGGCGGGTGAGGGCCGGGCTGGGCCGCGGGCCCGGGGCCGGCCCCGTCCCGCCCCTGGTGGCCGCCACCGGCTGGCAGGGACTCGTAACGACCGTCGAGTGGCGGGGAACGAGGGACCGGCGTTGTGCAGGCGTGGAGCGTGTTCCTGGTGTGGGCGGCGGGACGGCGGTGCCTCTGTGTGAGGAGGTCTCCGGGGCCGCCCTGCCACCGGTGCTCTGCCAGGAGGCCGCGGGGCTGCGCAGCCTGTAACCCCGGGTGGTGTGTGCCTGCTGCTCCGGGGCCTGGAACTGCCTTAGGTGCTCGTGCTCTGTACAACGACATTCAGCCCTTAAAAATGTTTCCTACCTGTGATTATCGCAAAATAATTACAGTGCCTGGGTAAGCTCTTCTTGTCCTAAGTTCTGCTATAAATTCTGTTAAGTAGTCGAGAGTCCACGAAACTGCTCTCCATTTGCAGCAGAAGTAACAGAGAACGTAACTTGGCTTGCTGCTTTGCCCTAGTACCTAATTGTGTAACAAAAGGCATTGCGCAGAACACAAAATTAAAAATTATACGCATCTTGATTCCGGCCTGCGCTGTAGCCACTGACCAACAATGAGCATGACTAGGAAAAGAGACCAGTTATTGGAATTACGTTTTGCTGTTGTTTAAAGTGGTGGAATTTTACTGAAGCCAATACAGTTGCACATTTGTAAATAAAATTTAGCACTTTTTGTCTTTTGTCCATTTTGGTCATTATTTCTCTTTATTTTAAGATTTAAAAGGTTGCTCTTACTAAAGACTAGCTCTCCTGTATTTGATAACGCATAGATCTCTTGGTCACTGAAATATGAACTATAATACTGTTATTTATTGCATACTTCATGTAGAGCTACCTGACTGCACCCCTTGGTAAATAACAACCAGGCCTGGGGTTGCCAGAATTCCCAAGGCAACATTGTCACTTGGCTGTTACCTTGTAATAAGCTGCACTTAGGTTAACAAAAACGTTAAAGGCAGAAACAGGTTCCACCGCTTCTGCTGACTTGTCTTGTCTCCTATTACACAGTTTAGAAGGAGGGTGCAGAAATGAGTTGTTGAGCTGCTTTGGTGGGTTTTGGGGGGGTTGCTTTGAGGTGTGTGATGGTTTTTCCAACAGTTGTTCCAGTTTGCACTTTCTGTCAAGAGGTCAAATAAGCCAGTGCAGCAGCTTGAGATTTTGCTAAGTACCCTAACTCTCAATAATTTCAGTTAAGGGTCACAGTATTTAAAAGCAGATTATAGCAAACATGAATTAAATAAGGGATAATGACAAAATAATGCAGGCCAAATTCTGTTCTTTCTTTTATCCCTGTAACCTTACAGAAGTTGGAAGGGCAGCATAAACATTCATGAGTGCAGGCCTGTCCTTGTGCTAATGACAGGCACCGTCGTTCTAAATTAACCTCTTGGGACAATCTTACCTGCAGTCATTTTTGAATACTGTAATGAACCATGAATTACTTTTTCAAATCAATACTTGCAAAATAGCTGGCGTTTGTTGACAGGTTGCATATTTGGCTCCGCTACCTGCTGGCCAGGTCAGGGTTTCAGCTGACCTCCATGGCCTCCCTGCCTTGGAGCTGTCATCCTGTGGAACACCCCCATCATCACCGTTTCTATACAGCTCCCATTACTGGCATTTCTCTGTCAGTCACACCCATACTACCCTTCTCCCCGTCACTTGGTTGCATTCATACACAGTGAGAAATCCATTTCATTGTATCTTCTGATCAAGGCCCTGTCCAGCTGTGGTTTCTTTCCCTGCAATATCTCAATTGATCTTGGTTCCAACACCTAAACTCATTTTCTTTTAGACCCAGGTCATTTATCTACCTTGATCACTCGTTCCTCTCCAGTTCCTCCTTTCCTGTTTGTCCAAATGTGTCATACTCTCTCATGCTGTCTTTCCAGTGATTCTGCTTCTCCATCATGTCAAATTTACATTTATTTGTTCTCACAAGCATAACTGCACTTGTAATATAATCTGATATTGTCTTTTATTTTATTGTCCTACTCCTTTTAGTCTGCCAGAAATGCCAGCCTTGATGCTCGCCTTCATTTATGTCTCTAAAAAAGGCTTTTTACCTTCTTGCTTCTCCTCTGTTTAAGAAGGAAGTTCAGTCAAATTGGCTACGACTCTCCTCATATGAATATCACTTCAAAAGTCACCTCTTCATCAATGTCTTTCTTCATGTGCGTCTTCGCAGGACAGTGATGGATTATGTGTACTGTTTCCACTAAGTTTCCTCAGTACTTACTTAAGTATCTCTAGCTTATTTTTGCTTTATTCTGAATGAATGTGGAATAGGTAAAGGCACGGCTTCTGCTTTGCTTTTGCACAGCTTCTGTGCCTTCGCTACAGCATGAGACTCTCCTTCTTTTGGCTCGGGTCAGCAGAAATCCCTTCTTCAGTGTTGGGGCAGAGAAGGTTCCCCCTGCTCATTCAGCACTCGGCTTCCAGTTCTAACAATGCACCGAGGCAGGAACGTCTCAGTAGGAAAGAGAAGAAATCCCATCAAATGAATACGACAAACAAAGCAGCACGTATAACACTCTGCAAACCAAACCACTGCACTCTCTTCTCTGGTGGCTTTATCTCTAGGTTGGATCTGAAGTATGAGCAGCCACATGACAAGCCAGGCCCATACACAATGTTCCTTACGGCTGACGAGCAACTGCCGAAGCCCACCTCAGGGAGCTGGCCAAGAAGGGATCCAGACATCGCTCTGCGATTGCATCCAGTGCTGCCAGAACCTGAAGCTGAATCAAACTTCTTGTATCTGCTGACAGAACTACAAGAATCCATGCTGACACGAGAGCACATCTATTCACCTCTTCCTAGGTCGCTTAAACTAGTAGAAGTCTCCTTGTATTTGTACTGTCCTCCAGCCTTGGGAAAAAGATAAGCAAGTTCCAGGAAGATAATTGATGAACACATCCAGCACAGACAGAGGCAGGGGATCCTTAAATGCCCCTGCTGCCAAGAACATCAGCTCATAAATAAGAAACTTAGAATCAGAAATCAGAAACTACTTAGAAATGAGCAAATAAAGGTGGTTATTGCTCTGGTGGTGGTAAATAGGTATATACCTTTACACATATACACAAAATCCAATTTTAATGATAGTATAGACTACTATAATGTATTAGAGTATAGACGATTAATAAATGTATTATTAGGTGTTCATTAGCCTAAATGCCACATGCTTTCCAACTTTTAATTCCTCTTTTTGCTAGGCAATATGATTCTATGGCAAAATTTTCTCTCTTTAGCACCGGGTTGAGACAAATCTCTTCATGCTATTGTGCCCTTTAGGAATACTGTCAAATTCAATCATTCAGGACTCACGAGTCTTGCACTAACATGAAGAGATTGATTTGAAAACCATGGGACTAAAGTCCTTTTTTCTGTTTTTCATTTTCCATTTCCATACCTTAACCATTTTACAGCAAAGCTGAGATTGCCAGCTTTGCTCTCACATGCAAATGAGCACTTCCTGATGCTATGCAGCCCTAGAATAATGCACTCGGATGTGGCAGTGACCGTCTCTGCCAGTATTTTCTGATCGGTTATATCTGAAAGGTCAAGAATTATTGTGGTGTCAGAAAATATACCAGAATAAAGCAGCCCCTACAGCCTATTTAAAGCGAGATAAAAATAGGTATAAAAATGACCCCGGGCAAAGATGCGGAGGAATTTTTGACCTTTTCTAAACTGGCTCTCATTCAAACAAAGTATATTTTAATAAAATCAATAGAAGACTTACACCTAAGAATAAGGAACGTAGGCTGTCCTGCACAATGGAGAAGTTTGAAAGAGACTGATGAGCCTGCTGATGAGATCGCTGTAGCAAAAAGGGTTCACGCAAACCTTGGCTTACAGAGTGCAGATGTTAATGGCGACAATTTTTTACCCGTATGTGCAAATTGCTGAGGGTGATTAAGGCATGGCGTGCCCAGTTCTGATGCTCACATCGCAAGATGGATACCGAAAAAACGAAGTGAGTATAGAGAGGAGCTACAGAATGATCTGAAGTCAGAGAAAATGCCATGTAATTGAAGAACTGAAAATCTTAACCTACCCACTGGATCAAAAAGATTGAAAAGTGAGTTGATAACAGTGTATACATTTATGCACAGAAAAAAATATTGAATATAAGGGCCACTTGAACCTACCAAAGAGTGAAATAGGAAGGAATAATGCATAGTAGCTGTAACCAGCAAATTAAAATAGTGTACTCTTCAGTACCACTGGCAGTAAATAACCCTGGGAACAAACAGTGAAGGGCAGTGGTTGATTCCTTGGCTCTTGATGCCTTCAGATTGAGACTCGATGCCTTCCTGGAAAACACGGGCCAGCCAAACACAGGCTACGCTGTGTTTGAGTACAGCAGGCTCAGTTCAGGGTTAAATACAGTTGCCTGTAATTTGCAGGAGATCAGACTATATCTTCCCATAGTCCCCCTTTTCTGGACTTCATAAATAAATTTCTATACTTTACAAACTATCCAAAACCTCTATAAAGAATTATTTTCCTCCTGCCACCCTTTCCTTTCCTTTCTATTTATGCCTTTAGCTTTCCTTTCTATTTATGCCTTTTCCATACTTGACTGTTCTGTCCCATTTGCACAGCACGGTGGCCAGAAAAACCTCACTGACAGGGAACGAGGAGATGATTGCACCCACTTCTCCCAGCTGCTGAGATCGCTCAGCATCTCAGACGAGCTTCTTAAGTAGTGTCCCTGCCCACGCTGCTATTTGCCCCTCAGGAGAATGCACTTCACCCAGCTCAGCGCTCTCTACCCAAATCCTCACCTTCCAGGCTCTCCTGCTGCAGTGCAGGAGGGCTCAGCTTCTCAAACGTGGCTCAGCAAAGGGACGCAAAGCAAGACAGCCGGCCTGAGGTTGTGCTTCAGAGACTTCTTCAGCCTTTGGACAAAATTAAAATAAACAATCCCAAAGCTTTCCTCAGCAGCAACAATCTGTTTAAAGTCATTCAAATGTTCTTATATTTTTGGATTGCTTACAGCCCAACAGGAATACTGGGCTTGGCCAAGCTGGGACCCATGTAACTAAGGGGAAAACTGGCACCTTACGGGTGTTAGCTGAGTGCTTTCCCTTTCCCCGTGCTGTACATTGTCCTTACCTGGAGCGTCTCTTTGAATGTAGAGTTACAATTGCATTTTACCAACATCCAAGGTTCTTCTCCTGGTTAAATAAGAGATTCTGTTCTCCTAATAGATATGTAGATAACGCTGTGTTTTTGCTCCACTACCTGACATAAGGCTGAATCTGGTAACCTCACTTACGGAATAATTGTGTTGTCTTTGGGAATACTCACACATGTAAAATGAGCAGGACTTGGCCCTTTGGTCATATTTTTGTAATAAAAGACAAAATGAGATTTTTAGGAAAATGCAACTTATGACCATAATATTTATGAGGCTGTCAGGACTGCACTGTAAAAATTCATATTATTTAATTCTTCACTCTGACACTAAAGCATCATTTCATTTATATGCAAATAAGCATATACTCTACTGCTGTTTCTTCACTGAAGAAGCTGTTTGAATTATTCACATTTTATTAATAAAGCTTCATAAATAAGTATTTTTTCTACCCAATTGGTAGTGGCCAGGGGAGAGAATCTATTTATCAGACTTTGTTATTATGAGCGTCATAACAAAATATGAAGATTTATGGAGTACATAATTAGACGTTATGTGATTGTAATGGAAACACTGGATTATCCAGATGAAATACTCTTTTCTTTATGCATTTCTCCTTGGTAGAGGCACTTTCTGGAAAACGGGCTAAACCCATCCCCATTGCTAAGTTCCAAGAACTGCCTGTGAGAGGAACAGAGCAATTTAATACCCTTTTTTGATCATACACACTGAAATAATTCTGAATAATGAAAAGATGCCCAAGGAAGGCTATAAGGAATGCCAGGGAGAAGCACACGGCGAAAATGCTGTGCCTCCTCCGGGCAGAGGAGCACGTCTGCAGAACTGGGATTGTCTGTGCATACGGCAGTGCAACCACAGCCTGAAACAGCCGGGGCTGCAGCCTGCCGGTGGGTTTAGGCGGAACAGGGATGTCCTGAAGCTCTGCTTAGCCAAAACATCAGCTTCTTCATGTGTGCAGCTGGGGGGCTTTAGCACCCAGCTATTTTCTTCAGCAAAATCAGAGCAACCCATAGAGACTGAAGTGGCTAAAAGAAGTTTCCGTAAATTGTTCTGCCCGAGTTAAGTCCATACATTGCGGCTAAAATAGGCACTTTTTGAAATACTGGCACTGAATTCTCCCTGTGGAGTTGAAGTATCAGACATATAGAGCAACACAGTCATGAGATGTCCAGCGCTACTGCACAATAGCACCTGGGTGCCTACAGATAACTTGAAAATGTCAGAATGTTAATAAATGTTAAAATAAATGAAAATGGAAGGGGAAAAGGCTGGATGTGAAATACCCGCTGAGTGCTAGAGATCAGCCCCCGGGGTTTTACTACTGTATGCTGTAATCCAAGCAGAGTTTTAATCTCACCCACAGTACCTCTGAAATTCCCCACAGCAAAACTACTGTAAATAAGAAGTAGTTGAGTACATCTAGGCTGCCTGGGCTTGTGTAGGATGTTCTGTGGGAAAAGCTGCTGGCTTGTATTTGACATTGCCAATTGGATGTGGACTGATTTTAGTGTTTCTCTGGAAGCACAACCATGGAGCACGCCTTGTGGAAGCTCTCAACATCTCAAAATAATCAAGACTAAGAAATTAGCCTGTAATTGTATACATGTCTGTTCTTGAACCAATTTTTTGCACATGAAATAAGGAGCTGTGAGCCGCTATAGTGGACTCCATCCAACCGAGCACTTAAGTGTGTACATAACTTTAAACACACGTGCATGTAACTCTCTTGAAGGCACTGAGCTGGGTTGTGTGCTGCTGACAGCAGTGTGTGCTCAACAGACAGGCCAGGCCCATGTGTGTTCGGAAGAGCAGCAGGGAGCAGCCCTCTGTAACAGCTGGCAGCTACTCTGAAAGATCCCGGTTTGGTTGACAGAATCAGGGAAGCAAAGGATGTTCCAGATTTTTTCAACTTTGCATAGTCATTATGGAAAAAGATGCACACCTAATGCTGGTCAGAGAAAAATTTATTCATGTGCATTAATAGTTTACATATGATCAGGTGTCTAGAATTACAAAATTCCTCAAAACCCCCACTTTTTAGGCTAGCTTCTAAAACCACGGATTTTATTTTCATTTATTTCAAGAACATTAAGTACTGAAAGCACTACACCTGAAGTATTCAATGTGTTAATTTTTGAAGAAGAATCAATATTGCAGCTCTGTAGCTTTCATTTCTGGAGTTTAATTTATTAAAAAAAAAGTCATTACAGCAAACTTTTTCTGGAGACTCTTTAATCTTCTGCATGTCGAATACAAGTAAAACTTTTAGACAACAGTGGAATGCTGATATTCCTTTAACAGTATGTATTTGCTGCCCATTCACAATATTATTCACAATTATTCACAATCAGCAGAGTCAAAACAGAATGTAAAACAACTATAAATATCTGCTTTGCTGGGATGTCTGTGGCAGCATTTTAGCCAAGAACAAAAAATTTTTAAGTGTACACACATTTGATATGCCAAAAAATTCTCTTTGAAAATAGACTTAAATTCTAACCCCTAGAACACTCCATGAAGCATTATTCACAAAAAAGAGTAGTAAAAGGAGTAGAAAAAAAAAATCTTTGAAGTGCATGCTAATTTTGGTATGTTTGATCCCCCATGGTTGAAAATTGGAACAAAAATCAGCTTGTACATCCTGTAGAAAGTAAAGTTCTCGCCTATTTGCAATATTCTAGTAAGGCTAGAATTAAAAGTACAGATGAGTTCAGAAAATGTGCATGCAGTATTGCATAGTTACACCTACTTAATTCAGTAAATACTGAATCTGAAGGCATGAGTTGTGACCTGCACGTTACATCGTTTTGTGGGCCTAAGTGGAAGGGATAAGCTACTGGTCCAAAAATTCATTAGTGTTTCCTTCCTCTCCACTCCTGGTAGAGGACAGATGCTAATTTTCACAACTGAAATGAATTGGAATTTTACTCCTAGCTCTGCAAAGGGAGGAAAACCAGGGATATTAACATGATAGGGTTTCCCCCCCCTTTTTTTTGGAAGCAGTTACGTACGTTCAGACTTGCAGGGCCCTGGGGACACTCATGGGCCTGGTCAGCCCTGATCGGCCGCACCTGGGACCTCTCCCCACCCTGCCCAGGGCCCTATTTCAGCCCAGGCCGGGGCCATCCCTCTCTTTTGTATTGATGTTCTAGTAGTGCTGGCCTTTGCCTTCCCCACAGCCCTGCCTGGTTATGGGCTCAACCCATGGGCTGGTGTCCTGGCCCAGCCTTGGGTTTTCTCTGTGTCCAGGGTGATGCCAGGGGCTACCCCTGGCTCCCCCCTGCCCTGCCCAGCTCGGCTCCCTGGCTGGGGTGGTGGGATGAGCCCTGCCTGGCAAGGTCCTGCTCACCTCGGGATCCCTCCCAGCACTAAGAGAGCTGCCAGCCTTTGTGTCCTGGCAAGAACATTAATATATCTGGATTTTTATTGAGGAAGAAACCCAGCACTCATCATCTGGGTTCTCCGTTACTTCTCTCCTCCATTACAGAGATGTTCTCCATGAACACCTTCCAGATGGGTAAGTCTTGACCTGTGTGTTCTGAGCCTGGCAGCTCTTTTTGTGTGGAACTGCATGTGCTCCTGGCTCAGACTCCCAGGTTCTTTGGCCAAAGGCAGCAAATACAGAAATTTAAATCAGGAACCATAATATCGTAGTCTAGGCAACTAAGTAACCTGATTTTTAGGGTCTCCCAGCCCAGCAGTAAATCAGAACAATTACTCAGTCTGGGTTGTGATATACTTGTAGCTCGCTTCTGTGCCACTTCAGTTTTTCCTTGGGGCAACAATACTAAAATCTGAGAAAAGCAATTAATTTCTTGCAATCTGCTCATACTGAAAGTAGTTACATCTCTAAGTTGGCTGTCTCCAGTACTGCTGCAGTGCTTACCAGCTACTGTAGGGATAATAGTTATTGGACTTGGATACATAACCTTTTATTTCTTTTTCTTTTTTTGCTTGCACTAAGAGGAGAGGATAACATGCCTTGAAAAGGCATTATTTAAAGCGTGTACTGGTGGACTGCAAAGCTTGTTCTGTATTAAATTCCAAGGATGAATTCTCTTGTGAGTAGTTTGCTGTGACTTGACTGATTCATTTATTTCTAAAGAAAACTGTCTGACTTTTTTTTTCCCTTTTCTTTACTCTCAGCTACAGGTAATGAAATGAAAACTAGCTTCATTGTTATGATATGAGAAACTACAATGAGCTGACTTTCCTAGTTACGTGAAAAGGTGGTAACTTCTGTGAGCTGATAGAGGAAATAGTTGATGTTTACTGTGGCTTTTGTCCTTTGTCAGAGGTGTAGCTCTGTGTTAGGATACAGCAGAAAGCCCTTCTCCGGCTTTAGCACAGGGAGGACAGTGATGTGATGGTGTGGGAGGGCTCTTCTGTTTCTTCTCCTCCCCGCATGGCAAAGCACACCATGTTTCTACTCTGACCTCTGGCAAGTGGGGAGCTATGTTCTCCTTGTTACTGAGTTACGTGTTTGGGTGCATGAGGCAAGCCCTCTCTAGAGAGATGGGGAACAGTACTGAGTAGCACGTCTGCATCTGGAACAGGCAGGACAGTCATTTCAAAATGAAAAATGAACTTTTTTTGAGCCCTCAAATGCCATAATCCTCTAACATACCTCTAAGCATAGAAACTCATCTAGAAAACTTTATTATGTCACGTTGCCTTGCTTCTGTCTGCTCGCCTGCTTTCTGCTGTAGTATGTTTTTGCAGGGTGGCATGTGGTACATTAGTTTTTCCAAAAGTCCTCCCACACACCACAGTTTTTGGAGTTTGTGGATGTCTTTCATATCCTCTGTGAGGAAATATTTTAGTGCTGTAGTTTGGTGTGGGCATGCTCCAAGTAGAGAGTTTGGCTGTGCATGAGCTTTCCAGGGCAGAATTTTGATGACTATATTTTGATTTTTATTTTTACTCTTCACTCGGTGGTATGCAAACCACAGGACCATATGGCACAGCTAGAGAAATGTGCGAGTTGATTATACAACTGCTTCCTAATGTAGCTACAAAAATATGGAAATGGTGAGTTAAATGGATGAAAAATAAGGTCACTGTTCAAGAAAGTAGCAAGCCCCAAACACTTATCCGTGTAAACTGAAATATTATTGTCCAACAGGCATTTCTAAAACATCTAATATTAAGAAGACACCTGAAAACTAATTTAATTCATGAGTAACACAGGGAGGTACTCCAGTTCTCTTGCCTGCCTGGAAATGGACTTGCTATGAGCATCCCTGAAAGGGGAATGAAGGAGGCAATGGTGACTGTTCACCCTTCGTCCATAGGAGGTGTCAGCTCCCTGGTGGCTAGCACATGATTGCCACAAGCATGAGGTGCTACTAGTTTTGGCACAAATGTGGTAGCAGACTCACATTTGTGCAAGTCCATGGCACTCTTTAGATGTTGCTCACTGTCACTGCAATCTCTTTTATTCTCTTTCTTGTCCCTCTGTTAACTGGAATTTGTAGCAAAATAAAAGGAGTCACTTGGAAACGGATATTATCATAAGAAGTTTGAAAACAAATCGGAAAGCAGTAGGATTGGACGGAAGTGAGGTTTCTTTCAGATATCAGAAGCAGTTTTATAAACAATGTTGGCAGAACTGTAACAAAGGACAGAGAGGAGAATGGTGCTAATCAGTGGGGGGAAAAAAATTAAAGGAACATTCCGGCTTTAATTTGAGTTGCTAGGGAAAGCTGAGAAGTCTTCATGTTTGTCCTAGTTACAAGGATCTTTAAGCTGCTGTGGAAGCATACAACTTAGCAGGATGTCTTCCTTTGGAGACTTATGACTAAGGGAAAAGAAAGAAGGCAACTGTAATGCCCCCCTCCCCTATGAACAATGCCTTTCATGCCAGAAGAAAGGCTGAGAGGTTGCTCCATCACGATCCCCATTATATTCAATATTCTTGTAGCCGCAGGCTTTGTGTCCCAACCATTCCTTCTCAACTCTGAAAACACAATTTTCTCTTGTTTTTTATCCAAAATATACTCTTTGGACACAGTTGGAGGTATTCTGTGTTGTAGATGGCCTGTTTATCCCAGGGCACTCCTGCATAGCATTGACCAATGGGACCTTACTCTCCACTGACTTTTTCTGCATTTGCATATATACAATGGAAACAAAACTGTGTGTAACACAGTCTTATTTGATAGCATTTTGTACCCACGCAGCTCTGATGAAATACTTCCTAAGGAGAGGTGGAATGGGAAGTCAAGCCTTTAGATGAAAAGGTAGTCTGGAGAAAATCCATGGAGGAAAACAAGGAAAGACATTTTGAACAGATCCTGAAATCAATGAATAGCTGGTAGGGATAGCTGAAGATGAAAATGGTCATATTTTTACATTAAAATTTGCCTTAAGTGGATTAATTTTCATGTTTCTGCTGGGTGCTTATATTGCGAATCATTAAGGTCAAAATACAAGCATTTCAAATTAGGAAAGAAAATAGCTTCAATGATAGCTTTAAATAATCAGATTCTTTTTAAAGGGAGATTTCAGTGAAGATGAAAATATGGTAGGAAAATAGATGGCTAAAGTGATGAGAGCGGTAACACACAGCCACAGGAGATACAGGGAGAGGAAGAAAGCTGGGGTCAAGGATGAAGTCAGCATCGCAGACCACAGAGACAATTATTAGGTCAGAACGGAGCAAAACAAAAGAAAAGCATGAGCAGTGCATGTATAATATATGTGATAGGCAGGGACAAATTCTGCACAAACTTACATCAGTACAACTTCATTGGCTGAATCCTCTGAACACAATGTCACTTTCAATATGATCTAACAACACACATGCAGGCTTTCATTTAAATCATTGCACAGGGCTAAATTTTCCTCTTATGCTGTTTCTAGGCAATTGTAACTTCACTGTTCCATTGTTATCCTTTGGATACTGCTGAATTTCTTCTTCTGTGTATCTTCTATGAGCAAATATTTACCTGTTTCACCTCTGCATTCTGCTTTAGCAAGATTAAACTCTTCAAATTACCATGCTTTCTTAAAATGGTATTTTACTGTACACCATTGCTTGAACAGTATACTATTTTATGCACATCTTGAAACTATGAATTCTGTGTACATTTTACCCATTGATGCTCATTTTAAAATATTATGGGGTTTTTTAGTGTTAGTATTCACATTTTGCATGTTTTGGCATCAGTGATGTAAAAAGGAGTGATGAAGAGAATGAGCTCCCAGAATCAATACACAGGAAAACTGACTTTGCTTGAAACATTTTACTTATTATATTTTTTTATACCTGTAGCACTTATACTATTTTTGAAGTTGTCACTGATGTGAGAACAGGTTGGGGTTTTTTAATCTAGCACCTCATTTTTGCACACAAGTAAAACTGTACCCACTTAACAGCTATTATAGTTTATGCGTGTGTATGTGCCCACAAGGCTTTACTACTCTAAAACTGGAAGAAACTATAGATATTTGGTTTTAAACTCTAGCTCTTTTATTCTTGTTGTTTGGCAGAAAACCCCTACAGTGGATTTTACAAACAGCCAAACAAAGCCAGCAAGCCTTTCTAACTGCACCCCTCCTGCAATGAAGCGACTGGTGTGGTTTCAGTCTTTGCCCCCACCCATGACCCACAGGAAACTTTGCCTCTAAAATAAAAATTTAAAAAATTGTAGATCTCCAAAAGCTGTCAACTCCCCACCCCAAAACTCCAGGCTTTAGCTGCTCTTATTTATGTATATTTTACCTTAGTTTAGCATTATAGACCAGACTGTGTTTACTCTTGTTTACATCGATGTAACAGGGAGAATTAACCCCTTGGTTCACTGATTAACAAAGAGCAGCAGTGGTACCGTCTGGTTTTCCACATGCCTACCACACTGGCAGCTCTGAAGAGCCACCAACACAGGAAGAAAGATCTGCAGTTCATAAGAAAACTGTTCCATGCCCCCATGCAGAAGAAGAAAGCAATACACACAGAGAACTGTGCCGCAGCCTGCACAGCAGCATCCCTGGCGGAGGTGTGCCGGGCTCCCGGGGGGATGAGGGAAGGGGTTCAGAGCCCCCAGCAGACAGCAGCACTGGGGCCCCCGGACCAAAGCAGTCTGTCAAAGAGAGAAATTTTATACAGAAAGGAAAGTAATACATATATCACTTAAGGCATCTAGCTTGAAATATTAAAAAGGCGGACAGAACTATGGAAAGGGGGGGGGGGGGGGCGGGCATTCCTTTAGAAAATTGCCCGTGGACTGTATTTTAATGTTCTGAAGCTGTTCCCTCCAGCTATTTCATACAGTACCCAGTTTTCTTGAGTTTCAGAAGTACTAATGATTCTATGGATGCAGAATCACAGAATGCTCCTGAACTCAGCTTATGCTCCCCTCTGCTCCCTTGAAGTCCTATTTCCAGCCAGTGTTTTAGAACTGTAGAGCATTGCAAAGTGGCAAAAACCCCTCTGCAGCGTTAACTGTTGCCTTCTTTGAAATAAATTAATTTTAAAGCAGAGAAATTGGATGTATACGATTAAAACAGTTTGTCCCTTTTTCCACAGAAATAGATTATTAACCTAGAAGCTTGGTTCAATGCAACAATTACAGTAATAAAATACAGCATCTTTTGTGTTTAGTATCAGGGGTTTTTTGTCTCTTTTCCAATATATCTGTAGATATTTCTTGCAGGTTTTGATGTTTAAAATAGCAGTTACCTGAAATGCCCTTAATATCCAATAGAAGTTTGATAAGTACCAAGCCCCTCTCCCCAATTTAATATGAGGATAGTGCTTTTTTAATCCTTTCCAAACATATGGCAAGCAGTTCTTGCTATAATGTTAAAATATAAAAGTCATGCAAATTTCAACTATATATGATGTCAGATACATGTTGCATACTGTCTAGCTACATAAATCATCATGATAAAGATGGCTTGTTTTTATGACAGCAGCAAATAACATTGCCAAGGTTTCCACTATTAAAATAAAAATAGGAAAAAAATGTAGATAATGCAAAAATATAGCTGAAATTAAAAAAAGAAATTCTGTACCTGCAGAATCTTATTTTAATGCCTTTTTCTAGAAGACTGTTCTGAATTAATTAGTAATTATTTATTTGTTGTTGAAGCAAAGCCATGTTCTGCTGAAATTTCACCATAATCGGAGTACTCCACTTGGGGATACTACCTTTGCCCAAGGTTGTGATGGAAAGTCTCAACACAACTCAATATTTTAAAAGAGAAGCAGTCTGAGGGATTAGAATTTTACCAGGATGAAAACTCTGATTTTCAACCAGCTCTAGGTGGAAGTCCACCTCTTATTCCTTCATTCCACTATTTTAATTCCTGTGTCACGTTGATGGCGATCGTAGTATTTCACTAGCTTTTACCTACCTGTCCTCTGTCAGCAATGATGGCTGTCCTCTTGGTCTGGAGAATAGACCTGATTCTGTCCTGCTCCACCACATCATCTAAAATGGTCTTCAACAGAAAGATGGCAGCTTTAACAAATTAAAGCACAGTGTTGTTATGGTAAATTTCTCAAGCATCACCTTGAATCAGTACCAAACTGTCCAAGTGTAAAGACAAAGCCAACCAAACTGCTTTGGTTGGCTACTAAGATAGCTCTAGTATCACATATCTTAAACTCTTATACTTCTCCTCCTGTGATGGTGATGCCTGTGGGCTCTTTGCTGGAAATCAACAAAGTAATCACTAGTTATAATGGCTAAAAATAAAGCTATGCATTACTACCAGAGATGTCAGGTGGCAGTTACTGGGAAATTAGTCTGAGTCCTTGAAATTTCTTGTATTTCAATGGCACATTGTACAACTGTTTAATTGGCAGGAAAGGAATAATGGTTAAGGTGCTAATTTTGGGTTGGATGTGCAGCAGTGGTGGTCTCCAAGGGGGAGTTTTGCTGCTTTCTTGTTCCCTAAGATAATTGCTGGAGATTAGCTCTTGCTCTTAGAGCTATACACGCTAGTACAGGTGTGTGCTTATATTTCTAGGTTTCCAGTGTATGTTGGTGTGTATTTAGTGCTGGAGGAATGTTTAATGCTCTTGGTGTCACATAGGAAGGACCGGGTGACACCCAAGCTCTGTTTTCAGCCCTTGAAATGTGCCCAGCACATACCCCATGAGCTAATAACAAAGCAGAAAGTCTCTGTGAAAGACCACTGTGAATTCCCTCAGTCTTTGTGAAACAGGTGACAAGAAGCACTAGTAATAACTGTATCTTAAAAACTTGGAATGCATTTGGGGAAATCAGGATTTACTTTTGAAATACAAAACACTTGTGAGTAAATGGGACCAGATCTTCCTTTGGGAAGTGACCAGCGCGGGTGCTATCAAACCCAGGGAGACAGGATCCAGATGCCCGTTCCAGGAGTCTCAGCCACTCTCAGGGCCCTTCCCTGCACTTCTTCCTTTTGCTGAGTAAACCTCCTCCACCAAGCTGACGTCCACTGTCATACTGCATGGTTGTCACTGTGGTTATAGATCTCAGCTCCATCACGGTAACTGCCTTGTGTCTCTCTGCTCTCCTTTGGCATCTGGGCAGCAGTGGTTAGACTGGCGAGGCCGAGCTCTCTGCTGCAGCCTCCTGACTGGCAATACGATAAATACGTGCTCTAAAGTTGCATGAACACTAGGCTCATGTCTTAACAGTTTTGTGCATTTCTCTTGCTCACACTCCATTTCTTAAAAATTACTGTTATTTCTACCAAATACTGTGAGTTTATCTAAGTTGATTCTAAAGTTCTGTAGATCTATATTCTGTACCTCGTGCGCTGGTGATTAAGATTCTTCCCCATACGTATGTAGTAGCTGGGAGGAATAGCCTGGCACTGTGATATTTTTTTTGGTGTTTTTTTAGAGAAGATTTATCCTAACGCTTTGTTTTCCCTGGTACTCCTGCTGTTGCCACTTCTATTGCCCAAGGAAATGTTTCTGCCTTAAATCCCTCCACTTCCAAAGGCTATGCACAGATCGTGAATGTAGGCCAAAGGTCAGACTTTGGAGACAACAAAAAAGACAGCGGAGAGAAAAAGAAAAGTTACAGGTCTTAAAAAGCGGGTGACGATGAAATTTAATGGCTTTTCACATGCAGGAGCTCATGTTGGAGATTCTTACAGATTCCTGGTCTTACAACTGTGGTTCAGCAGAGGTTAAAGCCAAGAGAAAAACAAGAGCTAAAACAAGGTGACAGGAGATAGACAACATTCTCTAATATTTCAGCAGTATTTTAATTAGCTAAAAATATATGCAAAAAGAAATCTACCAGTGACTTCTCAAGAAACAAAACAATGCTTCCTTGTCACAAAGAAATGATTATTTTTTTTTCACACTGGGTATTTGGTTGTCAGCTTCTGAAGACCAAATGTTACTCATTTGTATAGATGTTGCAATTCTAGCTTGTTTTACAGAAAACATGGTGCTTAAATGAGTATGAAGCAATGAATGCCACTAAGCACTTGAAAACCATGCTTTCTAACATTTAGCAATGCTGTAGCAAAAGCTTAGGTTAAGCTGACCTTAAGAATTTTTTCTAAGTTACTATGATTTGCAGGAACATTCTGTTAAGGTACAAATTTTTAATCTTTAGTTTCTTTCATGCTAAATTAAACAGTTTTAGAAGTTACATAAAACCCACTCCTGCAATTCAGCTTTATTAGAATGTGAACAAATTACATTTTCCACTTTTAAATATTGATTTGACCTTTTGGCTCTCCTTGCAAATGTGATCCAAACATCACTGATGTCACTAGAAATACTTTGCTTGCTTATAGTGAGTATTTGGTTGGGTTCCTTTGCATGAATTAAATATTTGGACAAGAGCACGTGTGACCCTATTCTCTTGTAGCCTAGGGGAATGCAGGGATTTGGTTGGGGAGGGAGGTCTCTCAACTCTCATGTGATTTTCCTGAGCCATACAATCGTGTTGGCACATATGCATTCTTTCTACATAAGGTTTAACTAAGCCATACAATTTCAAATGGTTTTACTATGAAAGAGCTGAGACAGCTCTGGCCCACAAAACCCAATAATTGACTAACTGGAGTTTTCACTGAGAAGGTGGGAGATCCACATGGATTGAAATCACTTCGAAGAAAGGGAGGGGATTTTGAGTGAGTGCTGTAACTACAATGCTACAAAACTACAATGTAACTACAATGCTGTTTGGAAAAAGAAGGGAGAACCCTACCATACTTTGTAGTGACTTCCTAGACTCTGTAATTTCCCAAGTCTTCCTCAGAATTACATAGGAAGCCAAGGCTTTCAATTTACCACAGGACATTCCAGTAGAAAACACATGCACCACATTACAGCAGAAGATACACAAAACCCTCCTGAGCATTATGGCACCCTGAGTTCTTCTGCAGATACAGCCTCAGTACACTGACCATTCCATCTTTTTCTTTTATGTATGTAAATATACATGTCCTTTTCTGAATATCTTACAAAAACTTAACTAATAAGTCTATATGGTCTGACTTTATACATGAAAGGGCTGATCAGTGAACAGCTGGACTAAATATGCAAATTACAAAGTTTTCTTCATGGCTTTATATGAGAAGATGTTTTGAAAACTTTATCAGTGTCAATGTGTCAGCCTGCATTTCTCTGTGAAATCTTGAAACTGCTCTTTCATCTATGTTGTAAACACATCAACAAGTATGTAGAATGTCTTGACTTTGAAATGCTGTCACCTACTTTCTGTATCGTTGTCAGCAGTCAGCTTGTTATAAAAGTGTTTCATATCTAACTCTGTTTCTTTTGGTAGTGTGTCAACTTAGTGCATTTTTCAGCTGTGTTCCTTGCTGCCTCTTCCATTTTTATCAAAAATTCTGTGTGACAGAAGTTTTTCTCTTTCTTTGCAACATGTTGGTATCTCAGGTTCTCCACTGTCACCAAAGCAGTTGTGCTACTTTGAGGATAAGCTGAGTCCATGTAAACCATCTTCAGCATTTTGTGCCAAAGTGCAGTGGGATTTTGAACTCAAATGTTTTTGTGATCGTGAGAAGCCCCCAAGCTTCAGTCATTGCCTTTACTTCTGAGTTTGAACATGTTCTGGGAAACTTCCAATCTGATACAATGCCTACTCCTGACACGCTCTGCAATGTGGAGTCCACAGTTTGCTTGGAACAAACCCATCTGGTGATGGACAATTTCTTAAATATGAGGCTTTCTATTCGGCTGCTTCTCATGTAACTTTGTTTTGTTTTGGGTTTTGTTTTCAAAAGGTAACATGTCAGGAACCGGTACCATTGCCTCAGGTACCCTAACTGAAAGCTAAACACCTGTAAAAGTTACTGCATTGCAGAATGTAAGACACTCTTTATTTCAAGTTTTGAATTATACTTGTTTCACAAGGATTTTCAGTCCAAAAATGCAACACTGCTGAAGTTTAGAGGTACAAATTTGGTTAAATTAGAAAAATATTCTGTTCAGATGCCTTCAGGACTTGTGCAATAGAATTGCATAGATCTGTACATGAAGGCCAGTGAACCCAAGAACTATGACTAAGTACTCAACCTAACAGATACTTTAATCATAGAATACTTTAGGATGGAAAAGACCTTTAAGATCGTAAGTCCATCTGTAAACCTAACACTGCCACATCCGCCACTAAACCATGTCCCTTAGCACCACATCTACTCATCTTTTAAATACCTCCAGGGATGATGACTCCACTACTTCCTTGGGCAGCCTGTTCCAATGCTTGACAACCCTTTTTGCAGAGAAATTTTTCCTAATATCCAGTCTAAACCTCCCCTGGCACAACTTGATGCCATTTCCTTTTGTCCTGTTATGAGATATTTGTATCATTTTTGTGTGTTCTAAAATGTCAACATCTTGTTGCAGCTACAGCAGTAGAGTTTCTTCACACCTTTCAAAGGCCCATGTCATGTTAAGTTCCTAAATCAATGCGGTCTGAGTGCTGTAAAACACAAACATTTTCCTGCTATCCGATACGGAGTCAGGAGGGTTTGCTTGTGTTCCTTCTGTCATCTGGAAGGATATGCAATACCTCTGCACTTGTTCTTCCTGTTGTTTATTACTTGCACTGCAATAATATCCTAAAGCTCTCCTTAGGACTAGGCCAAACTTCGTTAGCTGTGTACGAGAGACAAGAGTTTTGCATTTAACCTCTTTCTTATGCAATTAGAAAGTACTATTATGTTATCAAGCATCAAAGTATTAAATTTAAAACTATAGGGCTCAAGGCAAGGTTCTTTATAATCATAAAAGCTAAAATAGGCAAGTATGAGAGAAAATACAGACCTTGAGGAATGTGTGCTTTCTACCTGAATGCAAGGAGAATAAACTTTGTTTCTGAAGAAAGATCACTGCGTGAACTTTTTTCCCCGTTCTATCAGCAAAGATCACATTCCTGATAACTAACATATCATAAAGAAATATTTCCTAGTTACACTATGTTTCAAAACCAGGTTGACATGAACCAGAGATCAAACAAAATCTGTATACACGGACCTACTTTGAAAAAGCTAAGGATCTGTAGGGTGTTCAGATCATATAGTCTGCAGAAATTTAATTGGCATATTGTTGCTGTTTAACTTAAAATGCACAGCATAGCTACAGTACGGAAGATTATTAGAAATAACTGAGTAAGCAGGCTGTCATCCTAGGAAAGATAGTTTAAAATTACCAGAATTATCTCTAGAATACATATGTGTCTTAGCCCTGACTACATCAAGCCATTAATCATACTGGCTGGACCCCATTCACTTTACATGTGGATCACACTGCTGCTTTAAACATGGCTTATGTGGCTGAGTCACTTTATTCTACCTTAATCAACATAAGTTTATAGTGATTACCATGGGACCAAGGAAGGAAGGAAGTGGGGAAGAGGAGCTTTTCTAGAAACCTTTGGATGAGCATTTCAAAGAGGACACTAGTTAAAATATTTGTTTCTTTTTTTTTTTTTTTCCTAAAGGAAATGGAACGGACACAAACCCAAGAAAATAAATTTCCTTGAGGAAGAATCAGACATATAGATGTTAAATAGCCATAGCATCATGCAAAGAATCAAGGTCTCTCACTTCTCATCTGTTCCTCAAACCAGTCTGCCAAAATGAAAACATTTCAACAGATATAACCTCTCTTGGTGAATAAAAACGCTATGCGTAAAACAAAATAGATTCTAAAAATTCTTCAGACACATTTTCAAAACTCACAAATTTTCTTCTGTCTCTAGAATGTGGACAAATACCTCAGTCATATTAAGATTTCTGTATAAGCAACTTTTCCAAGGTGAGACCATCTCTTTTCCTGAGAATTGCATTTCCTGACTTATTCTAAGGACCTTTTTTTTCCATGGCTGTATTTTTTTGTCGGTTTAATGAGCAGCAGCAAGTTAACAAGAACTTGCAATTCTAACTCAAAGTCAACTGGTCTGCAAGTATTACTGAGGAATATTTGTAGAACTGAGGATTTGGAGGATGAGCACTTTGGACATATATTTACTCAGTGGTTCAGAGTGATACATGAAGGCTACTATGAGTAATTATTTTTAAAATGTCAGAACTGCACACAAAATGAAGTTCATAAACAGTGCATATTACTTCAAAACGTGGACAGAAAAAGACTTTCTTTTCTCTAGGGAGCTAGCTTGATAAAATGATAAATAGGCTCACATTGCAACAAGAAAACATATCACTCAAGTCCCCTGTTCCTGCACAAAGCTCACTGAAGAACAGGAACTATTAATAATATTAATTAGAACTGTTTATATTTTTTACAAATGAGAAAATTATTCTAGAAAAAATGTATAGATTTTATAATATACTTATCTTATAAAAAGAAAAAAATCTATAAACATTACTTCTCAGGGGTTTCTGAATCATTTTTTGCAATTACAGCAGTAATAGTTTCCAATTTGAAGCAAGAAATTATGCTGACAGGAAATCTTGTGAAAGTGCATGAACCATCACAGGATCTGGAATCCAGATGTTCGCCATTGTATAGTAGTAAATATCATTGAGTCAGAATAATTTAGAGCAAAAAGCTAATAAAATAAGAGCTTTTTGTTGTACCTTATACTTCTGTTGAGATCTGACTTCAACAGAATAGCTCTAGATTAAAAAACATCCATTCCCTTCCTACCTTTAAAAAAGTACATTGTTGGAACTGACAAGATGAAGATAACGAAGTTATTTTCGAAAGCAGTGGTTGCAAATATAACTTTCAGGTTTATTTGTCATTTACACAAAAGCAGACTCCATGGATACTGTATCAATGAGATATTCTTTATGTTTTGTTTTTAAGGGCAGGAGTAATGACTTGCCTCCTAGGAGGAGCAAATATCACCACAGCATTAATCTCTTTTTCTTTCCTTCTACGCATGTCTCATTTTATCAACTGAGTCTATGACTTAAATGTATAAAAACTAAAAAGTATCAGCTATGTGAAGTGTAAAATCTATACTCAGTATTATATTCTCTCCTTTGTCTATGTACAAAATTGCTAATGTCTCTAAATAGTATATGACATAATGTGTTTGTACATGATGAGGTTTGTTCAGGGTGGAGTTGTGAATGTGCAATCTGCTCATTTTGTGAATTTGAAGTAAGGTGCTATTACTATACATAATGAAAATAGTCCTTGGTGGTTAGTCTACGCTTGAAGGGTTCAGCGGGAGGACTTAATCTCTTAAAAGAAAAAAATGTATGGGTAAGAAATTGAAAAAGGAAACAAAAGTTAAAAAGTACAGAAAAGAACACTTTCCCCACCTCACCGTGGGAGGGGGTGGGTAGGAGGAAGTGTTAAAAGTATTTTACTTTAGCCACATAAAAAAATCAAAGTTTGAGAGCTAAACTTCCTGGGGAAGCATATGTTGGGGGCACAGGGAGAGCAGGCTGCCTGCTGCAGCCCTGGGGAGCAGAGCCCTGTCTCGGGTCTGGGAGGTCCCCTCCGGCGGACATGCAGAGCCAGGGCCCAGCGGGAGCCGCGTTTAGCTCTCCTAAGACCCAATCTTGCAAACACTTATGCACATGAGTAACTTCAGCTGCCGCGAATCAAGTTATTCTCCTGGCTTAAGTTGTTGCAAGGGTGGTGTGGCATCAGGCCCACATTTGTAAATGCCAGCCAACAGGATAAAATGGAAGGAATTCCCCTTTTCTTTTCCTCATCTAAGCAACTTGAGGTTTGCTGTATTTTTATTTCCCAATATTGACTGGAAAAGCTATAGCTGCAAATATATAATTTTTTTTTTAATTCTTGAATGTTACAATTCCTTTAAAAAATGAGTTATTGCAACCATCTCAAGCATATGGTAAAAACCATACGGTTCAGGGGTCATCTGCGATTTTAAGACCTTCTAATACTTCACAGTGATTTCTGTTACAAGGCAAGGCACTTTTTAGAGACCAATGGTTTTGCCATGTCTCTGAAATTGTGGATAAAGCCAAACAATGGAAACAGAGCAGACACGGGCGACTGTCAGCGCGCTTGTGTTTTGATACTTTTCTGCATTTAATTTGTTTGTAGCTGATTTGTTCCATTTGTAAGTTCTGGAGAAAACTGAATCTTCTAACAGCTTTGTATTTAGTAAGTCTGAGTATTATTCTGCTATCGTATGGATCACTGACCAATGTCTGGTGTTTGTGATTTTCTAGTTGCGTTGCTCCAGAACATGCAGGTTTATGACTTAGTATGTGATCTCCGCGAGCTGGAAAGACTCAAAACATATGGCAGATCAGATGTTAGGCTTGGGGAAAATCAAAAATTAAACTGTCTCAGAGCAGTTGAGAGACTGCTTTGCTATATATTTTATGTGATTTGTGTGTGTGTTGAGGGAGATGTCACCTAGGGAAGGGAATCGAAGGGAAAATAGCTTTAAAAAATGAACTGTTTGTATTACGGCTTTAAACTTTAAAGTCTGGTCAGCTAAAAGCAGATGTTGTGAACTAAGATGGAAACTTGCCTGAGGCTAGAATCAAAGAAGGCATTCTCTAATAGTAAGAAATAAAAATGCTTTCTGGTTTCAGAATTTATTATAAGCACAAAACGAATGCTTATTGTATACTTAAAAGCACAAACATTTCCCCACTTTTATTCAAATTACTGAATAATACTGGTGGCTTCAGAATTTAATTTCAGACAATGGGTTCATTAGCAATCCCGCTTGTATTCTAAGCTCTTTATCATAAAATCTTTTGTTATTCTGTGTTAGCCAAGATCCTGTCATGTTGGAAGTAGGAATGGAGTGCTTCTTACCCTTGGCTGTCTGCCCAGTCATTAGATGGGGAGGTGGATTAAAGCATCTAAACATGTGGTATAAATTTTGGAATATTGTAATACGACACAGTTCTGATGCGAGTGTTTTTAAGGTAAGAATAATAAAGGAAAGACCTCACATACAATGATCGTAACCTTTGCTACATGCTTTTAATTGACCTGGGCTCGCACAGTCTGAAAGAATACACTTACATTATGTAAACATACGTCTGAGAATTTGAAATGGAAAGTTAAAAATTAATTATTTTCAAGAAAGAAAAACAAAAAAGTTGATTAAATAAAAATTATTTATGTTAAAATCAATCAATATTTGAGAAAATCTTCTGTCTCCTTTTCATCTATTTATGTATGAGGAAATACATATTTACAGTAGCTGCCTCTATAGTATTTGTTGAATGGCATGAAGCTTTGAACCAGCTTAAAATTTAGTCTTTCTGAGACAGTTCTGCAATTTATTTTAAATTTACTAGTTCAAAAGCTATGCTCTAATGGCAAGTCCAGAATTATAAATCGCAGTATTTCTGTAGAAAAAAGTAGCAAACTACTTCTGCGCTTTAAGAATACTTTACTTGTTACTGTTTCAATTAATTCATTAATTGTTTGAGGCAGCTTTGTTGCTCTAGTTCTGCAGCAAGGGGAAAAAAAAAAAAAAGATTTTCAGAAATCCAGTGGAAAATATTTCACAGATCAGTATTTTCAATGTATTTATTTCTTCTTGTAGGAACCTTTTGATAACATTGTCATATGGCACAGGAATTAGACACCTTTTCTAATTTATAGCAGGGTAAAAGTGAGTAAGAACTTTTCAACTGAGAGGGTAATTCCTGATAAATCCACGTTTGGACAAGCTCTAAATCTGGCACCAGTGGGGTCCCTCCACATTCATTTTTTTACTGTTTTAAAGATAATTAGCCCCTTCCTTTCCCATTGTTTTCGGGATTTGTGAGTGCAGGAGGTTTGCCGGGTGTTACGGCTCGGCCGGGCCGCCCCTCACCTCAGAGGACAAGCGGCCGTCACAGAGCGGGCCCGCCGCCCTCCATTTCGTGCCACCGGGAGCCCCCGGACCCCGCCGCCGTGAAAGCGAGCCGGAGCCGTCCAGCCCCCGCAAACTCTGGACGGCGGGCCTGCCCCTGGGGTGGCGCTCGGAAAGGACTGGGTGGCAATCGCCGGTCGGTCTGAACGGCACTGACCGCGGGGCCGCTTCGGCCGCTCCGCAGCCGCCATTTTGGGCGGTGGGGGCGGGCGGCGCTGTCGCTGAGGTGGGAGCGACTCTTGTCAGGTTTCCCGTCTTTAGTCGAGGGAGAAGGGCGGGAGAAGGAGACTGACTGTGAGGGGGGGGGGGGGATGTCCACTGTCACTTCACACAACCCGAACCGAGCGGTTGTAGTTTGTTTGGGTCGGCACCCCTGAAGGTTGCGGCCTTCACTTTGGCCCCCTGGAGAGCACTGAGGTGAAATACAGAGGTCTGAGGAGAGGATTGGGTTTTAGGAGGGAGGTGAAGAGCAAAGGTGTTGAAAACCAGAGCAAAACCTCTTGAGGCATGCAACGTTTGTAGTCTGTAGTAAGCTGTTTCTTAAAAGATACAAGAGGTCTTTATTTACAGGGGTTAGCACACACCTCTTTGTAAGTGTGAATCTGTGATCTACGCTGCTCCTGCAAACACCTTCTCATTTCTCTTGTTCTCCTATGCATTTTCCCTGTGCTATCAAACAGAATTGAGAGTGAGAGTACCAAAGACTTTCATTTCTGTTCGTCTTGGAGATGTGTTCTGCCTTTTTTCTTTTCTTTTTTTTTTTTCTTTTTTCCCTTGGCTGGGGATTTTGAGGGGGGCGTCCCAGCTGACAGCCAGCAAGCAGGTGGAAGAATGCAGAACTGTATGAAGGAGTGTTGTGCCATGACATCTCCCATCATTTTTATTTACGTCATTAAGCAATTGGAATTAATAGAGCCAGTCAAAGAATAAGTGACGTACAGAGAGTGGGGGCCTGAAGGGCATGTGAGATTAAATATTGTGAGTAACAAAAGACTGCTCAAGGGTAGGAATCGCAAATCCAAATTATTTAAATGGCAGTTGCATAATCAGAGATTGAAGATTCCCCAAGTGAAGTAGGAAAACCATTTTATACTGGTGTGCCGTGTTTGCAGTTCCTTGGAGGTGATGGAGTGGTGATTATTCAGTTGGATAAGCACTTAAGCCAGATAATTACTCCTTGAATGGCTTCAACTTGATAGTGCTCCTGACAGATGCTTTCTGCTGATACCTAAGCATGAGAACTCCTGCTTTCGATTACTGATATTAAAAGCATGTGAAAGCATGGTGGCAAAATTAACCAGCTCTGTTAGATTTATTAGTGTGATATCTAAATTCTACGTTTCTTAGTGTGAAGAAAAAAGTGGCAAAACCTGGGGGGGGGGGGGGTGGGGGGGTGGCAGAAGTTGGCAGAAGTGGTGTTGCAGACTTGCTCTGAAAAGGAGTGTAAAAGGGGCATTGACAGATTCCTTGTTTGAAGTTCTAAAACCTATCTTCTTCACTGTGTTCACAGACAGTTTTGATTACATGCTCTATATTCTGCTGGTATTGTGAAATGTTTTCTGTTTTAAATTTGAAACATTTCTGTGGAATATTTGAAGTTTTACAGCTTCTGTGGAAGAAAAATATTTTTAAAATTTTTGATTCACAGCTGACAGTATACAGTAATTAAGTAAACCTGAATCCTATTTGCAGAGAACTCCTAAAGGATTTTTTTTCAAGTGTTACTAATGGGATGCTGGAGTACAAAGGAGTGTCCCTTTTGGTTTATCTCTGTAGGTAAAGAAGATAGTTTTGCTTTGTTATTTTATCACCAGATTTGGCCTTTATTGAGTTTAATAAACTCTGTTGAAGTTGATTTGCTATTTTACCATTTGTTTTGGGGAATCTAACATTTTTGACTCATAAAATCCATTCCGTGGTATTCTTCTAGTGAGGTCTTTTTGAAGTTGTCCTTAAGCATAATTAAGAGCTGTGAAACTTCTCAAACATAAAGAAAACGTGTTTAATGCCTAGAGTTGGTGCTAGGAGAAAAACATTTAAATTAACTGGAGTATTTTTAAAACTGGTGTATATGATAAATAATTTAGAAATAATCTCTGGTCCTGATGTTTCAGAAAAAACCTGTTAATGTTTAAGAGTTGGGCCCATACTCCAATGATCCAGGTAAGCAATTTGCATATAGGTTAAAAAAATCTAATTTGTTTATAAATTAAAATAGTTGTTGGGATTTTTTAGATAATGGAATAATTTTATTTTGTAAAAATTGACAGAATCTGACCATAAAATAGATTGTATTTTTCCATCAGAACAGAAACAATCTGACAAATACATAGTCTGCAGTTGTATAAAAGAATCTTAGCATTATTCTTAGAAATTAAATAATTTAACAGAAACTTTATGTGAATCTTCACTGTTACCCACATTTTCCCTCCTGACATGTCATGGTAATGTAAAGGTTGTTTAAAGCACTGTCCTGTATGATTTTTTTGTTGTAAGTAATAGGAAACATATTTTATTAGGAGAGAGGTTCTCTTTTTGAAGAAGAATTAAGGATGCAGGCAGGAGCTCTAAGAGGAAAAAAATCTTGAAATTAAGTATTGGCACTTATAACTATAAGATTTCTATTGTTTATACAGGTTCAATTCTAGTAATTTCAGTGTCACTGTTCCTTGTGCTGCCTTTTGCAGATTAAGAGACTTCACATTTGATCTAAAAATGTTCAACTCTGCAGACATAGTCTTTTCATTGGATAATTTATTTTATGAAAGACCAGATACAAGACAAAGGTAAATCTTTATTGTTAAATATATACATTTTCCAAGTTTTTCCACACTGGATCATTTTACAGCAGAATTTTTGGGTTTTTTTGTAACTTCCTTTTCTGTCTATCAATAGAAATGTGGGGCTAGAAATTTCTAGGTTCATAAGTTATACTTTGAAATGTTTTTCCAAGCACACTGAAGTTTGAATGATGCAGGCGTATGTTAGGGCTATAAAAAATATAGGTTATAAGTTTTGCCTCTTAAATTTTCTGTGATTAAAAATCAAAAGAATTACAGAATAAGAATATTTTTTTATCAGGAGAAACAGTAGGTTATTAACTTAGTTATTTTGAGCTAGAAGTTGTGGAGGGTGCTTAAAGAATGCTTTTACCTTACATTTGTGTGTTAAAAATAGGTATCTAGAAAATGAAGACCCTAAGTTTTGGTGTATCGCACCTGCTCCTGCTATTGCTGAAATTCCAGCTGCAGAGGAGTTACAGAGGGAACTGGAGAAAAACACAGCCAACACTGATATGGGTAAAATACAGAATGGAATCATAGAATCATTTAGGTTGGAAAAGACCCTTAACGATCAAGTCCAACTGTAAACCTAACGCTGCGAAGTCCCACTAAACCTTAATATTGGACATTCATTTTTAATGGCTTAACAAATAATGCTCTTTTAATGCTGTAAAATATGAAATATTCTAGGTATGCAAATATAGACAAAGAATGTATTTTAATTGAGGGTGATGGTCTTACATATGTTTGGATTATTATCAGTCCTCTTTGGGCATATACAGGCTACAAGTGTAGTGTGCAGAAGTGGGCAAGGTAAGAAGCGTGATCAAATTTTAAGTTACTCCACATTGTTCCATGAAGCATCATAACACAGTAGATAGCAGCTGTAAAAGCATAATGCAACATGTGGATCCAATGACCTGTTTCCCACCCAAGGAAAAGAGAGTTTATATGAACCTAACGTTCATCTTCTCTTTTGGTGCTCTTTTCAAATTGCTATTTAGGAGGCCAAATTTGAATCTGGCCATTGCTTGCCGCTAAATGGAGTATGCCTTCCATTTAGACGTTCTGGATCACCTTAAGGACATCCATTCTAAAGAATTTGGTTGCTTTATCTCTCCCAACTAGATTTCTGCATTTTTTAGCTGCTGTGCTGATTTATGATATTCTCTATTTATGAATTGTATTACTAAGATAGAAGGGTTTTTTCTACTTTATGCGAGAGCAATTCCATTAAGAACTACTCATTCAGGTAAGATTTCTGGTGTTGGTAGAATTAGGATTGTTGGGGTTATGTCACAATCAGGCCATTGTGATTTTAAATTTCTAGATAGCTAACACTGAAATTAATAGGCTGGGGAATAAAGCTGTTCTGTAATCTTGTTGCATTCAGTTGCTTATTTCTGCTTTTGCTTTCCTTTTGCTGACAGCAATGCTTATATGGTCAGCCAGATCAGGTCACTGATCCTAATGAGAACTAACCCTGCAAAATGTGATAACTAACCAAGATGACTAAGAAATCATCCTGTCACTGATATCACTATGAATTTTGGCTATTGGGATTGCAGGATTTCTCTTGCAGCTGTTTGTAGCAGTAACTTCAAGCTTGGTCATTGTGTCATTTTTTAAAAAGATGGTCTTTATTCTGGGACAGAGTGAAGAGTTTCTATCTTACAAATTGCTTTGCAGATCTGAGGAATAGTTTTGCTCTACTACTTTGTATAGGAAGCATAGAAAGTGACCCTATTTTTATAACTTTTTAGTTGACAACAGATGCATTGCATTCATCAGCATGAGTCATAAAATATACACCAAAGGTCTTGCAATGAGATTGCAAGAAATATCAGTTCACATAATATATGTGAATTTGGCCTATTCTCTGTGGAAGATATTTAATTAAATGACTATGAATAGGAATATGAACATTAATAGAAATAGTAATTTATTGGTTTTGGAGAAGGGAGAAAGCACCAGAAGTTTATACAACAATATAAGAGTAACACTGAGGAAGTAAATGATAGATCACCAGCACCGGTTCATTCTGGCACAGCCTCTGAAAAAGTACTCCAGTTAAGTGTAGGATAAAGAGAGAAAATTAGTTTTTGGCATGAAAAATCTGAAAATGGTTTCATTTTTTCTCTCTTCTGACCAAGATAAATCTAAAACCGGAGCAGGGGTTTCTCAGCAACCTGGTGCAATTTTTTCACAAAATAAGCTATTAAGTAATTTTCCAGATGATTCCAGATCCAGATTAAGTAAAATTCCAGATGATAATGAGAGTGTCCATTCAACATTAAGAAAAAGGTACGTGTCTGATAATTTCCCAACTGTCAGAATCATATTATTATTTTAGATACATTTCTTGAACACACAAGTTTTGGATCCTTCAATTTAAGATACTTTAACAGGGCTCCAGACACTAATTCTTCTGAGTATAAGGAAAAAGGATGTTTCCTTTTGGCAACATTTTAGTACTGTAATTAAATGTGTCCTGAGCTCAGCCTCTTTTATGAGAAAAGTAAGGATGAAGTTTGTTGCTTTAATTTTAAATAAATTGTTTGATAATAAAGCTTTTTCAAAATACCATTTTGAGTTCTTTACTCACGTGGTAATGAGCAAGAGGGCTAAGATCACTTGCTTTTCAGAGCAGAAGTCAACCAGCCAGGAATACCTTGAGTAGTTCTCAACATGATTTTGGTGCTTCCTGGGAGGAGGGGCTTTACAGATAAACTCCTCTTCAATGCCCTGCTCTTCTCATTCATTCCTCTGAACCTGTATGTCTCTTATGGCTTTTAATTATGCAGAGATTGACGGTTAATCTGCTATTGGGAATCAGAGCCCACCTGGACAGGCAGTTTATTCTTTCAGGTTCTTTATCAAATGAAAGTAAAATTAAAATATATCTTGAAAGGAGTCTTCTTCAGGTAGAAGAGTGTCAGATCAAATAAAGTTAGATGCAAACTTTTGTTATTATTATGTTTTACTAGTTCTGCTTCTAATGCAAACATACATATTTTTCAAAAATTAGAGAAACTCTGTAATATTACAACAAACTAATGAAAATCCTGGATCTTTTGCAGCTTATTTAAAACGTCTGGTTATATGTATAAAAATACAGAGTTTAAAGATAGTTCTGTGGATGTGAAAGAAAGTGATACTTACTTAAATACAAGTGAAAACATGAAAGAAGTGAGAAAAGAAGGTTTATGGAGAAATGATCGTCATGCTCCAAAAACTAAAGACTCAGATTTTACTCTGCATAGGGTAAATGATGGGGACATTGCATCTAAAACTGGAATTAAAATGAAACCATTTTCTAATGCTTCCGAGATTCTGGATATAACAGGTAATTATTGTTACTCTATTTCAAGAAAAATAGTCCACTGTCTGTCTTTGGAGTATAATAATAATGGATATGCATGATCTGAGGTAGAGTGAAGAACAGTTTCCCACTAGCTCAAGGCGAGATAATTGGCTAAATTTGATACAAGATACTGCAATTCTATAAAACTTAATTATGGTGGTGTTTAATATGAGCTGGGTAAACAATTTATGAAGAAGATTCACATTTTCAAAAGTGCCAAGTCATGTAAACTTTTCTGAAAATGTCACTTCAAATCAATCCCCTAAACAATTTGAAAAAGAGCAGCTTCATCCCTTCACGTGGTAAATAGTCTCACCTTCATTGGTAACCAGACAGAAACTGAAAATGCAATGTTTATTTGAAATGCTGCTCATACTTGTATCTTTGTAGAAAGAGATTTTAAATAGGAGAAATCTGGAAAATGGAGGAAAGTGGTGAGGATTTTGATGAAATTATAAAATATTTGGTTTAGAATATTTTTTAAGAGTTTTTAAATATGCATGGTTTATTTCTAGATTTTAAGCTTTTGGGGACAGGGACTCATTGCATGTGTGGAATGTACCTTGTGTACAGAATAGAATAGTTCTAGCAGAAAATTGTAGGGCAGAGCTGTGGCTTAAGGTGCAACTTGGAGGGTGGTCAGGAATGGAAAATGTGATTCCTGTCTGATTGCCTTCTGAGCAATGGTGACTAGATTTGTGGATGAGGGGAGAGCAGTAGATGTAATTTGCTTTGACTTCAGCAAGGCTTTTCATAGAGTCGTAGAATGGTTGAAAAACACTGTCTTCCACAACGTTCTTGTACCCAAGTTAGGACATTAGGAATGGATGAACAATTGCAAAGGTAAAAATACGGTTGGACAGTCAGGCTCAGAAGGTGATAGTTAATGGGTCACACTGCCCACGTGCCTACTGCAGGCATCTGTACTGGAGGAGGGGACTGCCAGAGACCTCATGAAATTCAGTAGGGACAAATACAAAGTCCTGCCCCAGGGAAGGAGAACCCCTGGGGTTCCCTTGGGATGGGCTGGTTGGGGGCTAACCCTACCCTCTGTGGAGAAGCTCTGTGGAGAAGTGCCTGAGGTCTTGTGAAGAGCACGCTGAACACGAGCGAGCAGTGTGTCCCAGCAGTAACAAAGGCAGACAGCATCCTTGGGCTTTGTTAATAGGAACATAGCCAGGAAGTTGAGGGAAGTGATTATTCCCTTGGCACTTTTGAGACCACGGCTAAATACTCCATCAAGTGTTGAGCCTCTGCTACAGGCAAGACATCCTTAAACTAGAGTGAGTTCAGCCAAGGGCCACCACGATGGTCCTTCAAATAAGCTCCGTGTCCTATCCTGTCAGTTCCTTCTTTATTTCCTGGACCTTGTTATAGCCTTGTAGCTCCTCACAGAACACATAGCTTGGGGTCAGGAAGATATTTGTCATGGTTATTGGTTGAAAACAAATCCAGTTTTATAAATTTACTGCTTTTATTTCTTTAGGAACTACAGGAAGAAAATTAGAAATTTTGAGGGCTGTCACAGAAATACGTATCCTTGTATTTGCTGTATCTGATTTACTGATTTTATTATAATGCTTTTACATTTACAAAATTATAGTGTTTAATTTGTAGCCATAGGAACTCATGTGTTACACTGAAATAGTTTTGATTTGTAATGTAATGCTGGGAATCAGATGATGAATAGATTTTTACCCTTTGGATTTCCAAAACTAGAATGAAAATAGGACAACTTATAGATTGTTCATTGCTAAGCAAATTTATTTCAGTCAGATTTTATCCTTAAAACTGGTTATTTTTAACATGTAAAATGTAAAATTTTTAGTTTGCACAATGTGTATTTCAGTCTAGATTTTATATGCGAAGACACGTATACACATATATGGCCATACGCTTTAAATAAAGGAAAAGTTAATAGATATATAGGCTTACTAGGAAAACTGAATCTTACTTTTTGTCCCATTTTATCAGGAGAAAATAAACTTCACATATTCCTTATGTATTTATGCTCTAGTGTCCATACAGTGTATTTCCATTCTTTAAGCAGATTTTAAAATAATTTTCCTTCTTCTTGCCCCTGCCTTGAACCCATAACATAATTAACCATCCCATCTCTATGTCAAACTTTTTTGCTTTTTTCACACTGTTTTCAATATTTTGTTTCTAGTAACCTGTCAAATGGTAGGTTAAATATCAGGAAGAGGAAGTGTCTGAATTCAGGCAACTTAAGTTCAGGTGACTTGCTTTAAGAGATGTCATAATTTCCAAAATGAGTGAGGACTGAGTTGTTCTGATGTTGCCAGTTATACATAGTCAATGTTCTGCATTTTGAAAATAGATCACTTATTCAGAGAGGTTAAATTTTAGAGAAGTATTTTTTTAAAAATCCTTATTTTCTTTAGTATTGCTTGCTTATCTTTACCCATTTTTCAAATGTTTATATTTAAATACTTTTATTTCTTGTTTCACTCCTTTTTCTTTTCCTCTTTATTTAGTCTTTTAATGTAACATCAATCTGAGGCCTCAGCAGTTTGTTGTTCTTGTTGCTGTTGGTGTTATGTCTGACTGTGCGCCTCCCAGCCTGATGGGATAGTTACAGTTAGTCTGCTTGTGTGGCTTCAATGCAAGTCCAGGCAAGGATCAGCTCACTCATTTGGATTTGAAATGTAACAATACTCTCTTTCGTCTTACTCATATTTTAGATAAGAATAATATCTGAAGAATACACAATATTACCAATTCAAAATATCTTTAAAACCGCTGCAAGCACTAAGATTGTAGGTGAATTTCTTTGATACTGTTATGACAGGACATACAATATTATGCTAATTAATTTGTATTATATTACAAATATAATGTGACCGTTGACACTCTAGATATGTTAACAGAAGTGTTTTGCTTGCTCTTGTATCTGGTTTGCAGTGTAGAATAAAGCTTTTGTCCCTCGCAGTTTCACATTCCATAATTGTATGCCATTACATGAAGTCTGTGCCAGGGAGGAGGTTCTTGATTATTGGTATAATCCTGAGACCTCTCAAACAGGTAGTGGTTTGTAGGTGAAGTGCAATATATGGCACACCAAGACTCTAAATTTTAGATACTAAAGAATTTAATAAATTTTTGATAATTTTTTACAAGCCTGTATCAGTGAAAGATTGTTGCATATGCTTTAAGTTTACATTTAAATTACAAGAAAGAGATGCATTTAGAGTTCTAAAACAAATTTTATAATTTTCACTCAATGGTTTTCAATTCCTTAATGCTTGTCAAGCAACCCAATTTAGAAGTATTTTTAAGGAGTTCCCATATTTTAACTACGCACAGTCTAAAGCTTTGGATGATGTAAGTATGAAACATTAGCTGCAAGTGCAAGTCGTACTTTGTAGATAAATGTAAATGTTACTTTGATATTCAAAACTCAAAAGCGGTTAAAAACCTGTAATGTATCTGGAACCTCTTCCTGGAATAGTTGGGCAGGGTTGTGCTTACCTGGGAGAAGAGACCAGAAGAACTTTTAAAAATGTTCACAAATACGTTTGTACGAAGATGTGAATTATATGTATATTTATGCGTACAGATTAGTAATATTTTTAAGATTATTTTAATAGGAAGATTAAGAAAAGCAGAACTTCAGAGAAGGTTGTCCTTTTCGAGAAGTGACATTTGTCTATGCCCTTTTTACCAGCTATGCTTTTTCTTTAAAACCCAAAATTTATTTTGAAAGCAACCAATTTGAGAAAGGTCGTATTATTGGTATCGCAGGGATGAGATGCAGGTTCCATCAGAGTCTTCAACAGAACATTTGAAATTTTTATTCAACCCTAGGGGAAATGCCAGTGTCATTCACAAACATTTTTAAGCATGTTTTTTAAGCTACATTTGATGTTGCAAATGTGTTTGCTTGAATTTCTTACCTACTAAGTGTTGTTTTATAAAGTGAAGATTTTAAGAATGGTGCTTATATGAGCAGAATAATATTGTGTTTAAATTATATGGGGAGCTGTATTTTTTCTTTTTTCCCTTGCATTTTTAGTGTTATGCATAGATTCGAAGTATTTTTCCTTCCTTCCAAATTTGTATTTATTTTCTGCTGCGAATTATATATCATACTGGCCTGTAAAATAACCTTGAGTGACTTTTTCTTCCTAGAATAATGGAAGACCACGGCTGTAAGCAAGATTTACTTTCGTGAAAGTTGCAAAAACAGAGTTCTCAGGGCAATAGCTTTTTAAAAGAAAAACTTTTTTTTTTTTAATGGCATTTGTATTGGTATTCCTAAATATGAACTTGTTTGTAAGGTTTGCTTATTCATGTATAGGACATGACATGTTGTTCAAAAATTAAGAGAAATTGACATATTAAAAAGAATTGTCTTGTGGGATGTTTTTTTATTGGGTAAGCTTTCAAAATTCAACTTGGTAGGAGCTCCCTGGTTACAAGAAATTAGTTTTAAGCATTCAATTTGGTAGATTTTCTCTGGCTGATTTACAGTGAATGTTACAAAGGATTATTTAAGAAAAATCAGTGAAAATTTTATATTCATACAGCATTCATACTTTATTGATTTTTGTGAGCATTGGAAAACTGGGAATGGTAGATGAAGAACACAGCTAATTCCTGACTGTTCAGCATCACTGTCAGTGTCAGTCATTGCTACAGTTATTTATAAATCAAGTATTAGGTGATTCCCATTCATCCTTGTGAGCCCCCAGCAGTCATAGACTAGTTTTAGAGAATTAACACACAGAAAGGAAGGAAAAAAGGAAGAGAATAGTAGAATCCATGAGGAGTTGGGAGGGAAGGAGGGAAATGGAGCTGCGCAGAGCATGCTGCTTGGAGGTAGGTTGGGTGAGGGACACTGCAGAGGAAGAAGGACAGTAGAGCCAACCTGGTCAGAGAATAATGAGGAAACTGGACATGGACATGCCTGGCTTCTAAGATGGTGGAGGATAGATTGTGGGGGAAGGAAGGAAGCACAGTCATACAAAACCTGCTTTCATCATTACTGAAAACTTAACATTCTGATAAAATTATATATATTCAGCAATGTTGGAATTTTGAATGCAGATTAAATTACAGAAGGAAAACAAATTGCACTTTGAGCACAAAATTCCGCTTTCTGTTGAGCCTCTATTTGGTTGCAGTTGGACATTGGCAGTGATTCTGTATTAATGTCATCTAAGACTAGATGCTGGGTTTTTTGTTTGTTGCAGAATGGTAGACTTCGTTACATAAAAAACTTAAATGAACAGTATCTCATTTACGTTTCTGTGGCAGATGTGTAGATGTTCTTTCTTTTGCTGTAACTTAAAGTTTGCAGCTAATACAAAATTTTTTAGAGGACTACATGTATCAATGTAATAATAATTTCCTTGTGTAATTTTTCCCTAGACAATGCTTTTGGGATGTATGAATAGGTACAATGGATAGCTGCGCAGTATTTACTACTTTGCAATTCTTTCCTAGCTTCTTTATACAGATAGGAATTTTGTGATTTGTGCTCCAACTGGCTCTGGAAAAACTGTAATGTTCGAGCTAGCTATTACCAAATTACTCATGGAAGCCCCACTGCCTTGGTTAAATATTAAAGTTGTTTACAGTAAGTATTATGCAGCTTTAAATATTTTGGTGACAGGAGTAGAAAATGTCATTCTGTAAATGTGAAGATCTGGAGTGAGTGCTTTAATGATATTGAAATTAAATATGTTAAGAAATTGTGACCTACCTCATTTTTTAAAAAGTTGTTCCTTTTAGGGTTTGTTTATTTGTGATACCATTGTAACTATTATTAGTAATTAACCATAATGTGTAATTGTAGTGTTCACGATTCCCTATACAAATAAAAATTACAAAATCTTGTAAAGAGTTTGTCCTCTAAGAAGTCAAAATAATAGCTACTGTTGATTTTGAGTTTACTGTGTATTGTAAACTGATCTTTTATCAACAGGCATGTTTATAAAAAAAACCTGGTTCTTTTATTCTAACTCTTCATCTTAGGGATCAGTTGTCAAGTGATATGCAGAATTGGTTCATATTCCAATGGCTCTAACTAGCCTAGAATGTATTCGCTGCAAGGTCTGTTTTATTACTGCTGGATTCAGATCATGTGTACATGATTACTTCTTTCACTTGAATCACTGCATTTTTCATATTACCCATCCACTATAGACTTACATGTGTTGCTAGTATCAGTCCTTGTAGATAATTACTTCTATTTTCTAGAAATCAGCCTCCATCTGCAAAAGTTAAATTTTGTATCCTCAAGAAAGAAAAAAATATGAAGAAATAGATTGGTTTAGGAGTCTGGTTCATGAGGACCAGCATCAGAACTGTTACCAGCTGTGTCAGCTGCTACCTACTGTCTTAGCTGCTCAGTATGACCCTGACTACACTTAGTACATTTAGTTTAGATAGATTTTGATTTCTTCTGGTATTCTATCTCTCGGTCTTGGATTGTTTCTCATTTATAACCCCTTTTCTCTCTGAATACAGAGTGTTCAAATCATTATGAATTGGAAAAAGGTTGGTATTTGTTTGATCTTCTATTGGAAAAGATGTATTTCGTGTGGTTTCTTCTTTCTGAATGATTGTTTCAATGTGGGATTGAGGAAAAAATCAGGATTAAGAGAGGGCATAAATAACCTTAATTAAAGGGTTCTGATGGCTGATAGGAAGAACTGGGGCCCTAAGCTCAACATTGATCTGTGCTCATGGAACAGGATAATAAGGATAATAATACCAGTTAGAAATTTTATGGTTCTGGGAGCAAAGCTGAAAATTAGGGAAACTAAATTCAAGAAGACATCTTAAAAATGTATGCATTTTGCATCTTTAGCAATACAGTTGAAAATTTGGTTTTCCTGATATAAGTCTGATTATTTTGTATTATTTTTAGTGGCTCCAATAAAAGCTCTATGCAGTCAGCGTTTTGATGATTGGAAAGAAAAGTTTGGACCCATAGGACTCAGCTGCAAGGAACTGACAGGAGATACAGTGGTGGATGATTTATTTGAAATACATCACGCTGACGTTATTATCACTACTCCTGTAGGTCTTGATCCCAATTCTTACAAAAACCTAGAACAGGCAGACACTAGTAGTCTGCTAGTTGTGTGCTACTAGGACTGCTCTTTTTTTTTTTTTTTTTTTGTAACAAGTAGTAACTTTATGATCCTTATCCTTGCTTGCACATTGTTGTGCGTTCTATTAGTTCATATAAACAACAATTAATAATAATGTGCCAGGTGAAACATACGTGACATTAGCATGAGTTAATCTAACTGATTTTATTTAAAGATTTATTAAAGTTCAGGCATGTCTGCCTGTACTCTGCTTTTGGTATATGTTGGCCTTTAAAACATCTTTCACCTTCTGTTGCTGTTTTATTGTGTTGGGTTTTTTTCACAGGAAAAATGGGATAGTATGACTAGAAGGTGGAGAGACAACTCTATAGTCCAGCTTGTACGGCTGTTTCTCATTGATGAGGTAAGAAAATTAATGGTTTATATGCATTGTTTTTGTTCTTGAAGGTAAAAGGAAACTTAGAAAATATAACACTTATTTAACGCAGGTATAGATTGTAACTGGAGAAATATTTAGAAGATCTTTTTAAATTTCCTAATAGGTGCATGTTATAAAGGATGAAAGCCGTGGTGCAACATTGGAAGTTGTAGTCAGTCGAATGAAGACCATTCAGTCTTCTCTTTGGCGTCTTTCAGAGAATCATGACACACTTCCTCCCTTGAGATTTGTAGCTGTTTCTGCAACAATCCCAAATGCTGAAGATGTAAGAGTTACATTTTAACTGTATTTTAACTAATGTAGTGGTATTTTATAAAATTTACCTGGAGTCATAAATTCAGATTGATAACAAAGTTGTCATGTTGATGCTGTCAGCTGAAGACAGCTGTGAGGTTGATGTTAATGTAATAAATGACCTACAACCATATGGAACTATCAGCTAAGTATGGACACACTTCATTTTTAGATTTCTGTTTGTGATTTTTGTCTCTTAAGTACAAACCTCAACAGACTTGAAATTTCAGTCTGAATTATATTGGTCCTGTAGAAAGCAGAACTTCACCTGTGATTTTAATGAGAAAAGCAATGTCAAATGTGTTAATAGTTTACATGTGACAAAAGCTAATTATATGATGCGGTTAGAGCAGAGAATGATTAAAATCAGAAATTTACAATTTCCATTCTATTTCTTCTTTCTTAAAGATTGCGGAATGGCTTTCAGATAGCAAGATGCCAGCTGTATGTCTGAAAATAGAGGAAGATCAACGACCAGTGAAGCTACGCAAAATTGTTCTTGGTTTTCCTTGCAGTGACAATCAGACAGAATTCAAATTTGATTTAACTCTTAACTACAAAATAGCTGGTGTTATACAAACATACTCAGAACAAAAACCAGCACTTGTGGTACAACAGCTTTTTTTTTATCACATTTGAAAGTGTTTCTTTCTTAAAAGTGTTGATTTTAAAAAATCTTTTCTTATTTATAGTTTTGTGCCACAAGAAAAGGAGTACAGCAGGCTGCTTCTGTTCTTGCAAAAGATGCTAAATTTCTACTGAGTATTGAACAGAAACAAAGGTATTTTTATATTTGAGTTGTTATTATCTGTTTTAGTAAACCTGTGACATCTGTGAAGAAAGCTGTTGAGATAATATAGTTTCTAGCAGAGGAGTGTCTGAAACAAAATCGTCATCACAGTTGATGTTCTTTTGGTAAATTGGCACTCTTCCTGAGAAGTTTTATTTGCTTCTTAGATTTTTAAGGTACTTTTCATAAACATTTTCTAAAAACTGGTTTCTAAACATACAAATGTTAATTCCTGTGGACCTATAAGGCCTTGAAATGCAAAGATTAAGCATATCAATAGTTGAATTGGATGTGATCTTACTAGTGTTTTAAGTTAAGTCTTAAGAAGTCTTTGCATTATCAGATATCTTTAATAAATACAGCCCTGACCCATACTAATTATTATTACTTCAGGGTTGCCTAGTCATGGCAGCTGCAGAAGCTACTTCCTGATTTTGGACCTCAAACACGTTCTTCCTTGCCTTATGTGAACAACACATTTATATTGTAGGTTGTGACTTGGGAAGATGATGGGGCTGGAAAGGCTGCAACAGCTGCCCCAGAGAGTCAGTTTGTACCCTTTACAAAGATGGGAAAGGTGGTGGTTGAAAATGTCCAAAGAATGTATATTTTAAAAGTTATTTTAGGACTATGTCATTTTGATAGTCTAACGTATTTGAAAACTATGGGAAAGTATGTAAAAACATGTACATGTCAAGGAATCTTATAATCTTTAGGGGTATAATGAGCTTTATTTTTGCATGTTAAAAAGATACTTTCATCTTTGTATATTCCACTTGCATTAGTGAATCTGTTTTGTGATTCTGAAATATTCATTTTTATCTTTTTGTGTGTTGCATAGGTTACAGAAGTCTGCAAATTCATTGAAAGATTCCAAACTGAGAGGTAAATATAACCTACTACTTCTCTGCTCTGTGAATGAATACTTGCTTGAGTAAACTTAGTCAAGTGATGGATACAATTATTTCATTATCAGATCTTTTAATGTATGGTGTGGCTTATCACCATGCGGGTATGGAGGTATCTGACAGAAAAATAATTGAAGGAGCTTTTGCTGTAGGAGACTTACCAGTACTTTGTAAGTAAATTTAACTTTGAAAGTCAAAATGCTGTTAATGTATCCTGAGAAGAATGCAGTTTGGAAGTGGCAATATTTTATAATTCTATAGTTTGTTTAACCTTTGGAATTACCTTGTGAACTCCAGATAAAGATGTGTCTGTATTCCACATGCACTTTTATCTCGTTGGGTCTACATATGCACTGTTACTGAAGACCATAGGACTTTTCTTAGCATACATGGAAGTCATCTTATACACATCCGTCTGTATAGGTGTGGCTGTGTCCATTTTGTTTTCATACCACTGAGCCATCCTGTTGAGGTGGAACTGTCTGCTAGCATGTCTTTCCTCAGAGTTCACATGGTGTTTTCTTTGTTTGTGTCCTTTGCAGCAGTGGCTTCCCTGAGGGTGATCTTTTACATTTATGCTTCTTAGATGGACAGGATACTATTTTCAAAGTCCCATGCAAGGTGTTTTGACTGATGGTGAGGTTCCTAAGAAATATTCCATCTGCTGTTAGCTGAAATAAGAAGGTATCTCTTTGAGACATGATGGTCTCATCTCATCCAGGCTTTTTTTTTTTTTTTTTTTTTTTGTAAAAAAAGATTTGGACCCTATAGGGAATTGTTTGTCTGGTTCATGTACAACACTGAAAGATTCATGGATTTTTTTTCTTTCCTGTACAATGGTCATGACTCACTATGAAAATTTAAGGTAGATACCTTGACTGTGATCTGGCAACCTTGCTAGAGTTGCAATGTCCACGGTATTAAAAAGTCTCTGCACTCCTGCAATCTACTTTACTTTGACTGCCTGGTGCATTTTGTATGGCTTTGCCAACTACAGTGCCATTTCTGTAATCTCAGGAGACTGTGGTTCTCTTTGCAAAAGTAACTTTGAAACCCTGTGCCACGGCTGAGTACAATGTGAATGTATGCTTCAGTGGACTATCACTGAAAGAATGCAAAGTTGCTTATTGATACATAAGTCCGTTGGAAATTACAGTTTGTATCAGTATTTCAGAATTGTCCAAGATACCAGAATTATGTTTCTACAACTGAGGGAAAGCTGAAAGAGTATGGGGTGTATTCTACTTTATATGTCTGTGAGCATGATGCCAGGTAGGGTTTTAACACACCTTTTGCAGATACTGTGAAGCGGAAAAACTCTTTGTTCCTGAAATAGAGTGTACATATACTCAGAGTGTGTGTATACATGTATATATATAAACATACATGGACTGAAGCTCTGATTGGACTAGTGAGTAACCTTTCTTGGCAACTTTTTTATGGTTAGGTCATTTTGCTTTGACAAATTTCCCATTTTGCATACCATAACAATATGAAAAATAATAATATTCTCACAAGATGGTGTGGTTATGCCTTCTGTTTAGATTGTATTCTTCTTTCCTGATGCACCTATAATTTCTAATTTTAGTTCTCCTTTCGTTTAAAAACCGAATTGGAAAATTAATACTTTGTTTTCCTAGTGGACGGGTTATACCAGTTGGCCTGTATAGCTGGCTTTCCATGTTCATTTCTGGCCACCCCATCTATTCATTAGAGAAAGTGTATTAGAAAACATGAGTGTGAGATAATTTGCCACAAACTTGACCGGTGTTTTCCATGTGCGAGTGTGTGTTGGTAAAGTATTGTGATAGTATTGGTGGTGATTCTGGTTTGGTACCATGGATATAAACAATGCTAATGACTGATGACTTTAAATTAGATCTTAAAGATACTGATCACTACAAAGTGAGATGAAGTCACAGCTGTATTCAAGTATCTATCCATGAAGAAATATGAATAATGTTTCTTCAGTGTGTGTGTGTGTTACATTGAAGGGGGATCGGATTCTGGATTGTGTCCAAACATTAAGGAATGTTTAAATAAAAATAACTGGGATGTAATTTGTTAAAGAGTACTTGATAATGAATGAATGCTGATGATCAGATACACAGAAATTGTTATGCAAATACACGTCTGTAATCTGTGTCTAATTCTTTGTGGTGCAGAACGCCCACTGACTTCACTAGAAAATACGAGCTCTTAGGAATCAAGAATCACTTATTTGCTTCTTGTTGAGTGTCTGCCAGACATTTCAATGGTGTTCATCTTGCAATCAATATACTTTAATCTGATGTAGTTACTACTAGCACCTTAGCTATGGGAGTCAATCTACCTGCACATCTGGTGGTTATAAAATCCACGATGCATTATGTTGGAGGAGTGTTCCAAGAGTACAGTGAAACTGATATTCTGCAAATGATTGGGAGAGCAGGAAGGCCTCAAGTAAGTTAATGCTATATTATATTGGTTTTATGTATAGGCAGATCAGTAGAAACTGTTCTTGGCAAATAAACTACAATGCCAACAATTTTTCGGCAGCATTCGGTTTTTAAAGAGTTCTTATTAATAGTTAAATTACTCCTGGGTAACTTCTTAATTGAGAAACAAAACCAAACAGATTTCTATTGTCCTTTAAAAAGCACTGCTTCACCTTGCTGTGGAAAAAGATCTAAAGATTACATTTGGGTTACATAATGAATGGGGATTAGAGAAAAAGTAGGAAGCTGACACATGGCTTATAAATTGCATGATAAAAATTCTGGAATATTGAATAGTATAGACAGCAGTGTGCTTTTGTTCTCCTAACATCAGAACAAGGAAACATCTAATTAAGTTAGAAATGGAATAGAGGGGGAGGGTCAGAAACACTGCCTTCAAAAAGCTATAATTCATTTTGCTTCCACAAGAGGTTGCTGATGCCAAGAATGCTATATTTTAGAAAGGTTTTAGACATTGCTTTGGTTGTAAAAAGGAAAGGGAGAGGGGAATTTAAAAATCGTTATTTTAACTATACCTCTTTAAAGTCTCAGAATCATTTATGTTAAATCTTACACTTTTAAGTCTTTTAGTTTTTAGAAATACAGATAAAGCCTAATACAGGAGATAGCTTACCCCACATGCATCTGCTGTGGCTGCTTACATTAGTCACTGTGGTATGTTGTGTACATGACAGTATTTTATCTGGACCTAAGATCTAAACTTGTATGGAATTTCTGATATTCCTAACTTTCTTAACTGATTGGGGATTTTTTTGCTAGAGATTGTAATTCAGTAAGATTTTTAAAGTTGTGACTCAGAATCCCAAGCCACTTTAATGTACTGAGTCAAGACCCAAAATATTTACCAAGATCTGCCTTTCCGTATTACATACACTAATCTGAACTAAAAAATGCAAAAGTCAGGAGACTTCTTGTACAAAATCTAACAAATTAGTCTGACAGTATTTTTTCCATTAAAAAACAATCTAAGTGAGGTGGCTTGAGAGTAGATGATAAAGATTACTAAAAAATGACTATAAAAGACTTGACCATTCATTTAAGACTTTCTAATGTTTGGAGATTACTAATGAGAACTCGTGTCAGTAAATTATTTTCTGTGGTTGTGGTTAGAAATCCTTTCCTTAACTGTGGACCTTGTAAGGGGGTCAGTAACAGTTCATGTTTGTGATGTTTCTGACATGTCTCTTAAATGTACATTAGCACATACAGGCTGGTGTGCTGACCTGCTTGCCAGCAACGGCTGGAATCCCAAGTCCTGCTGGCTACCCAAATGAGTTAGAACTTGCCTTTAAGTTATTGAAGTTAGAGAGGCGTTGGCATTCAACAGCCATTTCAACAAGGATTTTAAGAAAAAAGTTTTAATTGTTTCAGCAGATACGTGATGCATATTCAACTGGTTTTTTTTTTTTTTGCTAAGAGCTATAGAGCAGGTTTTGGGTTTATTTTTCAGTTTGACACTACAGCTACCGCAGTTGTTATGACTCGTTGGAGTACAAGGGAGAAGTATATACAGATGTTAAATGGTGCTGATATAATAGAGAGCAGGTAACAAGTATTTTTTATAAGACTATATAGATGGTAGCAACGTTTCATAGTTCTACAGAATGTGTTTTTTCAGGTGGGTTTTGGGGTCTTACTTTGGTCTGTTTAGAAGAAATTTAAGAAAATTTTAAGGAAAATAAAATCAAGCTATTCCGAAGTTAACAGCCTCTGTTTTATCAGCTAAAAGCATCTTTAGAACATCTTAAACTTAACAAACAAACAAACAAAAAAATAGTTGTAGATTCCTGCTGGAAAACTGAAGAAACTGAAATAGTACATATTGCGAAGACAAAAAGCAAGAATTGAACCCAGGTTGTGTCTCTGAATATTTAGATGATAGTGTGGCAAATACCAGACTACAGTATTCACTTGACGTGAACAGGATATCAAGAGAATTATGTAGGAAAGTTAAGACACTGAAGGGTAAAATAGGAAATTTTGCTCATGTAATTTTCTTAAGGTTTAGTTTTTCAAATATCAGCATTGTGCTGTAACTTTTAAATATGTGTAGATTTGTTTTCTAAATAATCGTGAAACTTCACAGTTGACAGAGTTTTCTTATTTTTGCTTACTGGACATTAAGCCATAATAAACGAAGTACATTGTTGATTATTTACATCTTCTTTACTCTTTTCTACTAATTTCACTGATTAAAGTGAACAGTTGAAAATAAAAAAAAAATAACAAACCAAAACCAGAAAATTGTTGTGGTTTGGGGGGAAGGGTTTGTGTTGTTTTGTTTTCCCAAAAAACATAGTTTTAGCCCTTCTTGTACTACTAAATGGTAAATGTACTTTTTCCTTTTTTTTTTTTTCTTTGCTAGCTTACACAGGCATCTTGTCGAGCACTTAAATGCAGAAATAGTGCTACACACTGTCACAGATGTCTCTGTAGCTTTGGAATGGATACGATCAACATTCTTGTACATTAGAGCCTTAAAAAATCCAACTCATTATGGTTTGTTGGTTTTTTTTTTTAATTGATTTAAATTATGACACTATGATGTCTTAGATCCATATTATTTGTTTCTTTTTCTTACAGACTTATTATTTCATAAGGGGTTGAAAACAAGATGTGTATTATGGCCTGTAACATTTTTACGAACAACAGTTTCAGTTGCTTTAATATAAGTAATAGGAATTTCAGCATGGTATAACATTTAAAAACTATGAAGAAGTCATTTATAGCTTCATAATGATCTATTTCTTCAGATCTTAATACACTGGACCATGTATCAGTGTAGTATAAAGCCATAATGTACTTTTCAATGCTGAATATGTGATCTGCTGCTAAGAAAAAGAAAATTGTCTAATACTGCATAGGTTCTATAAAACAAAATTTCAATAATCCTAATACTGGTGTCTTCAATTTTTCTTGTCCAGAACAGCCTCTTGGTCCCCAGCCCTGACCATATCTTTTTTTTTTTTTTTCCTGGCCGCTTGCTCTACACCTGATTAGGAAGTCTTTGGGCACTTGCTACAGAGAATTTTTATTTAAGGATTTATAGGTGGGACTGGAGCAGAGCACATCTAGTAGATGAATGGATGTTGCAAATTAGGTGGCTTCTTGTATTCTGAAATAGGAAAACTCTACATGGGAAGTTGCTTGCTGGCATTTTTTCAACACTTAGGACTCTGATATTTTATATAGGGGAATATGTCCAGCTTTTACCTATGCACATCTGTTCTAATAGCCATGTATTGATACTTAGGTACTTAAACTATATAAGGCTTTTGACTTGTTCCCACTATAATAAATATGTACAATTTTTTCACTTTGGGGTATTTCTCTGTCTCCCAAAAATCAGCAAATCAGTTTTGATGGGTAATGATACTGAGGAAGAAGTATATCATTGTATTAGGTTAAAAAGCCTTATGTCTTTCCATGAAGGTTTTTCACCTGGATTGGATAAAATTGGAATTGAAGCAAAATTACAAGGTAAGTGGCTTTTAAGCTTTTTTCAGTAAAATGTTATGTTTTAGGGCAGGTTCATCCATGTTTATTATATATCTCCATTAATTTCAATAGATCCATTCACAGAACAAATGCAATTTATGATGTTATGCTATTGATTTTATTTAATTATTAATACTTTTGAAACACTATCAGTACATTTTGACTGGTGGAAAAGTTTTTATTGTATAGAGGAAAAAAATTAAATGTCTTTACCTCATCTCCATATACATACTCGGAAGTATGGAGCAAAGCATTTTATCTTTGATTGCTTGTCATTCTTCCTATTTTTCCTTTGATTGATCTCATTTGCTTTCATTAATTTCTGTTACTATATGTTCAAAAAAGCCCGTTTCAGAAATTGTCATTTTCCCTTCATCATAAATTTAGCCTTGAAAACAAAGGATGTAAAATGTAAGCATTTTCACCTTGTTCAGAAACAATTTAAAATTGCATGATTATAGCCTGTTAAGCAGCAATAATAAAGAGCAGGTGAAGAGAGAGAAAACATTATTTTTTTATGATGATATTTTTTACATTGCTCATTCAAAAATGCATAAATAATGTGAAAAAGGAATTTTGGAGAACTCCAGAGTGTGGCAGATCTTGTCCAGTGGTGGACTCAGTGTATTGGAGGGTCGGAGCAAATCTTAAATTCCGTATTTTTGTACAGCTAAGTCACAGTATTCATATAGGTTTGCTATTCAGACATCTGGACTGGTACTATCTGACCATGACGTTTTGCACTGAAGATGTACATTCTAGTGTGTTATTTGCTTGATACCTGAAATTTGGCCCTTATGGATTGAATTACTCATTTTCCTTAGGTGCATCAAGGGAAGACTTGCAGTCTTTCAAAGATTTCTGTGCATTAAGCATTCCATGCAGTATCAGTCATATCTCAGCTGTATGGATTTAGTAGATCTTCTTAAGAATTATTTTGCTATTTTAATTGCAAATTTAGTTTTAAAGTTTTTATATGAATAGCAAATGCATAATAGCAAAGAACTAAGGGAATGCAAATACATAATGAAGAAACTGCACTTTCTCTTCAAGTGCACAGTAATGTGAGAATGAGGCATCCAACTTTACAGATACAAAAAAAAATAGGCAGCACCATGTTTTTCCTGTAATACTGTAAAAATTATGGGAAGGCTACTTTCAAGAGGGTTTTTTTGCCAGTTTCATTACAAAACATACAGCGGACTAAATATTTTGGGAATCAATGCCTCGTCTTTAAATAGGGAAATAGCATACAAATTATTTATTTATTTATTTTAATCTAGGTTTTCTAGTACATTCAAAATAAGTATATTAATAAAAGACCAATTGCTAAGATTGTAAATGGAATTCAGCAAATCTACAAATGCAGTTTTCTCTCTTCAGTGAAAAGTCCTCATGTCCATCATAATTCTGTATATTTGTATACTAAACCATTTGGAACTTAAATATCTGGAGGGTGGCCCAGTACATGGAAACATAGACTGATATATGCCCTGAAATTTGTAGAGCCAATACTTTGACTCCACTTAGACATTTATTAAATTTTACACAGTTGTGTAGAAAAATTTGTGATTGATGTTGGGCTTGGTGGAACTATGCTGAGGCTGTTTCTTGTGTAAGGGTTTCAAGGACACATCTCCAGGAATACACTTAGTGTGTATGCTGCTGCTTGAAGTCTCCAAAAATGAGAGACATTGACTGTGACTTGCAGATAGGAAAAAAAAAAGGAGTACTTATCAGTAAGAAAAGTTACTTAGTTCATGGGCTTTTTTAGTTGTTTTCTACCTCTTCCTGTCTTTTATATCAGGAAATCTCTATTTTTGGAATGGAGGTTGAAAGGAATGGAGGGAATGAAGCATGTTGCTACCTAAATAAGACTTTATGGGAAAAGGCATGGTTTGAAATCACTTCTACAGATAGTGCTAGGGTAGAAGGCTTCACTTAAAAAGGCTTTTTAGATGTGGATTAGATTTCCTTGAAGCTCTCTGATCTTAAACTTTTTCTAAAGTTCTTACAGAAACTAGCTCCTTTTCTCTGCATGCATGAAATATTTTGTAGTAATGTATATAGCTATTGATATTTTCATACATTTCATGTGCAACGTGAATGATTTCTGGTTGATGGGAACTATAACTTTGGGTGCCTTCCCAATTTATTTTTGTATTCTGAACATTGTAAATATTTGCCTTTTAATTACATTGGTTTTGAAAAAGAGAGAACCAAAACATTTTGGCCATCCTCATGCAGATACCTGATTAAATAGGTTTAATGAAGTAAATACAAATGCACTTGATACAATATGAAAGTTTCTGATGAAGGGTTCATAAATACCTGTGGATATTTGAAATTTCAACCATTTAAGTGTTAACACTGTAGTGGAAATCTTTTGTATAAATACTGTGGGCTCTCTGGTCTGTCATTCAGAATTGAATATGACAGCCTACATTCCATGCATCTAGTTTCTTTTACTTTGCTATTTTTGCTTTACTGAAAGAGTTGGGTTGGCTGTATCAAATATCTTTGAGTGAGCTTTCCCCAGGCAGAAGTTAGCCACCACCTTTAGTAGAAGCAGGATCATATTCTAAAACCTTTACTTGAGTTCAGTGGAATTGCTTTGGTATACATTCAGAGCAATTTTATGATGATGATTCTGGTTTATACATAAATAATTTTTTTGCATGTTCTAAAAATACATATATTTTCAAATTGTCAACAGAACTGTGTTTGAAGAACTTAAATGATTTATCATCTTTTAATTTGATCAGGATGGATGAAGCAAATAATTTCAAACCAACAGGTAACACTTTTTAAAAATAAATTTTTTAATTATTTAAAAATAATTTAAATTTTAAATAATTTTAAATTATTTAAAAATTTATTTTCAGGAGGGCTGTTGAGATAGTAGTGAACTGCAAAGGGTCACAACTATTTTTGTGACCCATTAATAGCAGTCCACAAATGTAGTAGAGAGTGGAATCTGAGAGCTTGTTTGCCTAGAATATATAAGCAAGTTTCTTTAACAAATCATGGAAGTTCTTTCTGTTAATGTTGATTCATGAACAGATCTTCTCTTATTGTTGCTGGAAATTTTGTTACAGATTAGGAAAAAATTTTAGAATATTATCACAGGATAATTGTTTGTGACAGTGCAATGAAGGACAGGTTTTATCAATACGTGCTCTTTACAATCCTCTGCTAGAGGTGGCTGGCTTCTCAGCAGCCACAGTTCACGGTCTGGTATATTAGTGTAAATTCATCTCCATTGGAGAAAACTGTAACTGGTGTGTGTTTCTTTCTGCCACTCTATGATGGGATCAGTAATATCCATCAGACAGCTGGGGGCAATAACGTACTAAGTCAGTGGTGGTAAATTTTGTAGAGCCTTGTAATAAGAAAAGTAATCAATTTTGTGACTTTAAAAAATACACTAAAAATACTTGGCATATTTATTTTCTTCTTTTACAGAGACTGGAAGATTAATGGCATGGTATTATATTGCATTTAATACAGTGAAACAATTTTTCACAATTAAGGGAACAGAGACTATAAATGAATTGGTAATTTAACTTTTTAAAGATAATTTACATATGTTCAATTGATTTTAAACAGAATCAAAGATAAAAACCAGAAGTTTTTCTTTCTTTTAATGACCTTAGACGTTGTTTATATAATGTTTTAGAGGATACATCTAAATAAATCCAAATGGAGTATTTTTGACGCTTTGTTCCAACTCAATCTCCCTTCATTAACCTTATTCATGAAGATGCAAAGTTGCTGAAGCTGTTCTGTTTATGTATTAAACACTGTTTTGTGGTTTAGTAGTTATTTTTTATTGCAAAACTAGCTGCATGCTGAGCAGGTTTTACTTTCAAAGGAATGTTACTGTCTTTCTGTTTTAATTTTCCCCTGTCAGATAACAGGTTGTTATGGCTACTGTTAAGTCACAAAAGACATTTGTTTTCAAGACAATACTATGGTAGAACAGATTGGCCATGAAAAAATGGAGTGCCTGTTCTCCTATGGCTGCTTTTGTTACCAAAGTATGAGGAAAGTAAGGTGAAATACATAACAGATATGTATTGCTGTGTATGTCGTAAAGTGTTAGCAGTGTGGTTGATTTTTGGATAATTTCAAGTGGAATAGTAATTTAAAAACTTAAAGAAAAATCTTTCCCTTTTGTTATATATAATAGCCTTTATAGGAAGATAAAAGTTGGTCAGTATTAGGAAGAACTGATTGAACGTCTTTTTGTGGTCATAGTACTGAGACAATCAAATTTTTTTAGCAGTGTTTATTAAACAAAAGTTGTGAAGTGATTAAAAGAAGAAGTGATTAAAAAAATGGCAATAACAATAAAAAAGTAAAATTGTTACAGATTACAATGATCTCCAGCTGTTCAGAATTTGTGGATGTCAAGTTAAGAACAAATGAAAAGAAAATACTGAACACTTTGAATAAAGACAAGGACAAAATAACTATCAGGTATGAAAAATAAATACATTGGAAAAGGAAAGTATCTTTTTAGCAATAAATAAAATGAATAACAGAAAATACGTATATTTTCATGCATAGGTTTCCAATGGAGGGGAAGATAAAAACAAGAGAAATGAAAATAAACTGGTAAATATTATATTGTGTTGTTACTTCTTATTGAAAAGTTGTCTTTTTATGGCTGCTGAAGTCCCTGCTTGAATTTGTATCGTTTTACAGAGGCCCAGGTCTTGCATTTCGTTGTTTCTATTCTGAATTTTCTTTTGTTATCCAGTAGAAACTTTCATGTTATTTTACTTTCCTTACAATATGGCTGCTTTGTATATACCATAAAATATTTTTTTTTCCAGTCTTATTCAGGCTCAGCTAGGATGCATTCCTATTCAAGACTTTACTTTGACACAAGATACTGGCAGAATATTTAGAAATGGCTTAAGAGTTACTAGATGTATGGTAAAATTTAATCCTTTTTTGGTACATACAATAATCAGCTTCATTTTATTTGATTAATACAACTCAGTCTTATTTTTGCAGGGTTATCTGACTTTCTGGCATCATGTAAGAACAACTTTTCTGCTTTATTAAACTCTTTGATTTTAGCAAAGTGTTTCAGGTGCAAGCTTTGGGAAAATTCACTTCATGTGTCTAAACAATTGGAAAAAATTGGTAGGTACTAGTCAGAAATGATAAATGAATCTGATACAGAATCAAAACTCATAATTAGCCTGCTAATTTCTGGGATGTCTGCTTACATAATTAAATGAGTCTCCTAATTACTCATTTGCCACAATTGAGTACCACAGTTGTCAGAATAGTCTGTTGTGATAAAAGTAATCCATGTAGTAATTTTCTTCAGGCTTTCGAAGTATTTCAGAATTGTTCTTTTGTTGTTCATCTCAGTATCTTGTGCATATTCCACATTTGTGTGATTGCATATCTCTGACTAGGCTGTGCCTTCCTTTCCAAACACCTGTCGCTGTAGGTCCTATTACTCATATGCATGAAAGCCATTTAATTTGCATTGACGTGCATAGGAATCATGAAATAGAAATATATTTACTGTGCATGAAGCTCACAAGTTTCTAATAATCTTGATCCTGTCACTGTGTCCTGTTACTGGATGAACTAACTGGAAGTACAGACTTGTCATAATTTTTTGAAAAAGGGTTCTGAAGTTTTGGAGTCCTCTGTATTACAAAAATGTAGTTATACTTGTTTGAGGTAATAGTATAGCTTCCTGCTTTGATATCTGGTCTTATCATACCTTCACACTTTCAGAATTCACTGTAGTGTTGTCTGTGTTTCTTCTTTAAAGATACATCTATGCTGTACAGAAAAGTCTAGTACAGAGATCTGCAAATTAGAGAATAGCTAAGCCAGAAAGATCCCAGTGGTGCAGTACATTACAGCTTTGCCAGCTCCGGTGCAGAAGCTGTATTGCTTCATTCATGTGGAATCAAAGCAAGGGACAGGGCTCGTTAGCTTGCACACAGCACAGTACATTGTGGTGGGAACCCATTTCCCCTACTTGGGGATCTGTGCCGATGTGCACGTGGTCATCTGAGGAGTCTGCCTCATGTTCAGCGTTTCTAGGGATTAGGATAAGTGGAATAAACATGGCACTTGCAGTGTAGACAAATGCTTTTCTCTACACTATATTGAATAAAGTCAGTTTTGGTTTTTTAATAATAGAAGTGCTATATATGCATGTCTGTCCTGTTTTCCTTTTTTTTTTAAATTTTTTCCTATGCTGTCATTGCTCTTGCAGCATGTTAGAAAGAATTGTTAACTTTCGAAGTGTTCCATTTGTTCTGCTCCCAGGCTTCTTTTGAACTGTCTGATGACAATTTGCTCTCTCTTCCTGAATCAAATATTGAATTGATGCCTATATTATGATGTCTGATTCTTGACCTCTGTCATGCTATGGCAGCTGAGCCTATTCTGTGTCTTTGTGAAGAGAATTGTTTGAGCTCACAGAAATTTACTGATACCATGTAACATATTCAGAAATCCCTAATTTTTAAACTCTTATGTCAGAATGTATAAAGTGATCTAAAATCTGTTTTACTCTTAAAAATGTAACTAAAAATTGTCAGTATTGAAATAGTGAATGTTTTCATGTTTGATTTGTATTTTCTTTTTCTCTTTAATGGATAAGTGAAATTAATACTAAGATATTTATTAACTGAAAAGAAATTTAGTGATTTGCTGGGCAAAAAGCTGGGATAAACATACTATAAAATGATTTCTGCTTTGGTTTTACCTTCTATAATGCAGATCTTGAGAATAATTTGAGATTAGTGATTGTCATTTAATAGCATAAAATTTTTCACAGGTGTATCACTGTCAAATGCTATGGTAAATGCTGGGCTGACATCATTCAAAAAAATAGAAGACACAAATGCAAGGGAACTTGAATTGGTAATGTATCGTTTTGTACGCAGATAAATATGATAAGGAAAATATCAAGTATTAATACTGTTAACAGTAAAGTGATGTGGTTAATATATATCTGCTATATGATTGTCAACAAAATTGAGTGGTTTGAGTGGTTTATTCATTTATACTATTGAATTTTTAAAAAAATGTGGCTACTGCTATTTTGCCTTGAGAGTGGATATGATCTTTTGTTCTACCAAATTTAATATGGATGATTTAACGTGATTCAGCAGGTTTTGGAAAGCAGTTGCTTAAATATGTAGAATATCATCATTAACACGACCTGAAACAAAGGACAATATGCATTTCCCTTTTAGGAATGTTACAAAAAATGTAAAAGGGAATATTTATTTACATTTTCTCTTAATGTATGTTAATGATGAAAATTCTGAATTTCCATTATGGCTACTTTTAGTTAAAGACAGTTAGAGAAAAAAATTCTTCTGAATCATCCATAAAGAACTTCTTATTTTAGAGAAGTTAGATTTTACCCCAGGAGAAGTTCTTTGGCTCTTGACTTCTTTTCTTGAGGAAACTGTTTTTCCGGTATCCTGGAAGATAGAACAGATTTCTAAAGGAAATCAATCTTACTCAGGTTTTTCTGGTTTTCTGGTTTAGCTGTAGGGATTGGATTTCTCTTTTCTGCTCTCTCTTCCAGTTTTCCTGTAACTTGTTTTGTTTTGACTCAGGCAGCAGAGAAGAATTGTCTCATATGAAACCTGAGTAGTCAGGTTTTGAGGTCATTGGCTAGTTCATTGGCTGTTACCTGAACTGAAGTAGTAGCAACATGAAACAGTATTGGAATTTTCTTTTGTTTATGTTGCTGTTCTGGGCATCACTGACAGTAGAGAACCAGAAGTGATAAGGGCTTTTGTTGATAGCATAATCACTCTGGTGACTTTGATTCCTTGGATTTACATTTCTGTTGGCATCTCTGATCAGCTGAATGTATCAGAAACGAAATTAAATCTTTGCAGATTTTAAACAGACATCCTCCTTTTGGAAACCAGATAAAAGAATCTGTTTTGCATCTTCCGAAGTATGAACTTGACATTGAACAGGTACATGCTTTTCTATTTATTTTAGGTTTTTATGCTGTTATTATTAAATGAAAGAGCAAATACTGACTAAAAGAAATTTTGAGCCTTCACTGATAGAAGATTACACAATATTGTGGCCTTCTTCCACCTTAGCATGTATAATCATACTCTTAAGCATCAAAGGAGAGCGTTGGAATAGACATTCCCGACAATACATTGCTGCACCACCCCCCTCGTTAATAGCATTTTATGTTACAGATGCAAACCAGTGTATTCCACATTCTAGTCTGAGAGGTCTCTTCTATCTTGAATATAAACAAACCCTAGAGACAGAAAAACATCCATATAAAACTTAGGGAAGAAGCATTAACTCATGTTAATTTTCTACGACACACTTAGGAATGTAGGGAAAATAGTAAATTGTTACTTTAACCTAGCTGGTGCCCTTTCAAAGGAAGGGTGCAATTCCATGTGCAATCAAGAGCTTTGAGGTTCTGATACACATTTATCTTTAAACAGGTCACATAGCCACTCTACATTTCTGAAATGAAAATTTGGGAAAAAAAAGCCTTAAAGTGTCTTGTGAAGTTGGTACAAATGAAGACACCTTTGAAGTTAAAAAAAAATCAATACATGTGTGAAATACTATTAATATAACGATCAGTTATATTTTAGTTTTTCATTTGATGTAATACCAGATGAGTAACTGTGAAGTTATTCTCAAAAGAAAGATTTAACAATTATAAATATCTTATAGAGGAATGTTGGAATTGCAAAATATACCTAGTTTTCTTCATGCATCTTCCTCTTTGCATTGAACAGAGAAGGATTTTTCAGAGGCTTAAGGTAGCCTGTCTTTTATTCTCAATACTTAATAAGATTTAGGATATTCGTCTGTGGGCAAGTTAGTGCTGTATAATAGTGTCTCAGAACAACAAATAAAAATTGTATTACAAATTGAAATTGCTTGAATTGAGCTTTTGTGCTTGTATCAACAGTTAAAAAATTATGGAAGGGCATATATTTTACTTTGCATATTTTAGCAGTTACGTTGTCTTCTATATCATTTCTTCCTAGCTTCCAAAATACAGTGATACATTGGCTGAAATCTTAGTAACCATTAAATTAACAAACTATGAGCAACTACAGACAAAGAGAACAGCGACAGAATTTCACTATGTTACATTGGTCATAGGAGATGCTGACAATCAAGTCATTGTTAATCAGAAGATTATGTATGTATGATCAGGTTTTTTTGCTTTGCATCTTTTTTAAGGGTGTTGGCTTTTACTCCTTTCTGTGACTTGTAGTTTTTGAAATACTTTCTACTGATGCCAAAAGGTACAAAATTATTCTTTATCCTACAGCATTTTATAGTCACTGCTGTCATTTTAAATGCTGCACAAGATTCAAAGCTCCCAAAAACGTGCCAGTGTATTTGTCAGTACAGAGTGTGTGTGTAAATACCTGTGCAACACTGATGTCATACTATGGAAGTCATAATTTCCACATAAATATAAAACCAGTAAAATACCTATTAAAAAGATACATTCTCAAGTTGTTACTTACTCTTACTAGCTATATTTCTTTAATTATATCATATTATCAAAATTGTTTTGCACTCAGAGATGTCATTAAATTCTCCAGTTGGCTAAGATATGCTTGGAGCAAATGGGAAAAGAGAAACAAAATCTTTTCCAACTGCATGACTTTCACATGAGTTCTGGCTGAAGTTTGCACTTTTGCAGAACTGAAACATATCTGCAGGATCCTGGCTCTCTTATATAAATCATATATTATTGGAAGGTTATTCTTAGGCCACTTATCAAGCAAAATCCAAGAACTAAAACCAAATAAAGGCTCCTTCACTTGGTTACAGAGGCCACAGTATACAGTCTTGTTTTTGTTGTCCATGTGTAACAAAACTTTACTGATACATTGCAGGGATTCTGTGCTGCTGAAAACTGGAAATTGGATGAAGAAAATTGAAGTGAAGAGAGCTCTTAAATCAGAAGACATTAGTATCAATTTAATTAGTTCTGATTATGGTAGGTTGATTGGTATGCTTTTAATATAAAAACAACTGCATAATAATTTTGAATAAATCATTAAAAAACTTATACCAAGCCAAAAATATAATAAAATTAACTGATCTGGAAACAAAATTCTATTACATGTTTTCTACTAGGTTGAGTAGTACCTAACAGTCCTAATTACGTATCTGTTTGTCTCATTTACTAGCATATTAATGAACTGGGAAACATCAAAACTGTTACTAGAAGAACAGAACTGTTACTCTATCTCTGTTGATAGAGATTAGCATTGTCTTTTGCCCTTGGCCTCCAAGCTGAATTCACTTTCAGTAGGGATAACATATCAGCTTGGTAGGTTATTTATGCTGGGAGGAGCTGCTTTGTGAATAGTTAGGTTTTGCATTATGATAAAAAAAGTATTAGGAACTCATTCATCTCCACTTCAGTAGCAAGAAATTTCTATGGTGGAAAATTTTGAGCTTTAACATGTGTAGATTTAAACATTGGTCCCCTCAGTGTCAATTTCCATAGAATTGGAAATACAGCAGCAGATGAGGAGAGACAGTGATGACCTTGAAACATAGAACTTTGAAAAACAATTTAAAAATAGACTGGCTGTATTAAATTTTCACATCACGGCCCACCTGTAAAGATTGCTGTGTATTAGATTAACTGAATTATATTAGGTGCTTCCATGATAAACATTGAATATTGAGACTATTACAATAATCAGGCCTGGAGTAATCTGTATTCCTATGGCTAAGCCTGTGGCTCAGGAAAAAGGAGAGTTTTCTAACCAAACAGAGATAAAGAAAAAACTGTAGTTTTATTACTACTTGGCTATCACAACTACTACCACATAGTACTGAGTTCAGTAAAACTCAACACCACAGTTAATTTCTCTGAAATTGGTAACAGTGAAGTTAGACTATAAAAGCAGGCCTTCCTACTCTCTACTTATCTTAAAGTCATCTTCTGTTTCAGACTTGAAGGAAATCTCTCATTTTTTAAAAGTCTGGCTGGCTTTCCAGCAATATTTACCTAATAAAAGACAAAAATACTCCTTTTACAAATGGTGTCTCTCATAGTCTCATGTGAATCTTGATTTAATTAGAAGTGGAACCATTAGCATTTGACTTCAAAAGTACTATCAACATGCTTGTTTTGCACCTTTGCCAGTACAGCGCTGCTGATACTCCTATAACAGACAGTAGTTTTAAATTTTAAAGTTAAAATTATATCAGTAGTGCAGAACCATAGATAAGTGTAGTTTTAACACAATATGGAAAAACTCTGTTAAAGGGGCTAATTTTGTTTCTCATCTAGTAACCATGTCTTTAACACTGGAAATGTTTGGGTTTTTTAATCTTAGTCAAAAAGAATCCATTCATATAATTGTATGCTTTTACTGGTACATTGTTTTAACAAATTTCCCATATCTTTTAATAACATTTATAGTGTCTTAAGCTCTTTAGAAAGGTGAAGGTAATCAGTAGTTTAGAAACAGTTTTTAGCAATTTTAAATATTTTTGTCTTTTTTTCAAAGTTGGCCTTGATATACAGCGAGTGTATACAGCCTTCTACATAACACAGAGAACAGTGGGAAGTAAAGTGTTTACAAATCAAAAACTGAATGCTCAATCTTCACTTGATGTGTGTTGTGACTCGCCACAAAGTCTGCTAGCAGCAAAAGTAGATACAGGTAAATGGTCAGATCACAACATCTGGCTAATACTAGAGTCAACAGAAAATTGAATTTTGCTTTCAGTAGAGAGCTAGATCTTTATTTATCCATATTGTTTTTTTCTCAAGTATAATAAAATACAATGCTGCTGCTACCCCTTCTCAAGTACTACAGTGCGGTTCTTTGATGAATTTGAAAGTAAGAAAAATCATGGATGTTTGGTATCTAATATTACTGCTTGAATTTGGGAATGTGCTAATGCCTCTATTTTTCAGTAGCATTGATGAATTTCTTTCCAATTATGTTGTTTGAGCAGCCCAAAGCTTTGTTGAGGGCAACAAAGTTCTAGTGACGTAGATTACTTGGGGCTCATCTTTTACTGCACAAAATACTCTTTCAACAATACATATGAAATAAAAAATCAGCATTTCTGTATTATATTTATCTAGCAGGCAGATCTAAACAAGAAATTACCTACAAGAAATATGGAAACAGAGAATGCAGCCATCGCTGTAAAAATAAAGATGTGTGTGGGCATGACTGCTGTGAGTTTCATTAAATCTTCTATTGCTGTTACTTTCAGACAAATATAATTTAGAATAGCTTCATTTATACCAATAGCTAAGTTAACAGAAGCCATATAAGCAAGTCAGGCCTGAGTTGCTGCTATGATGTAGTCATAAAAGCAGTAATAAAAAGCTTTGTCAATGGCATTACAATGATTAATAATATTTTTCAGAACATCTAGCATATGATTTAAGAGCAATATCAAGCTTGTTACACTTTTATATAAATATTGGTGTGTTAAATCTTTTAATTAGTGTGTTAAATCTCTTAGGATCTTTTAATATAAGATATTAAGCTTAGTGGCAGTTTCCATTAATCTGGAAAGAATTAGGATTTATTCCTTCTAAACTAATCTGAAGATTATTTTAATTCCTTTTTTTCAGGTAAAACTGGAGTACCTCAAAAGTCTGAGATGAACGGAGATTCAAAGTTTTCTTTATACCTGGCTGATTTAAAGAGCAGGAACTCAATTTCATCTGTACCCCCAGTAAAACGGTTAAAGGTTAAGTTGAATACAGTCAGCTATTGAGTAGATTTATTTTACTCTGTTATGTATTTGTATATATTGTTTGCAGAGATAATTTTATAACTGAATATGAACATTCCAGTTTGTCTTTTCTGTGTGGAATGCAAAAAGCAAAGAAGTGCAAAGGTACCAAAGGTCCAGGAATCTTTGAGAGGTTCTGCTGCTGTTTGAATGCTTCCAATGATCCACTTCTGTACTTGTACTCTTTGATTTTACTTTCGTGGCATTTGATAGATTGTGGTGGGTGAGGCATCTTGGAAGGTACTGTACTGTGACATGGTTTTGGCAAAATATGATCTGGGTGAAAATAAATAGTGGTATTTATCAGAGTAATGCTACCAAAAGTTCTTTTTGCATTGACAGGTAGATCCACTTGTTTATAAGAAAACCAGCCATGTTAATTTTTAATCTCTGAAAGATTTAATGATTTACACTTTATTCCTTTGGAAGTAGTACTAAACTGGTTCTTTCTGCAGCAAGAATGGCATTTGAGATATTGGAGTGTGTTATTTCCTCCTCACGATTTTGGTTTTTTGCAATAGAGAATGATTTAGCCTATAGCTAATAGAGATAAGAGTTAGTGATAACCAGTCTGACTTGGCCAGGGTACTTGGATAACTCCACTAGAAGCATGTAGTTCAAACCTTTTTAGCTGATTATGTTAGATAAGCAGACATCAGAAAGATTTTATATATGATCTTTAAAAAGTATGCTAACTTGATACAGTACTAATGATGTCACTAATATTGTTAAAAAACAACAGGTTTCAATATGTTTGTATCTTACCAGTTACAATAATCTGCTTTCTTCAGATGCAGATGTTAAATCAAGCTCAAAATGTGGATCTCGAACAATTTGCTTTTAGACCTAAATCTTTGTTGCCAGCATTGTCAAGGTACTGATTAATATAAGTACCAGAAATCTGTCTTATTTTAGATAGTATGTTAAGTTGTAAAAACTAAAACCTATTTTCTGAGTAAAATGATTTTGCAGCTTTCTGCAACTGTTTTACTGATGTGTCACTGGGGTTTTTTATTATTTTTCTTTTAACAGGTCTAGCAATAAACAATCATCTTCACTACCTTCTGTGGACCAGGTAGATAATGTTAATAGCTTAGAAGTATCTCAGAAACAACTGCAATCCTGGAATTATGGAAAGAGTTGTAAGTTATTGCTAATGTTTGAAATTACGATTTTCGCTATTTTGATTCGAATATACTTGTAAACTCAAACTTGCTGAATCACTACAGCAACCAGTATAGCATTATAGAACACTGAATGTATAGGGCCCTTAATTCACTTTCTTTCTGGTGTCAGTAAGAATTTCTGGTGGCAATGTAAGCATCTAAATGTACCTTTCAATAAAACAGTAATGACTAAATCAAATATATGAGGGTCCAAATCTATAAATACTTGCTGAAAGGTATGACTGTAACGTATTTCCACTGAAGCTGCTTGTAATACAAGAGGTATTTTATCCCTGTATTTATGCGTTTTCTTCTTTTCCCTTTCTGCTGGAAGATGTTAGTAAAATACGAGCTTTTGTTTGGTAGTGAAAAAATGTGACCATTCCATAGCTGAGTTCATAACTAGTAAAACATCTCTAGCTGGAAAAAAATACTCCTTTTTCTGTTTCTCTTCCACTGGAAAGGCCACAAATGTTTTTACATTTGGTGTTAAATGATCAGTCTTCATTGTCAGTATATAATTATGATGTTCTCCTCACTGCATGCCTTTTGCCATTGTATTTAGTGACAGTAGATTGATGTGAATCAGGTTTCGATTAATTTGCTAGTAAGTAGCAGCCACAATGTTTAGATCATACTCAGACATATAAGAAGCACTGTGCTTAAATGAATTGAAACGTTTTTAGTTCATACTGCCTTAAGTGTTGGCAGCTATAGTGCATGATTTCATTTTTACTTAATATTTTGATGATGGGATTATAATCCTGTTCCTTTAAATGCTTCGTATTTTTCCTGCCATATTAATTTACCTGCTAGAGTTGTTATCTAGTCTTAAGATGGAAGACTGTTTCATAGCCATATCATCAGTTGCTGGGGGGTGGCAGTTAGTGCATTATATGATTGTGTTAAAGGAATAAGGTCATGGGAAGACAGATGGATATTCCAGTACAGCGATAGTCTGTGCTCGAGAACATCTTGAGGCAAATCATACAGGACCAAGGGGATGTAGTAGAAAAGCCATCTCCATTGAATAGTAGCAGAAAAGATAACCTTGGCCATATTGATTTGGGCTGGCTCCATTTAAAAAAAAATGCACCAAAAATAGTTCTAATGATGTAAGGCATCAGTTCATATGATTTTTATAGGGTTAACTACATCGGTAATATGGTATCTTTCCATTCAGTGAAAAAAAAACAAAACAAAACACCAAAAAACCCAAAAAAATAGGTAATTAAGAATATACTGTGAAATTGTAGTAACCTAAACCTATAATTTATTTCAAGTTTGTGTGTCTGTACAAGAGATTGAATAACTGGTCGTAAAACATATCACAGTTTTTGTTCTACTTGTCCATTGCAAATGTTCTACAGCTTTCTCTTGGAAATACTCTGTGTTTGTGAGCAGGAAGAGCCAAACCACATTGGCATAAAAAAAATTGTTCAAAAATCTTTAATGCATAACTTGACTGATACAGATAAAAGCAGATCTTGTTTTTCAGATGCTTTGGATGTGGACTTTGAACTGAGAGATGATGTTTGGGATGATATTGATGATGAGAAATTAGTACTTGCTAGCAACTTTGCCAGTAGAGAATTAGGTAAGGTTATTTTAACAAAATTCTTTGTTACCTGCATATGAATTATTTTACAGACTATTATTTCAGAATAATTTATTATAGTATACAAATAATGGAACTACCTAAAATTCTTTGGTTAATTCACTTGACCACCAGGTTTATTCCTCCACCTTGAATGTCACCTATATTGAGACATCTAATATGAAAGGGAGAGTTGAGAAAGTTATAATTTAAAAAATTTTGGATGGCCTACAACTACATATTTGTTAATTTATCTTACTGCTTATATCTACTTATCTTTATAGTAGCCCAAAACCCACAGAAGAAATATTCCAGTGTTAAGATATTTGAGTAATTTTCAAACTATTACTTACCATATTATATAAAATATTTACAAGGGGTTTTGGCTGGTTTGTGACTCAGTTTTTAAAACTTTCGTTCTTTTCGTTCTGGAACATGGAAATATCTGCCTTCAATTCCAGATGAGTGTGAACCACTTTGCCAGTACACAAGAAGCAAAGCCACAAATGACATTTCAAAACAGTAAGCATTATGTAATTTTTTACAATTTTACTCAGTTAAAAATACTGCCTATATTTCACATGTATCTGTATAATTAAATGTATAGAAGGTTATTCTCTAATAAAAGTGAGTGAAATTTCAACTTCTAAAAGGTATGAATTATTGAATGATTTGAAATTTTTTGGTCTGTGTATGTAGGGAAATAAATAGAAAATCCTGAACTGAAAAGTAAATAATTTTGCACTTCTGTAAAAATACTTAAATTATTCAACTTGATATTTTCAGTTCACGCACATTACAAGATGAGACCAATATTCACAACTCATTTGTTTCTGTGGTTAATAGCACATCAAAAATGAATTTACCTGTACAGAGTGGAAATATAAATATGGTGAGTAAAAATATTTCGATAACAGAATTTCCTATAATTAGAGTATTTCATGTGTAAATATATTTACCATATCTGACTTATGAATCAGTTTGGACATACTGAATTTTTGAACCTTTCTGTGTTGTCCAAACATGCCTGCATCCTGGGTTCAGTGTGATATTCATGATACAAAGAACTAGGACTTGAATTTACTTTATATAGCATGACTTCAAAACTATTTACTCAATTTGATTGTGATTCTGCAAGTCATCCAAGTATATAATTATGTTTATCATGTGCTTGGTCCTTGTCAAATGCCATAATATCAATATAAATATCCATACTACATACTACAACAATCTGGCAGCTTCTCTTTTGGTTAGATATTTTAACCATGTACTTTTTTACATTTACATTGCAGTTCAGTTTTCAAGAAAAAAAGCATTCGAGTCCTTCACAAGAGCTGAAAAACATACAGTGTTCTTCAATCTCAAAAATAATGTCAGACTCTTCAAAATTCACTAGGAAAGAGGATTTCTTTATTTTCACAAAAGAACAGGAAAAAGAAGTGGATCCCAGGTAATAAAAAGTTGTGCATGTTTTTCTGTTGCCTCAGTGTTCCGGTGCTTAGTTCTTCATGGAACACAGACCTTTAGGTGATGTGATAATTTATAACATTCATTTTTAAAAGGTGAATTTTCACAATAATAGTAGTAATTAACTTTTCTTAGAAAGGAAAAGACTTGCAAATTATTTTGCTTCTTGTGGTATCTCTTGACTATACTTTATGTAGTGTTCCTGATTTCATAGGTTTTGATGTTCTATACCTAATTAAATTGTTTTGTTTGCTTCATCTTCATTAGATATCTTCTTGATGATGAAATCAATGATGTCAAGCCCTTTCTTGGAATATTTGATGGCATTTTGTAAAACATACAAACAAAATACATAGTAAGTGCTGGGAGAAAAAATGTAGTCATTTTTACAGAGTGAAGCCTTTAAATCTAGTTAAGAGAATTTTATTTCTGTTATATACCTATTTATTAATAGCTGGATTGCTGCATAGAGTAGATAATAACAAAATTGATGTCTAATTGATGGAATTCTGGGTATATTATCTTATTTGGAAAGGTGCTTAAATATTTGTTTATTGACCTTGCTGTTTTCAGGATTACAAAGAAAAATACTGGAATGTGTTAAAGGGGAATAGTTCTGAAACTGAGGGTGCTTTTATGGACATAAAAATCACATAAGGGAAAGTAAGCTGCTTATTACATGTCCTGCTCACAAGTACTCTTTAAATGAATGAAGGACTCTTTCCTCAGAAATTTCTTAATGCTTTTTGGTTTTGTCTTTCAGTTTCTCTAATGCTGAATTTTTCAGAGCTCTGATTCTGTAAAATAATTAGATTTACAAGTAGAAGTAATAGAATAATGGCTGTAAACAATATTCTAAAGTTGTGTTTGGCTGTTCACTTTGACACCCGAGGTCATAAAATGGACATTTATGTGTCCCAGCACAGGTTTAGGCAACGAAGCATTGGATTTGGGTATCTTCTTCAAGCTGTAGTGTTTGAACAGTAGACCTTGCAAGTTCAATAGTTGTGAAAATACATTATATTGCCTAAAATCCAGGAGAATTTTAATTTTCTCTCTTAATTATTCAAAATCTGTGGAATTAAAATGTTAAAATCACACATGGAACCTTAGCTGTCTGTTCTTGCAACGTTGTTTGTGGTGCAACCCTACGCAACCATGTTTTGCTGTACTACCTGGTTGTATTTTTCTCAGCTAATAACGTTTTACTTCACTCCAGTGTTTCCTTACAATTTTGACTTACTTTCTGGCATCACTCTTTCTGCATATGAAAGAATGGCGTAGCACAAGCAGCCTCAACACTCACCACTTCCATTTTTGACTGTGCAAATTCCAGCAGGTCAAAGTTTATAACTCACTTTGCTGTGCCTCAAATATTTCATTCCATCTGGAAGTTAGTATTATGTCAGATCTCTTTTTGTGTTGTGTTTTTTTTTTTCCTTTTAATTAAACTTCTACACTGGGGTTACTCAGAATTGCTTATACTACTGCTATGTTTGGCCCAGCAGTCCTAGTCCTGTACATCCTAGTCACCTCCCAGTTCCTTGTCAGGGTGAGATTTAAGAATGCAGAGTGCCAAGTATCGTTTTAGGTGCCCCAGAAAATCTTCCCTTGGCTCTAGCTACTGTGGCAGAAGAGCATGGGTCTCCCATGTGGAGATGTTCCAGGTCCTCTAGGGCATTTAAGATGGTACTTGATGCCAATGTTTGTTTAAGCATACACATACAATACACTTTTTTCCAATTTATAGTCCATATTTCCACAGCATTATTTAATTGCTTTTGTGTTCTGCCTTTCTCTGGGGTTTTAGCTTGCAACAACTAAATGAGCTGTTCCTCAGTTTCTTCAAATTTGACAAAAGCTTTTAAACAGCAACACAAAGCTGAACTTCAAACATGGAAAAATAGAGAAGGAAACAATTAATATAATCTTGTGATTATGTCACTTATATAATTTATATAATCATATGATTGTACAACTTGCAACCTTCCAAAACCTCCCTCATCTGCTGGTTGCTCAGACCTCGCCATGCACACTGGGCATGTTTCTAATGGCAGAGGTTTGCTTTTTCCTGCTAGTCTTCGTGAAGCTCTTCTAAAGGTTCTGAACTGTGAGTAGTAACTGTGGTGAAAGTTGATTGTGAAAGTTGTTGTCTTCATAAAAATACATAAGGTAAGCTTCTGTTTATTTCTTTGTATGAAGGAAATATCTTTTTGAGATGTTTTTTGGCCCTGTTTCTACACTGAAGATGTATTTCCATTTTTCTGTGAAATACTTTGGTAGTTAATATAAATACCTAGGAAGAATTGACATTATTGCCATTTTTGCTTCATTTTTTTGTAAGTCTAAATATAACCACTTCTTTTTAGTTAGTTAATAGGAGTAGGTTTATATTTAAACTATTACTTCAAGGAAATTTATCCTAGCAGGCAGGTGTTTTATTTTCCTCTTAGTTTTCCCCAGGGCAGGAGTTCAGTAGTTATTATTGGGTTTCTTCAAGATTCAAGGCTGATTAATTTTCTTATAATCTATTAAAATTTTTTTCCTTTTAATTTTTTAGAAGGCTTTAATTTCCAATTTGATCCATAGTCAGAACTCATGATAACAAATACATCTGGTACTTTCAAGACTATTCCGAGTACTTTGCAGGTGGTTTATAAGATTGTTTCCTGTCTCTGTTTTTCACAAGAGATCAGCATCCAATATCATATTTGGAAAATTACAAAATTGTGCTATTGCTGCTGACAGCAGTTCACAGATTTCAGAATATAAATCTTTCAGTACTGCTTTGTCTTTACAGTAATATCGAACCTCTGGTGCAAAAACATTTTTCTAGAAATAAGTGCTTTATTAGGCATTATTGTTTTGCTTCATTATTCATATTAGCTCTATGACTCTTTAAATTCTAAATCACTTTCAGAAAACCAATTTGGAAGTACTTATATGCTGAAGTGTTCTCTATCTCAGGAGGAGGAATGACTTTTCATATGGTAGCATTTGTTACTGCTCCATTTTTCAAATCATAATAATTGAAAGATCAAAAGTGATAACCATAGTAGGTCTCTATGGAAATAATTAATTGCAGATACACAGTGAGTATACTTCAAAACAAATACAGGCAGAAAGAGCAAATTGACTGGAGAATTAGAAAAACCTAGTCAAAATCTGAATTATTATTTTTTTTAAATTAAATTTTCAAACGGAGGTAACTCAGAATTAGTATACTACTGCTATGTTTACCCCAGCAGTGCTAGTCCTGTACATCCTAGTCATGTCCCGGTTCCCTGTCATGGTAAGATTTAAGAATGCAGAGTTTACCTCCTGCCCATCGCCATCTTCTGATTTCCCTGGAAATTGGGTGGCTCCCAGGCAGGAACAGTGGTGTTTCTCCCCAGATCTTTTATATGAATGACTAGGGTACCAAAATCCCAGGTCATGCCCCAAAAAGTAAGTATAGACAGAGATATGAAGAGCTATCCAATTTTAGTCATTTAACTGAATAGCTTGAAGTGATAAACCTAGTTTACCTGGAGTCCCTGTGTAGTCACTAGGAAGAGCCAGACACTGTCAGAAGATGATTCAGATTGTAAGTGGGCTGACTTGCTCTCTGGTGTAAGTCACCAGATTACCTGTGATGAAAGCGACCACATACAGTTAGCATGGAGAAGCTGGTGTGCTGTAAATTCACAGCCAGCCTCACTGAATATTGCTTTTCTTGTGCACATGAGATGCATGGGTTCTTTTGTCCACATAAAGATGGCAGCTTTTCTGAGTTGAATAGTCTTACTTCTATACAGCAAAAGATGGCTGTGCTCCACTAATGTTGCTGTGCGCAGCTTCCATTAGGTGCTGCCCAGGTGAAAAAACAGACTAATTAAATTCAACAGGGGATAACATCAGACAATTTCATTAAGCTGCTACCAATAGATAAAATGCAGACTAAAATACATAAAAACATTCTTAAAGTCTGAAAGGATCCTTGTTTTTAATTCTGCACAGAGTTGTAACATTAAATGAGTTTGAATCAGTGGGATTGTGTAAGTAATTCTTTGGGGATACAGCAAAATGCCACAGACTTTAGTCTGGGGATGATTCTATAAAATTTACATTATAAAAATACTGTTTTCCATATGGAGTAGTGAAAGAAAATTCAATGTGACAAGAAGTCAGATTTTACTATCTTACTTGTCTGATTCTCCATAATAAAATACATGCTCATACCTGCTTTTAATTTAACTTCAACTTCCTTATATGCTTCCTTGTCCTATCACATATATTGGTTTCAAAATATAAACTGAGGTCAACCATATCTGTGTCTGAAGAAAATGCAATGTGGACTCAAAAAACATGATCTTCAAAAATTGGTAGCAGAAAAATAAGTATAGTGTTTAAACATGTTGCCAGACATGTTTGTGTATAAGGTACGTTCATAGCATATAGAATGCTGTAAATGTATTGTGACATCATTTTAATTGTAAGCGGCATGTCTCATGATCATTTTAATTACATAGACTTTATTCATGTATTTGAAGACTTTAATGGGTTAAACATTATAGTGATTGTTGAAATAAGGCAGTCTTGTTATTTGAGTGTATTTTTACTTAGATATCTTCACAGAATAGTTACATGAGGTATAAAAGTTGGTGATTTTCAAGGCAGTCAACATAATGGTATAGAGTGAACAGAAGTCACCATATGGAACCAATATGCACATGAAAAATTAAAATCAGTCATTTTGTAGAGCACAAATGGTACCTCTCTAAGTCATCATATAACAGAATTAATGGTATCCCTTCTAAAGGAAAGAGTATCTTGGGTTACCCATTTGTCACCCCTTCTGCTTTTTATGTAGAAGCAAGAGAGCAGTATCATGTCAATAGTTCTACTGGCAGAATCTTTAAATGAGATGCATTAAATGAGATCCATGAATGCCTGGGTTTGGTTGGGGGGTTTTGGCGGGTTTTTTTTGGTTGGTTGTTTGTTGTTTGTGTTTGGGGTTTTTTTCCCTAGCTCCTTTGCTTAAGGAGGAAATGGAAAAGGACGAGGTACTAGTCTGGGTAAAATTCACTTCCTACACATCGAATTTACTGAAGGCTTACATGAGAACAAACTGTGGCACAGGCAGTGCTGACAGTTTGCAGTGATGAAGTTCAGCTTGACTGAAAGAAATCAGATAGAAAAAGGGCAGTGGTTTATTGCTGCCACTGTTCAGCTGAGATAAGGGCCACCCTGGTTGAACTGTGTTGCTTTATTTGTTCTTTAAACCTCTGTGACGTAACACTGTACTTGTCCAAGCCCTCACTTTTGTCCCAGTGTTGTAGCTCTTTGTCTCCATGTGCTCCTGACGGGTATTTCAGATGGAGTGGACGAGGGTAAGGATTGCATCCTGCTAAGTGACAGGGACCCTTGGGGCCCTTTTGTCTCCTGTCTTTCTCTAGACGGTGTCCGGCACTGTCACTCTCCCTGTGGTTGTGAAGTGACTGGGAAAGCTGTGCTCCTGTTAATCTGCAGTCCTGCACTGCATGTCCTGCTCTGAACAAGAGGTCCCAATCCCAACAGTTCATACCAGTTAGGGAGAGTTGTTGCCCAGTTAGCTTTAGTGTGCTGCCTGCCACACTAAAACACTACGCTTTAATTCTGGTCTTGTGGGGTGTGCTATGAGTGTTCCTGAGTTTTTATGTGCCAGGACTCGTGGGGCACATTGGGATTGGTGGTGGGTGAAAATGGTACCTGTTTTGCAGAAATGCGGTAGATTATACTGGGTGGACATACTTTTTATAAAGAAGGTATAGGTTCTTTCAAATATAATAAAACTGTCTAGATACAATAGCAAGGAATTTCTTCCTGTATTTAATATATACTACGGGGAGCTGGCAGGTAATGATGACACAGGCTGTCCTTTTGATTGATTCTACATGGCAATTTCAACACTTTAGATAGTTGAGTATAGGGCGAGATGCAGAATACTTTGTTTTGAAGGCTGTAAGGTATTTTGTTTATATAAATGAAACAATGTTTCTTTTGTAACTGTGAAACTTCCTATTAAAGGATGCATATAACTTTCAAAATAAAAAGATGCTTGTAACTGTAAATGGCTATGATATATTTGCTGCTCCCCCACCCATTTAGAGGCAAAACCTATTTATGAGGTTTTATTAAGTGCAAATAATTCCCATGGCTTCAGTGCAGAAGAAGCAGCTGCAGAATATAGTCCGATTTGCATATAAATGACATGATTTCTGCTCAGAAAAGGGTATTGAAAAATATATATTTCTGCAGTGAAAACCTGATAGTCACACATATTAAGGTCAGCTTGTGTAACTTTTTTTTAAGCTGCTGCATGTTGATACCTGGCCACACTTCCAGCTGGATTCGGGCTTTGTCAGTTGTGCCTACTATGAAATTGTCAATTTCTTCTTCTGAGCCAATAAAGCTATCACTTACAGAAATAGATTCCAAAACATATATCTTAAGAGTTTAAGCACTTAAAAGTGCTCAAAATATTTATCAATACAAGTGGACAACTCCAAACACTTTTCATTATCTTCAGTACTGTGAATTTGTGATGCAAGGGAATTTCTATTGTTTGGGTAAGACAGAAGTCCTGCTAACTTGCTCTAGTCACTTTTGTAAGTGGTAGGATGTAATTAAAGCAGACACAGGGATATTACTGTCCAAAATAGTTTCCTCAGGTTATCTTTTCTATTAAAGATAAATTCATGCTTCTAAAATTTCTGCCTGACAGACCACCACTGACCAACTGAGATGCTTGGCCAAAACAAAAAATCAAGATTTTCAAAGCTAAAGCTATATATGCCATTTTATCCCAGTTATCCCAGTTGTCCCAGCTCACTGCACAAAATCTACAAAAATACGATATTTATTTCACTAGAAGTATAACTCTAGAGGATTTTAATAATGAACCGTCTTCAACGTAGTAGTCATCTAATTGCTGAACACGGATATTACACTGTTCAGCATGGCTTTGGCACCAATACTTATACCGAGCTTAGGCACCAGCAAAGCCAAGCTCTGCAGAGCAGACCCCTGCCACACTCAGGCAAGCTGGCAGAGCTCCCTCAGGTCCTTGAGGAATACTCTTGGGAAGTCAGGGAGCATGAGAGAAAGTGAACACAAGACTCCAGTCAACAACTAGCCACTTCCACCCCGAAAGGCTGTAACTGTGACTTCGCAATGGAGTCTTCATTTACGGACAGGCTCCTGCTGCTTCTTAGATATATCCTAACATAAAGGAAAGATGTTGGACAGGCAGGCAGTAAAGGGTTTGGAAGAGACCTGCCAAACCTTATTTTTTCAAATCCTTGCTTGGCAAAGGCCCTACTGAGCTGAATGCCATTGCCAGAAGCCGTAGGTTGTCTACTCAGAGAGATTGATTGGCCCCAGTGAATCATCATTAGTCTGAATGGCTCTTGAAGAGGCTTGATACTGTTTCGGAAAGAAAAAGTGACTAGTGCTGTCTAGAAACTTGGGTGTGCAGGTCAGAACTTCCTTTTTAGCAATTTATTTTGGTTTATAAAGGTTATTAATTTATCTGAATAAAAATGAGGCAGTAGAATTTATTACTAGGATTCTGACTTTTTTTTTTTTTTTCTGTTTGTGGTGTAATACTTTAGCTGTTGTAGTCCAGGCTTGTTAGGTTACTGGCTGCAGGAAATAAACTTTTATTCCAGGGCTTCATTCTTGTATCTTTACATATCATGCCCAGAGGTCTGCCTAACTGGGAATTTCTGCTCAACGAATAGTCACTCAGCAGCTGGATTATTAATATTTTTAGTATCTCCTCAGTTATGAAGATTTTAGGCTCTGAGGCCAGTTGGGCGGTTTCTAAAAATTGTACTACTAGATGTAAAAGGAGCATTCATCAAAGCATCAACACATTATCAAATAATGTTATTTCAAAAGTATGGCAGTAGAAGTGATAAAGTGTGGGCCATGAAATAGATCTGCTTATCTTGTGATAGATCACAGAGATAGATTTCGGAGACTGGAGGCTTGCTTAGCAAGGAGAGTAACCTGTATTAGGAAGATAAGAGGTACAAGTGGATCTCTCTCTCCCCCTCCCTCTCTCAGGGGTGATGGTCTCAGGCAAGCATATTAGCAGAAGCTTAGACACATTCTTAGCTTCTGGAACAGATTTACTGAAGTGACAATACATACTGAGGATGATAGTAATAAAATGGGCAGTGTGTTCTGGAAGAAAATAAAGTTGGCAGCTTGGAATGGTGGAAAACGGCTTTGGATAAGCATGTGGTTCAGTAGAAATTAGTCTCTGTCCACAGACTTCATAGCAGCCAATCAGAACTGCTCTTTCAGTTCAAGCAGTTAATAATATCTCAGCACTGTAGCTTAAGGGATACAATTTTCAAAATTATTGTAGTGTGGGACCGATAAATTTCAGCACAAAGAAGGCAGTATTCCATATAATTTATTTTAGATTTCCATCTAGGGTATGTTCTGACACTCCATATGAAAGTCAAATTGTCCATGTAAAATGGTTTTCAGGTGATAAGTTGACCCCTGGGGTTTTAGTAAAATAATAGATTCAGAATTCTATCTGACTCTCCAATCTATAAGAGCTAGTTATCAGCTGTTTGAAGGATTTGATAAGAAGGAGAAAAAAAAAAAGGAGCTTTTGTATAGTGACATTTTTCTCATTAATGGGGACAATGTTAGAATCACAAACTCCTTCTGGATTTGGTAGTAAATACTCCATTGACGTGTTTTGGGAGGTGGTTGGTCTGTGTGAAGAGTGTATGTGTCTAATCCTCTGTGATATGCATATGGAACAAGGAATATTTCTAATAGACACGTACAGCCCTTCAAAAGAAAGATGTTTACTGTGCCACCATCTGGCCATCATTTTTACATGCATTCTATCACCAGAGCCTACCTCTGCAGGAGTTCTGCTGGAGAATGACTGTCTTATCATGCTTAGAAAAACACTGGAAGAAATACAACATAAACATTTTTCCTGTCAACATTCTTCAGTATTTAAATGTAACACAAAAAAATGGTAACCTGAAAAGAAACGAGCTATTACTTTAAGTTCTTGTCTGAACACTCTTATAGGACCTGCTGTACCTTTTTTCTAGTTTTGTTGTTTTATTTAATTGTTTATTCTTGGGAATATTTACAGGTAGTTCCTAGTGGACTGTGTGGCTTCACTCTCATTTTAGGTAGGTCAAAAGTTGGGTAGAGGTTTTGTTGCATTTTGGTTTAGTAGATGGGTGTATCCACATGTACATGCGGGTGAAATGCAGCACGAGTAAGTAACAGGAATGGTGTGACAGTAAGGTAGGACTAGTCATAGTGACAGTAAAAGAAGCTTGCCTAATAAAATGCTAAAAGCATGTTTATCTTTAGTGCAGTTGAGTGTCCCTTTGAATTTTGAGCAAAGAAAATGCCTCCTGCTTTTAAAAAATAACTGTGCTCAAGGAAACTTGACTTTTCTACAGGCTGCGTAAACAAAAAGGATTGTCTCAAAGAAAAACCCAAGTCCCTCCTCAGTTGTTCCTCATGTAAACCACTCTCCTGCATTTTCCCTCCTTGTGTCTGAATTGAACATGTGTCACTGCGGCTGTATGGCCTGCTACGCTCCCTTGCTGTGACCTGGGCAGGGAATGGAGAGGAAGGCTGAAGGAGGGCACCGGTTTGCCTCCTGCGTTCTGGGTTGCTGGGGGAAGAGGCAGGTGTCTCCTCCTCTGAGAGGAACTATGCAGTGCTTAGGGGAGCAGACGTCTGTCACTCCCAAGTTGAGTACAGAAGGGAAATGCAGTGAGAGATCTTGTAGGCAGTGTCATGGAGGAGCTGGGATTTTGCTTGTGGGACAGAGACAAGTTTTAGAAGTGACAGGAGGGAGTTCCCTAGAGCAGGCTGAGGGGTTTCCGTGGTGCTCTGTGAGCTGTTTGGGAATTTTCAGATTGGAAATAAGTCTGGAAAGAAAGATTTACCCTACAGCAACACAATGGGGAGATTAATTTTCAAGCTTTTCGGTTTAATCTAGCTCTTCAACAGATCAGAATTCTCACGATTTAAAGAATAATTGTGTCTTGCCATTCTAGTAACACCTACTCTTAGAAGTGTGGATGCTGTGGGTGTGATTATCAGAAGGAAAAGCTTCTACCTACAGACGATTGCTAATTCAGAGTCCCTGCAGATAGATCAAAAAGAGCTAACTACTCTTAAACCTTGCCTTTTTCTGGTTTTGGTTGTGATGCCGTGAAAGACGAAATCAGGACTCAATAGTCGGGATGACTATTAAGCAGGTATCCTTTATTGCAGCGCTGGACGCACAGGGGATAGCTCCTCCAAATGTGTGTGCCCGACAGAGTCAGTTTAACAACATATATGCACACCATACATACATATTCATGCAAGGAGTTTTAACATATTCATTAGTTTCCAGTAACTCATTACCATATGCTACCTCCCTCTTGGAGCCCCCCATTTGTCAGAGATAAGATAACATTGTGCTGGCCTCACAACTGCTATCTACATAGGTACCTTCCTGTCTTGTTACTTATCGTAGCTCTGCAGGGGTGTAGGCCCCTATTTGTGGTCAGCCAAGTTATATTTGCTAACTCATACTTAGGTAAGCAAACCTTCAAGCCATACCTAGCCTTATTCTTTAATTCAATCCCCCCTTTTCTTTATGCTATTGCAAATTCTTTTGCATAATTTTGTTTACAGTCCATAATACATGTATTTGTTGAGCAACAGTTCGTACTTTCCACCACAGCCAACTGTTGAGAATAGTCAGTAGTAGGGCTGCAAAAATCAGCACTAGTACAGGATGCACTAGGAAATTGAAAACCTGTGCAGTGGTTGGAGATTTTAGTGAGGTATTTAGAAAAATGTCCCACCAATGATGTTCACCAGTTTTCTCAATGGCTGTGATGATGTTCTTTATTTCTACAGTATCATGCTGGACTTGCCATAATGTTCGTTTCGAAGCTTCCTTCACCCTCTTTAGCAACATTTTAATGTCTGGGTGGGAAAGCATTTTCTTCAGGACATTAATGTCCATTCCAATCTGTAATTTAGGTATATCATTGTATAGCATGAAACTGTCAGAGATCAACTGAGAAGTGGTTATTGGAGCAGAATAATTAAAATCACAACCTTGTATCTTGGTAAAATTACAAACACAAAAGTTAGTTCCATTTGTTTCTTCTTCACAAGTATCAATGCTGACATTAACACAACTAGTCCTTATACAGACACATCCTTTTCCTACATAATACACCTGTGATTGAGCATGTTCTGAGGGAAGCATCTCAAACGTGCATGTACTGTCCTCTGTGTCTAAGCACAAATCTTCGTTTTCAATTACTGCATTCTCACAAACATATCCTAGTTGTTCCTTTGGGATGCAGGCTTCGGTACTAATGGTCTGCCATTTTCTTATATCATCATTATATTTTGCCCAAACATTATAGTTTATTGGTCTGACTACTACATCTTGATGGATTGCCCCTAGTGCTAAAATAGGGAAAATATCCCATACCTTTGCCTTTTGAATTGTCAGCACGTAGGCTTCAATTCGTTCTTTTGTGTCATCATAGGTGAAATTAACTAATTGCCACCAAGCCTGATGTTTTAATTCGAATGGGGTGGTAGTATCGTTCTTAGCGATAATTTCTCTAATTTCCTGTGGTAGGTTTCCTGACATCCCTTCTCTGATTATATCAGAAACCACAGATTGTATCCAAAGTTGTGTTTGTATACACTGAATGGCAATAGAGACATTTCCTTGTAGTCCTTTTACAAAAGTTGCTACTGCTTGGAAATCCTCAGTAGTATGGTTAGATAATAGGGAAACGAAATCAACAGTTAATTGCTGAGTTTCAGCCAGAGTGATTAAAGATGACCTTAGTGGTACTTCTAGCCTTCCTAAATCAGAGGTGACTGTGCTCAGTTTATTAATTATTACTTCCTGATCAATCGAGTTTAAAACTCCTAGTCCAGATCCAAACCATCCTGTTAAATCTCTGTTTCCTTGAGTGGTGAGCTCTGGAATGTAACCATGCCTTCCATCCTTTAAGACTTTGCGAAATAAAAGGTAAGCATTCTGATTTCATCTGAGATATATCAGCTTGTACCTTTACCCGTACCTTCTTTAAAGAATATGTGGGGTCCAGAAATAATTTCTGCTCATTGGATTGTCTCACTACATAAGGGCCTGCGAACGAAAGGTTATGGTATTTCACAGCACATTTAGCTGGTTCAAACAGAGGGATGGTGGTTGGACTTGGAGTAATTATATTTCTCCGAGGCACATAGAGCACAAAGGGGAATAAGAATGTTGCTGCACGGCTTTCTAGACTCCATAGTGCGCATATCTTATAAACTGCTTCTCCTTTATTTACTATAGTAAGGCTACATTGAGGTTGCTGACATGTAGCCTTCAAAGCAGTTGTTGGTACTTCCCATATGGTAAATTTCCCTTTTTCAGTGCTATTGTATTTTATATTTATAGTGATGTTTTCAGCCTTTTCAGATGCATTACAAGTAACCTTACTCCTAAAGGTAAATGTTTGAGTGAAAGTTTTTATCTCCTTTTTGCATGCTATATTTTCCCCATATATTACATAATTTTTATATATTACTGGTGCATTATAATTGAGAATAGTATTTGAACATTTCACTTCTGGAAAGGGGATAAGTTGGGGAGAGAGAGTATCCATACCATGTGTGGCGGTTATATCCTTTGGGACTAAAATCAAGGCCGCTTGTCAGTATGATCTTATAATTTCCCTTGCATCATGTATAACTCCTATGCACCTAATCATTGAACTAACTTTATGTTGGACCTCTGCTCGACAGTAATCTTGGTGGAGTGTACATACTGCTGAGAATATGCATTGTTGTGGCTCTTCTAAATTATATACATAAATGCCAACCGTTATTACAGTGGTTAAGTACACTTGTGTCATATCAAATTTACATGCTATATCAATCAAGCTGTTTTCTCTTATTTCAAAGGATGGTATCTGTTGTGAATCTCCCCAGTCTCTTTTAATCTGGCCATCAATTTTTAAAACTGTGTATACCTTAGTCTTTTTATATGTGATATTCAGACCTGCATTGCCCAAATGTCCATTCCTGGTCCAGTCTTCGGGGTCGGGGACATCATCTAGGTCTTGATGGGTGGTGCAGTTCTCTGTCCATCCAGCTGTGATGTAGAAGATCACAATAATGATCTCCGGAATCGCAGTTTTGCTGATCCGGTACATTCGGAGGTCCATTTCTGCTCAAATTGGGGATCTTCCTTATGCCTCGGAGCCGTCTTTTGTAATCTTAGTTTTAAAGGTCCTAAAGGTTCAGAAGTCCACTGCTTGTCTGGAGCTTTTTTCACTCGAGAGTAGTGAATCCAGGACGGCTGCTCCTTCACCTTGATTGCAGTGAAGGTGGTCAGTAGCACTTGAAATGGTCTGGTCCACCTCTCTTCCAGTGGATTGCCTGAAAAATTTTTGATATAAACCCAATTTCCAGGACTAAAGGGATGGATAGCGTGATCCAATCCCTTAACTCTAGTTCCTAGGACACTCTTATTGATTTTCTCTAATTGTTTTCCCAAAGAAATAACATATTTTTGTAAATAAGAATTACCCAACTGGTTTAAATCTTCTCCTTTATATTTTGTCTGGTATGGTCTCCCATATAATATTTCAAAAGGGCTTAGGTTTTCTTTAGCTCTTGGCTTTACACGTAGTCTAAGCAGAGCTATGGGTAATGCTTGATACCAATACAAATCTGCTTCTTGACATATTTTGGCTATCTGCTGTTTTATCATGTGATTCATTTTTTCTACTTGCCCACTGGCCTGCGGCCTATATGGGGTGTGTAACTGCCAATCAATTCCCAATAGTTTGCTAACTTGCTGCACTATTTGTGCACAAAAGTGAGTACCTCTATCTGATGAGATGACTATAGGTACCCCAAATCGAGGTATTATCTCGTTCAATAACACTTTAGTCACTTCTCTTGCCTGGTTTGTTCTACAGGGAAAAGCCTCTGGCCATCCAGAAAAGGTGTCTGTAAGCACCAATAAGTACTTATACCCCCCTTTTCTTGGGAGTTTGGAAAAATCGATTTGCCAATGGTCTCCTGGTATGTTTCCTTTCCCAATAGTTCCTAACTGTACTCGATTACCTGTGTTGGGGTTATTTCTCAAACATGTTTCACACTGCTGAGTCACCTGTCGAACAGTGGTATATAAATTCTTCCCTATCCATCTTTGGCCTAAAAATTTATATAACGAATCTGCTCCCCAATGTGTCTTATCATGTTCTTCTTTAACAAGTCCCCACACTAGTTTGGCAGGTATAATCATTCTACCATCACTCAAATGAGCCCATCCCCGGGAAGGAACTTGTCCTCCTAATTCTCGTATGAACTCCTCATCTAATCTAGAATATTTAATGTCCTCGTGGTCATCCAGGTCTTGATTTCTATTGTCTGGAATTAAGGCTAGAATTTGTTCTTTCTGTATTCTTTCTGCTGCCTGTTTAGCCTCATAATCAGCCAATCTGTTACCTCTTTCTTGGTCAGTGTTACCCCTCAGATGTCCTCGACAATGCATGATGGCGACGCTAGCTGGTAACCGTACTGCCTCCAGTAGACGAAGTATTTCTTCTGCATGTTTGATTTGTTTTCTTTGTGCGGTTAGCAATCCTCGTTCCTTCCAGACTGCTCCATGAGCATGAACAACTCCAAAGGCATATTTGGAGTCTGTCCATATATTTATCCTTTTCCCTTTCGCCAGTTCCAAAGCCCTAGTCAAGGCAATAATCTCAGCCTTTTGAGCTGATGTCCCGGTAGGCAATGGTTGGGATTCAATTACCTTATTTGTTGTGGTCACGGCATATCCAGCCTTACGGATACCTTGTCGGACAAAGCTACTTCCATCCGTAAACCAGGAGTCCTGTGCATCCTGCAGGGGTTCTTCTTTCAGATCTGGTCTGCTAGAATACACAGCCTCTATTGTTTCCAAACAGTCATGTGTTAGCGGTTCGGTTGTTGCTTCACTAAGGAAAGAAGCTGGGTTCACAATGTTAGTCACTTCAATTTTAACGTCATCCGATTCAACGAGGGTGGCCTGGTATTTCAGAAACCTGGATGGGGAAAGCCAGTGATTCCCTTTTTTGTTCTAATACAGCGGATACAGTATGCGAAACCAACACTGTCATCTTCTGGCCCAAGGTAAATTTCCGGCTTCCTCAATATTTAGTATTACGGCCACTACCGCTCGTAAACATCCTGGCCATCCTTTACTTACTTCATCTAATTGTTTAGAGAAATAAGCTACAGCTCTTTTGTATGGTCCCAGCCGCTGAGCTAAAACTCCTAGAGCTATTCCTTGTTTCTCATGAGAAAAGAGCCAAAAAGGTTTGGTTACATCAGGCAAGCCCAAGGCCGGGGCTCTCATGAGTTCCTTTTTGAGTATTTCAAATGCGTTCTGAGCTTCTTTGGACCATATCAATCTAATGGGATTATTTTTCAAAAGTTCATATAAAGGTTTCACTATTATTCCGTAGTTATAAATCCATAATCGACACCAACCTGTCATTCCCAAGAAGGTTCTGAGTTCTTTTACCGTCTGAGGAAGTGGGGTTTTACAGATGGCTTCTTTTCGTTCAGTTCCCAACTCCCGTTGTCCTCCAGATAATTCATATCCCAGGTAGGTCACTTGCTGTTGTACCATTTGAACTTTCTGTTGAGAGACTCGATATCCATTTAGTCCAAGAAAGTTTAACAAGCTCACAGTCCATTGGATACACTCAGGTTTGGTTTCAGTTGCTATTAACAGGTCATCCACGTATTGTAAAAGGGTTCCATTTTTGGAAGAAGGCTTCCATCCCTCAAGCTCACGTGCTAATTGATTTCCGAAAATTGTTGGACTGTTTTTGAAACCTTGGGGTAACACTGTCCAAGTAAGCTGTGTTTTCCTACCAGTGGTAGGGCTTTCCCATTCAAAAGCAAACAACTTCTGACTTTCTTTAGCCAAAGGCAGACAAAAGAATGCATCTTTTAGGTCTAATACTGTAAACCATACCTGACTGTTTTTCAATTTGGTAAGTAATGTATAGGGATTGGCAACTACAGGGTGTAAATCTTTAACAATTTTGTTTATTTCTCTTAGGTCCTGAACTACCCGATAAGTTCCATTTGGTTTCTTTACCGGCAGTATGGGGGTGTTATATTCTGATTCACATTCCACTAGTAGTCCATGTTGTAAAAAGTTCTTAATTGGACCTTCTATCCCTCTGCGATCTTCTAATCTCAGGGGGTATTGTTTTTGACGTATTGGGCTTGCTCCCTCCTTAAGTTGTATTACTATGGGGGTAGCGTGTTTCGCCCTTCCTGGAGTCCCTGTAGCCCAAACCCCTGGATATACCTGATTAATGATTTCTTCAAGTTCGGGTGATGACACAGTGGGCTTTTCAGAGTGCATTAGGGCTAGGCTCAAAATTTCAATCAACTGATCTTCTTTCACTTTTAATTCCATGGCTCCTTGATTAAAAACTATCACTGCTCCTAATTGCTCTAATAAATCTCGCCCTAACAGTGATTTGGGGGAATGTGGCAAGTATAAAAATCGATGTATTCCGATCTGTTTTCCTAATTTAAATCTAAGGGGTTCCGAAAAGAACACCTTTCTCTGCTGGCCAGTGGCTCCTATTACATTTACAAAATCCTTGCTTACAGGCATTAATTCTTGATTTCTAACTATCAATTCAAATCGTTTTGCCACCTTAGAGGGATCATCTCGATACCCTCTAGCTAACTCCTTCCAGTCATTTAAATCAGTGGTGGAAAACGGAATTTTCACTCTAGCTGGTCCACTAGATCCCATTACTTCCCGTAACGGGGCTAGGAGTTGTGGAGCTCTCTGAGTTTTACTCCTGGTTCTTGCAGTAACTGGAGTAAAAGCAGTTGCCGCTTCCCCTTCTTCCTCACCACTACCGCCACCCTCTGTCTCAGGGAATGGCGACTGGGGTGGAGAAAGCGGATCTGGCAATGGAGGGGGGGGCATTCCCAAATCCTCAAGCTGATCTTCTGTTTCCTCTTTCCTCTTACTGGATTCTGTCACTTTTAAACACCTTTGTCCAATACTACATGCCGAGCAACATCTCTTCATTTTCTGCTGCCCCTTCCTTTTATCTTTATGTTCTTTCTCGAGGGACAAAACTAAAGGGTCTTGCGGTGGTATATTAAATCCGCAGTCCTTTTGCCATTCAGGATGATTTCGCAAAGTGAAAAACATATCCGCATACATAACCTCATCCCATTTTCCTTCTCTCCGTAAGAACAACATCAACTGCAACATAGTATTATAGTTTAGAGTTCCATTAAGAGGCCACTTTTCTCCATCATCTAATTTGTATAAGGGCCACCATTGATTACAATATTTTATCAAAGTTTTCTTATTCACGTTCCCACCTGACGGTCCTCCTATATTTTTCCAATGTTTTAAAATACATCCTATGGGGCTCTTTTTCACAATTCCGCCACTTTGCTGTCCCCCCATATTTGCTAATTTAACACAGTACAGTTAGAGGATACAATCTGTCTCCTCAATATTCCTCCCACTGCATCCACAGCTGGCAATTAGGGCACTCAAGATCAGTACAATCTGGATTAGACCCAAACCAGTGAAAAAATCTTAAAACAATCTTAACGCTTAACACTTATTGTTTGCTTTACACCCGTTATCTGGGTGGAAAGGACAATATCCATTTATATGACCGATCATATTCATCTAGTCAACCAAATACACTCGCTTTGTTCATCTCCGGCCGCACCCCTCGCGGGATAACGGAACCGCGGATCAGAACTCCACACTCGCTTCGCAGCTGTGCCGCGTCTCAGTCATACAAGAGCTAGCTCAATTCATTCACACACCTTTTACCAAATCCAAATCAACTTTCAATAAACAATTCCTTTAAACAGTTCCAATTTCAATACCGATAAGTTACTACCACCACAAAGTACGTTAATGCAAAGGTACTTAGCTTTACTCGCGACCGTACCTAACGTACTAAAACCAAGTGTATGAAATACAAAAGTACAAAACACAGCATGTGCTCATACCCGCATACACAAACCAAACCAAGTGTACGAAATACAAGAGTACAAAGCACAAAATGTGCCTGTACCCGCGTACACAAACCAAACCAAGTGTACGAAATACAAGAGTACAAAGCACAAAATGTGCCTGTACCCGCGTACACAAACCAAGTGTACGTAATGCAAGAGAGCGCAGCACAACCTGAGTTGCGCAGCACAACTCACGTACACAGTATGCCCTCAGGCACTAGTAGCCTGGCATACAGCGCCCTGCGTAGGACGTCTCCTACGACTTATGGGAACCCCAAATGACCGGTTCCAAAAACCAAAACTCTTTTTTTTTTTTTTTTTTTTTTCTTTTTTTTTTTTTTCTAATTTTTCTTAAAAGAATACCTTATTTTCTAGATGGTCCTTGTCTGCCCCCGCAGTGATCCGTATGAGGCGAGGAGTCCCTCCGGGAAGATCCCGGGGGTACCCTAGGGAGTCCTGTTCTCAGAGGGTCCTGCAGCCGAGCAGAGAGGGTCCCATCTGGGGTGCCAGAATTGATGCCGTGAAAGACGAAATCAGGACTCAATAGTCGGGATGACTATTAAGCAGGTATCCTTTATTGCAGCGCTGGACGCACAGGGGATAGCTCCTCCAAATGTGTGTGCCCGACAGAGTCAGTTTAACAACATATATGCACACCATACATACATATTCATGCAAGGAGTTTTAACATATTCATTAGTTTCCAGTAACTCATTACCATATGCTACCTCCCTCTTGGAGCCCCCCATTTGTCAGAGATAAGATAACATTGTGCTGGCCTCACAACTGCTATCTACATAGGTACCTTCCTGTCTTGTTACTTATCGTAGCTCTGCAGGGGGGTAAGCCCCTGTTTGTGGTCAGCCAAGTTATATTTGCTAACTCATACTTAGGTAAGCAAACCTTCAAGCCATACCTAGCCTTATTCTTTAATTCAGTTGGTTGGTTTTAGCTTTACAGAGGTAACTGGGTACTGGTCCTGCAAGTGGGTAAGTTGTAACAGATGTAGGACAGGCCTGTTCACTCGAGTGAACTCCTGCACACTCAGGTCTGTATGAGCTCTACTGAGATCTGCTGGAGTGTGCTCAAAAGCAAAATGTCTGTCACGTTCTTAAAGTGCCTTTCTCCTGGAAGAGCAGATCTGGGGACTAAGAGTCTGCTGTTGATTTGATTTAATCTGCACTAACGCTTTCCAAAGTAGCTGTATATTCTCTTTTGGGTTGTTTTGTCACTCTCAGGCTGATTTTAAAATCTGTCATTGAATTTCAAGGTTTCAGGTGTTAACACTGAAACATTTACCTATCCGTTGAGGTAATTATCAAAACGTTTGTATTTGTGACCTCGGTTAATTGTAGGCCACACTTTTTGCATACTGGAAGCCCTGTGAGAAATTGTTTCCTTTCCTGGGGTGGGATGATGCACAGAAGGAAGTAAAGTACTTTATCTGTGTTCCTCCATACCCTTTGTGTGCTCTGGAGGTGCTAGGCTCGTACAGTGCCGGGCGCTGTGGCTGCGTGAGGGTTCACTGAAGAACGTGTGACTGCAGCCATAGGTAGAGCTGGTGTCAGACATGTAGACATCGTGATGGAGGCCTGCGAGGAGGGTCCCAGGGCTCTGGATGAGGGAAAGCACACAGAGCAGCCTGTGTCCACCATCAGCCTCCTCAGAGCAGGGACAACAGTCCTCCAGGACAAGGACAGCAATCCACTCCCCCAACAGGGTAAGATTACTAAGGAACCTTTTCATAGATGCGTTTTTATGAAAGTTCACCACCGGTATTTTGCCCTGTCTCTCCTACGACAAACTATGCAGATGCCATGTTTCCTACTGCTAGACAAGGTTGTGCTGACTGGGCAGACGTTTTTAGTTCACGTGACTGCAGTGTGCTTGTGAAGACACGGGAACCCGGCCAGTAATGGAAGTACTCGCCGAGAGTGTAGTTCTGCGTTACTTGTGTTCCGGCAGAAAAGCCGGTTGATGCTGCTGAGCTCGGCTCCCGCCCTGTGCCGCCCAGCTGCTGGGCCCATCCAGTGGTTCTGAAGGGCTGGGGGGTGAAATTACTTAAAATAAATGTGTGAGTAATCTCCCCCCCCGCTCACCCACCCTTTTGAGAAGCTTCTCTCTTACCCCTTGGCAGTGCTGTTATTGCCAGGAAAAAAGTGCATGCGTGCAATGGGCAAACCAGACCAAATGTTACCTTTCATGGTTATATTTCACTCATCTTTAAATTGGAAAATACCCTTTGTTTCACATATATGACAAGTGAACTATATAACATTAATAAAAAAGAGATCCTAAATCCTGCTTGGAATTGCCATTGGCAGCTATTAATGTATTTTCAATGGTGTTTTTCATTTGTAGCTGTGTGATAACTCACCGAGATGTTCGGCTTGTGAGCGTTAGAGGAGGTTGAAAGTGCTTGGGAGGCTCCAGGATTTCACCCCGGCTTCGCAGCCTTCCACCTTACCTCCACACTGCTGAGTTTTGTGTCTCTGGTGAAAGAGCTGGAAAAAGAGCAGCATTAAATTCACATTTCCTGTTGCTGTGTGGCTGGAATGGGAAAGGAGCTCTTTGCCAGCACGTGGAATCGGTAATATAATTTCAAGCGCTGGCTAACATCTGTAAACATCTGTGCTCTCCCGCAGACGCTGACAAGAGATTTCAGAACATATTTCTTTAAAAAGGTCATTGAGGAATACAACCCCCAGGATGCACCGCACGCTAAGTGTTTTAATATGGCTTTCACGAAGGCCTCATACCGACATTTTCCCCTCCCCAATTAGGCTCCCAGTCGCCGGCCCGAGGCCCGTTGAGGAATCGCCCAACTGCCTTGCAACAACCGCAGGCGGAAACCAGCCCCAGCGAGGATCAGGGTGATGCCGCCCCGTTCCCCCGATCCCTTGCCGGACTCCCCGCGCCCGGGTACAGCGGGAACGGGCCCGGCGACACATTTCGCGGCGGCCCTCCCTGTTCCCGCCCTGGGCCGGGCCGGGCCGGGTCTGGTGTTGGCACCGCCCGCCATTTCGTTGACACACACACCCCCGCCCCGGCTTTCCCGCGGCCGTCGCCATGGAGACGGGCGGGCCCGGCCTGGCGCTGGGCGGGCGGGGCGCGGGGCGGCAGCCATCTTCCCCCGCCGCTGGCCAGCGGGTCGCGCTCTACCCCTCAGCCCCGCTGTTGGGTTGAATTAGCTGATGGCACTCGCGTGTTACGGCGCCTTCCACCTCGGCGTTAGTAGCACCGGGTGCAAGGTGAGTTTGAGGTATTGCGAAGCTTCTGTTGTAAGCGAACCATGGTGGATTTCACTGTTCTATCCAGAAACCTTTCAGGCGACTGTAGCAGAGCTCTCAGGGAACGGGCGCCACAGAGACTTGCCAGCAGGGACCCTGGGCTGCCACCGCTGCCTCCCAGGCCTCTGAGGGACTGGCTGGCTGAGCACACAGCTAGCCTTGGATGGTTTTTGTGGACTTAAGCGGCCCTAAATTCTGAAAAAGATGCCATCCCACCAGTTCAGTCACAGAAGTCTGTGCGGGTTGAGCTGGGAATTGGCTGTTCACTTGGGATGGCTTCTAGCCTTTCTGATACACTCCTCAACTGTTGCCCGAGTCAGACATAGTGCCAGGCCTCACTCCTACAAAAATGCAATTTGAAAGCAAAGATGCTGACTATACTACAGCACTGGAAAGAGCTGTAATTTTTTAATTAGGGCTAATTTTGGGGGAAAGCCTAAGAAAGATGGCCACTTAACTGTGGGCTTGAAATGTGTTTGATTATATTGATTAAATCATTAAGGGACACACGTGCTGCAGAGGGAAGGTTAACATACCATCCTCTCAGAATTTTTCCAGATGACGGAGTCAAGTGACCCACCTCAGAGCTGGAGTTCCCTGGTGACTGTTTTGCTTTGTCATCCTCACTGATGGGCTGCAAACTGAGCCATCCAGGAGGGGAGGGCCACCATTTTGTCACCTCCTTTTCCAGCCACTGCATTATACTCCCTGCTGCTGCATGGAGCTGCCTTCGTGTGTGTTTTCTTTCTCCGCAGAGCCCATCTGTATGTTTGCCTGCCCCCAGCCAGCCCATCATCCTTTATCATGTGGAAAAGCAGAGAAGGAAAAGTGCCTTTAATGCAGAAATAGGTTATGGGCTTATGATTTTTTTGTCTTAAAATTTATTATCTCCTGAAAAGGAAACCGCGTGCCCAAAGCAGCTGTTGGGCTGACCTCCCTTCCCTACATGTGGGGCCCCAGTTGCATGCTGGTGGGGGGAAGGGAGAAGTGGTAAGGCTTTACTTTGGTCTGTTCTGTGTGACTTTGCTGGGTTTGGCTCTGCAGCTGGGTGCCCAGTGGCCAGTGGTGACTCCCAGCCTGGGGAAGGCTTGGGTGCGCCTGCCATGTCAGGGGGGCTGCACACAGACCCTTCTCTCCAGGAGAGCTGTGTCAGCACGTGGACTACTATCTGTCTTCACATTCCCTTTCAGAGTTCGTAAGATGTTAACTTTCGAAAGGGAGGTCCCCCTTGTGTATTTATGTCAGTGATTTTGGGGTTTAAAGTATTCATGCATGAAAAATGATTGTAGGAACTGTATACTCCCATGGGTGAATAATGACTACATGGGAACACAGATTACAGCAGTTTTGCGCTGAGACTGCTGCAGTTTACTGGCTCTCTTTGGGAACGTTATGAGACATTTTTAAATGCTGGTGCATGTTAATGCATTGATTTCGATCACTCTTTTTGTCCCTTTTGGATTTGTTCAACTTAAGAGCTAGCATGTCTCATGTTTGCTCTAAGATATGCCTAGCAAATTAGGCAAATTAAAAAATGCATGCAAAAATATGGTGCTAGGCACATGTATCAGGTTTGTTATTTATTAATAGACTCTGATTTCCATACGATAGCCTGCTTTTTTTTTTCTTCTTTGGCTCAGTGGATAGTTTATGCCAATTACATGTAGTTTAACAGCTTTGAAATCTGTTTTTGCTTTTCTTATGCATAAAGACATGGACTCTTTTTCGGGTTTTAATTAAACTCTACACTGACTTTAAAGATTCTATTGTCTTTTTCATTTAAATAGGATTTTTGTTAGATCTTTAACAAGACCTCAGTGGGGTAATAAATCTAAGCAATTGTCCTTATTAGGAGTGGATTATCCTCAAGAGACTGAAAGTCATAGAAGTAACTAAAACCATTTGTAGGACTGAACTAAGGCTTTTTCTTCCTAAACATTAAACAGACTTGCGAATGACTTGCTTGGGCGCTCAAATTAAATTAAATGATATTTTGTTTATTTTTCACATTTTCAGTGTAGGCTATTTGCATTTACTTAAGCTTTGAGTTTCATTGAGCAAAATTCACTCCTGGGTAAGGAATCCTTACTTTCAGTGTTCAAGCTGTAAATGAAACTCAGTATATCCTGCAATTTCTTTTGTTAGTAACCCTTGCAACACTTGTAATTTATAGAACCCACTGACCTAGTGAGCGTGTTCTTAATTCATTTTAGTTTCCACAGTAGAGGAGTCCTGGCTGAAGGATTAAGCGTGCGTGTGTCCCACCCCCCAGCCAAGTAGAACTGCGGAGTGTGTAGCAGCGTGCAGCTTGTCCAAAGATCTCCTCAGACGCTGGACTAAAAACACAAGTTCTTAGTCAGAGAAAACTTGCCGCAAAACCAACAGCTCTGCATAAGTTTGGCCTTCACATGTTTACATACTGCTAGCAGGGGATTTGACTCTAATGGCTCTTTTTGTTTCAGCTCTTTGTTTCGTTTGAGGGTATTTGCCATTCTGTAGGTGCTCAGGCCTTGCTTTGTTCCCGGTTTAAATCACAGGTTGCCTTCCGATGGGACCCTTTACACACACAGTCAAATCCTGAATTTCTGCCTTACGTTTTATTCCCAACTTTGTTACACACACGGTAGGGCAATTTTTTTTAAGCATCCAGTTATTTGGCAGCTCCCTTTCGTGGCGCCAGGTTCGAGACGTTCATTTCTAGGACTTAGTTCTACCCAGGAGCCAAGAGGCAAAGGCAGAGATGTTGCTCGGGGGCATCCTGGCAGCCGGGCGGGCCCCGTTCGCTGGCGGGGGCTCCCGCGCTGCCGGAGCTGCTGCCCTCTGCAGAGCACGCCGCAGGAAGCTGGACTCCAGGGACACGGCTGCACGTGACCCACCCACGTCCGCCTCCACCGGGAAGGAGCTCAGCAGATGAAGACAAGCCCTTCTTGGTTGCTGCAGCTGCACCAGCTCTCAGCCGTCAGGTATTTAATGTCTTGAAGCTGTCCTGTCTGTGGGCTCCTCTGTTCCTGTCCTGCAGGCCAGTGTCTCTGTAGAGCCAAGTACTGTCAGCCTCCAGCCTGCTTCTGCTCCCCACATGGTACTCTGCTGTGTTTCTCTGTTAAGAGACTTCACCTCAACCCTTCTTGTCTTCTAAGTGACGCTGTAGTGATACCTTGGGGCAGAACAAACTATAGTAGAGGAACATAGCTCATAAGTATTAATTTCTAATTAGACATTTGTTGCTTATTGTAGGCAAAATTGCAGGTTTTGAGCCTTCATCTCCTGCTTTCCATACCACTGAAATGGCAAAGATTTTGGCATGGTAGATCACAGAGGGAGGTGGAAAATTTGGTGCAAAGTGAGATAATGTAGTTCTTCAGCATCATAGCTTCTCTGTGCTCTTGTAGGAAACTTAGAAAATAGAAGGTGCTGACAGCAGATGAATCACCTGGTTGCGGCTCTGCTTTTGGCATAAAGCCAGGGGGAAAAGGGGGAGGAAATGCACACTGACTTTTAGGCTCGGATTGCAACTCTTCCTTCCTCCCAATGCAGTGCAAATTCATTGAGTGGCAAACCTGGGCTGAGGCCTGCTACTACTGTTTAATATGACTCAGTGCACAGGATTATGAAGCAGCTAAGAGTTCTCAGCCTTCAGGACAGATTCTGGGGGAATTACAACATTCTTCATCCTGTATTGTGTAGCAGTTAGACCTGACTTAGGCAATGCTGTATCTCAGATAAAATTCATGGGGCGTAGTTTTGCTCCAGATTCTCATCAGGATGTGGGATTTTCCCTCTGTTTTCTCCAGCAGCAGGGCCAAGAGCCAACTTGTTCTTGGCTTTGCAAGGTGAGACTGAGGGGGCCTAGCTCTGCACCTTGCTGAGTGATATGTCTCGTTTCTTCCTCCTTCTCTCCACCCCTGTTTCTGGGGATGTGTGCTGTAGTCATAGGCAAGTGATGGGGCTCTGTGCCTGCAATGTGAAGGTGACAATGTGTGTACAAGCAATGCACGGCTACCTAAATAGACTTCCACTGCTTGCTGATGTGCATGATCGAACAATTAAAAGATTTGCTTCTTGCCGTGCACTCTGAAGGAATGTGTTGCTTTCCAATGCCAAGTATATACCACGGCATCAAATGTAGCTCAATGCTATTTGCACATCAGCCATGTGGTGAGCCAGTAGCATTCTCTGTTTGCAACAGCCTCCCTGGAGGGGGAGCAGGCTGCTCAGAAGGTCAGGGGATACCTGTGCATCACAGGCATGAAAAGCTGCCCTCTTTCTGCCCTGAGGCACAAACCTGCTTTCACCCTGTGAAGCAGAGCAGAAAAGCTGGGGTCCAACAGTGTTAGGTGTCCCTGAGTACCTGCAAGATGAAGGTGGCATGTGGGTATAAGAAATCCAGTTTGCTTCTCAACATGAGTTGGTGAGGTTTGGGTGGGAAAGTAATGGGAATGCTAAATGATTGCTGCTAACACTTACTAAGATGACAGCAGATCTCCTCTATATTAATGTTCAACTTCTGAGACTAGATTGAATCTTACTTTAATAAAGCAGGTAGGAAGCCTAGAAGTAGCTCTTTAATCTTCAACTAGAAATACAATTTTGAAATCCATTATCTTAGGAATGCAATAATCAGAGTAATAACTGATGTTAAACCTGCTTTGAATGTTATTTAAAGTACTTCTTAGATGGAAACAAAGGTTGATAGGATGGTGTCAGGTTCACTTGGACATCTACTTTGCTTATGCAGTTGCCCACACGAGGAAGAGAGGTTGATCAGCATGTATTTTCTGGCTGCATGATTGTTTGGGAACTATCACAGACTAAAAAGTCATTATGTGATTCTTAAATACTTCAATTTGCTATTTGTGCCAACAAAAGGCTGTTGGAACTGTATCAGTGTTATTGTGTAAGCACATCTCTGCCCATGAGGACTTCACTGTGATGGTACCCAGTGTGCTGCATCTTCAGGAATCTTCAGCGTTAGAGAGAAAAGACCTGTTAGTCACTCTCTCCCCCCCTACTGCTGAACTGTTCCCCTTGGCACATTTTTGATTTCCCCTGGTCAATCTGTGCCCGATACCATGTATACATGTGTCCTGTTGTTCCCTGCACTGCAATGCTCTCCTGTTTTTCCCAAATGTTGTCGCATTTCCTTTCTCCTTCCCCTGTTACTCATCTCTCTTTTGCCCATTTGTATAACACATCTGCTCTCTCTGTTGTTTTCAGCTTCTAATTTAATACCACTGGTGAATTTCTCAGTCTCTCTGCAGATCGTTAAAAAGAGGCTATGTGGGACTGCTTATAAAAGAAAACGCTGTGTTCCCCAGATAGGTTACAGACTGGTGTGTGTCAGTACTCTTTGTTTTGGAACTTTTAGCTTTGTTTAGTTCTTTAACAGATGCAAAATGATCTTTGGATCTCGTTTGCCACTTCAGCGTGAGAATACAAGGAACACAAATTCAAAAGTTGCAGGACTTGAAAGGACCTGTGCAGCCCTAGGGGAAGGGCAGTTTGCCATGTAAGCAAAACAAAAAAACCCAAATTAACAAAATCCCAGCCCAAGAACAAAACCAGTCTGTCCCCAGGCTGTGGGCAGGTGAGGGAAGCCCTTTCCTCCTTCCTGCCCTCGGTGCTGTCTGTTTCAATGCACCATCGTGCTCAGTGGCTGGAGAGTTGGCAGAAAATGGGTGTGTGCCTGAAATACCATCACATAGTGAAAGGCTGAACTGGCGTGCCTGTGGTGTAAGGTGAGTGGAGTTCTGCTTTTTGTTGCTGTTTTGGTGCTGCTCCCGCAAGAAGCTGGGGGTCACGTGATTGCTTTAATCCAGCAAAAGTCTCTGAGGCTGATGCTGCCAAAAGGAGCGCTTGTGTGCTGTGGTGGGTGGCAGAGCTGAAAGAGGGAACAAATCCAACTGCGAGCTGCCACGTTGCCTCATCAGGTCGGCCTGAATGCCAGTATTGACACAAAGGAGGGAGTTGTTGGGGCAGGAAGGGAAGATGGGCTCACACAAGACTGAGCAATGTCATCACAGGGTCAGTGGAGAGTGAGGCTCTTGGTGCATGAGTCCCTCCACAGTGCTTTATTGTAGGATGTGGATGGCACTGCTGTGCCTGTGAGAGCTGCATGTCAGGTAATGACCAGGGTGAATCTGTGCCCAGGTGTTAAAGCAGCATTGGACTGACAGACCCATCCTTTCATTTTGCTCATGCTCTCTTCTAGATTCTTTCACTAGGAAAGCTCTCGTTCTCAGCCTTGAGTTAGGCCAGGGGAGATTGTCTCGTGGTTGCATCTCTGACTGGGTTAAAGGATGGCCTTAGGTAGCAGCAGTATTTCTGAAAGTGCTCTGCAGGCTGCATCTCCTGGCACAGACTCCCTGTGCCCTTGGTCCTCCTTGGCTGCAGTGCAGGAGGCAGGGCAGCATGGCCTGGATGGTAGTTTTAACTCTTTGTTACCTAAAATTCAGACAGCGTCCAGGCAACGCAGCAGTAAATAAACCACCGGCCCCTTTGTGCAATCACATCCCTCATGTTGCCCCTGCTACTAGAGGTAATAATGTTGTGTGCAACTCCCCAAGCAGAGACTGGGAGTTAGGGAGTGTCAAGTGTGTCTCAGGGGACTGGTAGCAGCAGTGAGTGTTTGAGGCTAGATGTAATACCCACTGGTACTGGATGAACTTGCTGTCAGGTAACTGAATAGATAATGTTTAGCTTTGGTCAACAGTAGGGCTGTAAACTGAAACAAATAGCTTGGTCCTGATTACTTTTTCTAGAAGAGATGATGCAGAAGGAAATTGAATTAAAAATTAACTTTGAAATGAGCTCAAGGCTTTTTATCAAACCACTTAAAACTTTAAAACATCTGATATTAACAAAAGGACCTATTTAAAATAATGGTAAACTGCCATCTGCTGGTAAAAGAGTAATGCACATAATGAACAAGTAGACTTTTGAAGTGATAAACAATTCTTTTGTATTTGACATGCTATAGTCAAATGTATACATGACGTGGAAGCTGCATGTATTTATTTTACTGTTTTTCATCTCCATTTGCATTTTCATATAGAATATGCTAAACAGATGCCTATAACATAACTAACTTTAATGACAAGCACAGAAAACCAAAGACAATAAGAATAAAGAATGAGGACTAATAAAAGCAGATGAGCGATCAGGATGGTGACAGCCTCCAAATGTGTCCTATTTACATTGCTAATAATGAATCACAAGCGCTTCCTTTTTTGATCCCCCCATAGACCCTCCCATATGACCAGAATTGTAGCACTGAGAAACATTTCCTGGCTTCTTCAGTTAGATTTTTTTTTGTGTGTGTGTGGTTCTTTAGTCAAGCTTGTAAATAGGAACTGGGTCTTTAATTGTTCCTGATTTAAGTAGGTCATCTTTGCCAATACACAAACGTCTTGTATTCTTGTAAGCCAGGTCAGATATTGAAAGGATATGGCAAATACTTACTACACAAATATGGCCAGAGAAGATAATTTAACAAAGGGCCACTCCCAAATTATATGGCATTACACAACCAGTTTCCATAAATCACAAGTATGAGTGCACTACAGGGGAGAGACTATCAGATTTCATGTTTCTATAGTGCTTACCAAGTATGTGTGGTGAGCATGGCTGGGTCCCTAAGGTGCTGCTGCACTATAAATAGCGGTATTAGCGTGAATTACCTCCAATGCAAACATCAGGCCACTTGCCTTTTTCATATGCATGCAATTTTCTTTTATGATTGTGGTTATTCCAAACATAACCCATTGTTTGAGCAAACTGATCTTGTCATAGGAAATGTTTAAAATGGGCAAAGAAAAAATAGGTCAGTTCTTCCTTTGAAATCAGAGAAGTGTGTATTTGTAATATTTCCCAGGTTTATTTCCTTGGAGCAGGTTTGGCAGGTATGAGAGGAAGTTAAAGATTTATTTTTGGTGCTATGTACCAGATGTCATACTGGCTCTTCTGAGACAGTTGCTTTTATCTCCAGGAGTACCTGCTCTAGTAGCAATGAAAAAAGTGACTTGAATACCATTTAAAGCATGTAGTGTGCACTGTTCACATGCCTCTGAAGGAAAGGGGAGGCTTGTTTGGGAGACTCCAGGCAGAGTCTTTCTGCGTCATCATAAAGCAAACATGTTTGCATCCCTCTCAGCAGTATTTTTGCCTTTTTGAAGAAGTGATGAATTAAAGTGCCCAAATGCAGGTCTTGCAACCCCAGCACAGGCTGAAGGTCTACAAAGACATCCAGTTTGAAATGCCACTGTATTTATGGTGTCTCTGCAGCTGGCTCTTTTGTAGCATCCAGGTGGCTCTTTGTAAAGGACCATTTCTGGGGAATCTGTGGTGCTGTGTGTACTCCATTCACACTGGTCTTAATCAAATGCTGCTCAGCATCTTGCCTGATGAGGCCCAGCTTGGTGGCAGAGGAGCATTAAGAATATAGGACCAAATCTTCAGCTCGGGAAACCACCACAACTGTTTTTGACTTTTAATCTGTGGAGGATCTGGCCTGTGGTGCATGGGCACAGAGGCACGTACACCCTGCTCTGGGCCCTGTTTACTGAAATGCTCCAATGGTAACACAACATGATCAAAGGGAAACAGAGCCAGGGGAACAGCGGTGCCCATGGATACCTGTTAACAGGTGGGAGCTGAAGCACACAGTTGGCATCAAAGACACTACTGTCCTCTGCTTTGCTCTGCAGCACTTCAGCCTCCCTGCTAACGGGACTGCCTTCCAGCTGAGGCATGACTGACGGTTGAAATAACAGTCCCAGTTTATTCCAGGTATGCCGCTGACCTGCATGACCTATAGGAAGGATAAGGTAAAGGCAATCAAAGCAGCACGCTCCTGTAGCCTGTAAGGGCTATAAAAATGGAAACATAGGAAACAAGCTAGTAGATACGTGAAGGAAAGAAATGAGGATGGAGGTTCACTGTTCCCCGCTAACAGGGTAAATCAGGAGTTCAGTGAGACTGAGATTTGACCCAACAACAGAAAGGAGATGAATAAGAAATGATCAAAAGATAGAGCTGGTATTTCCTTCATGTTATGCTAGAATCACTCTGTTCAAAAAGTCTTCCCAACCATGGAGAGCTGGGGCGGGCAAGGGTGAAGAGGTGGGTTATGGTGATGGGAGGGTATTGTCATTACATAAATTGGAGCAGTTCAGGTCTGTTTAACTGTTTAATGCCATATCCCATTTGTCTTTTTTGAGCTTACTTTGCTGTGGGATGGGGGAAATCATGCTGACAGCACAACTGGTTGTTTTCTTTCTCTGTGTTTCTAGAAGATTAAGCACCGTGTCCTGCCTATGCTACGTTCAAGATTTGGCAAAGGACTTTTCATGGGTTTGCCATCCTTTTGGCCAACACTTAACCTTGTTTCCTTTTCATACTATCTCTCCTGTACTAAAATGGAGTGGTCAGGCTAAGTATTAACAATAAAGCTAATGGTATTCCTGCTCCTTGGTAAACCACCAGTAGTCAGTTGCTAGTTTCTGGCAAAGTGTAGTTCTCAAGATGAGTTGAGATCCTTGTCTTTGCAAGGATTACTGCATGGTGGACTCAGAAGTGATACCTAGCAGTTAAGTGCTGTTCAGAAAGCAATAAAACATTCATTTTAAAAATCAAGAAGCATGAAATAGATATTATTTCACTGGCACAGGGAAGGGAAGAATGCTAAGAGAATCATGTAATGGCTGCACAGTTGTTAGTTTCTGTGAATATAGTGACATTTGGAGACCTCTGGTATTCATTTGAAATAAGCAACGAAATAAGACTCATATGCTATATGCTTGTCAAAGCCAGGCATAGTGATCAGCTAATACACTTATCAGTCAGGCAGAGTATGCGGAGATATTCTGCTTTCACACTGTCTGCTGATTGGAATTGGACCCATGAAGAAGCCAGGTGATTAATCTGCAGGGGTTTATTTTTTCTGAACTGTTAACGTCCTCTGTTACAGAGCAACAGCCCATGGCTCATTAAGCAGGGAAGATTTGAATGCAAGAGTGAAGGGCAACACACAAAGATTCTCCACACATCTCTTGTTTGAGCCCTGGAGATTAGAAAAATGATGTATCGGAGAAAGTTTGTCCTGTGCTAGGGCTGAACCAGTACTTTCTGAAAAGCAATTGTACTGATAAGAAAATCTTTACATATTTTAGTCAACGGGGATAAAATCTAAAGCCACAAAAGCTCTTGTAACCTGGTAGTGGACACTTGGTACTAGCCCAGAAATGCACAGCTGCCACTTCAGCTGACCTGCTGTGAGAATCATGCTCTTTTTAAATCTGTTGCTCCATTTCTTTGGTGATTACATATCTCTCTTGCTGCGTTCTTTCCACCCGTACTGTTGTGTACTCTGGCATCAGATGCTGAGAAAGCAAATGTGGCTGCTGAGCCCAACTGCCTCAACAGAAATGCAACAGGGGAAGTAAATACTCACTCTGAAAGATTTTGCAATATTAGATTAATATTAAGGGTATCATCTTGAGGTTATTAGCTGCCATTTATAGTCTGTGTTGTACCTGTTTGTAAAATCAATTTCTGACATCTGAAATATTTGAAAACATGTTGATTTAGGGAAAATATTTTTCTGACAATATGATGTTATGTAAGCATTAATTAATTTATTAACCCTAGCAACTTTCTTGTGAAATAGGGAAGTATTTCAACATTGTTTTTACAGATGGGAAAACTTAAGGCTCAGATGTATAGATTTAGATCTGAATATTCTCTTGTCTGGTAACTAGGCATGTGGCTCTGCTCACTTCGACTCAAGTCTTTTCCTCACCTAAATTCCTGGTCATGGAGCGGCAGTGTCTTACACAGCTCTCTTGATTGCATCCTGTGAGCAAGTCCATGCTGGGAGGGAGGGTAGCTGTGAGGATGGGTTATTGGGAAAAAGGAGTGAGGAAGATGAGTGAACAACCATCTTGCTTCAGGCTGTAAGGAAGATATGCCGAGCTCCTATTTTGAACCTGGGAACCAGGAAAGGAGAGGGAGTAGACCAGTACTCTGTGGTTCCACTCACACATGTTCAGATTGGAGAAGGAAAGACAATAAGGCAATATTTGGAATACAGACTAGAGTTGCAAAATCATGAGCTCAATTTAATGAATTATTGATTCCAGGAACATGAGACTGTTGTAAACTGTTGTAATTATCGTAGACAACAAGGTCATTGGAAACAGGAGTGCCCAGTACGACAAAACAAAACAAGCCTGCCCAAAAGACCTCTCAAGTCCTATGGTGCAATCTTTCCCTGCTCTATAGGTTGCCCAAAATGTAACTTTTATATTATTAGATATTTACCCATGATCTGGACTTCCACTGGGCTGTGGAGATGCAGTGACAGTGGGGAAGGATTGAGGATGTTTGTGAGAAGGAAAAGCAAGCAGGTTTCAAGGGTTTCTGGGCTTTGCTCTCTGCTGAACCTCTATTGGGTTTTTCTTTATTTTCTCTCCTATTATGCTTTAAAGTTCTACTATAAACAATTAGAGGAAATTTAGCACTAATATTGCCTGTGGAGACTAGGAAAGTAAGAATACATTCTACATCACCACTTCCCTTTGTTTGTCTTTTTTATCTTGTTTATCTTTGATCAGCTGCAGATGAAATAACCAGCTAACTGATTTCCTATACAGGGCTGCCACTCATGCTGATGAAACTCTGCTGACATGGGAGTATGCTCTGTAGCAGTCTAGCAGTATCCATTTCTTATTCCAATAGACTGACAGGTCACTCAGGGAGACTAAAAACTCTATTCTGAAGTAGAAAAGAAACTGCAATTTCAATTTTGTTTTGATTTGAAATTTTCCAGCTACCTATCAAGACCAAATCCTTGAACTATTTACTTAGAGTAACTGAAATACCCCTATTTGAAATAGTGGATATGCAAGATTTAGCCATTAAAGAGTTGGGGTAAAATTAAAATCCCCTTCAATAATAACTAAAGTCGGAGAAAATCTTTCAAGAAAATTAAACACTTGATCAAAAAGAGAGAAGGGTTATTGTTGAGAGCATAAAGATTAAACAAGAGAGTTGTCTCAGAGAATAACCATCAACGATAAGTAGCAGGCAGTTAATAATATCCCCTCAGGGATCTTCTTTCACTCATGTAGGTTTTTGGACAAATACAATTTTACATTTCTTATAGTTAAAGCGTGAGAGAGCTTCATGTCATTCCTGGCAAGAGTAGCAATAAAACTTCAATGGAATAAAGACAACTGGAGAGGTGGGGAAGGGGGTGACCAAGAAGCTGAAACAGTGGGGAGCCAGTGGTGGTTCTCTCCAAATAACTCTCCTTTTTAACCCCCAAATTCTGAGAGCTTTTTCTCAGTCTCTCTAATGTGCCTCTTTTTTTCATATCCACAGCACTGTTATTAGAGCTGAGATTTTATATGGTATTGCCCGTCGTTATATAGCAGCTGAAAACGAATGAAAGACCAAGTAGACTAAGAGTGTGATTCCATGTTGTAGTTAAGAGCTGGTTTAAAGCTTGAACATGCAAATGGTTGAATTGGCAGAATTAAAGGGATGGTAATCTGCAGCCAGGGGAAGGGGCATAGGGTGGAAAGGATGGGGGCAGGAGGGTTTGGAGAACCTCTCAAGCCAGCTCTGCAGCTGGAGAAACTGTAACATGAAACG